>NC_056668.1:63212812-63830000 GCF_018350195.1 Panthera tigris | reverse complement strand
ATTGAGAGAAAGAAGTTAGTATATACTATATAACCTAAGTATCCTTTAATAAATGTAAAAGGCATTTGTCACTTATTGTGTCCTCATTTTGGAAATTTTGAAACCACTTTCCTATATTGGAGGAATCTATGAGAACCCTGCTTTTCATTGTGGAATCCACAGGTAGAGAACAGCTAAGATGCAGAACTCGCCCTAAATTTGGCCAGTTGGTTGCTTTTCCCAGACAGTTTGGATATTGAGGAAGTGAACAAAAATAAGATATGCCAGGAGATTATGTGTGGAGACTGCTATGGAATCATAAACTTTATGCCCCAGGAGTGAGCATTCATGGGAAGTGGTATCCAGGGGTGGTTGCTGTGGTAGGATCTTGGCTGGTTCTTGCCTCCCCATATTCCTTATACTTTTTCTGAATTGGACTCTGTGGCATTCCTGATGATTTGTGAGCTACCAGTATCCTTGAAATAAATTGTCTTCTAATAAAACTAATATAGTTTGGTTTCTGTGGTTTGCCACAGCTGCTGATACAAAAAAATCAATGAAGACAGTTCTCTAAAAGTTAATGACATTAAAACCTCTTAAATCATTATGAATTATTTAATTTGTGTATTTATTTAATTCATATATTTATTTTTAATAAGCAAAACTTTTTCCCCTTCATGTAGTTCTCCAAATACTCAAAAACCACATGATCGTGTGATTTGGAGCTTTTGGCTCTTGTGTCCTTTTCAATAAGCATCTATCCATACCTGTTTCTTACACACTTCGCAGCTCTCTCCCTCCTTACAAACAATTATAGGTAGATCCGACATAGTGATTTGCTTTCTCCTGTCTCCTCCTACTTTTTCTACTGTAGCATTGCAAAATATTTTATTCTTTTTCTACCACCCATTTTTATCTCCTTTTTCTATATTCGTTTCCCAAATTGCCCTTTCATAATTTTCTTCAATAGAAGCAACTCAAAACTCACACCATTTAAATATCCTAGAACAGTAATTTCCATTGTTGAAAATTCACTATAATAGTATCCCCCCAAATTCTAGTGCAGACCACTAGAATTTACTGAGTGTAATGATTAGTTTCTAGTCTAGCCCTCAGATGGTGCAAAGTAGTAGAACCATCTAACATCACTTATTTGTGGAGATTTTCTATGCATCACTTCTATCCTAGAAGAATCCTGGGAGGCCTCTTTAGTCCCAAACAGGAGAGGAGGAAACCGTGCTCTTTTATGCCCATGGGTGCTGTTGCTGCTGTTGCTCCTTAATCCAGAAGAGAAGTCTGTGTTTCCCCCAAACAGTGACTTGCTGGAACTGAGTGATATCTTCCTTCCTTAAGCAGAACATGAACTTGCTAGTATGTCCAGCCATTACCACTTCCTACTGTCTCCCAGAAAGCCAGAGGTCAGCTTGAATTTATCCTATGGTGTCATTTCCATGGTCTGCCTCTTCCCAGAAAGGCTTTGAGTTTGTGAACTCTAGCTCTACACCATCAGTACGAAAAAAAGCCCATTTGTCATCATCAGGAACTCAGATTTACTTAGCAACTTTTCTTTTGTCTGGAAACACAAGGCTGATTACTGCTCTCCTACCCCCATGGGCAAGAATAGTCCAGATCTTAGGAGCAAAGAAGCTTGACTTCCCTTTGGTAAGAAGAGAAAATGCTTCCATGTTTGTATGTTGTGTTTTTTTCTTGGCATGTTAAAAGATATCATAAGGCACTTTTTCAATAGGTGGTCCAATGACCTTAACTTCACATTGAGTCATCTTGTTACCCATGCAAGCCACATTTCATTTGAGGGGAGTCCATGCTTGTAGAGGGTTTACTGAACCACATCTACTTCCTGACTATAGCTTCCACTGGTCACTGGATGATTATAAACCACAGCAAGTATTCAGAGCATGGAAAATAGACTTTTCAGAAGATCTCATATCTGCCAGCTGACTAGACGCCGGAGTGGGCATCATACAACTGTAGAACCCTATGGGAGAGAAACCAGCTGCAGCCACTGCCCCTTTGAGGGTGATTAGAGGCAGCTGCTGTCTACTTTGTTTTACTTCAGATAAGAAAGTGTAATGATGAGTAATTGTGGGGGTCTCTCAGGATTCCCTTATGGCACTAACTTAGGCAGCCGATTATGGCTTCCCAAGGAAAGTCTCTTCCCCAAGTCTTTCCTCAGTCCTGCCAGTAACTTGTTTGGGCCTTGCTGGTGGACACTGGAATAGATGGTGTATTTGTTCCCCTGGGACTCCTGCTATTTATGGCAAGGATCCAGGGGCTGAGGTAGTGTTTTTGTGGTGTGCCCAGAAGTAAATCCAGGACCTGGCTAATAGAGAAGATGCTTATGTTTGTTTCAGGGTGCACCTGTCAATTATGGAGAGGAGAGCAACTCCAGTTTTCTCCCAAGTACTCAACTGTCCTTTTCTAGAAGCTAAGTACTGTGGTGAATTATTCATTATTATAATGCCTCAAACCTCCTTTATTTTAAGGACTTTCTTTTAAAGCCTGCTCACCGTTGCTGAAAAAAAATTACCACATTTGTATACTTGAAATTTGCTGGCTGAGTAGGCACAGGTATCCTATGTAATAGGAAACCAGACACATGGACCTGAGAAATGACTTCAGTCAAGTGAATGGAATGAACAAAATCTAGTCAATGTTTCTCTTTGTACAGCTGATTGAAGTTTTGAAGACCTCTCCTTTTTCCCTCCTTGCCTTTTGTGTTACTTCTAGAATAAAGCCTAGAAGTAACAGATCTGGCAAACGTCTTTGGAATTACCACAGAATTTAAAGGCTGCTTACCACTTGGGCCTCTCCCAGCTTTTATTACCACTAATTCCAGCCATGAATACCCTAAAGCAGGCAGATTGCCTTTGGGCCAGTTGAATTAGTCTGGTATTTCCATAATAATGCTGTGTAACAGAAAATCTCAAAATATCAATAGTTCACTAAATCCAGCTCTTTATTGCTAAGTTAAAACTAACTACTAAAACAAGCTTTTTATTACTTACATAAAATCCTATGTGTCAGCCAGGGTAGGTCTGTTTCAGGGTAAAGTGAGCTAGATTTTTATTTCAGGCTTTAGATTGATTTCAGGTCATCTTCAATTGTCTCTTCATCTTCTTTGGCTGAATGGCTGTCTAGGAAATATTTTCATGGTGAATCGCTGGAATGCAGAAGGGCAAGTGGAAACTCTTGAGGACTGGAACATTTCACTTTTCACCTATATTCCATTGGCAGAAGCCAACATGTGGCTAAACTCAGTATCTGTGGGGAGAGAAATACAGTCTGCTCCATCCAGAGGCTAGTACCACAAAGTCACAATGCAAAGGATATATGTAAGTAATGCTAATATAGGAAGGGCATGAAGAACTGTAAATAATGATTTAATATGTCATGTGAGTGAAGAACACAGGGAGCGAATCTCCCTGAAATAATGGAATAAAAGAAAGGATTCATTATTAAACAATGAAATCATAAATTACAGGAACATAAGTCATCCAGTCCTGGAAAAGTGGATATAGATTAAAAGGAGGATGTCCAGGGGGCACGGGGTGGCTCAGTCGGTCAGTCTTCCGACTTCAGCTCAGGTCACGATCTCACTGCTCCTGGGTTCGAGCCCCACATCGGCTCTGTGCTGAAAGCTCAGAGCCTAGAGCCTGTTTTGGATTTTGTGCCTCACTCTCTCTCTCTGCCCCTTCCCCACTTGTACTTGCTCTCTCTCTCTCTCTCTCAAATAAACATAAAAAATATTTTTTTAAAAAAGGAGGATGTCTTATACAGAAGACAGAACCAATTAGGTGATGTGAATAAACAAGTTATTTTTTTTAATTACTCTCAAAAAGGTTTAACTGGCAAGCATAACTCTGATAGAGATAAAAAAGGAAAGAGGTTGAGAACGTAAGCATAGAAAGGAAAGAAGAAAGAGTAAGAAAAACTGGTCTAGAAAGTGACAATCTATATCTGTGACATACATTCTTGAACAACTTTTAGGAGGGTCAGATGTTCACCATTCTGGAACCATACTTCCAATTCACGGTAACTGTTGTGTAATTTGCAAAGATTCCTTGTTCACAAAATTTCTTAATGCTTTTTTTTCCCTGTTCTCAATGATTTAAAAGATGGACTGCATACAAACAGTAAAATAACTGAAATATAGAATCTTAGAGATTACCATGTATTCCACTTGAACTGACTACCTAATATCTATTTTCTCCTTCTTACAAAGAGAATGCAATGTTCATATTGGTTGCAATGTACCCAATTAAAAATGTATACTTTCCAACCTCTCTTGCAGCTAGGGATGAATCTATGATGCAGTTATGGCTGGTTATATATAAACTTTGGAGTGGAGCTTTTAGGTAAACTTTAGAGAGTAATGCTCTGCTGGAATTTGTTTCTGGCCCTTCCTCCTGTCTAGATGGGAGTGCTAGAGATAGAGCAGCCATCTTGAAATCACAAGTGAAAAGCATTAAATCAAAATCATTCACTGAGCAGAAATACCAGAATACTGCTCCCTGTTGGCATTGGGGAGCCTCTATACCAGCCCTGCACTAAATCTCATACCTCTTGTTTCCTGAGGAAAAATAAATCTCTGCATGTAGTTCAGCCCATGTAGTTGGACTTCTGCTACCAAATGTGTCACCTTGCTAAGAAAGTGGGAGAAGGTCATTAGAGATCACCTAATCAACCCTTTCCTCTTTATCTTACGATGAAGAAAGCAACAGTTCTGAAAAGTAAAGTGATGTTGCTTAAGATCAAGTAGTTGGAGGTCTCAACTACATTTTCAGCATTATGATCCTAGAATTGGGACCACAGAACTATGGGTGAATTAACCTAAAAAACAACAATGAACAGTATTCATGGCACAGCTATGTTTTGCTCCAAAGCCCTGAATTCACAGTATGTTTCTGCCCATGTGAATGTGACCTTCAACATGCTGGGCACTTCTGATTTCATAGGCCATAGTCAATTGACCTCCAGTTGTGTTGATATTCCCCATGCTCTCTAAAAGGAATCAACCGGGAAGCATTGAATTGTGGACAGCCTTGCCAAGAGCCATGCTTGGAATTTTGGAGACTTTCTCCTGTGTATGTTAATAAACAGAAATGGTGGTAGTTTAGGGAAGCTAGGGAGTTTCCCTCCATTTCCCAAGAGGAGTAGCAGCTGGCAAACCAGCTGGCTTTACCCTCACTAGATGCTCTTTGAAACGATAGGTGGGCTTGACTTGCCAGGAGCACAATATAGCACAAACATCCTGAGATCAAATCCACAGTGTAAGGGCTGGAAGTTAATTGGCTGGCCAGAGTTTAGGAGATACTATGCAGACATTTCACTTCCTCCCTTTTAATTACTGCTTAAGGAGCCACTGCATGGGGACTTAAAAAGGAACTAATCACTTCTTCCTTGGGAATATTTAGTGAGATATTTTTTATGTACATGCAACCTCAAGGAATCTAATGCTATGGTCTATGCTCCAAATTCTAAGCGCACACACACACACACACACACACACACATTTAGCCCAACATTCAAATTTACATTATGAATCTTAGAGTTGTTTTGCTCTTTCTTCTCCCAAAATGGAGGCTACTATTTTCCTTTTGAGGAAAGAGTGGGTAGGAGAAATATATCTCTAACTTCCAAACTGCCTCACTCAAATTCTTTTTACAAATAGCAGTAGTTTTCTTACTGACATCAGTTAAAAGGCCTTTCAATTGAAATTGTCGAAGTGACAAGATAAACAGGTACATTCATCTTAAAGCTTGAGAAATGCACAAGGGAATGAGGCTCTGTGAGAATTAGAAAGAAGCCATGAAAATCTTTAGATTAAGCTAAATATGCAAATACAGTGAGTTTACTCAATTTTAATTTACTTCTTAAGTAAAAGTAATTTTACTTCTTTAATTTTTTTCCTTCTCTCTGTCTTCTCTTAACATATCTGGTCATTTACTAGCCAGTGTTTTCTTCCTTTATACATAATGTCTTTTAAGGGAGCTTGAATTTGAGATCCACAAGAACTCAATGGATTTGGCAGTGGTGCATGTATTAAGATACTGATCGGGGAATAAGTAATAATCCAGCATAATAAAATGGAGTTTTGGAAACATTTAAGAATATTTTATCAGTTTGAGGGAAAAGCCTTGCTTTTCTAAGACAAACTATGTAATGATAGTTAAGATATATGGTTAGAAATATATATGGTAATGAAAATATTCTTTTTTTTCTTTTTTTGGAAAATAATGAGGACTCCAAGCTATTTGATGCTTCTGTTTCTTTGAAAACTTTCTGAGTACAGGCGCCTGAGTGGCTCAGTTGGTTAAGTGGTGGACTCTTGATTTCTGCTCAAATAATGATTTCGTGGTTCGTGGGGTCAAGCCCCACATTGGGCTCCATTCTGATAGTGTGTGTGGAGCCTGCTTCTGATTCTGTCTTTCCCTCTCTCTCTGCCCCTCTCCTGTTTGTGCTCGCTCTCAAAATAAATAAAATTAAAAGTAAATTAAAAAAAAACTTTCCAAACAGGGTTTCCAGGTTTGGCAAATAAAAAAACACAAGATGTCCAGTTAAATTTGATTTCAGGTGAGCAATGACTTGCACAGAACATATACTAATAACATTTGTTGTTATCTGAAATTTATATTTAACTTAGTGTCCTATATTTGATCTGGCAACCTTCTGTCCCAGGATTCCCACGGAATCTTCTTTTTGGCCATTACAGATATCCTGAAGCCATTGGTTCCTCCTTCCTCCATTAACATGGTTCGTTGTCATACTGAGATAAAAGAGATCCCCATTACCAGCACTATTAACAATTCTTAGTCTACCAGAAATGAGACCAGGGCACTAGTTCAGTACCTCTGGAATTATAGTTGATATACAATTTTATATTAGTTTCAGGTGTGCAACATAGTGACTTGGCAAGCCTATATGTTATGCTGTGCTCACCATAAGTTTAACTGCCGTCTGTTACCATATATTGCTATTATAATACCATTGACTGTGTTCCTTATGCTGTACCTTTTATCCTCATGACTTATTCATTGCATAACTGGAATGTTCTTCTATCTGGAAAAATAATGAGGATTCCAAGCTATTTGAGGATTCTGTTTCTTTGAAAACTTTCTGAGTGGTTCACCCATTTTTGTCCATCTCCTCACCCTCCTCACCTCTGGCAGCCAAGTACCCATCAATAGGTGAATGGATAAAGAAGATGTGGTACGTATATACAATGGAATATTACTCAGCCAAAAAAAGAATGAAATCGTGCCATTTGTGACAACTTGGATGGACCTAGAGGGTATTGTGCTGTGTGAAATAAGTCAGACAAATCCCATGAGTTCACTTATATGTGAAATCTAAAAAAAAAAAAAAAAAAAAAAAAAAAAGAGTAAGTAAACAGTCAAAAAATAGAAACAGACCCATGAATACAGAGAACAAACAGAATTACAAATTTTTTAATTGAACTTACTTTCTTAGATTTTTACCTCCTTTATTAGAGGACATATTAGAACATATCCCCAATAACTGATTCACTGATATGTATAAAATGATGGAAAAATCATCTTTTCCTGACAATATTAGCCTCTCTTCTAAGACTATGCTCAGATTCCTTAACTTTATCTTATTCAGAGCCCCTCAGCTCCCATTGAGCACTGCCTTAGAAGTTAGGGGTTAACCTCTCTTCAGTTGAAAGCCCTTGACTCTTGTCACACTCAAACCAATGTGTTTTATTTATTTTTCTCCAAGAATGGATCTAGATTATTCATTCCTTGAAAATCCCAGAAATACCACAGTACACATGAAAAAATGTATTCTTTCTGAACACCACACTAAATATGATGAAATTTTCTATTAAGATAAAGAGTTAGATAACAACTATAGGGTAATCATAGAATAAGTAAACTTCTAGCTCTTGGTGACCCCTAACTTCCCCTGACCATTGTTAGCTAAAATCAAAATTATAGTGAACAACTATTATCTCAAACCTGATTATTAATAGATTATTGTCAACCTGGAGATAGATTTCTTGTGATTTGGCTCAGATCATTATGTTATGTTTGTCTTGGTCAACCTTACTCTTACTGACTTGGATGCAAATTGCATTTACTAGACTTTAACTAGGAGATGCCCAAGTATTGATTTTCTAAAAGGGATGAAAAGAGTAGATGTATGAGTCATGTATGTGCAATTATGACGTAAGCTATTTTCTGTTAGTTGTATCAGGTAGGAGTTCTAATAAGTTGGATTATAGATAGCTAGGCATAAAATTAATTGTCAGGGAGAGGGGCTATGAGGTACTACATTCTATCAAAATTATTGATTCAATAAGATTTACCTTTGAGGGGCTATGAGGTACTACATTCTATCAAAATTATTGATTCAATAAGATTTACCTTTTTGCACAGCTTTTGAACTGAGTCCACCATTAGCACTTCTAGGTGGTATGGAGACACCAGGGAGCTATAGCATGGGGCAGCTAAAAAAATGCATTGGTATTACTTCGTGCTTATATCCTTATGCAGTAGATAATATGTGTATATTTTCTTGCATTCATAGTCATTTGGTAGATGTGTGTGGCCTAATAATCACTGTTATTGAATGTTTGCGCCAAGCACTACGTTTCCACCTGTTAAGCAAATTTCTTGTATTAGCAGGCATCTGGGACGTGGAAGCAAATTTGTTACAGAGAAGTGGTCATTATGATGGTATCTATTAGATGAAGCTAGAATGCCTTCCTACATTTTGCACACACTGGACTAAAGAATGCTGCTGAGATTAGGTTAGTACTGGAGCAGAGGAAACAAGAGCCTGAGGGGTAAAGAATAAATATAGATTATTTCATGATGGTGATTAAAGACAAATGTGTGTGTGTGTGTGTGTGTGTGCGCGCACACATGTGCACACACATGCATGTGTTCTTACTTAAAAGTAAGCATTAGTTGAATTTAAAAACAATTGAATACATCCCAGTTCACAAAGAAAAAGTAAACATAGCAACAGATAGAATCAATATAGTGCAAAAAAATTTCCATTAAGTCAGCAAACATAAGACAAGATGGATGAATAAAAACCAAGTTTATCAGTTGTAACATAAATGAAAATAAGTTAATGCCACATTTTAAAAAATGTTCTCAATTATAGTAAAAACAACTAAATAAAACTATGCTTCTTGAAAGAGATATACTTAAAGCATAATGACATCGAAAAGATTAAAGTATAAATTAATATCAGGCGAAATCAAAACAGGAGAAATCTTAAAAGTTAAACAAAGAAAAGGGAGAATTATTCATTTCTTTAGTAACAAATTATTATATACTTCAACATCAAAAATTCTATAAAGGGGGAAGGGTCTCACTGGATGTCAAACCCCAAACAAAAGACAGTAAAGTGCCTAAAATGTCATTTTATTCTGATAAATGATATAATTCACAGTAAATATAGAAGTCATAAAGATTTATGTACTAAATATCATTATATCTAAATGTATAAATAAAAAACTCTTAGATAAATGAAGAGAGGTTGGCAATGGCTTATTTGGTCCTTTATAGACCAAAAAATAAAAATAAAAGACAATGACCTAAATAATATAATTAATGAGGGTAATTTTACAGATTAAAAAATTAATAGATAGATATCTAATTTGAACATCTTTAAACAAAAAATAGAAACTTCGTAGCCTCCAGTCTGCTTTTTAAATAATTTCTGTTAGGCCACAGTAAATAGTCAAAAATTCCAAAATGGAGAAAATAAGTGGCTCAAAATAAATGGGCCATATTCTCTGCTTAAAAGAAGCAAATAAACAAAAATAAAAAAGAAACTGTTGATATAATCCTGTCACTTGAAATTAAAAGAAACATACCAACAAAACACTTCTATGAATAACTTATGAGTTAAGAGAAAAGTTAAATTGTAATTAATAATTGCTAACATCGGTTAAGTATTTATTATATTCCAGGCCCTGGAAAAACTAGTTTAGATCTATTATGTATTACAACCTGACAACCATTTATTGAACATAGCAGCTCAGTGGTCCCACATTTACCCATATCAGGATTTATTTTTCTTCCAAGCACTAATTCACTCTCTGACATTATATGACATATTTATGTGTTCATTTCTTTACTGTCCATTTCCACTAATATGTAAGCTCCATGATGGCAGGGATGTTGCCTAGTTTCTTTGTCACTGTACTCCAAACATTTAGATCAGTTCCTCGACATGGCAGAAATGAAATGTAATACATGGCACATTAAGGTCATGAAGTCAGAAGAACTATAGAAGCTATGGAAAGCAGGAGGAATGAAGTTTTAAGGCAAAAAATTAATGTCAAATATTTCTATGAATAAAACTAATGGCAGATGTCACATAGGAAATGAAATATATTTGAAACCTATAAGACAAAGAGACGATGATATTAACTTATAAAGAACACTTACAATTCAGTGCTAATACCCTGCCCTGAGGAAAAGATATGTTGATTTTATTCTAACCACCAAATACAGATCTACATATCTGTGTAGAAGAAAATGACAATTAAAATAGTAAATTAACTTACAAGATTTAGCCGAAATTAACTCCCAGGTAAATTCCTGGCCCAGCTATTTTCATTACAAATTCAAAGAAAAAGGAAAACCAGTAAGCCTTTTTTTTTTTTTTTTTTTTTTGTACTGGGAAGAAGACATGATTTCAAACATTTAATAAAAGAAATATAAAATGATAATAAAGATGCAGGCTCTTCCCCCAGTATTTCATGCAGTAATTGCAAATCATTATCAAATTTATGGATAATCCAGTTGTGCTGAAGATGCAGGGAAACAGGCATTTTCAAATATTTGCTTGTTAAAGCATATTTGGAATATCCTTCCAGATCAGTGTATTGTGGGCCTTAAATGTATTCATTCTCTTACACAGTAATTCCGTTGCTAAGATTGTATTTTAAATAAGTAAACATAGATATAGTTCAAGATTTAAATACAGGGATGTTCACTTCAGGATTATTTTAAGTAAGAGAGATTACAAAGAACTCTCCAGTAGTAGAAAGTTAGATTATGGGAAATTAACTTCCCACTGGGCATTTAATTTCTTGCCTACCTATGGCAGTCACTATGCCGGCTCTTGGTATTACAGAAAACACAACGCGTCTAGCTCTCAGGGATCATAGCCTAGTCCAGGAATCTGATATCTGCCTGGATGCCTGGCGTACCCAGAGATTCAACATTTCCTTTCTTTGTAAGGTATCCAGGAAGATATTATTGCAATTCAAAATCTGTCAATGTCCAAATTCTTTCACATGATGTGTGGGCCCTTGGTGCTGTGGTTCCTTACTTTCTTCTCCACCCTTGACTTTTGTGCATTGCCCTCCTTGCACACTAAGCTCCAGATACCTGGAACTCTTCCTTTCCTAGAAGGAGCCAAATCTTCTCTGCCCTTTGAACCTTCATATCTGAGTTTGTCCATGACAGTGTTCTTTGCGTGGACTCCTTAGGCTAGGTCCTCTGTGGTTGTCTGTGAAACATCCATTCCGGCCCAAAGTCTTCTCTGAACCCAGTGCCTATGGTCATCCTCTCATGTGCTTCCATATCAACTCCTGCCACTGAGGAGCACTGAGAACACTGGGATATAATACACTACTTACTAGTTTACATTTTCCCGTAGACTGTGAATGCCTTGAGGGCAACAACCATGTCTAGGTCCATGAGAGTTGGGCATCCTGTGGCATCATAACCACTCTGTGTAGGTCACAGCAGCCAGTCTAGTACTTTCTAGATTCTGATAGTGTGAAATGAATTTTTAAACATGTTTTGAAGAGTATTTGTCAATATTGAAGAAAGCTTATGATAAGGAGCATGTGAAACAACTTATTCAGGTGTACCTCCAATTTTAAGTTATAGTAAATATGTTAATATAGATATAAATACCTTTAATTTGAGGGTTTTTTTCCCTTAAGCTTTCTGTCTCCATTGCCTTGATCCTCTGTGGCCACTTTCCACTTTTATTTGAGTAAACTTTCTTAAACTGAAATCAATTCATATAAGTCTCTTGGATGAACTTTTTCACAAGATCCCCATTTCCTGTGTGCTTCCTAATAACCTGTTGCTGACTCTTCAACTAAATCTCTTCTCTGTGCAGCACACCTGTAGGCTTGAGAAAATGTTCTTTTTCATAAGTTCTCTCCAGCCAGAATGTTCTTCCTCTCTTTGTTGTGTGGCTAGCATCCACTCTTTGAAGAATCAGCTTAGATTCCACATGTATGACAAGATTTTCCTGCTCCTTCGCTATGCTTCCAGTGCTCTGTACAAATGCCTCTGTTGTAGTACGGGGTACATAGGCAGTTTCCTCATTGCCTCTCGTTTATTTGCCTTGCTTATTGGTCATAGAGCTCCCTGGAAGGTGAGGTCTCTGCCTTTTAATACTTTATCACCAGTTGTTAGCACAGTGCCTGGTATATAGTAGACATTCAAATATTTTGAATGAATGGAAACTGAGCATGATATAGACCTCTTTACCTATACCATAAGAAAATATCAAAGTTAGGGCAGCCGGGTGGCTCAGTCAGTTGGGTGTCTGACTTCGCCTCAGGTCATGACCTCATGGTTTGTGAGTTCGAGCCCCACTTCAGGCTCTGTGCTGACAGCTTGGAGCCTGGAGCCTGCTTTGGATTCTGTGTCTCTCTCTCTCTGCCCCTGCCCTGCTCACACTCTGTCTCTGTCTCTCAAAAGGTGAATAAATGTTAAAAAATATATTAAAAAAATAAATATCAAAGTCAAATATTATAAATGATTTCCAGATAGCACTTTATATAATTTTTAGTTTGATATAGAATAAAAACAAAATGTGTTCCTATTTAAATAAAATACAACCAATATAAAATAAGTGCTCACTCTGTTAATCATATTTTGCAAAAATGTTATCCTCCTATCAGACTTGGGAAGTGGTATCTGTATCTCTGTATCTACATCTATAAGAAAAAAACAAGAGAACTAAATAACTTGCATAATGCCATGCAGTTGGTAAAACAAAACAAGAATTAAAACCCTGGCTTGTCTGATTCCAGAGGCCAGTGCATAACATAATTTACTAATTATTTCTATTTCTCAAGTAATAACCAAAAAAAAAAAACTTGATGAATATTTATTAAATGCTAGGCCCAGTTATAACTGTTTTATACCTATTATTTCATTAAGTACTTATAAATTACTCTATGAGTTAGGTATTATTACCATGATTCTAGTTTTATAGATTAAACTAAAAAGGTAAAAAGAGGTTAAATAACTTGCCCTATCACTTGCAGCTAGAATGAGGAAGAACTGGCTTTGAATCCAAATAGTCTGACTCTGAAGTCTCAGATTTTACCAGCTAAGCTGTACTCTCTCTCTCAGATGAGGAAGCCTATTGAGTTTCCAGATTTTCTTAAAAATAGATGAAACATAGATTTAGTCAAGTATTCATGAGATACATATTGGTAAACATTTCTAAGACCTAACTGTGAAGACTGTTTTGATTAATTATAAGTAATCAAGATTAATGAAGTGATACGACTCCAAATGAAGTTTTAGTGATCACTAGAAGAGGAGCCAATATAATCCTATACAAAAAACATTAATAGAATTAGAACAATAATTAGAATGCCAAAAAGACTCATTGTGAAATGTTAAAATGGGCATCATTGAAATGGAAAAGTTTCCTTAATTTTAAACATCATTACTTGCTGCAGTGCTCACCTTATATAATGGTGGTCTGTCAATAATTAAAGAAAGAAAGAAAAACTCTTTGTCTAAAACAATTCAACTTTTATCTAATTTGATATAAGAATACAGTTTTACACATTTTTAATACTTATTTAAGTTATTTATAGTCTGTTAAGTTTCATGGGAGGTGACGGAATGTGTGTTTTTTAATGCAATTGTCACTTTTTACACTTCTGTCTTAAAAGTATTTGAGCAACGATCACTTGCAGGAAAAACAATAAATGAGTATCAGAGAAATCACAGGGACGTCTGAACCTGCTGTCTATAAGGTGTTGCCAGTGTATCTGTCACCATATAGGATGGATGAGGAAAGCATGAAGAGTCACCCTTTATGTTTTGGGGCATTTTAAACATTTGTGTGGGTTGTTGAAATTCCTGATTTAGTACCTACTCATATCTCTGGCCCTTTCCAAGAGAAGTGATAGAGCTACCTATCCCTATTTGTGTAACACTTTAACTCTCAAAATTCATAAAAGAAAATTCTTTGGCGGATGAGACACAATGATGTGAGAGACACATTCACAGACACAGGTCAAGGGAAGCATTCACAAAGTTGGATGCAAAATTTTAAAGACAAACTTAAGCTATAAAACATCATATACTTGGGGCACCTGGGTGGCTCAGTTGGTTGAGCGTCTGACTTTGGCTCAGATTATGATCTCATGGTTTGTGAGTTTGAGCCCCATGTCTGGCTCTGTGCTGCCAGCTCAGAGCCTGGAGCCTGTTTTGGATTCTGTGTCTCCCCCTATCTGTGCACCTGCTCTGCTCGTGCTCTGTCTCTCTTTCTCTCTCTCTCTCAAAAATAAACATGAAAAAATAAAAAATAAATAAAACATCATAAACTATTAACTCAGTAGTAGTTAGTGGGCAGCCCCCACAGCAGCCATTTTTTTGCCTACTACTTAATGTAAGACTAAAGATTGGCCAATAGACCAGGAGTGTGTCAACATCTTCACCTGGAAATAATTTATAAAATCTGGTTTCAAGAGCTTGCTTTTGAATACATAAAAATATTTGATTATTTTTTTCAAAACCTTCCATCTACTACTACCTGGAACCACAACTTTCCTTTTCTCCATATATCCTTTAAATGGTTTTTGATGACTCATGTTCTCTTAGATACAGATACTGCCAAACTTCATCCAGCAGGCCGTCTCTACCTGACCCAGAGTCTGGCCTAATCAGCCCTTATTGGTGTTGAGAGCACCATCTAGAAACATGATTAGAGCCCAGAGTCTTGATGTTCAAAGTCCTATTCACTGTGTGCTTGGATGACCATCTAGGCTCCATATCCGTCAAGCTACAACCACTGCTCCCCACTCTGGCACTATGTATGCCTCATGGGTATGATTGGACTTCTGCTCCATAGCCCAGTGTTCATGAGTTCAGCATTTGGAACCAGTTAGGGATGGATTCATAGCTTGACTTAGACCAACAAATAGTTGTATAACCTTGAGCAAGTTACTCAAATATTTTGTGTTTTGGTTTATTTTATATTAATATGTAATTATTTATTTTTAGCAAATACAAGTTGGCATTCATTCAATTCTTAATATGTGCCAGATATTCTTTGAAGTTCTATACTGTATCGACTCTTCAGTACTTATGAGAACAATCTGAGGTAGTTAATTATTTTATCCTCGTTTTACTAAAATTTACTCTGAAGTCAGGCTTTGAAAATTTACTACCTCTCATAGATGAGGATTATAATGCTGTTTTTATAGAGTGACTGAATGGAAGAATTAATTTATATTTTTGTAAAAAATGCCTGTAAAAAATAGTACCTGGGACATAGTCCTCACTAAATCATATTATTAATGTGTCTCAATTTCTTAATTCACATTGTAATTCCTTTCATCTCTTGAAATCTTTCTGAGCATCAGCTCTCTCCCTGGGGCCCTGATAACCTCCTGTCTTCCTATGACCCTGGTTTAAAGTGATTAATGTCACAGACACTCACGATAGTCTGCATATTTAATGCCAAATATTTCCACTTTCTGCATATATTTAACCTATTTCCATGTCTTACCACAAACTTTAGAGTCTATTAGTAGCCAACTCCAGATGTCTAGAAGCTTGGACACTGGGCATCTGGTTAATTCCCCTGAGGTCAAACCTGAAAAGTTTAGTTCCCTGGCCCTAGTCTTTCTAGTTTCTTGTCAGCTTCTCTCCCTAGAGATTCACATTCAAGATCTCTCAATTCATCACAGCTGAGGCAGCATAGTTAATTATTTTAGATGCTGAAAAAAATGTAAGAGAGTATGGAAGATATCAGTCCAAAGAATGTTCCTGACTTTATCAATTGCAACCACAGCAACAGAAAGAACTTTCTGTTTCAGAGGGACACATAGATAATATCTAGGGCTGTCAAATCTAGATGCTCTTTCATACAGTGATTTTATATTACACATATCTGTCACAGAAACCTGATACAAGAGCTTTTTATAATTGGCCTCTTGTAGGAACAGGGATTGATCACGTTAATATCTTAAGAGGACTGCTTAAGGAGGTGAGTCACTTATTCTTTCTAAACCTCAGTTTCCTCATTTATGAAGTGAGGATAATATGATGATGTAATATAATGAAGATAATTATGCAGTGATCAAGATCAAAATTATAGGCTTAAGAGCTGTAGGAAACAGAAAACAGAGTAGTAGCACTCTTATTTGTCACAGTGTTGTCCTTGCCTCATTTGAAACTAAAGACACAGATGCAGAAAATGGTCCTACTCTCCTTGAAGGAGCAAGAAGGATAAAATGGGATGGTAGATAATAGGTGGAAGTGTGTCTTGCCTGCCTTTCCTCTGAATATCTCATAAAACACTGGAAACTTTCCTTTGACTCATCATATGCTACTTTAAGCCTTTGTTACTTGAGGCCTTTACACCAGAATTATGACAGAGCCTTTTACTTTTCCAAGTCTTTTATTTTTTTTTAATCTCCCTAAAGAGCTTCTTCAACCTTCTAGCCATGTTTCCTGTAGTCCTGTATTTGATCCTAATTTTCTTTATCACTGAGGTCATTTCTCATTGTCGAGATAAGCACCATTAACTACTGCCCGCTTTTGAGCACCTGCACTGGGCTCAGTTCTGTGCTAGGTACTGTAGTGTCAGAGAAGGAATATAAGGGGCTCACCAGTTGGTTGTGATATAATTGTGAGGAAGGTATTATTGCCTTCATTTTACAAATGAGTAGTCTGAGGTTTAAAGAGGTAAATAACTTGTCAAGCCAACAGCTAGTAAAGGGAAAGGCTAGGATTCAAATCCACGGCTTTGTGACTCTAATGTCCCTGAGATAATGTTGTGCGTTGCATCTCTCTGACTCAGGAGGAAACCAGGTTGACCAGAAGACAGCATATTGGAAGTAGTCAGAAATTGGGCAGATTGAAATGCATTGCTTACTTTCAAGTCTGTACCTAATCTGGTAGAGGATTTTAAACTTGACATGGTAGGAAACGGAGAACCCCTGAATGTTATAGATCTGGGATAGAGTTTATGAGAAGTGGCAATTAAACATGAGTATGGCAATGAGAAATTGGAAAGGGGAGAGTGAAGTTAGCTTGGGTGACATAGTCACCATAATCTAGCCACAGGAAGGGGAAAGTTTGTACCAGGTATTGACAATAAAAAATGGAGGCAAAGACATAGATTCATGGCATGTGACAGAAAGGAGAAACATTTCATAACTTATAACTGACCAGTGGGGGAGCAGTGTAGTGAAGAAAGGGAATTAGTCAGCTAAGGGAACAGTGAAGGGAAGAAAGTTCAAGAAAGAAATGTTGAACACAGTTTCCTCTTACTGAAAATGTGTCCTTCAGAATGCACTGTATGTTAGCTCTGATGTAGTTCCTACCCTCATGGTACTTACAACCAAGTAAAAGAAAAAGGCATGCAAAGCACTGAGGCATAAGTAAGGGTGCTGAGAGACAGTGGAAAGGGAAATAGTAGAAGTCTCTGAATCAAAGAAAGCAGGGAGGTATTGGGTAGGAAAAAATTGTATCAGGCCTAAAGGGGTATTTAGCATTTTGATAGTGTCAAATGAAAGAGACAACAGTGACTTTTAGTTCTGGGAAAAATTGGTGGGGTTTGGGAGGTATAGTGGGGATCACTGGTGAACTTGAAACCCTAGTGATGACAGGAGGCAGACTGCTCCAAGATAGTAATGAAATTGAAGAGACCATTCTGGCTACTCAGAAGTAGAAGGAAATGAAATTAATATTAACCAGGGGCTTAAGGTCAAGACCTGTGGGAAGGAGTAACGGGATGAAGACAAGAGCTGGTCAGATAGAGATGGAGGTGGGGTTAGTCAGGAATGTGCTATGGTGGATGAGTTAGGATTGAATTTAGAGAGGAGGATAGGGCATTTCCCTTCTTTTGTTTTAGGCATAAAGGATGCAAAACTGGGCAGACAGGAAATTAGGGAAACTCTCAATGTCTGTGGCATGGTTTTGATTTTCCCACATAGGTAGGAGGAAAGACAGTCATCTTTTGAAGGCCAGGGCATGAAGAGGGCCAGGGTATCTTTTGAGATCCAGGGGGTTGGGAAGAGTTGCTTGACACATTATTGGAAGTGGCTTAGAATAAAAAGTCTTACTGGGAAGTGGCAATTGCAGTAAACAAAGACTGGGTCTTTTGGATTTAGCATTTTCCCCCCATCAACACTCAGAATACAGGGAGAAGCAGGCATAGTAGAGAGTGGGGGTTGGTTGAGGGTTCAGGTAGCACAGTATCCAGAAACAGAGACCGTGGGAACACTGGTGGGGGTAGTTGGCAATGGAGAGGAGGCTATGGTCATAAGGCTGGGGAAGATCTGGTCAGCAGGAATGACTTCCCTCATGGGTCTGCTACAGTAGACTATGTGAGTTCACTGAACATAAGCAGCTGACTCATAGAGATGGGTGGGGAAGATAGGACAGTTGAAAGGGGTGTAAAAAAAAAGAACTAGACCCATTTGTTGGATGATTAAAAAACCCACTGCCCATGCCCTTAAGATCAAATCCTTTGACTTTTCTCGTGTTGACAGATGGGGAAAAGATTGTCAGGATCATGATGTATGGTTGAGGGAGGAGGCAGTCTTTCCTCTCTGTTCTTTTCTTCCTTTTTATTTTTATTATTTTTCTTGTCAGCGTTTAATTGCCACCTTCATTTCCTTTGAGATTCAAGAAATCTGCTTTCCCAGTCGAGAGGTACAGTGCATGGAGGAGACAAAGAAGCGATGAATACATTTGCTCCCCATGAGTCAGTTCTTTCTCCCCGTTTACTCCCCCACCTCCTTTTAATTATTCACCACCATCCCTTTTCTTTATTCACTTATCCTCTCATCTCAACGTTCATGTCACATTGTTATTCTTAAATCATAGCCACTGGAGGGGAGAGAGGGTTGTCTAAAACCTAAAATATGGAGGTTACCAATTTATAATGCACATATGTAAAGCAGAGCTCAGCAGTGATTCCTCTGGCCTCTTTAGTACCACTCCTGGATGTTTCACCAGAGCTGAGCACAAGGACATGAAAGTTTTCCATTAGCCTTTCAGTCTTTCTTTCTCTCTCTCCCCTTCCCACGGATGAGAGACCTTTAAGCACAGACATTCATAAATTAAAGTGTGTTGTTAATTATTCTTAGACACTAGAAGCAGTTTTTTTTTTCCAAGCAGAACATGTATTAGACTTCAAAAAGCAGTCCTATTCCTAGCTCTTTAACACTACCTCACCAGTGGGTTTTAAAGAACAAATATGAGTTTTAGAAAATCATAAATATAAATGTATAGACGGGTTTTTTCATGGTATAAACCAAACTTTCTATTCTTGCAAACTGTGGGGTAGTTGTGTGACTAAAAAACAGTTGAAGTGTAAAAAGTGCAGCATTTAGTCTGGGGTAAATCAGGTGGAGTAGAGGATGCTTCTTCCTCAAGTACTAGCATTCTCGCCCTCCATCCCTGCTTTATCTTCTTGGTGCTTCCATTCCTTTACCTAGTTAGGTATGCAACACTTCTTTATCAAACACTGTGCTAGGCTTTAATGAGACAAAATAGATGAGACATAGTCTCTGCTGCCAAAAGCTCACAGATGACAAAACAACCACTAATTCAATTAGCTTTTTTTTTTTTTTTGAAAAAGCCATGGTGAAAGATCAAGAAAAGTGACCCTAGTGTAGCAAATACAGTGGGTAACTCCATGAGGCAGTCCTGCTGCCTTGACAGGAGTCCCCAGAGAGTGGCTTTCTTTACTTCCATCTATTTACTGTGGTCTAAGCTCTGTTGTTCTCTGCAGTCTCAAGGCCCAATATCAACTGATGAGCCCAGCACAAATAGATCTGTCGCCAAAGAGCAAGCTCACATGCTTGGCCTCACAGAGACGCACTATCATGGGGACTACCCACAAGAAGTATAGTTGTCGGGGAAATAAACACTCATGCTTTCTAGTAGAATATCCTACTTAAAGGGGAGATGCATGGTACACTGAAGGATAGTCAGAAGGTTGTTTCAAGATTTTGGTTGTCCATACTCTGATGCAATAGGTAATAGTTTCATATCTTACATTCCAGAGAATGTTTGTATTTTCCTCCAAGTTTCTAGAGGACCTCTATTTTCTTCCTTTCTCATCCTGTTAACAGCAGTACTTCTCAATGTAAAGATAATTCATTAAAATACAGCTCAGTGGGACCATCCCAGACTTACTAAGTCAAAATATCTGGGGATTGGGTCCTGAAAGCAATTTTTAAAATAAGTTTTCCAGTAATTTTTATACATACGAGAACCATCAGTCCATAAGAAGAGATTATGGCAATACTGTTTTCTTCCAGGAATTGTTCTAGAACTATCCAAGTTCAACCAGAGAAAGGTATAATATGAGTGGAGAAATCAGAAAATTATCCAATCAATCTTGGTTACATATTCTAGCAATGTATTCTCTTGATTCTGAAGGTGGGCTTTAGTCCTTTGACACTCAGAGGGGAGTATGTCTGACTGTCTTTTCCAAAAATAAGGCAGAATTGATGAAGATCTACCAAAGGCAATGTGGGGAGGATGTTGGGGAACAAACCTGAAGTCAGCATTGGGATATAGTTAGATATCAGAATAATAGTAAAATACACACATGTGGGCAGGGGATGAAGAAATACCATCTATTAAAGCTGGCAGGGCTTGACTGAAGAGGGAAGTCAAAGTAATTAGGAACCATTATGCAAGTGGATTATTGTGGATATAATTCAGTTATGTCAGAGCGTCTTTTGAAGTAAGTCCTGTGGGTTTGCTTTCCCCAATACCAAATGCCCCATATTGTAAAACCAGAATTTGAAATCTTTGTCATGAGACTTACTCTCCTATCTTGTCTCTGACTTGAGATTTTCTCTTTTCTGTTCAGAGATGTCGCTTCTAGTCTTGCCTTGGCTCTCATAATTACAAAGCAGGTGTGCCACTGCAGCTGTAGACTTCCACACCACTGATTCATAGGCAACTGAGACTCAAACCTCCCAGTTTTGCAGCATGTGACCAAGACACCATCCCCAGTTTGTTGCAATACATTCTAATGAGAGAGTAGTTTCTATGCAGTTCTTGCCTGTCTTGCTCACTGAATCAGCAAAGGCAAACACATAAAGTGGACAGTTTTATCATCAAAGATACTTTGGGTCAGATTTCCTAAGGAAAGATGGGGAACAATTGAATCCTCTGTTCCTTTATCCTGCTATTTTTGAGTCTTAGTGGCATGTGGCCTGTCTATCATACCTAAAAGTACTCAACCTCCGGAAAACCTTTTTTCCAAATACAGGCTTGCAGGCATGCTAGCTTTTCTGTGAAGAAGAGCACTGTTCAGACCAAAGGGGAGTGACTGCCTTCTCAGTGAAATTCAGAAAAATGGAGCAATGACAGTAATAACCCTTTGTAATGACGTATGTCAGTGTTCCCCACTTAAGGCAGCCTGGTTGATATTAACAAAATATGAAGGCATGGAACAAGGCTTGGAAATGAGCTCAACTGTCTTGGCGGTAACTTACTGTTCTAAGAAAAAGATGATAGTAGAAATTCATTTGAAATGTTTTTGACATTGGAAATGCATGAGGAGCACAGGTAAATGTTCTTTATTGTCAAAGAGCTATAGCTCTCTCTCCCAACTTATAGGTTAGAATTACCAGACATCCAGAGGGAGAGAAGGATCATTGTTTCCTGTGTCAGACTTGTGCCTCATCAAGGGAGAAGGACAATGATGTTGACTCAGGAGATCTAGTGGTTTAAGAGCCTTGGAAGTCTACATGGGGGCTTGAAACAACTATAGAGACTGTGATTTGTAGCCTGTCTCAGAATTTATATACAGACATGTAAAAAACAAGATAAATTATATAAACGAAATAAGAAACTACTAACTTTTATACTGCAAGTTGGAAAGAAAGGCACTCAGGAAAGGTTTTATCTAGCAGAGAAGTTTTTGTGAACCTTCAGTGATTTTCTGTGATTGATCTGTCAGTAAGGTATGAATCATCTTCCCCTCTCCCCACCCCAGTCTCAGAGTACCAGATCTCCATTTCTAATTAATTCATAATAGACTAAGGTCTGTTTGTAATGTGACTCATTGGGTTCTCTTGCTAGAATATTTCATTTTGTCTGAGAAACCATGCATGGTATCATTTTTTTTAAATGCAGCATTCTATTTTCTAATTATAATGTTTTGGAAAATATGATTTCACACAACATAGTATCATTGCTCAGACATTGCCACTCTAATATTTTGCTTTATTCTGGTAATAAAAATACCATACATAACATATAAATTATATACATACAAGGCAATGTTTCCGAATGTACGTATAAAATATGTACATAAATAAAAATAAATATGTATGCATGTATGTGTATATATCCCTACACATAAAATATGATTATACAGTATACATTGTTGTACTTTAGTTTTACTTAAATATTATTGTATAAATCTCCTGATATGATTAGATACGCTTTAAGAATAGGATGTTTTTGGCCACATAATAATATGCTATAGTTTGAACCTGTCATGATTTACTTTGCTGTCCTCTCAGAATTTTTTAAAATCAAATACCATGTATTGCATTTTTTTTTCATAGATCTTCAGTTTCATGATTGTGCATTTCTCTTTTACTTTTGGTGGGTGTGGTAAGCAGATGAGGCCCCATCCCCAAAGAGATCATGCCCTAATTCCTGGAATCTGTGAATATTTAACACTACCTGGCAAAAGGGAATTTGCAAATGTAATTAATATTAAGAACCTCCAAATAGGGAGATTATCTTGGATTATTCAGGTGGGTACATTGTAATCACATGAGCCCTTAACAGCCAAGAACTTTCTCTGGCTGGAAGCAAAGGAGAAATTTGGCAGGAGAAGTTAAAAGGTATTCCAATCATGAGAAGGATTGGCCATGCTGTTGCTAGCTCTGAATAGGGACCCATGTAGGAAGACTAGGGAGGGGCCTCTAGGAGCCAAGAGTGGCCCTCAGCTGACAGCCAGTAAGGAAAGAGGGATATTAGTCTTAGAGCCTCGAGGACCTGGATTCCACCAACAGTCTGAATAAGGCTGGAAGTAGATTCTTTCCAGAGCCTCCTGATAAGAAACCAGCCAACCAACAACTTGATTTGGGTTTTGTGAAACCCAGAGCAGAGAAACTAGCTGAGTCCACTCAGACTTCTGACCTACGGAAGAGAAATAATACTTGTGGATCATTTTAAGCTGCTAGGTTTGTGGGAATTTGTTACAGGAGTTACAGAAAACTACAGTGGCCTAAAATATATTATCTCTTCATAATAATAAATTATTTTATTTTTATTTTTTGAGCTTTACAGATTAGATGATTATTGAAAACCAGTTCTTTGAAGTTTTAATATATGAAACGAAATTTGATATACATAATGAACGGGATAAAAAAAAAGATTGTACTGCAATCATTTCAGCCAGAGTTGTGCACATTAAATTCCACCATGTGGTCCACTAGAGGTTGCTGACAAAGAGTTGTACACTGTCACCTTAATTTGTGCGAAGTTGCTTTTGATAGATCTTTCTGATGAACTGTATAATCCTGCAGTAGTGACATTATTATGCTTAAAAATAAATATAACTTGAAGCCAATTAATCAGTTGACTTCTAAATTATATGTTAAAAGGGACTCAAGTCTTAATGACTTTTTTTTAATTCTATTCACATCCCTATTTCATTGGCACTTAGAAGGGTTGTAGCAGAATAAATTGTCATAAGAGAAGTATTTTTAAATCTTTCTTTCCTGGAAGCCATGTGGATTTTCCTGTGGAATAATAGAAAATATGTGAATTACTCTTTTATGTGTTGGTTAACTAATGAAAGCATCTCATAAGAAAGAAAATTTACCTTTTGCAACATTATATAAATAGAATCAATTTACAGACCTTGTCAGGAAATAATTTACCATCCTGGATCTTCTAAGAAATCTTAATTTCACCGTAATTCACTCATGATCCCACTCTTAAATAGCGGTCCTGACACCCCTAGAAACCTGAAAAAAATAATTTTAAAAATTAGTTTTTCTTCATTTATAATTACTGCTATGCTATCATCAGACAGTTCTCTCTGCAGACAATACTTTGTTCTTGCCTGAGCAAACAAAGTTAGAATAAAAAATCTTTCTCACTAACTAGACCTAAAGTTCTGTCATTGAGAACTCTGCACTGGTCATATACAGAAGGGAGAATTTCCAAGGGCTGCAAAAATAATGAACAGAAGGTAGAAACCCAAAGAGTGGTGCTCCTGGTAGAGTGCTGGACATTAAAAGAGACCAGCTTAAATGAGTGAAGTTTGCAAAAGGGTCATGAATAATTTAGGATTGGATGTAGGATGTGGCAAGCAAAAAAAAAAAAAGGCAAGACAAAGAGAGCAAATGCTTTTATCCTCTCAATTTTGGTGGCTGCTGCAAGATGAATGGTCTGTTTCAGGGTCAGTGATTTCTGTCCAGTGATGAATGTTCTTCACCACCTCCAACTGCTCCTACTATAAGCGGCCACTAGGTGTGTGAGGTTTTTAAGATATTTCATGGTAAGAGGCCACTGGGTGTTTGTCTAGCCTCTTGCCTCTGCCCATTGTGGTTGTTTATCTTACCACCTGATTGCAACACGCATGCTAAAAATTATTCCTGCCCAGCATTGCTGCCACCTGCCTGCATTGTGACTCCCGAGAGCTACCCAGGCTCTACTAAAACTCGGTGGAATCTGGTGAAGCCAGAGGGTCCACAACTTTAAGATTTCTTGGGCTGTAGTCACCTTACTCACATCCCCATATCCCTTGCTTCCCACATTCTATGAAAGATTGAAGTCTCTTTTACAAGTAGCCCTTTGGTATTCTGTGTCTTATATCTGGCCAAATATTTCACTCCTCACTCTTCTCAAGAATCTTTTACATTTCTGGACCTATTTCAGGATTGATAAACCCCACTGAAGTCTTAATCTTTCCATCTTTTCCATCTACTTAAGCGCCTTAACTGAAATCTGGAGTTCTGCAAATGACACATTTTCTTCATTTCCCTTCATCCCATGTAAGCTTTAAGTGAAGAAAGTGGAATGGGTGTCTTCTCTCTCCAATTCAGTATAAGACAATTATACATTCAGATTGATGTTTTAAAAAAGTATAATATGAATCACTAATTTTACACCTGAAACTAATATTACACTGTATGTTAACTAATTGGAATTTAAGTAAAAACTTGAAACAAGCAAATAAAGACAATAACAAGTAGTAGTGAGGACTTGGAGAAAACAGAATCCTTGTGCCCTATTGGTGGGAATGTTGATTGGTGCAACCACTGTGGAAAATAATATGAAGTTTTCTCAAAAAAAAAAAGAGAAATTTCATATGATCCAATAATTCCACTATTATTTACCCAAAGAAAATGAAAACACTAATTTGAAAAGATATGCACACCCTGTGCTCATTGCAGCATTATTTACAATAGCCAAGATATGGAAACAACCCATGTGTTCATCAATAGATGGATACAGAAAGAAGATGTTTTGTATCTATATGTAGATATACATATATAGAGATAATAGACATACACACCCAGTAGCCTATTACTCAACCATAAAAAAGAATTAAATCTTGCCATTTGTGACAACATGGATGGATTTAGAGAGGATCATGCTAAGTGAAATAAGTCAGAGAAAGACAAATACCATATTATTTCAATTATATGTGGAATCTAAACAAACAACAACAATAAAACTGAACAAACTGAAATACAGAGAACAAACTGGTGGTTGCCAGAGGGAAAGTGGTTGGAGGGGTAGGTGAAGAGATTAAGAGGCATAAACTCCCCGTTATAAAATAAATTAGTCACGGAGATAAGAAGTCAGCATAGGGAATACAGTCAATAGTGCAATAATAACAGTATATGGTGACAAATGGTAACCATACTCTTCAGTGAACATTGCACAATGTATATAATTGTGGAATCACTATGTTGTATACCTGAAACTAATATAATATTTTATGTCAAGCATACCTCAATAATAAAGAAAAAATAAAAAGTCAAAAAAATGTAATTATGAAATAGTCTGTCTCATGCCTTTTCTTTGCTCTTCCTTTCTTCATCCTGTCATCCAGTAATTTCTTGTTGCTCTACTTTATTTATCAAACCACTTCTTTCCTGATTCCAAGTATCTTTCTCTTCAAACCAAGTCATACTTTCGTACTGAATAACTTCAAGGTCATGGCATAGGACCCATTCATCCAAGGCATCTCAGTTCTTAAATGTCCTCATATCTTATGGCCTTGTCCCTGACATCTCTTTAACAACATCAGATTATGTTGTCATTAGAAACCACGCCTAACCCATCTCCTTGTTTCCATGATGGTTGGCCTCCAATCAACGTTGCAAAGTAGAGTAATCCTTTAAAAAGAAAAATAAAATCACATCATCTTCTTGTTTAAACCCTTAGAAAAGCTTTGGATCTTAGATACAATGTGAGAAATGTTTGTAAGTTATCATTCCTGTCCCACAAGAAAAGAGCTGAACAAACTGAAAATCAATGACTTCTCTTTGCCCCAGAACTTCGGTCACAAAGCAAACTGACATACTAAAATCTGCAGACGTAAGCACATCCAGAGAGATACAGACCTGAGTCTGCTTACCTGGAGTAAAAGCCAATGGACTCCATTTAATCAATTATACCATTATTGAATTGTAAATATGTTTAAGGCTAGATTCAATATCCAGCAAGATTGCTGAAAACACAAATAATAGTATAAATAAAAATATATGCTAATAATTTCTGTAATCATCACAGCTTAGCTTTTTGTCTTTTCCCATTATATTCTCTGTCTTTCCATGGTGTTTTCAGGAACTGGGAATTCTAAAATCTCAGTTGACCCCTAAGCTTCCTGGCAAGCCACCTACCTTACAAACTCTTGTTATACTTTTTCTTGCTGTCAAAGTTATTAAGAATACTGATGGCATGGCGTCTTCAGGTCTTTGTTCAGCTTTGTGAGATAGTCCTTCTCCTAAAAAAGAAAGTTCTTATTAGTGTTGGGGAAGGCCTGAAATAACATTCTCTCCAGGTTTGTTCTTTTCTTCTGCAGATGAAAAAAGGTGATCCTGTGTCTCTTTGATCAATTTACTTATTTTTTTCTAAACCCATAACCTTCCACTAGGGAAAAAAAAAAGAAAAGAAAAGAAACCTCATCTTTGTGACTAAATTACTAATTCATTCAACTTCCTTTCTCCTTTATCAATGCTCAATTAAGTGAGAATATTTCCCCCTATTTCTTCCAGTTTTGCAACCCGCTTAGGCCAACTTGATTTTCCTTTGACTATTATAAATACATCTGGCCATGGAAAGATAATTACAGTGATTGCCTCACAATGGCTATTTTAGTAACTGTGCCTGACATGTATTCCTGGCATATAATGTCATGCAATAATTCACTGTGACAATACTTCCCAGGATTACTTGCACCTTTTTTTAAAAATTAGTTTCTATATAGATCCATGCGATGTTAAAATACTTTTACTGCAGTCTCCTCAGTAAAAATATATACAACTGAAATTTTTCTCATATACTTCACAATTATGCTTCTTTTAAGATTTGAAAAGGCAACTCACCCAGCTTCACTGACCATACTCACAATGCCCATGACGTATTTTATTATCTCTTTACTTATTTGGTTCCTCTATTAGGTCTGAGGCTTCTGGCAAGCAGAGACCTTGCCTTTCTGTGAGTCTCCAGCATTGAGCACAACTCCTTACCTGGTGTTTCTAATAAATGTTAGTCGTATATGAATGAATTAATAAATAAATGATTGTATATATGCATGGATAAATGAATAAATGAAAGGATTAGTATATTAAGTATCATTAGTATACTAATATGTAGACTTAGTATGAAAGGAGAATTAGAAAACTTTTTGGCTTTAGGAAAAAACCAATAAACAAGATTCTCGATTCAGTAAGTCCTGTTGACCCTACAGTTGATCCTTGAACAACACAGGTTTGAACTGCATAGGTCACTTATGTGGATTTTTTCAATAAATACAGTGCAGTAATGTAAATGTATTTTCTCTTATGATTTTCTTAATGACATTTTTATTTAGCTTACTTTATTGTAAGAATATGGCATAGAATATACAAAATAGGTGTTAATTGACTGTTTATGTTATCTATAAGACTTCTGGTCAGCAGACTGTTAGTAGCTATGTTTGGGGGGAGTCAGCAGTTACACAAGGCTTCTGGACTATATGGAGGTTCGGGCCCCTAATTCCGTGCTGTTCAAAAGTCAGCTGTACTGCTGTTGCTCAGTAGCGCCCCCTCCAGGGCTTCTTCCTGCATCACACGGTACATTAACTTCTCAACGGCCACAGCTTGTGGTCTCCTTCAGCTTCCTCTCAAATTAAGTGAGAGTTGGAAAAGTCTGAGAGAAAAAGAGGTCTCTTAAGTAAAATAGAGAGCACGTGGATAAAAAGTAACAAATCTCATTTCTTTGATTTCCCTTTTAAGAACAACAGGTCTTGTGTGTGCCATCACACCTTCTTCAATGTCCAGAGCTCTCAAACAATTTCACACATGTGTTTAGTAAGGTCCAAAAGAAAGGGCTCAGTGGTATTAAGTAGATGTCACAAACATATACTGAGAAAAATTAATAGTATGAGGGCTGGAGGTTGATGTCTGAAATACAATTTTCTCCTTCCTTTATATTACGGAAGTAAGGAGGAAAGATCATTGTCAAAGCAGAATTTTGCTGCAGCCCTATGATAAGCTCTCTAATTAGAATACACGGAGTATCCAGGAACAAAGATTTTTGAAATTGGCTTGCAGTGAGTGCAGGTAATGAAGCAGCTGGCAGAGTTAATAACATACCTTCTATAATTGCCAAAGACCTAGTTCCAAACAGAGTAGGTAACACCACATTGGAAAGGGATGAAGAGAAAATTAGATAGGGATGAGGGCACAGAGTTTGTGGGGCTGCAGGGAAGTTGCAGGAGTGTGCAGAGACTGTTTGAATGGGTTTTGTGGACAAGGAGTCATCTCAGAATGAGGATATGGAAAGAGGGATTTGAGGAGGCAGTGCAATGACAGGTAGGTAGGTAGACTGGAAGCACAAAAAATATTTGCAAAGAAATAACATTTTGAGCAGGAAACAAGAGATCTGGTTGCAAAGTCCAAAGCTGATTTTGGCTCACAGTGGTCTGAATTGGAAGAAGCATGTTTGGAGAACTCTAAAGATGATTCTTAATGTTTATTTGCAAAATCAGAGGTAAATATAGGAGTAAGTGTTTAGATTGGGGAAGGAAAGGATTGTTAATAGTTATTTATCTTACCAGGAAGATAGGGAGATGGTTACCTAGCATGTTTAAAATTACACAGGGGAAACCAGGAATTAGCTTCAATGTATAGAAATTTACTACGTAAAAACTTTATCAATACTTCTAGCAGGAATAGCTATAGTGTCTATTTACGTTGAGTCTAGGTTTAATGTTCTATTGCAGCACACTTAAATGTTTTTTTTAGGTTGATACTCTAGTAATTTTAGTTTTATAGCTGGAAAGGGTGTATGATTTGTTGGGGAATATAACACAATATGAAAATAATCCTAATAGTACTTTAGATATAGGTAGATATAAAAACCAAATAAAACATATTGTTAAAAAGTAGATCCAAAATACAAAGACCACAGAAAACAGACAGTTTAACACCAGCTGGCATCAGTAAGTGTAGTGGGAAAAATTTGTCTCCCTCTAACATAGTTTGGATTATAGAAGCATTTTACTGACTTAGCACACTTGAGAGAAAGATAAACTACATTAGGGTTATCAATAAGAAAGGACTGTGCAGGCACCAAACAAAGTGCCCTTGGATGCCAAACCACTCTCCATATTATAATGTCAAGATAATAAATGGAACCAGAAGTACCTGCTTACCATGGTCCCAGGATAAGACAGCCCCAAGGGATTATGGACAGGAAAGTTGATAAGAATATATGTATATTTATATTTAGAGGGAAGAGGATTGTGGAAGGGAGAGTTTTGTTTAAATATCTAAATCCAAGTTTGAGATCTTTCTTTTTTTTTTTTAATTTTTTTTAATGTTTGTTTTGGAGAGAGTGCTAGAGCACAAGTGGGAGAGGGGAAGAGAGAGAGAGGGGGACACAGAATCCAAAGCAGACTCCAGGCTCCGACCTGTCAGCACAGAGCCTGGTGGGATGCTTAAACTCATGAATGGTGAGATCATGACCTGCACTGAAGTTGGACACTTAACTGACTGAGCCACCCAGGTGCCCCTAAATTTGAGATCTTTCTAATGCTGCAAGATGGATGGTCAGAGAGATGCATACCCATGTCACTAATATACAAGTTAGCATTGCTTTGTAGAGGAAACTGAGGACCATAAGCTTGCATTTCTGCTTCCCTGGTGAGTCAGTTTGTATTAAACATGGTCCAGAGAATTCCGTTGCTGGGGTATTTTCTCTGCACTCACCATTTCTCAGAAAGGTTGGACAATGCCCCAAACAAGAAGTCAAAAAGGGCATCATTTCTTTTTTTTTTTTTTAATATATTTTTTTATTTTTTTTAACGTTTATTTATTTTTGAGACAGAGAGAGACAGAGCATGAACGGGGGAGGGTCAGAGAGAGGGAGACACAGAATCTGAAACAGGCTCCAGGCTCTGAGCTGTCAGCACAGAGCCTGACGCGGGGCTCGAACTCACGGGCCGTGAGATCATGACCTGAGCCGAAGTCGGCCGCTTAACCGACTGAGCCACCCAGGCGCCCCAAAAGGGCATCATTTCTTTATGAAAGGAAAGCTTTGCAACGGAAATGATTCTCCAAAGCTACACATACTCTTTGGCTCATGAATTGATAATATGCAAGTACTAAGAAAATAACTGGAATAGGAAACAGAAAAAGAAAAAAAAATCATTTTAAAAATAAAAGAACAAGAGAAAACAAGAGCTGGAGAAAGTACTTCCTCTCGCTAGGTAATGTGGCCTCTTTCTGGATTCCCTATCATTGTGCTCTAACTTTCTGCCAGAGGGCTTCATGCAAAAGCTACCTGTCCAAGCCTCTCTGTCTCCTCTGGATCCCTTTACCCACTCCAGCAGCATGGTCTGCCTGTTTGAGTATCCCTGAAGTCCACGGCCACCCCTTCCATGTCTCAGTTCTGATTGCCGGACAAGATGATCCCCAGAGCCTGTGCTTGTATCTGTTCCAGTTGTGCCTGTCCTGCATAGGAGGCAAAGCCTCTGAGTCTGCTCTTTTCCCACCAGGTTCATGGCCATGACTGGTGTGTGGTTCACGATGGGAAAGTCTATACCTGATGGTTTGTTTAACTGTAAGATGTTAGAACATCAGCATACTGTTTCAATGATGATTTCTTTTTCTTAAACATTTGCTCATTTCTGGAGTTTATCCAAACTCATGTAGTAAGGGAACTAAGCAGCATCAAGACGGCAGGCATGATCATATCAGTTCTCCAGTTTTTTTAATTTTGAATTTTTCTGGCCCATAGGCTGGGTTTGATGCTAAATTAAATAGTTCTTCGTGTTTAGAATTGTTTTAAGTGAATTTCATTTAAGCAAGTTTTACATAGAAGAGCTTTGGATTTCTGTGACAAACGGCAGATGGTGAAGCCAAATGCTGACAGCGATGGCAGCTATATATCTGAAACAGGAAACATTTTTCAAGAATCAGTGTTGTCATTTCTTTTCCCAATTCCATTTGAGTGCTAAGAGCAAGCTAGGAATCAGTTGTAAAGAAATCCTTAAGGAAAAAAAAATACATGTTACTCACCTGGATTCTCCTGGTGTTTTTTGTTTTTTGTTTTTAAACTAGTTCTGCTATCAATATGGGCACAAAGAAGAAAGCAGTTTTCACTGTTCAAATTCTATGTCTGTCATTGGCATCTGAAAGATGTGCACACCTCGTACATGAGGATGGGGAGATGATTATGGTGTATGCCCCCTTGCCTATGTTATGTCCTCACTCTAATACGCCAAGGGTCTCTTGTGACATTGCACATCCTCAGTGGAGAGATGCTAGCATTTCAGGAGAAGGGATTGAGGATAGGCTAGGAGATTGCCCTTGGTTCCTGGGAGCCTGCTCACTTTTGGGGAAATGACTCAGGCCTTTTGATACTCGGTGCTTTAGTCTGAGTTCCAACAGGATATATATGCATGACCTTGAGGAGGACACTTTATCTAAGTTCAAACGTTGTCATCTGCAAAAGATCAACATCTTCACTTTCTTGCTTCCAGAGAACTGTTTTCAGACTCGAAGTAGGTAGCTTGAAGAAAGTTCTTGGTAATCTGTAGTAAGTTGTAGTGTAATATGTAATAAGCTATAATGTTGCTGATACCTTACTCGGTATCGCTACTGTGGGTCTACGCCCCTCTAAAGGGGTCTTGGGGTTGAAGAGGCATGGAGTTCCTATCTACTGGTTAGTTCTTACTCTCTGTGCCTCTCCTAAGAAGTTGGTGGGTTGGCTGGCAAGGGCTAATACACAGCCTCTGTTTGTCACATCACATCCATGTCACCTCTCAGCTGCCACCACTAAAGACTTTGTGACGAAACATGCTGGAAAGGATACATGGCAATTAGTCTTTACCCCACTCGCCTCTCATGCTTGCTTTCCAATGTCAAACACAAGGTTTTCTTTGGTTTTATTCCCACCCCTGCCCCCACCAACTTGAGATATTTTGAATTTAGTTGAGGAAACACCAATTAATCCCCCAGCAGGAGGAGCATTCTTGGAACTAAATTCCTGAAAGCCATCAGGACCAGATATTTGAGAGTGACAAGGCTTCATTAAGTGGATGCTCAACATTTTATTGTTCTGACACTGCCCTATGTATTAGGATAAATACTAGTCAGCCTTCGGCACTAAAAATCTGCCCTCTGTGACTCCGGACAAATGGGTTAGTGTTTTGTGTTCAGCACTTCAATGTGGGTAGTAGTCAGGAGGTCAGGGTGGCTTCAAGATCTGAGTGAATCCTTTTATCTACATTATTAAAGACAACTAGCCATCTTCCCTACTTCCCTGTTCATTTCTACACACACACACACACACACACACACACACACACACAAAAGCATATAATTGATCACATGCTTTTGAGTGCTCCTCCTAGATGCCTTTTGAATCTGTCTTTTCTCCCAAAGGAAGTCAGACTTATTCTTGCCTTATCTGAACCATTGCAATGATCTTTGTGTGATGACCCTCTGGCAGCAGTCTTCCTCCCTCTAGACCATCCTTTCGTCACTACCAGAGTCATCTCCAAGTACATAAGCCATGACTTTGTTATTCCGTTTGTCAGTGCTCTGGTTCCTCCCTGAAGTCCACAGGATTTTGTCCAGATTCCTTAGCATGGACTACAAGGCCTTATTGTTCCACTGAGTAGGTTTGTGTTTCTCAAGTCTGACCCCAAGATCATCTGCTTCAAAGGAAACCAGGACATGTGTTTAAAAAAAAAGAATATTAAACAACAACAAAAGAGAAACAGACTCATAAATACAGAGACCAAACTAGTGGTTGTCAGAGGGGAGACAGCAGGTGAGAAGATTAAGAAGTACAAACTTCTAGTTATAAAATGAAAAAGTCATGGGGATGAAAAGTACAGCATAGACAACATAGTCAATCATACTGTAACAACTCTGTGTGGTAACAGTAACTACACTTACCATGGCTAGCATTTCATGACCTTTATAATTGCTGAATCACTATGTTGTACACCTAAAATTAGTATATGTCAACAAGAAAGAGGAAAAGAAAGGAAAAGAAAAAAGAGAAAAGAAGTTGACCTCCAGTTGGGGGAAAAATGAATATTGTAAGGCTCTACCCTAAAAGTGCTGAATTAAAATTTGGGGGAAGGGGTCTACCAAATCCACATTTTCAACAATAGTATCAGGTGACTCTTATGTGTAGTAAAATAAGAACCACTGCACTAGATCATTAAAGAATCTCTTGGGGACAAGAAAGCAACTGTTTCTGTTCCCTATATTTTCCTGGTACTATTTTGAGCTCAGTAAATATTTGTATAATAATAATAGAAAAGATATAAAATGAGCCTAACTCAGAATTCACCAAGGGGGATATTTGTTGACTCACAACAGAATGATGAAACCTGATGATGTGCTGGAAATATTCTGTATTGATCTGGGTTATGGCTTCAGTATTTATTTAAATATGAAAATTCACTTAAGATTAATGCATTTTTATGAACGTAACTACATATATAGTTATACTTCAATATGAGTGAGAAAATGACTCAGTCATTCAATGAATCAAGACCAACATTTTGCTTCTCCTTTCTGTACCCAAAGTAGGTTTCTCTCCAGTCTTCCTTATCTTGGTTAACAATCTACCTCCCTAGCCACCACGGTTTAACTCCTCAGCCATTTTAAAAAATACATTTTATATTCCTAATCTTCACAAAAACACTTTCTAAGTCCATCCTTTTCCTCTACAATGTCTCAAAATCTTCCCTTTTTTGCCCATCTCAATGACACTGTCCCATTCAGGCCCTAATTATTTAGAATTCAGCTCTAATTATGCCATCTCAACCCAATTTAAATTCCAAATGGCTCTGTATTACATAGAAAGTGCTCTTTATATTTGACCTTCATTACCTGATCTTAACCTACTTACACTGCTTATTCTTCTCTCTTGGCCTCAATACCCAATAGACCCTATATTTAAATTAATCTTCTTGGATATTATTCCATGTCCTTGTGTCTCTACTAATGCTCTTTCCACTGTCCAGAATACCCTAATTCTGTTTTTATCTTTTAAAAGTCTATATAGCCCAGTTCAAATGCTGCCTTTTCCTTGAAGCTGCCTTTGATTCCCTATCTGGAAAGAACCATTCACTCCCAAATGTTCTTAATGTATGAGAGCTTTTTGATTCAAAGTAAGTGTGGGTCCTCCAAGCCTCCAAGCCCAGCAAAGAAATCAAGGTGGTGGGGAAGAGCACCCCTGTCCCCTGTGAGACACAGATCTATTACACTATGTGGGAAGATAAGGGATTCAGAATGATTAGTATACATTAGGCACTAAAACAGAGCTGGCTCTCAATCCCCTGCAGCCACACTTCTGGCTGAATGGAAGAGAGACTGGTTCTTGCCCATAGTCAAGATGGCTGCAGTGTCCACCCTATAGACATGAGCTCAAAATCACTGGAGAATTTGAGAGGATAAAGGAAAAGAAAGCTCCTCCATTTTGAAATTTAGTTCATTTGTACATAAATCCAGTAAGAGATATTTGTATGTGCATGCACAAGTAAAAATTTTAACACTCAATATTTGTAAAAAAAATCAATTCAAAAAGCACTTCCATATATCTCTCCTCTAACCCTGTTAAAACCTCTATGAAGGTAGTGTTACTTCCATAACCACTTTTTAAAAAAAATGAATAATATGTCATTTAGAGAGGTTAAGTAATCTGAGATTGTATAGAAAGCGGCACACTCGAGACTCAATGCAGAACCTCTTATAAATGTTATGTTTTGAAGTGAAATGAAATGTTTTCTTAATATTGTGATTTTAAAACATTCAAACTTAAGCTAGAAGTAGAAGGTACATACTTACACATGTACATATGTATACGACATATACATATGTATTTATGGATATATGAATCTTTCTGTAAGCTAAACCTATACTGAGACTGGCATTTTGAACAAACTGCCTAGGGAATAGAGCATAAGGTTTCTGTGGCTCATTATATGTGCTTGTAAGAGTTAAAGCCATTGTAACTCTTAACTTCATGTAGATCTCTTAAAGTATATGTAAACAGTGGGACTCCATTAATGATCCTAGAATTTCTTGATGCTTTACATATTAAAGGGAAGAAACACGGTGAGGATGTCTTGATCTTATTTTCAAATCAGACTGTTCTTATTTCAGCACTGCTGAATTTTTACTAAATGAGCTATAGGGCCCTAATTTTGTGTTTCAGGGAAAGCTTAATAACAATAGTAAAAATGGCTAATATTTCTTTTGTATTATGTGCCAGTCATTATAGTTTTTCACTTAATCCTCATAACTACTGTGTGCCATTAACATCGCCATTGTATAAGACAAATGAGGTGCAGAGAAGTTGAGTAATTTCCTCACCATCACATAGTGAGAAGATTATAGGGATAGTATTTGTCTTAGTTTAGGTTCCTCCTCTAGGTAACACGGATTTCAGAGTGATGATTGGAAGGACCAAGAATGAGGGACTAGGGAGAATATATTTGGAAGGGTGAAAACTCAACTTGAGCATCTGATACCAAGATGGTCACTGCCACAGTGAAGTTGGTTACCATCAGGCCTTCCAAAAGAAGAGAACCAACCAAACAATTCTCAGAACTGCCCACCAAAGGATTGACAGGGGAAAACATATATCCATGGGCTCCTATCACTTTTCATTTAGTATTGCTTCAGGGACCTTTAACCCCTATCCACAGCGTGCACACACAGACATCTACACACACACACACACACACACACACACACACACACACACACTTCTGGACTATTCTAGTTTCATGCTACTGAGTTCCAACTAGATTTCCATACTTGAACATTGGAGAAGGCCCAAGTCAAAGAGAAAAGGTAAGGACAAATCAAAGCACACATAGAATTTGTTTATCAAACCAGAGTTGGAATCAGAGATAAGGTTAAGAGGATGTAAGTTCAGACACAGGACACATGTAATATAGTTCACATCTTTCACTGTTAAGAACTGGTCGTGCCTTACATTAAAACCTAAATCTTGACTTCCTCAAGGTGATAGCTAATTTGCAAAAGACTTATTATTTACCTGAAACTAATAATGTTATATTTCAATTATACCTCAATAAATTATTTTTCAAAGACAATATTCAGTGGTTAATGGAATAAGGTACTTCCTACTGGTCTCAAGGACATAATTGGCATTTATCTTTTCTTCTTCCACCACTCTTTCCAGAATTCCCTGTCCTTCATTAGCATTTCAGCAAGTGTAGGTTGTTTGCCCAGTAGAGTGACCCAGATCTTCATACCTAAGGGGCTTGAGCCTTACTGGGCTGTGTTTGCTGCAACTGTGCATTCACCATTATTACCAGGCCTGAAAGCACCAGAAAATGTTCCAATGAATATGTCCCAGACATATTCCTTCATGTTCGTATTCCGGAGGAGCAACCTTTGTTCCCCATGATAATCAGGATCAATTTTTCATAACTATAGTAACTACTTTCTTGGCTTCTGGCCCCTGATACCAGGTGGTACTCATAGCATTTCTTTAGTGGAACCCAGTAAGGGTTGTGGATTTGTATCTCTTCTGGAAACCAGCACTTTTAATCCATCAGACCCTAATGTTTTAGGAATGAAAATGGTAATTCCTCAAAGGGATTATTAAAAATTGTGGTGATAAGTGCCAATCTTACACCCTTTGGTTTTAAAAATCCAGGTATTTGTTCTAGATATTGGGGGATGAGTCATCATCTGATGATTAATGTGTGTTTACTTTAGTTACTTTGGTTTACTTTATATGCCTCCTCCTCAAGGACATAGTTATCAAAACATATAAGATATTGACTCTGAGATGAGCCTTTAATAGACCATTATATTATTCTACTACCCTAACTACTTGCAGGTATGTTGGCAAGATGAGTTTGTACCCACTGTCACACCCCATTAATCACCTGTCCACCATTAACCCCCTAACTGGTATTTTGGTCCCCTTGTTGAAATGTTAGATTAGACCTTGTTTCCAATAACCCTCAAAAGTGTTTGGGGATACTACTTTCCCTAATACACAGTTACTCTGGCAAATGATTATATCCTTTTGGGAGCAGGATTAGGTGACTATTTGTCATAGTGGCATATCAGAGTCCTTCTTCAAGGGGACCCAATCTCCCTTTCAATCAATGGGTGCTGGCTTGGATTTAGGAACTTGGTGAAGGCTTTGTTGAGGATTAAGCTGCACATGCACAGATGTAATGTGGGTCTACTGCATTGTTTGAGACTATTAAATCTTCCATAGAAGATGGGATAATTGATGGTTGATGAAACCTATAAATGTTGAACATAGATAGTAAGTAAGCTGGGATTTTATGATACACAGATAAAGCTCCTAGACTGTGTTAAATATAGATGAGTAAACAAGAAGCCAGTAAGGTATAGGCAAAATTTATGAGACATAAAAATATAGATTATAAATGAGTAACCTATAAAGCACTTCAAAGATAGGTGTAATAAATAGTCAAGATGATACAACAAATATGGGTCCTACTTAGGGATAGAAGAGCAAGTCTTGATTATACCTCCTCTGGATTAACACCACCATGTGTAGTCTATGGAAGAAATGCAAATAAAACCCATGGTTGTTCAATAGGCTAATTGACAGCTTCCTGCTAGGGCCAGGTATACTTGCCTCTGCATCTTTCTGATAGAGCATGCATGAGTCATTGGTCCAAGATCTCTCTGTGAACTCCTTGCTCTGACTTCAACTCTGGATCTTATAACCACACCATCAGCAGAAAGGCTGATGCAGCTAAGACAGAGACAGGATAAGTGAACATTACATAACCCAGGACTCGAGTACTATGGTCCTTCTGTCCACTTGTAACCTATCCTAAAAATGTTAAGTTACCCCACTTCTATCCTCTTTCTTATTGCTGTGTGTTCAAAAATAATTTAACAAACCTTTAAAATGTGTTCTATGAGTCCCTCTGTTCTATGACCTTTGGGTTAAATAACTCGGTAGTGTATTTAGAGGCTACCTTGCATGCAGGTAGTTTTCCACAATGAAGCAGGTTAAGACTACTGGAGTCTTACTAGAGAATAGCACCTACAGGGCACAGAGAACGGAGATCATATTGATCAAGATCAGGTGTGCTGGGGACAGTGGAATTTCAGACCAGCCAGAGTGGAAAGATCTCCTTAACAACTACAGCATCCAGTTGAGACACTAGAAAGTTTATTTCAGGAATCAAAACTACACTTTAGAGTAACAAAAATCTTAGACCCACCTTAGCAAAGCCCAAGAACTTTCATGATATAAAGATAACACAGCTTTAAGAATAGATAAAACACTTGATCAGATATACACAAACTAAGATATGCAAATGACCAATGAGCACATGAAAATGGTTCAGTCTTCCAGAGCATTTATTATTAGAGAAATGCAAATTAAAACCACATGAAGATACCATGTCATACCTGTTAGGACAGTTAAAACTAAGAACTTTAAAAGTTAGTAAGACTGATCATACCAAGTTGGTAAAGATGAGGAGCAACTAGAACTCTCCTACATTCTTGGTGGGAATGTAAAATGATACAGCTACTTTGGAAAACAGAGTGTCTTATAAAAAATATCATATACCTATTTCTATATAATCCACTAATCCACTCAAGTATTTTAGCCAAGAAAAATGAAAATATACTTATACATTAACTTGACAGGAATGTTAATAGCAGCTTGTTAAATTAGTTCAGAACTAGAAACAACCCAAATGTCCACCAGCAAGTGAATTTATAAACAAGTTGTGGTATATTTCAAAAGTGAGAAATAGCAATGAAAAGGCATAAGTGACTGTTACATGTGATGACATGTTTGAAACACAAAGATATTATGTTGAGTGAAAAAAGAGAAAAGCCAACATATGAGGCTATAAACCATGTATTTTGATTCACACGAAGTTCTAGAATAGGGAAAAGTGATCTATAGAGATAGATATCAGATCCATAGTTGCCTGAAGTGGAGGGTGGGGATAATTTACTGCAAAGGGCACAAGGGAACTTTTTTCAGTGATGAAAACATTTTTTATAATGATTAGGGTGGACATTGGTGTCAGGATTTATCAACACTCCTGGAACTGTACACTTAAAATGTGTGCATTTATTGTATGTAAATTGTACCTCAATAAAGTTGATTAAAACTTTCACGGCAATTCCCATATCTGACTTCAATTACTGTAGACTATGTAGACTATCAGAATATTAGAGCTTTAAGGAACCATTCCAGCAGTGTATTAGAATTAGCTCTAGGTGTTCAGGCTAGAATATTAAATTCTGTGTCATGGGAGAGTGCGTCTATGTGAATAATGTCTCTTCGTCTAGTCTTATATTCTGCCCTCAATCCAAGGGGAACTCTCATGATTCGTTGTACATATAAGCCAAAATCTGCAATTCTTTTGGAGAGTTAGCTGTTACCTTCCAGAGAAGAGACTCTGCTTCCTTGCTTGAGTTTTGAAGAGATCTGAATCCAGATATCAATTTGTGGGAAGGAGTAGAGGTGTGATAGATCATGAGGAAGGCATGAGGAAGAATCTTATAAGGCATTTACCTCAGGTGAGTTCTTTACATGGTCTTCAGGCAAGGGGAGGCTGCTGTCCTCCCCAAAGCAGGGAGGGCTTTACTTCTGCTGGCATAGAGGATTAGGAGAATTTGGGAGTTGTGCCTTCTTAAATTTATCGATCTGAATATTCCTCTACCAGGTATCGGGGTCACATCTCTGCTCTATCAGGACTCCTTGGCACTGGAGTTGCACTGAGTCTGCATATTAGTCTCCTTTTAAATGCTCTCTCTTAAATAAATCTTGGATCTGATCTCCAACACAGGCTGTCCTGTAACAACAGGAGAAACATATTTCTTTAAATTCTTCTGTAGAGGCCTTTATGGCTTTCATAGCTCACTCTCAGTTGATGGTTGGCTTACCAGACCAATCCTTCCTTATTAGTGTTTCCAATGCAGCCAACAGAACTCTGCCTTATAATGACCAGTGCTGTCTATTCTGTTCAATAGCTTACATTACCTCAGACTTCACTTTCCATCTGTGTATCATGCCAACACACCATAGGTGACATCTAATTATGATATTACAGCGTCCCTGGTGCTATCACCACTCCCTGGGTCAGTCACCAGCAGTTGGTTAGTGATTGGATTTAGAGAATCTCATCCTGAAGGTCTACCAACCTCTAGGGCTACTTCTAGTATCAGTTTTCTTGGTCTGTATTCTACCCATCTACCCCTGTCCCCCCAGAATAGTGGAGTGTAAAACAAAGACTTATGAACTGGTAGTTTTTGGGGGAGGTTGTATCAGGGAATAGAGGTAACTGCACAGAATTTAATAGGGAAGGACACAAAGCCAATATAAGAGATCATTACTGAGTTGGTTACCATCGTGGAAACTAGAGTTCAGTTCTGCTGAGATCTTCCAGAGTCATATGAAATGCCTCACAAAATCATGAATCCAAGGATTGACAGTGAAGCGTATTCATCCATTGGCTCCCATCCCAGATTGGTTGAGCATTATCCCAGAGCTAATCCAGTTTATGCAGCTGTACATGAGTTGTGCTGAGAAAGCTCCATTCCAGGCCCATTCATGCTTTGGCATTGAAGTCATAGGGCAAGAAGCAAAGATGTATGGCATGTCATAGAGGTGAAATGCTACAAATGCAAAATGAGTCAGAGCCTACATGAAAAAGTATGTTGCAGCTGTGGCTAAAATAAATGGAGAGACCATAAAGATATGCAATGGGGTACAAGAAATATAGAGGATCATAGACTGACTTTACAGCCCAGATGTTAGATTATCTTCTAAAATATCTCCAGTGAACCAAGACAAAATTTTACCCCCAAAACTCTAGTATCTCCAAATCTCTTCTTTATTTTCGGTGAATTTAAAACCATAATATTTGTAATATCACTAAATGTGTGATAGAGCTTTCCAAGGTTTTGCTGATAGAAATCCAGGATATTTTCCAAGAATCTTTCTTTAAGCTGCTGTGTAGAAAATTCAGTATAAAACAACTTTAAAAATAACCGATAATTAGCACACAGTGAGGGTCATACAAATATACTGACACGAAACCCATGCTTTCTAAGGCTTTTATGGGAACATAATTCTTTCAAACCCTTTCACAGCCAGAGTTAATTTATAAGCATTATTCTCTTAGGTTTTTGAGACATGGCCTATGGACCTGAAGGATAATGTGGCAGAACTAATGTTTGTGTTTTGGCAAGACTTTATTTATTTATTTTTTTAGAAATGCTTAAAGTGAATCACCCCTTTCAAGCTCAGGGGGATGTAATTAATGAGTGCAGAGAAGATGGCAAAACCTCCCCCAGCATGGGAATCAAATAATTTTGATATGGAGAAACAAGCTCTTACAGAGCTAGAAAAGGCCAGAACTACACTAAAACCGGGGTCTTCAGACTCTTGAGACTCTCAGTCCAATTTTCTTCTGATAATCTGAAGGATTTAGCAATCAGAAGATGTCAGTTTAAGTCCAACTCTACCTCTCACTCAGCACAGGAACTTAAGCATCCAGTTGTCTTATTTAACTTTAAGCTCTTTATTTGTAATATGGGGGTAATTAAGACATCACTTCCTATCTCATGAGGCTGCTGAAAGGGTTAAAGTATCTAATGTTTATAAAACCCTGTGCAAATGTTTGCTGTTGTGGTTATAGTGGTTACCAGATCAGCTTTAGAATAATGGTGGTTTTTTTATTTCTGGACCTTCTTGCCTTCATGTTCAATGGTCCCCCCCATAATCCATAATTTTCCTGTCCAGCTGACTTCCAGTTATTAGGGTTACATGCTCCTCTCCTACAACAGCCATTATTACTTGCTCTCCTGTGCAGCTGTCTTTTATAAATGAAGCTGATTAACAAAGATGTAAATACATGATTCTGATTTTCCGGTGTTAATCTCCCTCTCCCAAGAAGTATTTAGCCACAAAGAACTGAAGATCAGAACTGAAAGGACCATATGAAGATCAGATAATTTCCTTTTTTCTATAAATGAGGGTATGTAAGCCCAGAGTTGATGAGACTTGCCTAGGGAAGCAGAACTAGTTTGTAGAAGAGCCATTTCTCAAAACTAACTCTCCTGATTCACTCTCCAGTGGGATTTACTTGAAGTAAAGGGGCATTTTGGGAGGCTGGTCTGGGTGGCTGGTTTCCACAGCTGCCTGTCTGCAAAAAGCCAAGTCACTGGCACTTTGCATGAAAGCAAACCTTAAAACTCCCCAAACCCATAAGAATTTTCACTAAATCTTTTGAGGCAGGATTCATCCACCTCAGCATTATTGACATTTTAAGCTAGAAAATTCTCTGTGGAGGGAGTTGTCTTATGCATTGTAGGGTATTTAGCAGCATCCCTGGCTTTTACCCACTAGATGGCAATAGCACCTCCTCCTGTTGGGACAACCCAAATTGTCTCCAGACATTTCCAGATTCCCTTGGGGATTCACCTATCTAGGTCAGTGTCCCAGTCAAGCTATCTAGATTAGTGGAAATGGCAGCCAGAGTTCAGGGAAATTTAGAATGGGCAGCAGAAGAGGGAGATGATGGGGGCACCTGGGTGGCTTAGTCAGTTGAGCGTCCAACTTCAGCTCAGGTCATGAACTTACAGCTCATGAGTTCCAGCCCTGCCTTGGACTCTGTGCTGACAGCTCGGAGCCTGGAGCCTGCTTGGGACTCTGTGTGTCTCTCTCTGCCCCTAACCCACTCACATTCTGTCTCTGTCTCTCTCAAAAATAAATAAACATTAAAAAAAAAAAGAGGGAGATGATGATTATGTTATGGCCTCAGGACCAACTATAGCAGTGGAGCTATAATTTGTCCTGCTAATTCTCCTCTCATAGTATTTCCAGAAATTGTCACCAACAGGAATCCTGAAGAAACTCTGACTGTATAAAGTGAACCTACTGTGATACACAGTGAATCTCAATAGGTCCACTATGGTGGACCATAGTGGATGAGTTGACCACCACACCCAGATTCCCTTTACTGGCTGGTGTACCCTCCCCCACCTGCTATGATTGACTGCTAACAGTCTACAACCGCCAGAGTATTGCCCTCAGCTCAGTGTAAGTCAGCTTGCCTGGTAGAGTACACTTCTATTCCATTGGCTTTAGGGCAGACAAAATTTGTTGTTAGTCAAACTAAGTGACACAAGTATAAAAGGTCAGCCCTCCCCATCCCCCAATGCCTTACCTCAGGATGAGATTCTGTTGTGTAATTTTTGTGTCAGAACTTCTCTGTTGGATAAAATTGAAGCAAGTCTCAACTGAGACCACAGTCTTGTATAGCTTTTTTCCCACTCTACCTTAGTTTCTTCACTCATTTTGAGAGCACCCTCCAAAAAACTCATATATATATATCTATATATATCTATATATGTGATATATATACTTCATCCTGATTTTTTGTCTTGTGTAAGTTTGATGATTTATATTTATATGGATTTTGTCCATTTCCTTTATATTTTCATATATTTTGGTATAAAGTTATTCACATTTCCTCATCTTTTTGGTCTTTTCATCTTTCCTCATCTGAAACATGTATTTGTGGTCACCCTTTGTAATTCTTTATATTATACATTTGTGTACTTCTTTGTATTGCTATGGTTACATAAATTTTAATAGTCATTTTAAATAATATATTGGAATTTTCTCTTTGCTTTTTTCTTTGATTTCTATTTCATGCATTTCTGTTCTTGTCTTCATTGTTCCCTTTTTTTTCCAATTTATTTAGGAATTTTTTACTATTCCTTTTTAACTTTTTGAGTGGGATGCTTAGCTCATTGATTTCAGCCTTTCTTATTTTCTAATATATGACTTTTTTAGCCTAATGTGTTGTTTAAAAATGATTTTTGAAATTTTCAACATTTAGGAACTTACTAACTATATCTGTTACTCATATCTAACTTTGCTCCTTTGACATTTATTGAGGGTTTTTTTTTTTTGAGATGTATTAAGTTATGACTCAGTGTATTGCCTAATTGTGGTAAATGTTATAGGTGCACTTCAGAATAATATATATTCTATAGTTGATCAGTGTATTAGGTCAATTTAGATTCAGTGGTTCAAATTAAATAAAATTTGTGGTGGTGTTATTAGATCTTCTTTATCTTTACTGACATTTTGCCTGCTTTTTCTATCAATTATCCACAGTGGTTATGGGTTTGTGTATTTCTCCTCGCTGTTCTACGAACTTTGGCATTATAATGTTGAGATTATGTTATTAGGTGCATACAAATTTATAATGGTTAAATATTCCCAGTGAATTTACTTTTACTTTCAAGAAATATGGATTTTTTAAGTCTCTTATTGCCTTCAATTCTACTTTGTAGACTTTATTTATTTATTTACCTATTTACTTATTTTACAGTTTATTTTGAGAAAGAGAGCACGTACTCATGTGGGTGGGGGAGGGGAAGAGAGAGAGAGAAGGAGACAGAGAGGGAATCCCAAGCACAGAATCCACACTACCAGTGCAGAGCCTGACACAGGGTTCATCAAACCCACAAATGGTGAGATCATGACCTGAGCTGAAATCAAGAGTCAGACACTTAACCAACTGAGCAACATAGGCAGCCCCTACTTTGTGGACTATTTTTATAGTTATGGCAGTTTTATCTTGATTAATGTGTGAACATTATAAAATTAAACAAATTTACATTTTTTTTAATGTTTAAGTTATTTATTTGAGAGAGAGAGCACACACTTGAGCAGGGGAAGGGCAGAGAGTGAAGGAGAGAGAATCCCAAGCAGCACCCACACTGTCATTTAGAGCCCTACATGGAATTCGAACTCATGAACCATGAGATCATGAGTCAGATCTAACCAACTGAGCCATGAGGTGCCCCTATAATTAAGCAAATTTATTATTATTTTTTTTTCAATATATGAAATTTATTGTCAAATTGGTTTCCATACAACACCCAGTGTTCATCCCAAAAGGTGCCCTCCTCAATACCCATCACCCACCCTCCCCTCCCTCCCACCCCCCATCAACCCTCAGTTTGTTCTCAGTTTTTAAAAGTCTCTTATGCTTTGGCTCTCTCCCACTCTAACCTTTTTTTTTTCCTTCCCCTCCCCCATGGGTTTCTGTTAAGTTTCTCAGGATCCACTTAAGAGTGAAAACATATGGTATCTGTCTTTCTCTGTATGGCTTATTTCACTTAGCATCACACTCTCCAGTTCCATTCACGTTGCTACAAAGGGCCATATTTCGTTCTTTCTCATTGCCACGTAGTACTCCATTGTGTATATAAACCACAATTTCTTTATCCATTCATCAGTTGATGGACATTTAGGCTCTTTCCATAATTTGGCTATTGTTGAGAGTGCTGTTATAAACATTGGGGTACAAGTGCCCCTATGCATCAGTACTCCTGTATCCCTGGGGTAAATTCCTAGCAGTGCTACTACTGGGTCATAGGGTAGGTCTATTTTTAATTTTCTGAGGAAACTCCACACTGTTTTCCAGAGCGGCTGCACCAATTTGCATTCCCACCAACAGTGCAAGAGGGTTCCTGTTTCTCCACATCCTCTCCAGCATCTATAGTCTCCTGATTTGTTCATTTTGGCCACTCTGACTGGCGTGAGGTGATATCTGAGTGTGGTTTTGATTTGTATTTCCCTGATAAGGAGCGACGTTGAGCATCTTTTAATGTGCCTGTTGGCCATCCGGATGTCTTCTTTAGAGAAGTGTCTATTCATGTTTTCTGCCCATTTCTTCACTGGGTTATTTGTTTTTCGGGTGTGGAGTTTGGTGAGCTCTTTATAGATTTTGGATACTAGCCCTTTGTTCAATATGTCATTTGCAAATATCTTTTCCCATTCCGTTGGTTGCCTTTTAGTTTTGTTGATTGTTTCCTTTGCTGTGCAGAAGCTTTTTACCTTCATGAGGTCCCAGTAGTTCATTTTTGCTTTTAATTCTCTTGCCTTTGGGGATGTGTCAAGTAAGAAATTTCTGCGGCTGAGGTCAGAGAGGTCTTTTCCTGCTTTCTCCTCTAGGGTTTTGATGGTTTCCTGTCTCACATTCAGGTCCTTTATCCATTTTGAGTTTGTTTTTGTGAATGGTGTGAGAAAGTGGTCTAGTTTCATTCTTCTGCATGTTGCTGTCCAGTTCTCCCAGCAGCATTTGTTAAAGAGACTGTCTTTTTTCCATTGGATGTTTTTTCCTGCTTTGTCAAAGATAAGTTGGCCATACGTTTGTGGGTCTAGTTCTGGGGTTTCTATTCTATTCCATTGGTCTATGTGTCTGTTTTTGTGCCAATACCATGCTGTCTTGATGATGACAGCTTTGTAGTAGAGGCTAAACTCTGGGATTGTGATGCCTCCTGCTTTGGTCTTCTTCTTCAAAATTATTTTGGCTATTCGGGGCCTTTGTGGTTCCATATGAATTTTAGGATTGCTTGTTCTAGCTTCAAGAAGAATGCTGGTGCAATGTTGATTGGGATTGCATTGAATGTGTAGATAGCTTTGGGTAGTATGAAAATTTAAAAGATATGTGATGGGGTCACTTAGGTGGCTCATCGATTAAGCGACTGACTTCAACTCATGTCATGATACCGGGTATTGTGGGTTCGAGCCCTGCTTCAGGCTCTGGGCTGACATTTCGGAGCCTGGAACCTGCTTCGGATTCTGTTTCTCCCTCTCTCTCTGCCGCCCCGCCCCCTGCCCCCGCCGCTTGCACTCTCTCTCTCTCTCTCTCTCTCAAAAATTAATATACATTAAAAAAATTTTAGAAACAGGTATGGACTGGAAAAGAAAATGCTTTCTTTCTTTTTTTTTTACAGAAGAATGCCAACTACTAAATGAAGAAAGAATGGAAATTTTAATGTTTTTTTGTTTGTTTTTTGTGGGTTTTTTGTTTTTGTTTTTTTTTCTTTTTAAAGAGAGAGAGAGAGAGTGTGTGTGTGTGTGTGTGTGTGTGGCCGGAAGGGCAGAGAGAGAGGGGGCAGAGAGAGAGAGAATCTGAAGCAGGCTTCATGCTCAGCACAGACATGGAGGGCTTGAAATGGGGCTCTATCCTATGACCCTGGGATCATGACCTGACCCCAGATCAGGGGTCAGATACTCGATGGACTGAGACACCCTGGTGCCCTGTTAATGGAAACTTTAAAAGTCACCATTTTACAAACAGCATGGTAGTGACTGAATAAAGAAAGAATCGTCAATGGATGCTGAAATCATTGGGTGAAATTTTGTTGGAGAATAAGGTATTTATAGAGCTTCTAACTATTACCTCACATTATTTATTAATTGTGAAGTCAGGAAGTACACTTACAGTAGAAAAATACAATGGGCATCATCTTAACCAAATAATCTTAACATCACTAATAATGGGATAATCTGATACATTGTGCATATTTATGTGATGCCCTAGATGGGATACAGCATCACCTATGAAGTATTTCTTACAAAGATTTTTAACATAAATGTTGAAATGAGGAAAACATCCACCAAATCAAAATTCTGAGGCATTCTCCAAAATGCTGAAGAACTATTCTAGAATAAAAACACTAATGGTGCATGACAGATAACTGAAGTTCTTGGTGGAACTTGTGAGCTATAAATTTACCTTCAACTACAGATTTTTCTATACCCCACAACTTTTAGTACAGAAAAAAGTGCTTACAATGTGGCTAAATTAACTTGATTAATGTAAGTGAAGCACATATTGTACTATTTTTTCAACTTCTGGGGAGGTTTGGCCTTAATTTTTTTTAGTGAAGTATAGTTGTCACACAGTGTTTCAGGTGTACAACATAGTGATTTGACAAGTCTATACATTATGCTATGCTCACCTCAAGTGTAGCTACCATCTGTTACTATGCAATGTTATTACAATACCATTGATTATATTCCCCATGCTTTTTTTCTCCTTTCATCTCCATGACTTACTCATTTCATAACTGAAAGCCTGTATCTCCCACTCTCCTTCACTCTTTTTGCCTATTCCCTTACTCTCTTCCTCTCTGGCAACCATCAGTTTGTTCTCTGTATTTATGAATCTGTTTCTGCTTTTTTGTTTGTTTATTAATTTGTTTTATTTTTTATGTTTCACATGTAAGTGAAATCATATGGTATTTGTCTTTCTGTCTGATTCATTTCACTTAGCATAATACCCTATCTAGATCTGTCCATGTTTTCGCAAATGGCAAGATCTTATTCTTTTTACAGCTAAGTAATATTCCAGTGTGTGTGTGTGTGTGTGTGTGTGTGTGTGTGTGTGTGTGTATGGTATATATATATATATATGCATGGTATATATATATACCAGATCTTTGTCTATTCATCTATCAGTGGACACTTGGGGTGCTTCCATATCTTGGCTCTTGTGAATAATGCTCCAATAAACATAGGGATCCATATATATTTTTGAGTTGGTATTTTTACCTTTTTTGGATAAATACACAGTGGTGGAATTACTGGATCATCTGCTGTTTCTATTTTTAACTATTTGAGGAAACTCCATGTTATTTTCCACATCAATTGCACCAATTTACATTCCCACCAGCAGTGTATGAGGGTTTCTTTTTCTTTACATCCTCTCTAATACTTGTTATTTCTTGTCTTCTTTTATTTTAGCCATTCTGACAGGTAATATCTCATTAATTAGTAACTTGTCCCCATATAATTATCCCCTTTTGATTATTGATGTTGAGAATCTTGAGGTTTGACATTTTAAAAAAAAATAAACATTGATGGTAAAAATGGAAATAGATTTTAGAAACTGGAAACAAGCTAACAATATACAAGCTAACAATAATAACAAGCTAACTGTTAGCAGTTAGAAACTGCTAACAATATAATGGATAAATTAATTGTGGTATATCGTTTAATGATACAATATATAAAAATAAATTATAGGCATAAGTATCAACATGGATGAATCACAAAAGCATGAAAAAATGTCACAAAACAGTGTGCATGCACATCATGAGTCTACTAACATAAAATTCCAAAATAAGCTGTATACTGTATATTTACATGATAAAACTAAAGAAAAAAAGCAGAGCAATACTGAGCAGAGGGCATGTAACACACTTATTCAGGGAAATATAGAAAACATCTAAGGTACAAGTATTCTAGTTCTCAAACAAGGTGGTGAGTATATGTATATGGGTGTTCATGCTATTTTTATTCTAAACTATTTATCTATTTGATACATTTTTTAATGTAAGGATATATTTCATAACACTCTATAAAAATTCAGGAATTGAATGAAATTTAGGGAATGTAACAATTTAAAAAGAAAATGAGACTTATGGGTTTCTACCATAAAGGAACTTTTTTTACAAAGAGGAATTCTTGGGGCGCCTAGGTAGCTTAGTCCATTGGCATCTGACTGCTTATTTTGGCTCAGGTTGGGATCTCACAGTTTGTGGGTTCGAGCCCTGCAACGGGCTCTGTACTCACAGTGCAAACCCTGCTTTGGATCCTCTGTCTCCCTCTCTCTGGCCCTCTCCCTCTCATGCTTGCTCTCTCTCAAAAATAATTACGCTTTAAAAAAAAAAAAAAGGAATCTTTATGTTCTTCATTTTCCCCATATTTAGATGGGGACTGGCTGGGACAGAGATTGGGAGAAAGGAAGCAGGATTAGGGAGTCACTTTTCTTCCCCTTAAACTCTTTGTGGCTCATCCAGAAAGAGTCATGGATGTGGCTCATCCATGGTGAATGAATGTTCTCTGGAAATCACTATTCCTCCAGTTCTGCACCTCATTCATTTCCTCCCTGTCCTACCAAATCCGGCACTGAGTCTCTTAAGCCAAGTTTTCCATACTTTGTATATGACCCTGATGGAGAAATGGGACTTGATTCACACCACAACTGTCCTTGGGTTTACTTTAAAATGTCACTAAAGCTCCTTTTGTTTTTTATTGATTAACTTTTTTCCCCACTTAAATTATTTACCATAGAAAAGATTAGTTAATCTAAGCACCTCTCTAAATTCTGCATGAAGGAAATATTACAGAAAATTTCTTTTTCAGTAATGTGTATTTAGATCAAAAAATTAAAAATAAAGCAGTATTAATAAAGTGAAGTCATTTCTTATTAATACATGCAGGCTTTTGTATGCAATTTAAAAGATCCAAGGGTAGATTAACTTTTGGAATTCATTTGAATCTTTAGTTTAAGGTGGTATCTATCATTAAAGGAAGTTTGTCTCAGTTATTTAAGGATGGACTTCAGGTACTTTCAAATTTCTTTCATGAACAGGGAAAATGGAAGTATAATTAACTCTAAGGTAGTTTAAATGCTACCTGAATCTACCAGATCTAAATTTAAGAGAACTGTAGGAAGAGGTATGTTGATTCTTTAGAACCGAAAGGCCTGTCCTGTACAGCAATTCTCAGCTCCAGAACTGGCCTAGCAATTTCTAGGAGAGGGTTCTCTGACCTATATCATTCCTGTATTTCAGTATTCTTAGAGATGATTCCACCATTCCTACAATGGTAAGGCCTTCAGTTTAACCAAGAATAGCATCTCTTACACTTTCAAAAGCATATCAAATGTGAAGGAATAATCATTAAGCCTTTTATTTTTATGGAATCTTCAGAGATTTGTGGGGAAAGGCAACATGCAGTTCTTTGTAAATGTCAGATCTCTTTACAGAAATGCGAAGGAGGCACTGCAGGCTGTCATCTGTTCTTCGTGCTGCCTACTGACCCTCATTGGGAGCTACCAATTCCCAAAGATTCTGTGGCCGCTAAAATAAATAGCTCTCTCAGGCACAGAGCAAAATGTTAGACAACATACAACAGAACAGAACCACTTTAATTATACTATGCAATGTGTTTCATAAATAAGTAGAGATCTGAAGGGTTAGACATTGAAGGACAGTTCCAGCTGGCAGGCAGTGGAAGAGAATGTTCCAAAACGACTGTGGCAAATGACATAAAAAGCATGGGGGGGAAAAGGTAGGTTTCAGGCACATGGAGGGGGAAAAAAGATGATGCAGTTTCTGAAATGCAAAAGAAAAATGTATGTGAATGTTAAAAATAAAAGTCTGATTGTGTTGTGTCCAGGTGCATTCGAGTAGCTTAGAGGATGGGTCTCAAAATGGAATGATGTAGCAGATGTGGCTATGTTTCCATAAGCAACTGCCTCGTCTTCGGAATTGTCCAATAGGCTACAGACACAGTCCTAGGCAAACAGCCACCCAATATGTTTTCCCAAGAACTATTTTTTTAAGTCCATTTATTTATTTTGAGAGAGAGAGAGAGAGAGAGAGAGAGAGAGAGAGAGAGAGAGAGCAGAGGAAGGGCAGAGAGAGAAAGAGAGGGGAAAAGAGAGAGAATCCTAAGCAGGCTCTGCACTGTTAGCACAGAGCCAAACACAGGGCTTGGACTCACAAACCTTGAGATCATGACCTGAGCCCAAACCAAAAGTTGGATGCTTAACCAACTGAGCCACCCAGGTGCCCCTCCCAGAACTACTATTAATGATAGGTTATTTCACTAACAAAAGGTCCTGCTTTGCACAGAAATATAGATGGTCCCCTGGGATGTAGATCAAACTATTCATTTATGGCATAATGAACAACATAGTTTTAATCTCACAAAACCCAATAGTAGCTATGAGGCTTACTGGATATATTGACATTGGGCAAGTTATTTAGGTTCAATGAGCTCCAGATTTACCATTGCTAATTATTACACTCACCAAAAATTTTAACTTGTGGAACCAGATTGTAATCAGCACAGAATTTGCATTATGCCAAATTTCTAGGTTGTGGTGTCTTTTTATTAGTTATGTTTTTTAGTTTTGTAGTTGTCAATTGAATTACTACATTTTAACATGTTAAATATCATATTAACCTCCAGCCTTCTCCCTTGATTTAGAAGCCCTCCCCGATTCGATCAATTTGTTATCAACATTTTTTTCAACTCTAGCAACTCCAAAGCAACTGTTCTTACTTAGCCCTTCTTCCTGCATTCTAAGCCTAGTGGTTAGTCTGTGTTTCATGAACTATTTCCATCAGTTTTATTCTCCTTTGTATTCTTAAATTTGTGAGGTTTCAAATCCCAGAAGTATTTCAGATTAACCTCCAGTCTTTTATGTATAGAAGTTTTCAAGATTATCTCTTCTAATTGGTTCTCTAGTCTCTGCAGGAACATGGAACTCTTCCCACCCACATAGATCTAACTGATAGAAACTTTAGTCTTAACACTGAACCTTGGGAGATGGTGTGATGTGTTGAGCCGTTACTTTCCTGGGAGATACTGATCTGTCATTTTAAAATGTCTGACCTTGAAAAAAGGTAGTGAGCATCAATGCCTAAGCCTTTATTGCAAATTGTCTTTGTGTTATTTTTTGATTAGTATTTTTCAAACTATGTGCTGTGAGTTTTTAGTAATTTTCAGAATGTGAGCTCTCAACCAGTGGGACTGACATCATCTGGGAAGTAGTTAGAAATCCTAATAGTCTGCCCCCCACTGATCCTGAAACAGAAATTTGGTGATGGAATTTAAAAATCTGTGTTTTGGAAAATCTCCCAGGTGATTTTAATGCACACTAAAGTTTGAAAACCACTGTCTTAATACTTTGTAAAATGAATTTAGAGGACTTCCACTCAAAAAAATATTATAGAATAGTGAAAAGACTACAATAAACTTTCTATTATGAAGTTAAGAAACATAGTCCAAATAATTCTTGAATGAAAAAAAAGATACACAATACAGACAACTTATAAAACTCATTTTAAAATGGAAAACATACTTGTATAATTATGTATTTTTAAAAATTATGTAGTTAAGTTATCATAAACAAGTTTAATATATAAAAATAGATTATGAAAAAATATTTGGTACCCATTTCACAGATAAAGTTTGTATAAAAATAGTTCTTACAAATGGGTTACATCTTCATAGAAAAATGGGCAAAAGATATGAACAAGAAAATCTCAAAAAAGACAATTCAAGTGACCAGAAACATATATAAAAAATTTAATCTCTAAGGGCACGTGGGTGGCTCAGTTGGATGAGTGTCTGACTTGGTTTCAGCTCAGGTCATGATCTCACAGTTTGTGAGTTCAATCCCCTCACTGGGCTCTGTGCTGACCATGCAAAGCCTGCATGGAATTCTCTGTCTCCCTCTCTCTCTGCCCCTCCTCCGCTTGTGCTCTCTCTCTCTCTCTCTCTCTCAAAAATAAATAAATGTTACAACTTTTTAAAATGTAATCTCTGTAATAGGAGGGTAATTTAAGTCAAAGCTTTATTGAGATATCACATTATATTCACCACTTACAAAGAATAAAAAGAGTGACAATACCTATTGCTCACAGGGATGTTATAAATGTGAATTCTCATACATTACTGAAAAAATATTAATTATTACAACAATTTTAGAATGCTGATAAAGCCATTAAAAATGAAAATACAGGGGCACCTGGTGGCTCATCCAGTTAAGTGTCTGACTTTGGCTCAGGTCATGATCTCATGGTTGGCGAGTTCAAGTCCTGAATTGGGCTCTGTGCTGACAGCTTAGAGCCTGAAGCCTGCTTCAGATTCTGTGTCTCCTTTTCTCTCTACCTCTCCTCTGCTTGCACTCTGTCTCTCTCTGTCTCTCAAAAATGAATACACGTTAAATTTTTTTAAATGAAAATACATATACACATCAAACGAACATATTTCCCCAGTGAACCTGTTCTTTATATATAGAAGACCAAGTTCAAAAAGACTGTATGAATAAAGATGTTTATGGCAGCATTGTTGTAATGACAAAAAAAGAGAGAGAAGGCAAATATCCATCAATAGGGGAATAACTGAATAAAATGAGGTTTGTCTTTTTAACATGGAATTTCATGTGGCTATACTAGTTGACTTGGATGAACTGAAGGATTTTTATCTTGTGTCGTTAGTTGAATATATTGATAATAAGAATAGTAGTAGTAGAAAACTAGCAATAACTAACACTTCTTGAATCTTTTCATACTTCAGTGCTTACACTAAATCCTCTGGTTGGTCTTCTCAATTTCCTTGTCAAATAAGTGTTTCTATTAATACCCTTTTTAAACATGAGAAAGATGAGGCATAGAGAATTTAGTTTAGAGTCACCAAGATAATTAAGATGTGGGTCTAGGATAGTCTCAGTCTGGCCCCAGAATTTACATTCCTTTTTTTGAAGTTTTAATTTAAATTTCAGTTAGTTAACTTAACTTGGAATATTAGTTTCAGGTGTACAATTTAGTATTTCAACAATTCCATACATCGTGCTGTGCTTATCACAAATGCACTCCTCAATCCCCACCACCTACTTAACCCATCCCCCTAACCCCTTCTCTTCTGATAACCATCTCTATAGTTAATTCTTGGTTTCTCTCTCTCTCTCTCTCTCTCTCTCTCTCTCTCTCTCTGTCTCTCTCTCACTCTCTCTTTCCCTTTGCTTGCATTTTTTTCTTTAATTCCACATATGAGTGAAATCATACGATATTTGCCTTTCCCGGACTGACTTATTTTGCTTAGCATTGTACTCTCTAGCTCCATCCACGTTGTTGCAAATGGCAAGATTTCAATCTTTTTTATGGCTGAGTAATATTCCATTGTATATATAATAGAATATATGCAATATATATCTATTCATCAGTCGATGGACACTTGGGCTGTTTCCATACTTTCACTGTTGTAGATAATGCTGCTATATTAATTTGAGGTGCATGTATCCCTTTGAATTCGTATTTTTGTATTCTTGGGGTAAATACCTAGCAGTGAAATTGCTGGATCATAGGGTAGTTCTAGTTCTATCTTTACCTTTTTGAGGAGACTCCATACTTTTTTTCTGGAGTGACTCTACCAGTTTGCATTCCCACCACCAGTGAAAGAGGGTTACCTTTTCTCATATTGTCACCAACACTTGTTTCTTGTGTTGTTGATGTTAGCTATTCTGACAGGTGTGAGGCGATACCTCATTATACTTTTGATTTGCATTTCCCTAATGATGAGTGATGTTGAGCATCCTTTCATGTGTCTGCTGGCCATTTGTATGTCTTCTTTGGAAAAATGTCTATTTATGCCTTTTTCCCATGTTTTAATTGGATCATTAGTTTTTTGGGGTGTTGATTTTTACAAGTTCTGTGTATATTTTGGGTACTAACCTTTTATCAGATATGTCATTTGCAAATATCTTCTCCCACTCTGTAGGTTGCCTTTTAGTTTTGTTGATTGTTTCCTGTGTTGTGCAGAAGTTTTTTATTTTGATGAAGTCCCAATAGTTTATTTTTGCTTTTGTTTCCCTTGCCTCCAGAGACTTAACAACGGAGTCTACTGCCTGTCTAAGCTAGACATAGGCAAGCATATAATAGCATTCTATTTTTTGTAAAATTACATATATAATTGTATATGCATGTATGTAATTGTGTGTATATATAATATTAGAGACCAAAATTATGCACAACTTTGAAATGTTGGCTTTGAAGAATGGAGAGAGGTTGTGTTAGTAAAAATAGGAGACGATTGAGCAGAGAGAAGTAAGCCAAAAAAACCCAAAACAAGACAAAAAAACAAGAAACTACATTTAAACAGGGTATATATAATAAAAAGCAGCTAGTTTGATATGATCCTATCCATATAAAATTCTATAGTAGAGTGTGAGGTGTCAGTATTTTTGTATGTATATATATACCCAAAAATATACCCAATATATGTACATCAACACAGAAATGCATGAAACAATCTTTACCAAAATAGTCATTTTAGTTGTAATAATTAGTTTTACTTTCCCCTTTATATTGTTTTCCAAAATGTTGCATAAGGAAGCTTTTTTGTGTTTTTAATAACAGGATTATTACTGTTAATAACTAGAGTTCAAAACAGCCCCACTCCTTAAATGTGGTCTATGCATAGTGATCTTCTTCTAATGAATACAGTGTAGGATGGGAGAAAAAATAATACCTGCCGGAAACCTGACACTTTCTGATAATCACACCTGGTGACCAAGTGTAATAGGAACAGTGATGAGTCCTATTAATATTATGTACCCTTCATATGATGTGGTGAGAAGCAAACTTTGGTCAGTCTTGTTTAAAACATAGCACTACAGCTTAATCAGGAGAAAGAAACACAAGACAACTCCCAATTGAGAGATATTATACAAAACACTGTATCAATCTGCCTCAAAATTAAGATCATCAAAACCAAAGAAAGTCTGAGAAATTATATAGCCAAAAGGATTCTAAAAAGAGATGACTACTAAATTTAATGCAGTATACATATGGGATTGTAGAAGAGAAAAAAAATTAGGAAAAATACTTAGAGAATCTGAATGAAATATAGACCTTAGGTAATAATAATGCATCGACATTCATTCATTACTTGTAACAAATGTATTATACTAATGTAAGATGTTAATAATAAGAAACTGGATGTGAGGTATACAGAAACCCTCTGTATTATCCTTTTCAAGAATTCTATAAGTCTATGCAACTATATATAATGGTTCTGTACAACTATCCAGAAAAGCAAATAAAACCACAAAGCAAAGCAAATACATGACAGGCATTCTTTTAGATGCTGTAGTTACCACAGGGTACAAACAGACCAATTCCTGCTAGGATCTTAAATACTAAAATAATAGATGATCAATGGCTCTATCCTTCATCTCAACAAAAAAAGAAACTTATTTTAGTTACAAGCCCACAAGCTCTGCTACGTCATCCACATTTTTGTTGAGCAATTTAGTTTAACCTTGTTTTGAAACCCAACAAAATTAGTTTTTTTCTTTTGTTTCTATCGTAGTCAATGCTTATTTATATTTACTAAACTAACTTATTTATTTGTTCACTGTTGCTTTTCTTATATAATTCCTTATTCAAGGCTCAATTTCCCTTTTGCTAAAATTAAACCTCTCAGTGACAGTTTATGAGTAGGTTATACTCTTATTCTTTGAAAATATTTTTATCTTGTACTCATGATTTTATGATATATTTTGTGGATATAGAATTCTAGATGGACAGTTATTTCCTTCAGAAATTTGAAGCTATTATTATATCAATGTCTGGATTCTAGAAAATTACATTTTCTCACATTCTTCAACAAGTTCTTTTTATCTTTGATATTCCACAGAGATCAAGAAAAAGAGTGTCATGAGACACACACAGTGAAATCAGCAGGTGCCAGATCTTGCAAGGTGTTATAGGTCAAACTAGGGATTTGGACAACTGTCTTAAAGGTACTGAAAATTTTTTACAAGATGTCATGTTCTAGATTCAAGTTTTAAATGAAGACACTTAACACTTGGTGAGGAATTCATTAAAGAATGGCAAGCTTTTGAGTTTTTCCTTAACACTCTCGGTATAAGATGTGCCAAATTAATTTTTCTAAATCAAATAAAATCTTGGCTATAAAATCACTTTCCAAGGTTGGTGATAAGTATAATGTTGGTTACCTTCTCTTACCCGAGATTGTGTGTGGCCCCTGGGGTTCTGTGCCTGTAAAATAGCTCTAGCTTGTACCTGGATGTTTTGCAGAACATCTTCTCCCATCCTCCCCTTGCTACTATTTCACCAGAAGCAGGATCCAACTTCTGGACCTGAACTCCTACTTCTGTCGGCACAGGCCATTAAAATTTGTGTTGGCCCATTGGAAATTCCATTTCTTTGCCAATCTTGTCCTTAGGAGTTCTCTAACCAATGTCAAAGCTAGGACTAATCCTCAGAAGCATGTATGCAGCTCTCAGATTATCCAGCTAAATTTGGGGTCTTTTTTTGTTTTTGTTTTGTTTTTTGTTTTCATTTTTTCTTTTCAATTGAACTAGACCTTAGAAAACAAAGGTTTGTTTCAGATATGCCTTTAAGGAGCTCCTGGGTGGCTCAGTCCACAAGCATCCAACTCTTGATTTCAGCTCAGGTCATGATCTCACGGTTCATGAGATGGAGCCCCGTGTCAGGCGCTGTGCTGACTGTGTGGAGCCTGCTTGAGACTCTCTCTCTGCCTTTCTCTCCCACCCTCTCTATCTCAAAGATAAATTTTTAAACATTTTAAAAATTAAAAAAATAAGATATGTCTTTAAGATATCACTTCTCAACTTTTCCTTTGGGACCTAAAATATTAAACAGTATTACCTTTCAGATACCAGTGTGAATGAAACAAGAACACACAGTTTATGTATTAAGGGCAAACTACTTTGTTGGAAAGAGTTGGGGAAAAGTACTTTCTAAGAACTACATAGGAAGGTTTTCGATGTGTATTCAGGTTGTGCTTATTGCAAATGTTTTCTTCCCAGCCTGTAACTTGTCTTTTAATTTGCCTAATGATGTCTTTCAAAGAGCAGACATTTTAAATTTTGATGAAGTCCAATTTATCATTTTTATTCTTTTATGGTTTACCATTTTGTGTGATCTATAAGAAATCTTTGTTTTCCCAAGGTTATGAAGGTGTTTAGTTACATTTTCTTTTACAGGTTTCATAGCTTTAGTTTTTGTATTTAGGACTATGATTCATTTCAAGTTACTTTTTGTGTAAGGTGTAAGGTAAACATCATGGTTTATTTTTTCCATACGCTAAGCAATTATTTCATTAACATTTGTTGAAAAAGCTGTCCTTTACAAAAGGTAATATGGTACCTTTGTTAAAAAGCAATTGGTCATATATGTGTGGGTTCATGTCAAGACTATCTCTTTTCCATTGATGTACATATTTATTTTTATGCTGATACTACACTTTCTTAATTACTGTGGTTTTATGGGAGTCTTATAAACAGGTAATATAAGTCCTTGAAATTGTTTTTTTCTGTTCAAAAATTATTTTGGCTATTCTAGGTCATTGTATTTCCTTTTTTTCCCCAAGATTTTATTTAAATTCAAGTTAGCTAACATATAGTATAGTATTGGTTTCAGATACAGAATTTAGTGATTTATCACTTAATATAACACTCAGTGCTCAGGTTGATATATTTCCAAACAGCTATTAGAAATATTTGGTTAATTTCTTTAAAAAATGCTTTCTGGGAATTTATTGGAATTACAATAAATGTAGACATCAATTTGAAAAGAATTGATATCTTAACAATATTTAGTCTTCTGACCCACGGATGTGATAAATCTCTCCACTTCTTAAGGTCTTTAATTTCTTTCAGCAAGGCAGCTTATATTTACAGGTCCTGAATGTATTTTACTAAATTTGTCCCAATGTACTTCATGTTTTGGATGTGATCACAAGTGGTCATTTTAAATTTAATTCGCTGATTATTTGTGGCTGTTATGTCGGAAACAGCTGATTTCTGTGAAATGACTTCATTTTTTGTAGTTTTGCCTAACTTAATAGTTAGTATTAACAGCTCTTTAAAAAAAAATCTTTCGTGTTTTCTACATGCATGATTATGTCACCTGTGAATAAAGACAATTTTATTTCTTTCTTCTCCAACTTTATGACTTGCATGTTTGTTTTCTTGTTTCATTTTACTGATGGGGAGCTCCAGTTTGATATTGAATAGAGATGGTGAGTAAGGTAATGATTGTGAAAATGCTATTCTATAAAAATGTTATTATTGTCTACTATTCCCTTTACATGTCAGCAGAAATGGTAGCAGTTAATAAATATAGGAGGGCTCCTCATGGTATAGCAGACATGCATTCCTGAAGACAACATACTTCAGTTATTATTTTAAAAATCATTTCTAATTTGCCCAAGCCACTCCTTAGTTTCATAGTTTTGAGCGACTTATTAATACTTCCAATTAAATGAAGAAAACTGTACTTGCCTCATAACTTGTTCTAGCCATGACTCTTTTGGAAGCAAGTTACAAAAAGTCCAACTCAGCTAGTTCAGGTTAAAAACAATAAATGAAATTTATTTGCTTTTGAAAAAATTTGTGGCACATTTGGCTTCCAGCCATGTCTCAGATGTGCTCAGCAGATTCTCTACATGTGGTAGTCCTATGGACTCCAGGCTAACATATTCCTTAAAGAAAGAGAGAGCGCCTCTTTCCTGACAATTCTAGTAAAAGTTCCAAGAAGTGATTTCACGTATCCAGGAGATGTCATGTCATGGTCGACCATGTCTTCATCATGGAACCAGAAGGCAAACTGAGTCCCACTTGAACTACTCTCTCTCTAAGAGAGAGAGAGGGTTGTTCACCAAGAGAAGATGAAGTTATTATTATCAAAAGAAAGGAGACAGGGTTGTAGGAAAGCAAGTAAACAAAATCAAGAAAAATAGATCACTACTAAACAAATTTAGTCAGTGGTAGCAGGGTATCACCAACTATCACCATAGCATATCTCTGATTCTTCGCATGTGTAGAAGGATTTGTAATACTTATTTATAATACCTCTATTTCTCTCATATGTTCCATGCAATGTGGCATAATGTATACTCTTCACAAGGACTATATTTAGCTTTTTGGAGAAGAACCTTGGGTTCAAAATTTCTTGTCTTTATCTTTCACATCTGCATCACATTCTGATGATCTCTAAATATTTGACATTTCTCTTGAATGCCCTCTGCCTCTAAGGAACACTTTTTCCATCTCTCCATAACCCAATCTATGTAGGCTTGCCACAAAAAAAACAGTGATGGGACCAAGCAATTCTTTGAGCTGCTACTACCATGGGGGTGACAAATGATGCTTATGATTATATATTGTGGCATAGTTTTAGATCACTGACTCTAAGAAGAGGGACTTTTCCTCCAAAACAGGTACAAAACATGAATTTTATCACCACAGATCGCAAAAAAATACCACATATGGCAAAAGAGAGCATAAATTCAAAATTTTCAATATTCATAGCAAAAGGGAGCATTTATCTCACATTCATTTTTTTGCAGAGCATGTTGAAGTAAAGCAAAGCCTTCTGTAAAATAATTTAATAAATAGTCCTCAAATTTTACTTACTTTTAAAGTTTATTTATTTATTTTAAGAGAGAGACAGTGTGAGTTGGGGAGAGGCAGAAAGAGAGGGGGAGAGAGAGAATCCCAAGCAGACTCCATGCTGCCAGCACAGAACCCGACATGCGGCTCAATACCACCACTGTGAGATCATGACCTGAGCCGAAATCAAGAGTCAGATGCTTAATCTACTGAGCCACCCAGGTGCCCCTCAAATTTTACTTTTTAAGGATTGAAGAGATAAGTGGTAATTGGGGCTCAGGATTAAGGAATGGACTGCTGCAGGCTGTCACACTAGGGAGCGTTCTGGCTGGACCATGCTGTTTCCTCAACTATACCATTTAAGGGCCATTCTCAGTTTCTTAATGTAGGGAATGAAAACAATTTCAGAAAGCATTCTATACTCCTACCCTCCATGTATGTGAGGAATGTTATAGTTCTCATTTCAGATTATGGGGTTAGGCATTTTCAGCAAATCTCTTCTTGTCTCCAAATATCTGCGTTAAAAAAAAAGCACTCTTACTGTTTTTGTATATAAATATCGGGACCATATTTGATATTCAGAGAAGATATTCTAGTGTTATGAATAGGCAAAACCAGAAAAACTGCATTATTTTCAGCATTCCTTCATGTCTTATTTCTTCCAAGTTACTTTTGAGATTCCATCTATATTTCTCTACAGCAGCAATAGTGGATATGGTAGGATGTACTCTAGTGCTTTGTTTTCAGAATTTTCTTCACATTATGGTCAATTTTCCTTCTTTATGAGATATTGTATATGCAACAGAATGAAAAATAAAAAGTAAAAATAAGGGTGGCATGACAACTTATGCTCAGAAAAGTTGGGTCAATGCAAATCTGGAGTTCTTCTGTGGATAGATGATCTCATTACTAAGAGTTGTTTATATGAGCCATCAGTTTTAACCCTGAAGATGTGTCTTAATGTTGAAACCCAACTAAGACAGGTTAGTTATATATCACCTTCCGAACATCCCTACTTCCATGTCAGAGTTTGAAGAAGAAAAAGGAAGCAAACCTTTATCTAATTGCCTATGACCCTGATTGAGAAATAGTTTGAAGAAGAGTTGGTTGATTTTCATTAGAATTAACATGAGCATTTTTTCCTAGGGGCCTACAATTTTATGATCTCTTTTAAAATTATCTGGCCTATCAGGGTACCCCATGCTCTCTTCCCTCTTTTCTTTTACACTAACGTTCCAAAGGCTTGACTTTCTCATCAACATGAACAAGAGCTTCAGGGATTTAAGTGTTCTCACCGTGAGGATATACTGAGTCATGGACTGTGAAATAATTTTCCTTCTTCAATAAGGCTTTAGGTCATTTATGGAACAAATTTTTTTCTTTTACCCCTTAATTTAATTTATTTCATTTTTACCCAGTCATTTCTACAAGCATTTTAAGATTGCATTTTTTTTTAATAAATAATATTTAAAAAGTCTGAAGTCACTTGACAATTTTGAGTCTAAGTTTTCCTAGTATGTAAAATTAAGATACAGGAGCATCTGACTTACTAACAAGGTGGTATAGTAAATGCAAGGTAGACCATTTGCTTGGAGCTTGGGATGCCTTTTCTTTATGTCATAGCAGTGCTTACGTTCCAAAACAAGTATACAAAATTGTATTTAAGGGATGCCTGGGTGGCTCAGTTAGTTAAGCATCCAACTCTTGGTTTTGGCTCAGGTTATGATCTCACAGTTTGTGAGTTTGAGCCCTCCAGTGGTCTCCTTGCTGACAGTGCAGAGCCTGCTTGAGAGCCTCTCTCTTTCCCTCTCTCTGCCCCTCACCCACTTGTACATGCGCACTCTCTCTCTCTCAAAAAAAAAATAACCTTAGAAAAATTATAAAAAGCAAAATCATATTTAACCTTTGATTTATCTGAAATATAACTATAGAACTAAACTTTATATATAAAATGTTTTCAGAGAAAAAAAACCCTGGGTTCTATTTTAAGATGGCAGGGACACTTCTCATCCATAAGGCAGTGGAAATGACTCACTTCTTTTTCCTAATCATCTATTTAATGGGTAGGATAATAAGAGTCCACCAAGAAGAAATTTTATGAGTTTGTGAGTTGTATTTATGATTGTAGTAAGTGAACAAACAGAATGAAAATCAACAACTTTCTCTGGGAAGCTCTGCAAGTTGCTTCCCAAAAACAGATTCACTTGAGTCTGGCTCTTTTTTATAAATGCCTCACTGGTGGGGGTGGGTGGGGCAAGGAGCTTTGTGCTTAGTCCACTGGTAGTATTTATAACCATAGTGTTTGTTTATTTATCTCTCCTAGTATGTTGAACGTTTTAGAGCAAGACTATATTTAGTTTACAATGGTATCTACAGTTCCAACAGAATCTGGCATGTAGAAATGCAAAGTAAGTGTTAGTTAATCAATGTACTGGAAATGGAGAGGAATATATAAGTAGGATGGTGAGCATGGGAGTTGAAGAATTTCAGTGACAAAAGCTCATGAAACTTAGGAACTATAAAGGCATGGGGGCTCATGGGAAACTTATTTATCCTTAACTATCTGCCTGATTGTCTCCTCTCCCTTCTGTGACCACCCTTGCTCATCTTTATAACATGTAAGTTTCCTTCCAGGCAGAATAGAGTGACACAGTTACCATTCAAGTTTCTATGCCTGAAGCTATCACAGACATTTTGAGAGAGCTTTTTTTGTATGTGTTTATTCTTTAGTATTTTTATTTAGATTATGAAGGGCAGAACCATTCTGTACCTCCAGGCTGAATCTCTCCATACACTAAAGATGGATAGAAGAATTATTTGCATTTCAGTGGGAAACTGAAGACCAGCCTTTCTGAGCATTTCTTGCAGAAACTAGACTAGGGATGGTGGTTCAAGAGTGAAAGAAAGTAGAATCTAGAGGAAAATAAGGAGTAAGGTTAGGACCCAGATACAAATAAAATAGTGTTCCCTAGTTCAAGTGGCTGTGTGTGTGTGTGTGTGTGTGTGTGTGTGTGTTTAGGCACAGACTGTGGAAGATGAGAGGAATGATTACATCATTAGAAAATATCCCAAGTAGAACCAATGTATAAAGAAGAGAAATAGCATGGCCGGTATAAGTAGAGCAGACTATTGCTACTGGAATATAATTTTGGAGGAAAGAACTCATGAGAAAAGAAATCACGATAGGCAGAGATCAGCTCATGGGGTGTCTTTTATGTCCCAATGAGTAGCTTGAATATTATATTGTAGGTATTTTAAGGAAGGGTAAATGGATCAGTTGGGTGGCAGATGGACCTGACGGGAAAAGGAATAGCAGTCAGGAGAGGTGTTTAGTAATTAACGTTACAGCAGTGATAGCAAAGATGAAGATGGTAGGAGTTGGATTGGTGTGCTATTTAGAGATAAAATCTGTATACTTTAATGACTGGGTTTGGTGAGCCAAGGGAGGAGTTGTCTAAAGAGAACTTCATGCAGTAGTGACTGACAACGTATATTAGGAGAGAGGAGATAACTTCCTTTCAGATCCTTAGAAGGAATGTCATTGTTATCACCGATTGAGATTCAGGTCCTTTATTTATTTATTTTTTTTAATGGAGAAAAGTTAGCAACTGTCCTTGTTAAAATATGTTTTCAGTGGTGGTTTTTGGAGTCTGCCCAGAGCAAAATCGTGTACTTGATATATTGGCCGGTATTTAACATAGAATACATCAATATTTCCAATCACAATAAATATGCTATAAAGACAAGCTCAATGCTTATCTTAATTGGCTAACAGATAATCAGGTTCATGGTGCTGTTTAATCCATTAGCATTAACAAGGTAGAGGTAGGTTTTATCAATACTGGCACTTGTTCAGATCTGTAGGCCCAGGGAAATAAGAATTTACAATCACAACTAATACTTCTTCGCTAATAGCAGTGTTAACCCTAATTGTTTCAAACTCTAAAATTTTGTTGCATCATACTGTAAAATTTACTGCCCATACTTCACTATGTTAATTCCCTGTAAGATGTAATGTAAAGATTCTATGTAAATTCCCTGTAAGGTGTCCTTTATCTGCATCCCACAAGTTTTTGTATGTTATAATTTCATTATTATTTAGTTGGGACTATTCTCTAATTTGGGCATAATTTATTCTTTGGGCCCTATATTATTTAGATGTGTGTCATTCAATTTCTGATGTGATTTCCCTAGACAGAATCTTACAGCTATTGATCTCTAATTTAATATTGTTATAGTACTGGAACATACTCTATATATTATTGGCTCATGTAAATTTATAGAGACTTGTGTTGTGGCTCAGGATATGATCTAGCTTGATAAATGTACCATGTTAACTTAAAAAGAATGTGTATTTTGGAGTTAATTATATTGTATAAATATAAATTCAATCAAAATGATTGATAGTATTTCTTTGATCTTCTATGTACTGACTGATATTTGTCTAGTATTCCATGAGTTGGTGAGAGAAGATGCTAAAATCTTCACTTATGATTGTGGAATTAACTAGTCTTCTTTCAATTCTGTCACTTTTTGATTTATGTAATTTGAAGTTGTTATAAGGTGTATCTGTGTTCCTGATTATTGTCTTCCTGATGGGAATTAGTTCTTTAATAATTACTCTTTTCTGACTCTGGTAATAATTTTAAAGTCTATTTTATCTTACTCCAGCCTGCTTGTAATTGTAGTTTGTATACTATATATTTCCCATTCCATTTTCTTTCAACCTATCTGTGCATTATTTTTAAAGTTTATCTCTTTAGACAGCATATAGTTAGGTTTGTTTCTTGTCAATTATAATCATTTCTGCCTTCTGATTAAAGTGTTTCGCCCAGTAACATTTAATGTGATTAATGATTTTTTTTGTGTGTGATACCGTTTTTTGTTTTTTTCATCATGGTAAGTATATTCTTTAATCCTCATCACCTGTTTCACCCATCCCCCCACACACCACCCCTCTGGTAACCATCAGTTTGTTCTCTATAGTTAAGAGTCTGTTTCTTGGTTTGTCTTTCTCTATCTCTTTTTCCTTTGCTCATTTGTTTTATTTCTTAAATTCCACATATGAGTGAAATCGTATGGTATGTGTCTTTCTTTGACTAACTTACTTTGCTACATTTTACTCATCAGCTCTATCCATGTTGTTGCAAATGGCAAGATTTCATTCTTTTTTATGGCTAAATAATATTCCATTGTGTGTATGTACCACATCTTCTTTGTTCATTTATCTATTGATGAACACTTGGGCTGCTTCCATAATTTGGCTATTGTAGATAATGCTGCTATATTCATCAAGGTGCATGTATCCCTTTGAATTAGTGTTTTTGAATTTGGGGGGTAAATACCCAACAGCGCAATTCCTGGATCATAGGGTAGTTCTATTTTTAAGTTTTTGAGGAACCTCCATACTGTTTTCCACAGTGGCTGCACTGGTTTGCATTCTCACCAACAAAGCGAGAAGTTTCCTTTTCCTCCACGTCCTCATCAACATTTGTTGTTTCTTGTGTTTTTGATTTGTCACCATTCTGACAGGTGTGAGGTGATAGCTCACTGTGGTTTTGATTTGCACTTCTCTGATGATGAGTGATGTTGAGCATCTTTTATGTGTCTGTTGGCCATCTGGATGTCTTCTTTGGAGAAATGTCTGTTTATGTCTTCTGCATATTTTTAATTGGATTATTTGTTTTTCAGATATTGAGTTGTATCAGTTCTTTATATTTCTTGGATACTAACCATTTATCAGATATGTCATTTGCAAATATCTTCTCCCAATGATTTTTGTTTTACTACCATTTTATTATTTGTTTCTGTTCCTCTCCCCTTTTTTGAAACCATCCTTTTCTAACTTCTTGGATTATTTATTTTTGTTTATTTATTTTTTAGTTTGTTAGTTTTTATTTTTGAAAGACAGAGAGAGACAGAGCATGAGTGGGGGAACGGCAGAAAGAGAGGGAGACACAAAATTCCAAGCAGGCTTCAGTCTCTGAGCTGTCAGTACAGAGCCCAACATGGGTCTCGAACACATGAACCCTGAGATGATGACCTGAGCCGAAGTTGGATGTTTAACTGACTGAGCCACCCAGACACCCCTCTTTTAGATTATTTAAATAAATCTTTATAATTTCATTTTAATTTAGCTATTGGCTTTTTAGCTATACTTCTGAATATTTTCTAGCAGTTGCTCTGTGGATACATATTTAACTTTTGATAGTCTACTGTATATTATATTGCACTACTTCGTATAAAATGTAGACACCCTGGGACTCTTTATTTACCCCATCCCCCAACCCTTTCTGCCTATCATACATATTATATCTATGTACATTATAAAGTGTACAACAAAATCATAAGTTTTTCTCTAGTCATATGTGTTTTAAACAAATTAGGAGGAAAAAATTTTTTAATGTTTATACATAATTACCATTTTACCATTTCCAATGCTCTTCACCCCTTCTTGAATATCTGAGTTTTTATTTGGAACCATTCTCATTCAGCTTGAACAATTTCGCAAAGCATTTTTTTGTAATGAGTGTTTGACAAATTCTCTTGTTTTTTCCATTATTTGAAATTGTGGTACATTGATCTTTTTTCCAGCACGTTTAAAGACCTAATCCCGTTGTCTCTAGCCTCCCTAATTTCTGATAAGTTAACAGTTATGTAAATTGTTCTCCTACTGAATAAAATATGCCATATTCCCCTGCTGTTTTCAAAATGTTCTCTTTATCTTTGGTCTCAACAGGTTAGCTACATGCCTAAGTACAGTTTTTTATTCATATTTATCTGACTTGAAGCTTCATAAGCTTCTTCAAACTACAAATGTATATCTTGTATCAAATATTTTTTTTTTTGCCTGTTATTCATTTCCTCTTACATTTTATTTAACCTATTTATTCAATTTATTGATCTATTTTCAACTTCAGTGACTTTTTCCTTTTAATTTTTAGTCTGTTCTTAAGTCCAACCAGTGACTTTTCCATTCAGAAACTGCATTTTTCAGTTCTGGAACTTCCTTTTTCATATTTTCCATTTGTCTCCAGGGGTTTCTCTTTTTTTTCATTCATTATGAGCATAGTCTCCTATCTCTCATTGAGTATAGTTATGAGAGCTGCTTTGAAGTCCTTGATTACTATCTGTAACATTTTGATTATTTTTTTTTAATGTTTACTTATTTATTTGGAGAGAGAGACAGAGGACACAAGTGGGAGAGGGGCAGAGAGAGAGGGAGAGAAAATGCCACGGAGGCTCCTCAGGGTCAGCATGGAGCCTGATGTAGGGCTCACTCCATCCCACTAACCATGAGATCATGACCTGAACTGAAATCAAGAGTAGGACACTCAACAGACTAAGCCACCCAGGCGCCCCACATTTTGGTTATCTTAACATTGCCCTTTAGTGGTTATTTTTTCCATTTTAAAAGAGGTTGCTTTTTTTTTTCCTTTTTTCTTTTTTCTTTTTTTTTTGGGGGGGGGGCTTTGTTATATTTCAAGTAATTTTGGATTATATCCTGGATATTGTGAATGTCATATTATGGTGACTTGGATTCAGATATATAACTGAAAAGGGTATGCATATTTTTGTTTTTGCAGATAGTTAGCTTGGTTCACCTCATACTGATAACTCTGACTCTTAGATGGAAACTCAAATCTCAGTTTTTCTTTGTTGCTTTGTTTTCTGCATTAGCTGGGTTGCTTACAGCCTGTAGTGTCTCCTACACATGTATAATTCAGCACTCAGCCAGAGATCTGCTAAGAGTTTATACACAAAATATGACCCCAGGATTCTCTGTTTTTTTGTGGCTCCTGCCTCCCCCCACATACCTCATGTTCCGGCAGCTGGTGTTGCCCCAGACTCTGTTCTCTCTTTCTTCAGGCCAGAAATGTTGTGGCTTAGATATTCCATAGCTGTTCTACATGAGGATGTGAGTATTGTCTGCACTGAGGCTAAAAGCCAAAATAAATAAAACTAACCCTGTGGTGATCCCTTCTGCCAAGTTTTAATTCCTCTCCAGAATCTGTGTCCTAATTTTTACTCTCCAAACCATTAGATAACTGTTTTTGTATTTTGTTCTGTGTTTGTAATTGTTTTCTCTGGGACAGTTAATATGGTTAGGAGTTTATTGGTCCTACCAGATATAGTATAGGAAACTGGTTTAGAGTTAGGTTCCTGAAATTCAGGCTCCCCCTAAGACCAATTAAATGAGAATCTTCATTTTAGCATAATCCCTCCATGAGTTGCATATGTGTTTGTACCAGTTGTCCATTTATTGCCTTTTGGATAAAAATTCACCTTTAATAATATGCTTTGTAATAATGGAGATTGATCCTCTACGTGTATCTCCTATGAGGAGACCAAGATGTCAAACTTTGAGAGTAGTGGGTGCTAGAGGGACATTGCAAGAGAAAGAACATTATCTTTCTCATTCCAGGGTGTTTCTGTCTTTGTTTCTTCTTGCTCCTACTGAATTACTCCCAGGGTGCATGTAGGTAGGGACATCCAGTGCCACTCTGCCCAAATCATGTGCTCAGAGTACACAGTGCCTTGGGGAACTGGTAGCACTGATCCAGGCCTAGTGATCTTCTCACTGTGGCATTCCTGAAAAAGACACTGTGTCTTAGGCCTTTTACTACTATCCTTGCAAGTGGGTTTCTATAGTCTTGACTCCCTCTGAGCATCTACCCACCAGCCTCACTGTACATGCAGCCCAGAAGAGTGTTTCCTACTTGCCTGGCAATGGTAGACCAGCTTGATGGAGGCAACCAAATAAAGTTCTCTACAATACAGTCAAATGCAATTTCACTTTCTGCAACCAGGTCTGAGTCGTAGCTGTGAGGGAGAGGCCTGGTTTCCAAATTTCTCTTTTGAACACTGTTGCCTCAAATACAGGCTATTCTATACAGTTCTCTTCATAGTTATTTTATGTTATGGTTAACAATTCTTTAATCTTCCTGTGTTCAGATTTCAGTGATATGTATGTGCTTGGATTACACCTTGAATGATAAAAGGTATATATCATGAGTGTTTCTAGAAAATAGACTTGCAAAGATGGGAGTGAGGATTGTTTGGTTGTGTCCTTGGGCTTGAGCAGTGCTGAACTTGTAGGAAATAGATGATAGTAATCCATGACAATAAAAGGAAGTCAATTCAATGAAAAAGACAGATATATAATGGAGAAAAACTTTTAAAGACAAAAGTTGAAATTAATAAAATTAATAATATCCAGTCAATACTAACTAAGTAAAAAATCTAGACAAAATACAAATTAGTTTTAATTACTTATATCTGTCTGGGATGTTTTCTGGTGCTAATCAATTCCCTGATCTTCTGTGGAAACCAACTCAATGTCCAAAATTCAATTCTGACTACCTAGATTTAGCATGAGACTCCATGGCATAGTCTCAAAAGACTCTCCTCATTCCAGATGCCAGTTGAAAATATTGGCTCTCCCATATTCCTGATTGACCACCCATAAATTAGGGGTTCCCATGACTTTCTCTTCAGGTGCAGTAATTTGCTAGAACAGGTCACAGAACTCAGAAAGCCACTTTACTATGTTTACCAGTATATTATAAAGAATACAAATGAATAGCCAGATGAAGAGGTACATTGGGAAAGATTTAGAAGGGTCCCTGGTACAGGAGCTTCTGTCACTGTGGAGTTGGGGTGTTCTACCCTCCTTTCATGTGGATATGTTCACTAAGTCAGAATCTCTCCACAGTTTCGCTTTTAAGAGTTTTTATAGAGCTCAGTCTCCAGCACCCCACCTCGTCTCCCTAGCAGTTGAGGCATGGAGCTAAAAGTTCCAACTCTCTGGGACACCTGGGTTGCTCAGTCAGTTAAGCATCTGACTTCAGCTCAGGTAAGCATCTGACTTCAGCTCAGGTCATAATCTTGTGATTTGTGGGTTTGGGCCCTGCATCAGGCTTTTGCTGACAGCTGGGAGCCTGGAGCCTGCTTCAGATTCTGTGTCTCCCTCTCTCTCTCTGTCCCTCCTCCACTCATGCTCTCTGTCTCTCTCTAAATAAATAAATAAACATTTAAAAAAATGTCCCAACTGTCTAATCATTTGGTCTTTCTGAAGACCAGGCACACCCTAAAGCATTCTAGGGAATCCCACTCTAAGTCATGTCATTGACATAAACACAGGTTTGATGTAAGGGGCTCATAATGAATAACAAAAGACACTCAGGAAATTCCAAGACTTTTAAGAGCTCTGTGCCAGAAACTGGGGAAATAGACCAAATATATTTTTGTATTATATCACAATCTGAAATTAAAGAGGTTATACAAGTTGATATATATTAATTACCCACATATATAAATTTCCCACAAAAATTTAATGGAAATAAATAGGATATCTTTGTGGCAGAAGAAAAGTGATATCATGGTCAAAATCTGGATCTACAGAAAGGAATAAAAGCATCAGCAATGAGAAATGTTTGAATAAGTACAAAAGACTTCTTTTTTATTTTTTTTTCAATTTCTATAAAATATAATTAAGTATCTGAAGTATACAAATGACAGTGTATCATGGTGTGGTAGCAAATGTAAAAGTAAAATGATAGAAGAAGGAGTACAAAGGTCCAGAGATGTACAGAAGTATCCAGTTTTACGATGCCTAGATCCTCCCTCCCAAGACTCCCAGGTGTCTTATTTTATTGTCCAATCAGCTCTGAGTTCAGAATCTTGTCACTTAATTCAGGTCCAGGTTTGGATACTGCTTCGTGGATATAGTTTCTTAACTGTTGTTCCTGGAATACTGTTCTTGTCAGTCTATGTAACGAAGACCTATGTAATGAAGACAAAAACTTGACTGCCTCACAAAAACCAGTATATATAGGGGAACAGGCATAGATTAACTGCTAAGCCATACCTGTTTAAAAATTAAAATACAGGAGGAAGGAAGTTATTTTGCTTGTGAGAGGAGAGTAAAAATTTTGGTTAGAGGTTGGACTGTGATTGTTTTAAAAATAGGTCCACAGAGTGTTTTATACTCCTCCCTTTAAGAGGCAGAGCCTTATTCCCTTGATAGTGAGCATGGGATAGACTTAGTGAATAGAATGTAGTAGACTATGGTATGTCATGTCATGTATGAGATTAGATTGTGAAAAGATTGCAGCTTCCACCTGGCATGGACTTTCTCACTTTCAGATCACTTGCTCTGGGGAAAGCCAGAAGCCTTGTCATAAGTTCACTCATGCAGACTAGGGAGAGTATCACATGGTGAGGAGTAGACAGCCAGCAAAGAATTAAAGCCGTCAATAACCACATGAGAGAGCTTGGAGATGTGTTCTCTCTGAGTTGAGCCTTCAAGTGAGACTACAGATCCAACTCTTTCATGGAAGACCTTGACACAAGGCCACCTAGAGAGAGCACTCATGTGTTCCTAACCCACAGATACTGAGATAATAAATGTTTGTTGTTTTCAAGCTACTGTGTTTTTTGGTAATTTGTTACACAGTATTAGAGATATAGTATAAATCTCATATTAGAAAAGTGGAAAAGTCTCAGATAAATAGTGTATGCCTCCATCTTTAGAAACTGGAAAGTGATGGAAAATTAACACAAAATAAGCAGAATACAGTAAATAATAAAGAGTATAAGTTAAAGTATATTCAGAAAGATAATAAAGAAATAAGTGGAGTCAAAAGTTGATTCTTTGATATCAAAGAATCTTTTCAATAAAAGCAAAGGAAAACTGTAGCAAGACTGATTATAAGATAAAAGGAAAGGAGACATTCCAATGACAAGAATGAAGGAGGTGACATTCTTGGCATATTGTTCATAGGTGACATTCTTGGCATATTGTACAATTGACCCTTAAACATCACAGGGGTTAAAAGTGCCTATCTTCTGTGCTGTTGAAATCCAGGATCAACATTTGACTTCCCAAAACCTTAACTACTAATAGTCTACTGTGACTGGAAGCCTCACAGATAATAAAGTCAATTGATACAGAGATTGCATATTATATGTATTATGTAATTTATTCTTACAATAATCTATGTAAAATAAAATTTTATTAAGAAAATCTTAAAGATAAAACATTTATTTTATTTTTTTAATGTCTATTTATTTATTTTGAGAGAGAGAAAGAGAGAACATGTGCACATGAGCAAAGGAGGGACACAGAAAGAGGGAGAGAGAGAATTCCAAGCAGGCTTTATGCTCAGCATGGAACCCGATGCAGGGCTCGATCCCATGACCATGAGGTCATGACCTGAGTTGAAATCAGGAGTTGGACACTTAACCAACTGAGCCAACCATGCGCCCTGAGAAAATACATTTATAGTACTTTACTGTATTTATCAGAAAGACAAATTTAAATATAAGTTAACTCCTGCATTTCAAAGCCATGCTGCTCAAAGGTCAACTGTAGTCCCTTTAAATCCTTTTTTTCTTTAAGTTTTTATTTAAATTCCATTTAGTAAGCATACAGTGTAATATTAGTTTCAGGTGTACAGTATAGTGATTCAACAATTTTGTACGTCACCCAGTGCTCATCACAAGTGCACTCCTTAATCCCCATCACTTAATTAACCCATCCCCCCATCCACCACCCTTCTGGTAATGATCAGTTTGTTCTCTATAGTTTATCATTTGTTTCTTGGTTTCTCTCTCTCTCTCTCTCTCTGTCTTTTTCCCTTTGCTCATTTGTTTCTTAAATTCTACATATGAGTGAAATCATATGGTATTTTTTCTTTCCCTATTTCACTTAGCTTAATACTCTAATTCCATCCACATCATTACAAATGACGCAATTTAGTTCTTTTTATGGCTGAGTAATATTCCATTGTATTTATACATATCACATCTCCTTTCTCCATTCATCAGTTGGTGGACACTTAGGCTATTTCCATATCCTTTTTAATTTCTGTAATGTTGGTAATGATTTCCACTGTTTTATTCTTGATTTTAATAATTTGAATATTCTATTTTCTGAAGTCTTGTCCTATTTGGAGTTTATAGAACATCTTGAATGTATAAATTAATGTTTTTCATCAAGTTTGGGAAGTTTTTAGATATTATTATTTTAAATATTATTTCTACCCCTTTCTTTTCTCTGAAACATTCATTCATTATGCATTTATTAGTACAACTTGATGGTATCTAAGTGGTACTATTAATTTTTCTTAGTTATTTTTTTGTTCTATATTCTAGATCATATCAATTATTATGATTCGCTCTTCAAGTTGGCTGATAATTTCTTCTGCCAATTTGCATCTACTCTAAAGGCCCTGTGGTGATTTTCTTCATTTTAGTTATTGTGTTTGTCAATTCCAGAACTTCTTATTTCATCCTATTTTACTAATTTCTCTTTATTGATGTTCTGTCTTATTGATGACGGGAATCATTGTCATACCTTTAATTCTTCAGACAAGCTTTCCTCTAGTTCTTTGAACACACTTTTACTACCTGATTTAAGTCTATGTCTAGTAATTCTAAAATCTGGGTTTCCTCATGGATAGTTTTTACTGATTTAACTTCTTCCTGTATATGGGCAATAATTTCATGTTTCTTATATTTTGTCATCGTCATTGCAAACTTAATTTTTGGGATAACACCATATGACAACTCCGGAAATTTTATTGTCCTTCTCCCTTAGGTTTGTTACTGTTGTTTTTGCTATTTTTCTAGTGACTTTTCTTGACTAATTCTCTGACGTCTATATTCCCTAGAGTGTGCTACCACTGAAATTACTGCTTGATTACCTTAGTGGTCAACATTGATTGGTCAGATATTTCTTTAAATGCCTTGAACCAGTGAATCTTTCATCTTTTACAAAGGGATTCTGTATGTGGGTTAGAACATGCCTTCAGTGTAGAGGCTGTTCACAACCCTGCCTTATCCTTCACTTCCTATTTGTATGGTATTTGAAATTCAGCCACATCTGAGGGATTGGAGCCCTCTCAGGTCTTTTTTGAACATGTTCATAGCCTTGCACATGCACACAGACTTCCACAGCTACAGAAGTATGTGAGATTTACAAAGCTTCCTCTGGACATTTGTTCCTCAAATCTCCCTTGTAACTATGTGTCAGGCTCTTATTTACCTCAATTGGTATTATAGACTTAAGAGTATGAAATGATAAACAATTGCCATTCTTTTTCAACAAAGTCCATGAGGATAGAGACTTTATAATGCAATGAGCTCTGAGCAGGTAATGACTATGTCTTATAAATCAGGCTTTTCTAGATAGCTGTGATACAAATCTAATAGTGACAATATCCTGGCAAAAGAACTTTTTGAAAAAATGAAATCTTTGTCTCCTCTTTCTGGTTGTTCTAAGACTCCTGGTTTTCATTGCTTTCGTGGTTATGAGGCTATTTGTTTTCAAAGTAGCCATGAAGTCTTTAAATTAGATTTATAATGAATATCTGTGGAGAGTGGGATGGGAATAGGCCAAGCATAAAAGTCAAAACCCTACTTTTTTACAAAGTTATAGCAGTTTTTATTTTGTTTTCTTATCAAGCACTCCTCTCATTGTCACCAAGCTGTGGTTAATTTTCAGAGTCCTGACAAAAATTTTTTCTAGAATTTTTATTGGTTTTATGCAGGAAAAGATTCACAAAGTTTCTCAGTGTGTCATTTGGGAAGCCCTCTTCCTCCATCTAAATTTTTAAAATAGAAATGAGAAAATTGATTTTAAAGTTCATTTAGAAATGCAAAGGACATTGACTAGCCAAAAAAATTGAGAAAGAACAACAGAACTAGAGGATTAACAATGCCTGAATGTGCAATTTATAATAAAACAATAGTGATGAAGGTTTTGTGGGATTGAAACAGACACATAGATTAATGAAACAGAATGGAGAGTTAAGAAATAAGCCCATACACATATGGACATCTGACTTTTGGCAAGGTTGCAAAGGCAGTTCAGTACAGAAAGGATAGTCTTTCAACATTGGCTATTCATGTGCGATACAAACAAACAACTTTGATCTATATCTCACCCCTTGTTTAAAAAAAAAAACTAACACATAAAAGATCTTGAACTTAAATGTGAAATCTAAAACTTCTAAAAAAAAATCTGGGAAAAACTTTTGTGATTTGGGTTTAGAGAAGGATTTTGTGTATGTGTGTGTGTGTGTGTGTGTGTGTGTGTGTGTGTGTGTTGATACCAAAAGCAAATGTATAAGAGATTGGAAAATTGAGCTTCATAACAATTAGGAACTTTGTTGTTGAACCATGCTGTTAAAGTAATGGAAAGATAAGACACAGACTGGAAGAAAATATTTGAAATCATATGTATGTATATATTTATATATAAACTTTTATATACATAAACGTGTGCATATGTTTATACATATATATAATATACATATAATGTAATACCACCACATTATTTGAATGGCTTAAAAAAAAAAAGACCAACCATACCGTTTATTGGCAAGTATTTGGAGAAATGAAGAAATTGGAATGCTCACACACTGCTGGTCAGAATGTAAGAGTACCACTACTTTGGAAAATAGTTCAGCAGGTTTTGTTTTTGTTTTTTTTCATTTAAACATACACCTATCATATGATCTAGTCATTTCACTCCAAGATATTTAATCAAGGGTAATGGAAGAATATGTCTTTACATAGACTTGTACATGAATATTCATTGCAGCTTTATTTATAATAGCCTAAAATTGGAAATAATTAAGTTTCTATTAGCAGGTTAATGGATATAATGTAATAGCATCCAGTAATAAAAAGAAACTATTGATACATAGTACCAAATGTATGAGTATCTAAAAAATTACATTTAATGAAAGAAGCTAGATCAAAAACAAGATTGCATACTATATGGTTCTATTAATACTAAATTCTAGAAAATTCAAACACATATATATATGGAAAGAAAGCAGATCAATGCTTCTATAGGACAGTGTGGAGGAAAAGTCAGTGAGAGAAGCAGAAGGATGGATTACAAAAGGACATAAGAAAAATTGTGGGAGTGATGTATAGTGTCATTACCTTAACTGGGGTGACTATTACATTGGAGTACATGTCAACACTTCTCAATTTGTATACTTTAAATTTGTACAATTTGTTATGTGTCAATTACACTCCCAGTAAAGTTGTTAAAAAATAATTGCAGTCATTTTGATAAATGAAATATATATATTTTTTAGGTAACTAATAAAACAATATCTTTGGATTAAAAAAAAAAGGTGGACAGTATCATTAGCCATCCTGAAAATGAAATTTTAAGCCACGATTATGGTGGGGGGGGGGCAAGTCCTGGGCTCTGGGAATTACAGCCTACAAGTTCTGCAGATGCTCTCCTCAGTGAAGCTGAGGAGGAATTACGGTGAAAGAATAACTGGGAAATAGCTTTAAAAAATAACTTAAAGTCTCTAGGAATTGTTCTAAGGGCACAGAACAAATGAAGAAGTATTTATTCAAGAAAATCTACTAAATATCAGTAAGCAGAGCAAAACTCTGTGGCATTTAGATACAAACTGCTCCCCACACCACCACCACCACCACCACCACCACCCCCTGCCCCCGTCAGCTAAGCACCAGGAGAGCTCCACTTAAGAGGGTTTGGCCTGCAGTCAGAACGCCATCTTTCTCCAGCTCCCAGGCAAGGGCCATGGTATCTCCCCATGAAGGAAAGGTCATCAGCATTTCTCATCTATACCAGCTCTGTGTTGCAGAACTAAATTGTAGGCAAAAGTAACCTAGAAAGCAGCTATGAGCTCCCTTCCTCCACTCAGCCCCCATTCTTAGGACAGAGATTCTACTCCAGAGTACTGGGCCCTCAACAGCCTTTGACCAAGCTTGCTTCTCAGGTGGAGGTTTCATGACCAAAGAAGCAAGCCGTAAAGACCAGAGGCCTTTGCCCTCCTCCAACACCATGTTTGTAAAATAGGAATGTTACTCAGAGAAATGGGCCAGCTGCACATCCCAGCTCTGGAGCAGTGGCCCAAAGATTTTACCTCGGGAGAGAGATCGTACCTAAGAGAGCTCTGAAAATCCTCCAATAGAAATATCTTTATGTGGAACAGAGTGCAGGGATGTTTAAGCATAAGGTACTCTCAAAAACAGTGAAGGTTTTTTTAGTAAACAATCTAGAGGAGGCTGGTAACTCCATGAGAGCCACAACTAAATGGTATGACAGCTGCTTTACTAGAGAGAATTATAGAAAGACACAGCTAAAAGTGTCCCTCCTAGGGTCAGAACTAACCTCAAAGAATTGCCTCAAAAATTATCCCCATAAAGGAGCTCAGATTTAATTGGGTCAGATGGTAGAGCATTTTATGCCCCAGGGCATTATTGAAAACAATAGCACAATCAGCTGGCAAGTAGTGGAGACTAACAGCTGGGCACCATACCATCAGAGGCAAACAGTTTAAGAGATCAGGAAAAAGACAGTTGAAGAGAACTCTGTCAAAACCCTGCTGTCATCCCAGGTTGTGCATATGTCCAAGCCTGCTTCCTCTCAAGAGTCACATCAGAGGCTCCACAGTACAGGACAAATAGACTTAAATCTAGCCAAGTCACTAAACATATAAAAATCAAACAACAAACCATGGGAGTTTGTTGTATCCAGAATTACCATAACATACTATTTAAAATGTCCAGTTTTCAACAAGAAATTCTGAGATATGGTAATAAACAGGAAAAGTGATAATCAAGAAAATAAAAATAGGTGAAAAATCTGCCTATGAAAGAGCCCAGATGTCGAACTTCTCAGGAAAAACTTTAAAGCAGCCATTTTAAATATGTTTAAAGAACTAAGGAAATTGTGTTTGAAGAAGTAAAAGAGAACGTATAATGGCAGTGTCTCATTAATAGTAGGTAACAATAAAGAGAGAGAAACTACACACAAGAAAGTATTACAAATGAAAATTCTGGAGTTGAAAAGTATAATAAATCGTGATAGAAAGAATTCACTAGAGGAGATCCACAGACTTAAAATGGAAGAAGAAAGCAGGGAAGTTTGAAGATAGATCAGTAGAAATTACATAATCCAAGAAACAGAGAAGAAGTAGTGATCAAAAATTAACAGAGCCTCAGAAAATTGTGGAACACCATTAAGTACACAGACATATGTGCAGATAGAGTACCAGAAGAGGAGAAAAGAAAAAAGAGCAGAAAAAAATATTTGAATAAATAATGTCTGAAAACTTCCTGAATTTGAAGATAAATATTAACTTACACATCCAAGAGGCTCAACAAACTCCGCGTAGCATATAGATTAAAAAGATCCACATGGAGGTACTTTATAGCAAAAATGTTGAAAGACTAAGACAAAGAGAAAATGTTGTAAGAGGCAACCTGTCATATACACAAGCCTCTAATAAGGTTGACAGATTTCTTATCTGAAATGATGGAGAAGGGAGCAGGATGACATTTTCCCAGTACCGAAAGTGAAACAATGATAATGCCATCAGTGAACCCCGTCAACCAAAAATATTTATATCCAGAGCAATTCTCTTTCAAAAATAAAGGTGAAATTAAGACCTTACTAGATAAAGAAAAACAAAATGTGTTTCTAGAAGATTCAGATGCAAGAAATACTAAAAAGTTCTTCAGGCTGAAAGCAGGTGACCCCAGGCTTTAATTTGAATCTGCACAAAAAACAAAGAACATCAACAAAGGCAATTTATGTAATTATATGAGAGTATAAATGTTATTTTTCTCTTTTCTTAATTAATTAAAAAAGAAATTGTGTAAGACTGTATATAATATATATATAAGTGAACAAATTATATAAATTATATTTTTGAACTTAAAACATTTAGAAATATTTTACAATAACAGCATAAAGGAGGTGAAGGGGGGAGGGAGCCAAGCTGTAATGGAGTAAGGAAATGCCACCAGATGGTAATTTGAATCCATAGGAACAAATAAAGCAAATCAGAAAAGGCAAATGAGAAGTTCAATATAATAAACACTATAAATACATACTTGCTTTTCTTTCTTCTCTCAGCTTTTTAAAAATACATAAAATTATATGAAGTAATAATTATAACAATGTAATGTGTTAGTAACATATAGATGTAATATGTATAACAATAATGGCACAAAAACGGGAGAATATAGCTATGTAGCATTCTTTTTACTGTAATGAAGTTAGTTCACATTTGAAAATTAGTAGAAAGAATTAACTTTAAATTATTACTTGTTATTTTTTTATATATAAATAAAGCCAAATCCTTCATTAGCTGTTAGTAAAGGCATTACATAAGAGAAGAAGAAATGTGTGCTAGTCTCTCCCTGACTGGAGGGCACCATACCATAATACTTTTTTCTGAGGAGAAATATTTTATACTTTCTTTGGTAGGTGATATCAAATTTCAAAAGTGAAGAGATAGGCCATGTTTCTTTTTTTTTTCTTTTTTTCTTCTTGCAGTTTATTTGTTCTACCAGCTGACTGAAATAGGATGAAACATAAAGAAAATGTTTTACACCAGGAGCAAAGCTGAAGAAACATTGACTCTGAGCTTGGCTGAAAATGGGATGGTTTAAAGCAAATTGCTGAAGGTGCTTTAGACTCAAAGTCAAATAGTTAAGTAAATAGGTCCTTGAATTTCAGTTTGAAGGGCAATATATGACTTCCTCAAAAAGGAAGAATGAGTATAGGTCAATAGATAGGAATTAGTTTATTAAAAAATGTATGATTTTTTTTCTTTAAATATTTATTTTGAGAGAGAGAGAGTGCTCATACTCATGTAAGTATACATGAGATGGGGAGGATCAGAGAGAGAGAGAGAGAGAGAGAGAGGGAGAGAGAGAATCCCAAATAGGCCACTGTGGGGCTCTCCAACCCCCAAACCCTGAGATTAGGACCTGAGCCAAAACTAAGAGTTGGACGCTTAACCAACTGAGCCACCTAGGTGCCCCTAAATATTTTTTTTATTGTGGTAGGAACACTTAAGATCTATCCCCTTGACAAAGTTTTAAATGCAGAATGTACTTAAATAATGATAGTATTTTTAACTATAGGCACAGTGTTACACAGCAGATCTCTAGGTACTTACTCATCTTGCATAACTGAAACTATATACCCATTAAACAGCAACTCCTCATTTATTGGTTCACTCTAAAATACTTCTCCAAAAGTGTTGTTTGCTTTGAGGTTTGTTAGACATCACTTGGGTTTGGCTATTTGAACAGAAGACAGTATATTTGAACCTTAAAGTAGTTGGCAGTCCATGCCCATACATACTTCAGTATTTGCAATAGCTGGAGAGAAGCTATATTCTTGAGGAAAACTGTGCACTACAGAGATGCTGCTACCAAGTAACATAATGTGAAAATAACAGGTAAGTTGTTAGAAAGTCGAATCACCACACTGACCCTGAATTTAAGAAACAATAGGCATAGACACTTGCGTTTCTTTTTCTAGACTTCATGATGAGGTATCATTTTTTTCATCTGTACCTGCAATTTGTTATTACCGTTTATCTAATTTTTTTCAAAGAGAGCTCCACTTTCCTATGTCATAGATTTCCATGCTTGTAATATTTAGATTTTCTGTATCTGGAACAACACCTAAATCCAGGTGAGAGTGAGGGTTAACTGCGTCAGAATGGTGATAATAGAAAATGGTGGGAAATTTGGCCTTTGCTGTCACACAATACCCTGGTTATTCTCTTCTTTTTGTTACAGAGTCTCATTCGTGAGAATATATATTCTCCTTTCTAGCTGTTAAAAATTTTAATCTAATATTCATTTATTAAATAATATAAAAGAATGAAACTAAATAATTTGAATAGATTTGTTCAGTATCACTTTGTGATTACTTGGGTTGCATAAACTTTAGAGACTGATTTTTCCTTTTGACAAACACCATTTGAAAATTAGCTGACAATGTCAGTCTTAGAAATATTGAGTCATAAAGTTTTCAGGAAAGTGTTTTCTAGTTGGGGTTGGCTGAAATCCTTGGGTTTGTGTCATTAATATCGTATTTCGAGCTTGTGTGTTGACTGGCCCACGTGTTTATAAGTAAATCAGATCCACAGGTAAAGAGTAACCACTGCAAATCTGATTTACACACTTGGAAGTGCTTTATTGTAAATCATGATACTTTTTCTTCTCCTAAAGCCAAAGGGCATCGAAGCTGGTATATTTCTCTCATTCTGGGCAGATGGGAGGGCGTCCTTCCTCACTGAGGCAGGTGTATGTTCCACTCATGTGCTTGGAGTAGAGATAGAGCTACAATATAATATTCCAGTTGATATCGTGCGGTGAGGCTTGGATTTGGGGGTAGGTATTCCCTTAAGAAACAATTACTATAGGTATAAAAATAGCTGGGTTTGATTCTTGACTGTATTATTTGTGAACTGAGTTTGAACAAGTTATGTGGCATTTTAAGTCTGTTTACTCATCCGTTAAAGTCGATAATACTTATCTCATAGGTTTGTTCTGAAGAATAAATAAGATAAATACATATGAAAATTTGACTACATGGGTGTTTAACAAAAGTTTGCTAATACTATATTTCTTTTTAAAAACGTATGTGCAACTTATTAGCATTATTACATTGGGGGATTACATCGACATGTCAGATGCTCAGTTTGCTTATATGCAAAATTGAGGTAGTGTTATTGAATCATTCTGAGAACTTTTAATTAAAAAATATTTCTGTAAATGAAAAAAAGCAACTTTTTTTTATGGAGGAAATAAAAGAAAAATGTACAATATGAGTTAAAGTAATAGAAAAGAATGATCAAATAATAATGAAAGAAAAAGTTAAGTCAGAAAAATAAAAGCTAAGCCAAATTGGTGTAGCTGTAAAGAGTAATGAAATATACTACTGACTTCTGATCTAGCTGAAAAGACAAGATGAAAATATGAAATAATTAGAGACAGTATAAAATCATATTTAAGTACTAGATATGTATATGTGGGGGGAGAGTGAATAAGTTAAATATTTTTTAAAACTCCACTTGTAAGGATCTAAATGTAAATTTGCTATTGTACAAAAAGCTCTAAGACAAGGATTAAGATATAGCTTCTCACTGAAAATGAAGGTACTAGTAATTGGAGGAGAGGATCGAAATGCCTGGTGTTTCCTTGGACATCCCAAAATTTATCCCAGTGACAATATGCTCTGAACTGCAGAGCAGAGGAGCTGGAAGATTAAAGAAACCAAGTATTTGTAATGTACTGTTTAAGGACAAAATACTAATAATAGACCTCTTTCTCTAAAGCCTGAAAAAGATGAAAGAGGAAAACAATCTAATCCTTCCTCTTCCTCAAATCCTGCCCCCATGTCATTTTTTTTTTTAATTTTAATGTTTATTTATTTTTTGAGAGAGAGAGAGAGACAGAGTGTGAGCAGGGGAGGGGCAGACAGAGAGGGAGACTCAGAATCCAAAGCAGGTTCCAGGCTCTGAGCTGTCAGCACAGAGCCCAATGTGGGGCTTGAACTCATGAACCGTGAGATCATGACCTGAGCTGAAGCCAGGTATTTAACCAACTGAGCCACTCAGGTGCCCCCCCCACCCATGTCATTTTTTAAACTCATACTTTAAATGCCAAATCCAATGCAAACCAGTTTAGTATCTAAGCACATCTATAGCAGTGTTTTCAATGTGGGATCTACATAATATCATCATCAAAATCATGTAGAATGTTTATTAAAAATGAAATTCTTTTTCCAGATGGCCAACAGGTACATGAAAAGATGCTCAACATTAATAACCAGGGATACACAGATCAAAACCACAATGAGATATCACCTCACACTTGTTAGGATGACTGTTATCAAATGACAAATATTGGAGAGGATGTGGAGAAAAGAGAACTCTTGTGCCTTCTTGGTGGGGTACTAAATTGGTGCAGCCACTATGGAAAGTAATACAGAGGGAGCTCAAAAAATTTACAAATAAAACTGCCATATGATCTAGCAACCACACTTCTAGATATATCCCAAAGAAATAAAAACAGAATCTCAAAGGGATATCTGTACTGCCATGTTCATTGCAGAATTGTTCCCAACACCCGAGTCATGGGAACAACCTAAGTGATGAGTGGATAAAGAAAATAGGATATATATACACACACACAATGGAATAATATTCAGATCTGAGAAAGAAGAAACTTCTGCAATTTGTGACAACATGGATTGACCTTGAGGGCATTATGCTAAGGGAAATAAGTCAGAGTTAGACAAATACCGTACAATCTCACTTTTATGTGAAACCAAAACAACAACAACAACACTGAACTCACAGAAATAGAGAACAGAATGGTGGTTGCCAGGGACTCTGAGGGTGGAGGAAATAGAGAGATATTGGCCGGCAGATACACATTTCTAGTTATAAGATGAGTAAGTTCTGGGGATCTGATGTACAGCATGGTAGACACAACGGTATTGTAAGGTATACTTGAAAATTGCTAAAGGAGTAGATATTAAGTGTTCTTGTCACAATAAATGTTATTATGTAAAGTGATGGAGGTGTTAACTAACTACCACAGTAATCATTTCATAATATATAAATGCATCAAATCATCGTCTTGTACATCTTAAACATACACAAGTAAAGCTCGGGGTGGGGGGAATGTAGATTCCTGTTCACACTGTCAGGTCTCTTAAATCATCTCAATTTCTGATAGTGGCACCTGAGAATCAATATCATAATCACTTGGGATTCTTATTAGTAATAAACATAAGAACTCTGCTCTAGGTCTATGTGGAAGTCACATCCCTCAAATTTTCTTTAAATAAGTCAACTGAGATATACTTACCTATGGCTGTATATGGGTTAGTTGAACTATGGCCAAAGACTGGAAGAAAGAAAAGATTTCATTTATTCCATTTTAATCCATTTTACTCATAAGTAGCATCTGTCATGAGGGGTCAGGACAAGGAGCACATCGGGACTCTTGGCACTTCTGGTGGATGAAATGATTCTCAAGATTATGGACCCTATGGTTTTGGACTAAGTCATGAGCATCCATATGGCTATAGGTGGCATTTCTCTGATTCTCAACCCCCAGTGCTAGCAGCATGCCTGAGCTTCCCTCAGTTTCTCGATTTTGTGAAAGCATCCCTACCCTGAAGTATACACTGACTAAATTGGCTGAAGTCAAGAACCTATCCCCCCATTGATTCTTAGAGTGTGCCTGTCACCTCCTGTAGGAACCATGTAAAATTCTCCTATAATTAGCAATGTTATCATAAAAGTACTCAAAAAATGTAGGCATTAACAGTAACATATACTGGGTGCTAACCGTGTGTCATTCTAGGTACTCTCACACAGTCCTCTCAGCAACCGTGTGGAGCTAATGTTACACCCATTATGTAGATGGGGAAACTAAGGCTAGAGAGGATAGGCGACTTGGCCCAAGTCACTTAACTGATTAGTGGCAGCAAAATCCAAGTAGTCTGGTTATCCAGCCAGCACTTGAATCAACATACCAGATTGCCTCTTCAATAAAGTATAAATAAATATAGTTTAAAATTACATAGGGATGCTTGGGGGCTCAGTCAGTTAAGCCTCTGACTCTTGATTTTGGCTCAGGTCATGATCTCATGGTTCACGAGTTTGAGCCCCATGTCAAGGTTCTGCGCTGACAGTACGGAGCCTGCTTGGGATTCTCTCTCTCCCTCTCTCTCTGCTCTTCCCGTGTGTTCTCTCTCTCTCTCTCGAAACAAATAAACTTTTTTAAAAAACTTATAAAAATTACATAAAATTGCAACGAGGAAGGGCTCTCTGTGTGGCACCTAAGAAGAAATAATATGAGAATATATAGATAGTGTGGAAATAACAAAGATGACCCAAATGAAAAAGAAACAAAAGCTATTTACTCTAAGCTGGTTATAGAGCAGGAATCAGCCATTGTCACCTATGTTTTGTAGGAGATTCAAAGGCAGACAGAGGAGTGGAAAAGCTTTATGGTGGGGGGGGGGGGGAAGCTGCAGATGTGTCCTCATTGGAGGCTGTTGGCCTGGGGAAGCTGTGAGCAGGCCATCTGGATGGGGGACGTCCTAGATGATTGGTTAGGAGTGCATATTTGGTTTATGGTGGTTGGTCCTAAGTTGGAGCAAAAATTAGGGAAGCCGTCAGTTATTAATCAGATTGTGGGCATTTGGGGCGAATTGATACAGAAGTTACTGTTTGATTTACTGGATTGCCACTAGAGATACCAATCTGGCTTCCTGGAAGTCTGATTTATAGCAAGCTGACTTCCTGGTTGTTTATTGTAGGTAAGGGTTAGTTTCCTGGTAAGGTTACTAGAGGCTTTGGATCAAAGTTTTATTTTTATATGTGTTCCGGCCATTGTTCGTTTTTATATTCAGTCTGTCAATTGATTTGAAAACAGAATGTAAAACCTCCCTATCTATGGGGAAAAAATAGAATAAACAAAGTTGAGATGAGGACTAAGCTAACTACAAAATATATGGGAAAAGGTAACTACAAAATATATGGGAAAATGTATGAACACATGTTAATATACTTATACAAAGAGTTTTAACAAATTATGAAGAAATTATTAAACATCTCAGTGGAAACAATAATCAGAGCTATAACAGGTATTTCACAAAAGAAGAAAATATGTTTAACTTAAAAGAAATGCAAATAAAATGAGATTTTAAATTTTAGCCTATTACATTGACAAATATTAAAATGACTGACAAAACTGAGTGACAGCAAGCGTTGGAATGAACAGACATTCTGATACATTACTAATGGTAGTCTAAATTGGTCCAACTTTCCTGAAAGGCAATTTGGCAAGTGTATCAAATGTCTTAAACATATGCCTTCCCTTTGGGTCAGCAATACTCTTCTAGGAATTCATCCTAAGAAATGAGGCAAATGCACAAATTTGAAGCGAGAAGGATGAATTCAAAACAACCTGTGATTCCAAAAGTAATGAATTCACTAAATAAATCATGACATATTACATGTAGTCCTTAAAAGTGGTAATACAGAAAAAAATTGTGATGTGATGCAGAAATATATAAAGAAATGTAGACAGTTATATATTAGTTGCTAAATTAGCATAATCTATTTGAGAAAATGATCTGGAAGAATAACCATCTAAAAGCTAATAGTTGTTGTCTTTGAACAGCCATGGTTTGTGAAAATGTTTTAGTATTATTATTTTTGTTTACCAGTGATTTCTAACTTTCAACAATGGATAAGTTTATGAGTATTGCTGAGGAATAGCATTCATGCTCTTAGTGTACAGAACTAAAACAAACAAAAAAAGCATATAGGGTTTATAATCTCTCTACCTGAAAAATACCTATTGACATTTTTAAAAACTAATCCATGTATATTATTAGAATATTCAAATAATTGTTTAAAAAGTTTATAATGAGGGGCGCCTGAATGGCTCAGTCAGTTGAGCTTCCAACTCTTGATTTCAGCTCAGGTCATGATGCCAGGGTCATGGGATCGAGACGCATGTAGGGCTCTGTACTGAGCATAGAGCTTGATTAAGATTCTCTCTCTGTGTGTCTCTCTCTCTCTCTCTCTCTCCCTCCCTCTCCCTCTCTCTCTCTGCCCCTCTCCCCTGTTCTCTCTCTCTCTCTCAAAGAAAAAAAAAGTTCATAATGAGAGTCAGGGCTTTCCTCTCTGTTCCCCTGTCCCTCTTCCCCAAATTATTATTTTTAACAAAATTTTATGTATTGTTTGATCACATTTTTAAGGAGGAGAAAACATCCATACATCAAAAAAGAGAGAGAAATTAACTAATGATTCTAGCCTGGTGTTAGTTGGCTCAGGAAATAAATCCTACCTTCTGTCTCTCTTTAGCTCTTATCTGAATTCCCAAGTTTCCAACTCATTGGCTTCATACGAGGATGAGCTAAATTATACCTTATAATCTGTTTCAGAATACATAGCTTTTTATAAGTCTTTGAGTTCAAATATCCGTCTTTTCTTTCTACTCAAATTAAAGGTGCATTTAAAGAGGCTCAGCATTTCCTGTACACTGACTGTATGTTCATTTTGTTGTAGTCCTGATGCACAGTTGCAACGTTCCACAGATTATCCACGATGCTAAAAATTCTTCCCACACTTGCATTTGACACAGGAATTGAAATAGAAAACTGAACCCATTTAAACAAATTTAGAGCTGTAGTTTCAGTGCTAAAAACAAGTTTTGATTTTTTTAGTGTTGTTTCCTCAAGAGAAATGATCATCTCATGTCCAAAGCACAGACTTTCTCATAAAGAGAATTTGGAGTGGGCTCTTATTTTCATGATGAAAACATTCAGATGTGAATTACTTCATCAAAAGAAGGAGATGGCTCATGATCAGGCAAACACAAAGCACCCGGAGCAGTACATGGTAGATTTTTAAAAAGAAATTTTCTCTCCCTATATGTGAGAGCTCTTGTATTCATATTTATTTCTTCACAGGTAAACTTACTGACTACACAAACTGATAAATAGTTATTTTGCAATGCGTATAAAGCTCCTGCCAAAAAACTTAATACTGAAATTATTTTCTCCAGGAATTTTAGAACTAAATTAAAGAAAAAAAAATTGTTTGACTGATGGAAGCTTTTGTTTAATAAAATTCCCTAATACTCTTTACCTTAAAAGACGGTTGCAAATATAAGAGCTAAACAGGGATCCAAGAACTGCAGGTTTATAGGAGAAAAGTTCTCCTATAACTTTGCAGGTTTATAGGAGAAAAGTTGCATATGGCCTCAGGGCCTGGGCGCAGACTGGGAGGTTTAGCCTCCTATGCTGCATTATAAAGAGGCACCATTGTATTAATCAAATGCTCAGAGACTCAAGGACAATCAGCACACTTATACAAAGTACCCTTGACTTTGACTAGAAAATCTGAACCTCAGCTCCACAATACTCTGTAACTCTTGCCATATACTGCCCTGTCTGTCACCGTTGTGCACTGGATTCTGGATACATATGCTGTCTAGAGTGAGTTGTTTTCAAGTGAGGAAGTGCTTTCCCTAGCTTACAAAGGACAGACATCTTGCACAATATACAGATAACACATTGAAATGGGACTTATTAGGACCTTTACTTCCACTACTAGGACTCCAGTTTCATTAGAAATAACCTCCACCAGGACTTTTTTAGCCTCAAATATGTCACCCCTATGACTGTTCCTCATTCTGATGGTCTTCTGAAACAGATCTGGAGTACTGAATTATGGAAACCAGTCTTTTGAAGCCTACAACCTCATGAATATATAAAAGATATTCCATCCACACCACCTTGTCTTCAACGGACTACTAAGTCACCATGATACCAGTTTATATCTTGATTTGACAGCACCACAAAAGCCTTTGCAATCCCCGTGTTCCATCTGTTATTCTCCTATTGATGGAGTAGCTATCCATCCAAAGCTGGAAGACTACTTTTCCTGTATTTCCTACTAATGAAACATCTCTCCATAATTTCAATCAGATACAATCTTTCACTGTCTTCTGGCAAATTGGCCTTTTCAAAATAATCATGGCTGCCATTATAGTAGCTGAGTTGAATGGAGCATATACTGAACAATCCAGGGGACACCACTTGCATGGTAATATGAGTGTCGCCCTTGGGGTTGAGCAAAATGGTTCTCTCACTGAACACTAAGGAGTGTCACATCTAACCAAGACATAAAATAGTCACAGTTCCACTTAGATGTCTGTCATTTCCCTATTTGTGAAACTTCTCACTGTGGTATAATTGGTTATTTTACTTCTTTGCCTCCTCAACTATACCATGAACTTCATGAAGGTAGGGATTACTTATATTCTATCATCAAGTAGATAGCAAAGCACCTAGCACATTTTAAGACTGTTGAAAAAATATACTCAAAGACATTCAGCGATGCCAAATAGCAAGAAAAGGAGGTAACTCTGGGGGTGGGTGAGACTCAAATGGTAGGTGTCATGTAATTCTTGCCTTAGCAAAAGTCATGTGTTTATGTCAGTATCTATAGATATATATTTTAGAATTGTTACAGATGAAAGAGGCCATCAAAGCTTAAAATTTCAAATCCAGCCACCCCTTCCATGTGTGCTCACCACATTTTCCATAGCTCGTTTAGATGCTTAGCACCCTGAAGCTGCCATTCTATCTTTTACCCATCCATCTACCCCAGGGAGCCGGAAGTAGAGCAATACATAATGAATATCATAATGGGCACCAGTAACACCATGGCTAGCACTAGGACTTAGATCTGCTGTATGGGTATCTGGCAAAGGATCATGCATATGAACTTGATTTTCACGTAGAAATGCACCTGAGACTGAAAAGGTCATTGCTGGGGAAATCTAGAGACACTCCATTCTTTCCCTAAGAACTATGAATATACCCTAAGGAAGGTGAAAGAGGAGGGAATAAGGTACATATATTAGTGAAACCCAAACTATTCAAAGAAAAAATTTATACTCAAGCTATACTGTTAAGTCCTTAGGACCAATTTCATCTACAACTTTAAGAATAATAAAAGTCACTAAAGCTGCATATTAATCAAGTTCAGAAATTAGCCCAAACTTTAAAAAAAATTAAGTTTGTTTTTTTATTTTTGAGAGGGTGACAGAGTGAGCAGGGGAGGGGCAGAGAGAGAGGGAGAGAAAGAATCCCAATCAGACTCTGCATGGTCAGCATGGATCTAGATATGGGACTCAAACTTACAAACCATGAGATTATGACCTGAGCTGAAACCAAGAGCCAGATGCTTAACCAACTGAGCCACCCAGGTGCCCCCAAACTTTTTTTTTAATGTTTATTCTTGACTCTCTGAGACAGAGTACGAGTGGGGGAGGAGTGGAGAGAGGGGAAAAACAGAATCTGAAGCAGGTTCCAGACTCCATGCTGTCAGCACAGAGCCTGACACTGAGCTGCAACCTATGAACTGTGAGATCATGACCAGAGCTGAAGTTGGATGCTTACCCAACTGAACCACCCAAGCACCCCAGTAATTAGCCCAAACTTCGACATTAAAACCTCCTAGGTCCATGTTTTTTGTTTGTTTGTTTGTTAGTTTAATGATGGGAATCAGACAATCAGCCCTGAATTATCAGATCACCAATATTTTGTCTATTTTCAATAGACCTCTACCAGGATGTAAATACCACAAGTTCAGGGACTATGCTTATTAATTTATTCATTCTATTATTCATTCATTCAAAGCTATATTGTTTAACTTCCATATTCCAAGCCATTCTAGTAGATTTAAATATCCACTGATATGTAAAATGGGCATAGTTCCTACCCACATAGAACTTATGACCCTGTAACCCAATTGGAATACAGGTAATGAACAAGTAAATATACAGTTACAGATTTCAAGTGCTACAAAGAAAAATAATGTAGTGTCATGGATAACTGCAAGACTAGACTTCTATACCTGACAAAACGTCAATTAAAAAAAAGTGAAATAAAGACATGTTTACTAAAATAAATACTAGAAAAATTTATCACCAAAAGACTGTCAGTTATCGGGGCGCCTGGGTGGCTCAGTCGGTTGGGCGTCCGGCTTCGGCTCAGGTCATGATCTCATGGTTCATGGGTTCGAGCCCCGCGTCGGGCTCTGTGCTGACAGCTCAGAGCCTGGAGCCTGTTTCGGATTCTGTGTCTCCTTCTCTCTGTGACCCTCCCCCGTTCATGCTCTGTCTCTCTCTGTCTCAGAAATAAATAAACATTAAAAAAAAAAAAAAAAGACTGTCAGTTATTGAAAAAAATCCAGAAAATAATCTTCAGGTCAAAGGAAAGTGAGCATCAGAGAAAATGGTAGATGAGTGGGCAATGTAAATGAACACCAAGTCTATAAATCAAGAGCAATAATGTCTGTTGTAGTAAATGCATAAACAGAAAAATGACTTTATAATTTCAGATAACAAAAAAATCATAGAACCATAATTTATAAGTTGGAATGAGTGGCATTAATGGGGGTGAAAGTTCTGACATCCTAATATTTTCAAAGAAGAAAGTAAAATAATAAATAATTACAAACTCTAGTAGGTTAACTATGCATGTTATCATTTCAAATATTATGAGAGGGGAAACAGAAGATCTACATTTTATACCAATAATGAGTGAAAACATTATTAAAAGTATTCAATAATCTTAAATAACAAAGAAAAGATATAAAAACAGAGACCACAAACAAAAAGTATAAAATAATATGGTAGAAACAAATCCAGATGTATTAGTAATTATGCTGAGTACAAATGGACTAAATGCTCTAGTTAAAAAAAAATAAACTGGGAACAAAAAGTCTATACTGTTTATAAGAAATGTATCTAAAATACATGGCTATAGAAAATGTTGAAAGCAATTAGATGGAAGAAAAACATGCTATTAAATCCTGATAAAAGAAAAGCTGATATAAATCTATTAATAAGCAACAAAAGAGACTTAAGGCAAATACAATTAGTGGAATTAAAAAGAATTACTTCAAAATGATTAAAGATTCAATGAGCAGAATGATATAGCAATTTATATTAGCAAAGTCTCAAATTATTCAAAGCAAAATTTGACAGAAATACAATGAGAAATTGATAGATCTCCAAAGTCAGAAAGTTCAACCTGCCTCTCTTAGGAGCTGATAGAAAAGCATTTAAAAATATGAGGATATGAAAAATTTGAAAAACATAATTAACAAAGTTGACTCATCAACTGCAGAATGTACATTAACTTCAATCATGCACAGATCATTTATAAATATTTAACACATATCAAGCCATAAAACATGTCTAAACACAAATCCTTCCAGAAAATTAAAGAGACAACTTCCCAACACATTTTACAAGACCAGCATTATCCAGATAGCAAAATTAGACCAACACATTACAAGAAAACTACAGAAAAATATCCCTCATAAACATACATGTAAATGTGTTCAACAAAATTTTAGCAAATCATATCTAACAGTATGCAAAAAAGAAAATATGACCAATTTGGAATATTCTCAAGAATGCAAAAGTGGTTTAACATTTAAAAATCTATGTAATTTACCTTATTAACAGACTACACACACACACACACACAAACACACACAGTAACAACAACAATGAAATGAATAGATCCACAGATATAGAGAAGAGCATTTGACAAAACCCAACAGCCTTTACTAATAGAAGTTTCCCAGAAAACAAGAAATGGAAGAGATATCTTTAATCTGATAAATGTCGTCTGTGAAGAGCTTTCAGCTAACATCATTCTTCATGGTGAAAAGAAAATGAATATTGTCTCTTAAGATCATGAGCAATGTAAGGATATTCATTCCCACCACTGCTATTTAACATTGCACTGGAGGAGGTCCCAGTCAGTCCAGTAAGGTAAGAAAAAGACTAAATGACAACATTATTGGAAAAGAGGTAGTAAAATGATCTTCATTTACAAAACCACAATGGTTTGTGTAAAATATCTTCTGGAATTTAAAACAAATAAGCCAATAAATCTAATACAGGAGGTTAGCAAGTTTGTAGGATATGAGATGAACATACAAAATCAATTGGTTTTCTGTGTACTAGCAATCAGTAATTGAAATACTGAAAATACCATTTACACTAGCATCAAAAATATTATTTAGAGATAAGAGAAAATATGTACAAGGCCTTTACACTGAAAAATAGGTAATATTGAGAGAAATTAAAGAAGCCTTAAAAGAATGAAGATGCCATCTTTGTAGATTACATGACTCAATATTGTTACCCTGTCATTTATCTTTAAATTGATGTGTAGTTTCAATATAATACCAATCAAAATCCCAGGAATTTTTGTAGGTTTATATTTGAACAGACTGATATTACATTCATATTGAAATGTCAAGTTTCCAGAATAGACAAAGCAGCATTATAAACAAAAGAATAAAGTTGGAATACTTTATACTACCTTTTATTAAGAATATAAATTAGCACATTTTGCAAACTTGTATAATGTTATCTAGTACTTTTGTAGTTGGGGAAGAAAACTAGTAAACTTGAAAAAAAACCCGCGTATTCTGTGACTCAGTCTTTCCATTTTTAAGAGTATTCCTTATAAATCTGTATGTTTATATCCAAAAGAAATAAAATGCAAGAATATTCAAAGCAGTATTTTTCACATTTTCCAAAAACCAAAAAGAGGCCTTTTGTAGTAAAATGGATGAACGAATCACCATATCAATAAACCATAGAATGTTATACAGCAGTGAAAATTAATGAGCTAGTTCTATGTGCAACAATATGGCTGAAACTTACAATCTTAATAGTGAATGGAAAATAGCAAGTTACAGAAAATACATGCAAGCATAATTGCATTTATATAGCATTCAAAACAGGCAAAACTGGAGCATTTTGCTTGGGGATACATAAACAGGAACTAAACCTAAAGGAAAACAAGGACTTACTTATAATCAGTGTCAAGATAATGTTTACCCCAAAGGAGAGGGAATGGTAGGAGGAGACACAGGTGTGAGTTCTGGAATGTTGATAATACTCTTTCACCTGACTTATATTTCCATGAGTGTTGCTTACAGCTGTTTATTAAACAGCAAAACACACATTTTACACACTTGAATAGATGCATACATATATTTTTAATAACAGAGTTTAGAAAACAAAAACAAAAAAACCCCACAAGTCTTTGTAAAACCTAGCAAGAGGTGTTTGGGTTCCTTTCCTGAGCCAGAAATTGTGGTTCTAAAGCCTAAGTATTAGTCTCTTATGAGATGTCATAGAGCCTAACAGCAAAGGATTGGGTTGGGGGATAGCATATGCATTTTTAAGCTTATTCCAGCATTACTCACGTGTGAAAAGTTAGCTTTCTGAAAATCTTCATTCCTGCTTCTTACACTCACCCCTACAATCTAAAAACTAAGGTCTCTAGACTGTGACTCACAAGCGTTAAGAGAAAATGTAGTGCCTCTTCGAGCTGGAGGTAAAGACTCATAACTTGAGTGTAACCAGTCATGATGGAACATTTCACCTACTCAGTGGAGCCTGCAGATTGTCCCTTCATGTGAACCGACAGCACCTCAGAGCACTGGATTGGTTCAGCAGTGAAGCAGGGAAAACTGTGTCGAAGTGAAAATAATCTGATACACAAAAATTCTCTAAATCGTTATAATGGTAGAGAAATGTTCTGGTTGGTGAAAAAGTAAGTCATTACTGGAGGTAAATGACTGAACTAAAGAAATTTGATTTCCCCTGGATTTTAACTTCATGGGTGGCTGCCTGCAAGAAAACTCAATATATCTTTCAGACTTCTGCCTCTTTGCCAATTTGACTGAAATCAGCGTGTAAAATCCAAATGATTTCATTCCACAAGAAACTAGGGAAAATATTGGAAGGGTCTATTTTTAATAAAAATTCAGAATTCCTTGAAGACTATGGTTTCTTTGTCAAATTAGTTAGTGGAATCATAAATATTTCAGTTTCTTATGCATGCGAAAAGGAATATTTGATCCCCAGCTAAAAGAGGTAAGTTTGAGATAAAGTTTATATAGTGAAACATCACCAGATGATGACATATAAGAGAACTGTGTCTGGTGACTTGAAAAGTGCTAGCTTCTACAATTAGAAAAAGTGATATAAAGGGAAAAACTAAGGGAAGTTTCCAGTATCCATTCTGGTTTTAATTTCAGTTCCAGGCTGGCAAAGTCATGGGTTTGTTGGATCCAGTGAAAAGATTCCTGTCTAGAAAGGATCATGGATCATTGGTGTCTCCATTGGTGCGCTCTGACTCAACATTCTAAAGGCACAGTCAGGATATTAGGTGAGATCTAGGCATGACTCCCTGACCTTTCTTCCAATGGGAAAGCAGTCCACAATTGCAGACTGGAAATGAAATGTGTGGAGAACTGCTCAATTAAAGAGTAAACTCCTTGAGGCTGTGGACCATTCCTTTCTTTCTTTCCACTGTTTCCTAACCAGACTTACACTTTCTAATACAGTGTTCCTGTGAATTATCCACTCAACAGTTATCAATTTGCTAACAAATAGGCAACTTGCTTATTGTGGGAGAAAGCAACAATATGGGATATAAGGGCTCTTTCCTGCAGTTTTTTGTTTTTTGTTTTTGAAAGAGAGAGGGTGCAAAATGAGCAAGGGGCAGAGAGAGAGTCCTACGATGGGCAGAGAGGGAGAGAGAGAGAGAGACAGAGAGAGAGAGAGAAACTGGGCTCACCTGAAGCGGGTCTCAGGCTCATCCCAAGTGGGACCCGAGTTCATCTGATGCAGGGCTCAAACTCATGAACCGTGAGGTCATTGCCTAAGCTGAAGTCAGATGCTTAACCGACTGAGCCACCAGGCTCCCCCTTTTTTCCTGCAGTTATTACATAGCTGACTCTATATAGATGTGAGAAGCTAGTCCTTCCATTTCAAACCATAAAAAAAGATATCTTGCATATATTAGGCTTTACCTTAATCTAGGCAGGTGATCATGAAAAAATTACTACCAAGACTGCTTTAGTCCCCTATAAATACTGAATGGTTTTTGCATCTTCCTATAACACTTGGCCCAGATTTAAGAGAGTCAAGAAGAAAAACAGCACGTGGGGGGAAATCTGTTAGAGTACTTTTGCTATATCCCAACTTCAGTCGACTTAAATAAAAAAGCCCTTTACTGGCTTATCTAACTGCAATCTCAGAAATAGAACGGGCTTGGGGATGACCATAAGCTCGTGACTCTGGCTCTGTTTCTCTGCAATTTCCCTGGCTGTGTCCCCTTCTAAGTAATGATTACATCTTTATGCTGCTTCTCTCATCGAGAAAAATGCCTGTAGTGGTTCCTGGCTTCACAAACACATGCCACAATGTCCTGAAGAAGAAAGAAAATGTTCTTATCAAATACTTCCAAGCAAGTGTTTCAAGATCCACCTTGACTGGGTTGTTTGTATTACTTGTTCATCTCTGGACCAGTGATTGTGGATGGAGGGATGGAGTGGATTAATTAACACAAGCCAAGAAGGCTTAGCCCTGAAGTTGGGCGGAGTTAGTTTTCATCACGATTTCCTAAATGGGTAAGAGCAGAAGCCTGAACCAAAATTTAGATGTAGGTATCTAGGAAAGAAAAACATTATTTTGGGCAGGCAACAACAACAACAAAAAAGATAGAATAAGAAAGAAAGAAAGAAAGAAAGAAAGAAAGAAAGAAAGAAAGACAGGAAAGAAAGACAGGAAAGAAAGGAAGAAAGGAAGAAAAGGAAAGAAAGAAAGAAAGAAAGAAAGAAAGAAAGAAAGAAAGAAAGAAAGAAAGAAAGAAAGAAAGAGAGGTGCCTGAGTGGCTCAGTTGGTTAAGCATCAGACTTGATTTCCACTAGGGTTGTGGTCTCACAGTTTGTGGGATCAAGCCTGGCATTGGGCTCTGCACCAACAGCGTGGAGCCTGTGTGGGCTTCTCTCTCTCCCTTTCTCTGTGTTCACTCTCTAAATAAATAAATAAACATTAAAAAAACAAAGAAGGAAACCTCATAGCAATAGTTATCCACTTTGGCTACACATTAGAATCACCTGGAGCATTAGCAAATCTTTATGTTCCGACCAAAACGCTGGGCCAAATAAGTCATAATCTCTGGAGAGAAGGGAGAGGGCAGTAGTTCTTAAGCCTCCACAGTAGATTCCAGTGTGACTCCAATGAGACCATTGCATTGCATGGGGAGAGTTTATTATAGGAAGACAGAACTAATATCTGTCAGCTTCTCTCCTCATGTGGGGATTTTGAAGAGAGATGAGTTGGTTTTATTCCCCAAGCTCTGGCAGCTTAAAGCCACCTGAGCTGACAGTTGTATTTCCCCTTACAAAGTGGCTTACATATAGTGGAATTGTGCTTCTCTATCCTCACAATGAAAACACAAAGGTTACAACAGCGGCTAAATCCCACGTGGGAAGCACAGAGAAGGCCATTGTAAGCACTGCTTTTCCAGAGTGACAGAAAATAGAGGGGGATTACAGATGGGTTTAAAATACCATTTCCTTCCCACCACCATTAACTGTATTTGTAGAGTGTGCAACCCTGCGTCCAGCACGGTCAGCTGCAACATGGCTTTGTTCTGTTTTGTTCTCTGATTCTCATCACTGTCCTTTCATCCATTCTCTACTCATTTTCTCACTAGCTTTGCTGCTCTGGATTCTGTGGCTTCCCTGCTGAGAATTTAACAGAAGAATCAAGCTGAATTACAATGGAGAGAAACCAAAACCCCCTCAGACTTTCCTGCTTTTCTTTCTTCTTTTGGGGTGGGGAGAGTTGTTAAGTGGGATAAAAAAATGGAAAATAGATTTTTCGCTCTTGTTTGACTTATAAAACTGCGTGAGCTTCTTTTTGGAAAGTCTTCCTTCTCTTTCAATTCATTTTTAAAGAAAGAATACAACAAAAGAACAAAAGTTTGTGACAGAGGACACAATTTTTCAGAACGCAAGAGTCACTCAGACAGTAATTTTTAAAAGGCCCATACTAGAACATATTGTCATTAGAGCACTAGGAAAAGAGAAGACCCTCAAAACTTCCAGAGAGTTAAAATGTTAAGTCTCAAGCAAAATATAGGGAATCAATGTGGCAATGGACTTCTCAACAGCAACTTTGGTAGCAGGAGGGTAATGTTCCTCCAAGTACCAGAGTAAACACTTTTCAAAATTATCTGTAAGTGTGAGGTATATCATAAGCCAGTGTGGAAGAACATAGAAAAAGTCAAATAGGGGCATCTGGGTGGCTCAGTTGTTTAAGTGGCTGACTCTTGATTTTGGCTCAGGTCATGATCCCAGGGTCATGGGATCAAGCCTCTCATTGGGCTCTGTGCTGAGCATGGAACCTGCTTAAGACTCTCTCTCTCTGTGTCTCTCTATCTCTCTCTTCCCCTCTGCCCCCCCACTCTCTCATTCATGCTCTCTCCCTCTGTCAAAAAAAGAAAAGAAAGTCAAATAATTAGAAAGCAGAAAGAAGTTTAGTAGGTACAAAAGTTTAGTAAATTCACCTTGTTAATGGGTAAGGAAACCAGATCCCAGGAGCTCCAGGAATTTTCAGAAGTTTAAGGGTGTTTAGTGCTTTACCATTACCGAACTCAGCTGCTTCCTACTTATTGCTATGTTCTACTTTTCTGACTATCCGGTTACCTTTTCACTCCTCCTTTTATACCTGTTGATTTTTTAATGTGTTTTTTTCTTTTTTTTTTTTAACGTTTATTTATTTTTGAGACAGAGAGAGACAGAGCATGAACGGGGGAGGGGCAGAGAGAGAGGGAGACACAGAATCGGAAACAGGCTCCAGGCTCTGAGCCATCAGCCCAGAGCCTGACGCGGGGCTCGAACTCACGGACCGCGAGATTGCGACCTGAGCCGAAGTCGGACGCTTAACCGACTGAGCCACCCAGGCGCCCCTGTGTTTTTTTCTTATATGAATTTCCTGTCTTGTAAACATGCACTCGTTCAAATTCTTGAGAGATGAAACTTGATTTCTTCTACTTGTCTTTTCATGCCAAGGCACATTGTAGGTTGCTGAATATCTTGTGGATTGATCAGGCTATGACCCCTTATTGTCAACTGAAGATGGTTGGAGCATGTAATACATTTAAAAATGTGGCAGATATAAGGGCACCTGGGTGGTTCAATCAGTTGAGCATCTGACTTTGGCTCAGGTTATGATCTTGCAATTCGTGAGTTTGAGCCCCACATCAGGGTCCATGCTGACAGCTCGGAGACTGGAGCCTGTTTCAGATTCTGTGTCTCCCTCTCTCTCTCTCTCTGCCCCTCCCCTACTCATGCTCTGTCTGTCTCTCTCTCTCTCATGTGCACTCTCAAAAATAAATAAACACTAAAAATATTTTTAATGTAGCAAATTTGTCTTGTGTTGCAAGGGCTATGAACAAGGCATTTTTACTTTGAGCAGTGATTCTTCATCAGTATCACCTGAGAGCTTATTAAACATCCAAGTCTACTCACTCAGATACTCTGAGGGTGAGTCTCAGCCATCTGTGTTTTCGCAAGCCCTGTGAGTGATTCTGATACACACTAGTGTTTGAAAACCACTGCCTTAGCAGGGGCAATTGCAATATTATTGAATATTTAGTTTACATAATCTCTCTGTATCTAAGATTTTCCAGTGGCAAGAGGCAATAACATTGCCTCTCTTTCTTTTTTTCCTGAAAATGTAATGGAATTTTGTATATTATCTTTTCTTAGCCATGGTTTGTGTGTGGATAGAAGGCAGGTTTATAAGTAGATTAATGCACATTCTCTGATAAGACAACACCAATATACACAAAACTTCCAGCATATTCTATAATCATTCTAGGTAGCAATAAAAGTTTCCTTGAATACTCCCAGCTATGAGAAACTCATTCCTTTTGCTTTAGCTTTACTGACTCTCCCAGGCATAGATTCATACTCTTCTCACTAGAGCCATGCAGAATGGATTTAGATTTGACTCTGATTTATTGAGAATCTAGTATATGCCTTGTTATCTCTTTAAGATCTCCCAATTACTCTGTGTATTAGGCATATTTACACCCTTGCTGTGTGTAAGCCCTTAAAACATTCGTAGATTCCCTTAATGCATCTCTTTCCAAACAAAACAACCCCATCGTTGTCAGTTGCTTCTTATATGATATGGTTTTAAAGGCTTTCAAAATTCTGGTTGCTTTCCCCAGATGCTCAGTTCCTCCTATTTCAATATTTAAATACTACACATGTAAGCAATGGTCTGACACATGTAGCATATTATTTCCTTTATTCTGGACACAGTATTCCTATTAGAGAAGCGTAAAATTATCCTCAGTTCCCAGCCATGTAACTGTGGCTCATATAAACTGATGTCATCATAGGTCTCCCCTGACATGATTTTTTTTTAACTGAAGTGTATTTTACATCTGTTCCTATTAAATATCATTTTGGTAGTTTTAGTCATCATTCCAATCTGTCATGATTTCTTTGAACTTTGATTCTATCCTCCTTTCTTTTTTATTAGCTATTCCTCCCATATGTCTATCATCTGCAGAGCTTATAATTGTGCTTTTATGTCTTTGTTCAAGTTGTTGGTAAAAATGTTGGGTAGAAAGATTCCCATAATAATGCACATAATACTAATATTCTATATTTGCATGGTGCTAAAGCACTCACAAAGCATATTCATATACATGATCTCATTTGATACTATAATCCTGGATTGTAGGAAAAGCAACCTTTTTTGCTTTTCCTCTCATATTGTGAATAAAGAAATGATGCTAAGAGAACATAAGTCACGCCACTACCGGTAGAGAGTTAGTAGTATAACTTAAGTGTTTTAAAGGGGCTTTTGTGTAAGAAGGCAACAGTAATCCAAACTTGGGGGGGGAGGCTTGAGGAGTCATGGATAACTAGGAGCCAAAACGAAGGTGAAGATGCTGAGCCAGAGCCCAGACAACTATATCTGCAAAACCATGCTGGGCTTGTGAAAAGTTCCAGGAAACTATGATCCTACCTTACATCCTTATGAGGTCCCACAAAAATACTTACAAGTTTTAAATACTACCAAACTGGAACGTGTATTTGCAAAACCGTTCCTTGCTTCTCTGGATGGTCACTGAGATAGAGCCAATTGCTGGGAAAGCATCCAAAGAGCCTGGCTACTGTCCTTTCTGGGGTATGCGATGGAGAGGTTAGAATTTGGAACTTGACTAAATGAAGATGTATCCAGGCAACACAAGCACATGAGGGTTTTGTATGAGAAATACTTTTGTGGGACTTATTTTTTCTTTTTTTTTTTTTCTTTTTTTTTTTTTTTACTGTTGGTGATGACAAAACTGTGAAGCAGTGGAAAATGGATGGATCAGGCTATGGAGAGGAGGAACATTGCATACAATATTGGGAAAGGCAGAGAAAAAGCAGCCAAAGATTATGACCAGAAAGTTGTATGAGAAATTTCAACATCATCCTCATATAAAACATATTGCTTGTCACTGACATCTACCAAAATCTATCTACAGCCAGATTCAGGAACAACACGTCATAAAAGAAGCTCCTCAATGAAAGAAAGGAATTGTCTCAAACACAGCAAGCCTAGATCTGTGTCTCTTGTGTCAGAGAAGAAGAAACACATAGTGCCAGTTGTGAAATAATACTTGGTGTTCCTACCAATCCTGGTGTATAATTATTTGCTACATTTTGATTTATGGACTCTACAAATAAAAGTACTGGCTCTAGAGTTATAACAAACAGTTCAGTTACGTACGCAGATCATTACCCTGAAAAATTATCTCGAAAGGTGGCCTGGTTGGTAAGACTATCTAACATTTTATCCTTGATCTGCTTTCTTGTTTCATTGAAGAAGACAGCATTTGCAAACGAACTTATTTTTTACTGTTAGAAATTGCAGATGTCCTCCAACTCCGATCCATTAATTTAGATATACTATACATTTGAATTTACATGTAAGACCAAACATCTCTTTTGCTACCTTTAATATTACTTTGGATAATTATTGCAATGATTCTTCTTGTGATTACACATAACATGTGAAAGAATTATGTCAGAACCTTTCTCAATTTAGTTAATTTTCTGCACTTTATTTGTATTTGACTTTTTGAGACTTTAAAAGATGATCAGCCTGCATCTGTATAACTTTTATAAATAATTATAATTTATGGTCAAGTCAATATAATAAAACACCCTTTTTCTCAGCAAAAAAAAAAAAAAAAAGAGGCTTTTGTTCTAACCAGCTATGAATTTGAATCCCTCTAACTATATTACCATTAAGTCTTTATTCCTGCATCTATAATTAGTTTCATGAAGCAGGAAGAACTAACTCATTTTTCTGGAAGAAACAGAGTTAAAACAGGTGGGACACACCAAAGAGGAAAGCCCCTGTGCCAGCAGAAGTGATGGCAGAGGTAAATGGAAGCCAGATCGCCTCTGACTCTCCTGATGCAGCACAAGCAAGATCGGTCTGGAGAAGGGAAGTCAGGAAAGCTGATGAGGAGTCTGCTTCAGGGTGGGCAAAGAGACATGGTGCGTTTCTCCTCCAGTGAAATATCAGCTGCCATATATTCCTTGCTTGGAAGCTTCATCTGGAGATCTAAGAATGTATCTGACAAGGATTCTTGCTCATTGAATAAGTCATATTTGCCCATAAACATAACAGACTGGGTCACATCCCCTCTGATGGGAGCCCTGACTTAGCCCGTTCCCAATCTTCTGAATCATCATTCTGATGCACGACAGTGAGGAGCACGTGTGCTTTAGCTACGCACAGCATAGCCACCTGCTTTCAAAAAATACGAATGGGGACAGGAAAGGGCCTGGGTATTGAAACATAATCCCATCCTTACCAGCTTAAAGTCATGGTGATAACCAAGGTACTGGAGAGACTAAGTGTATGTTGGGTGAAATTATAAAATATTATGAATATTTGACTCTTTTCAACCCCTGGGAATTTCGTATGGTTCACCCAATAACTTCTAGTTATATTGTGAAAAGTTTTAAAAGGACCTGAATGCAGAATTCTACCTGAAGTGTTCAATATAGCTTTCTTCCTCTTAAAGGTCTTTTGAAAAAGAAATAATTTTAGCATGATTTTATTATTTCAGATGAACAATGTATTTGTTCACAAATAGGTTACCAAATCTATCAGATCACTAATTAGTGGGAAAATATCAAAGTAAATCCAAACAAACAAATATATATTGAGGATTTTCTATGTTCTGGGCATTATAGTAAGTGCTAGGGATAGAGAGGTGAGGGATATAAAATTCTTAACTCCAGGAGTTCCTAACCAAATTGAGGGGTCAGACAAAAACAAATTATAATATAATAAAATTATTTCAAGACGAAAATATGGAAATAGAGAGGACACTTTGCTGAGCCAGTAAGGGTAATAGAGAAAAGATAAGATGGCAACTGATCTGAGTTTCAAGGATAGAATGAGTTAGCCAGATAGACAAGAGGGATGAAAGACATTCCAGACCAGAAGAGTAATTTTACAAAGGCCAGAGGTATGGGGAAGGGGGACTGTTGGAAGAGGATGGAAAATTAAACAGAGACACACAATTTAGAAATGTTTTCTTTTACTAATGATATTACCTACTTGTAATGTTAATTCACTGTGTCCTAATGAAAATTTTAACGATCTTTAATTTTTTTAAGAGGAAACATCAACACTTCAATTATTTCCTTTTGATTTTTTTATATATAATTTGTCTTTTAGATTTAAGAAACTAAGATGGTAAATTAAGGAAAAAGAAAAGGAAAGTTGTGCCTTGATTGAGTTATCTAACTTTATTTGCATATCTATGTACATTTTAAAATAGAACACAATATCAAAACAAACAATAATATCCCTGCCATATTATTCAGAGGTATGATTACACAATTTAAAACTCAATTTTATTGTGCATACATGACGACTGGTTTTTGATTGCTCAGGTTTTTTTTTCCCCAAACTCATAACAATTTCATCCTTCATCTTAAAGTTCTAAGGTTCAACTATATTTGAATTATCCATAAAAGAAATCATAAGTATTTTCTCTGTATGAAAATTTCCCCCACACTTCATAACCTGAAAATGACTAAAGCAATTTGTGCACCAAAAATGGAGGGGGGGACCTCTTTGTTCTCAGACAAGGGCAAAGGAGTTTGAGAATCAAAGGATAATTTCTTGAAAGAGAAGGTTGCACAGGTCAAAACAGAAGGTGATACTGAATGTTGTTTTGAAATGTTAACAATAGCATCCCTTCCTACTTGCCTTTCTGGTTACATGGTCTGAAATAAAACTGTCAGAGGCTAGCATCCCAGGGTCTCTCTGCAGACCCTCTTTAAGAGCCATAAAGACCCAGTGTTCTCCATCGACTCGCTTCTTCTTTAGAGTGAGAGAAACACACACGATGAAAGGAAGGTTAAAATCTAAGGCAGACAACAAGGAGGCAGCTGAAAGGGCTTGTTCACCCTGCAGTGTAATGTAAGATGTTGGTTCTGAGCTGGAAGTTATACTTTATCAGAGACCTCTGGTTGCCTAGAAGTTTGCAATCAAAGAGGAGTCGGAGTCTGATGTGGTTGCGAGTAAGTGGTGGTACCTCTGTTGCATCACTCCCCTGTGGTACAAGGCCGTACACAGGCGTATGTATTCAATTGGGAATCCCTGGGAAGTCCCCCAGCAGAAGGCTTCCAGTTGTGTTCTGTAGAGGCAGTCAAGTCCAAAAGGACCCAGGGTTCCTACTGTAAAGACAGTGTGACTGAGACTTGTGGCCTTTTATTGCCACTTCTGTTGTGTCCTTTGCCAGACAGTACCTGGCAAGCCATGTCAGCATACACAGAGTGTTTAACCAAAACACTATGTTGGAACAAAGGTGACTCCTTAAAAGGAAACCTGAGGTGTTACCTGGGTGACTCAATGATGTGTTGGCACAGTGGGCTGTTGGCACAGGAGGGCTCAGTGGGCTTAGGCCAGACTTCTGGTCCTGGTCTCCTCTCTGCTACTGACCTTGGGTGGACTCCTTCCACTGTGTTACCAGGTTCCCACTCATAAAGGGAGGGTTCCACATCAGACAGTCTCCAGGGGCCCTTGTGGCTCAAACTTCCATCTGTCCTATATTACCGTTCTCCTGGGTTTCCTCTGACCTAAGCACTTTTCACTCAAGCCAAGGTGCTCAACATCATCTGTTTTGCCAACCCAGGCAACTGTGATATCAGCTTCCATTTTCAGGATCTTTTATTCTCCCCATTTTATACATTAGAAAATAGATGCTCAGAGCAGTTGACTGACCCACAGTCACACAGCTCTAAGTGAAGAGCCACGATTCAACCACAGGCTTTGATTCAACTTCAGAACCCACATTCTTAATTATCACATACTGTGGCATGTTCCCAGGTGACTGCCTGGTGACTGTTTGCAATCAACATGATTGTCTTTGGTGCCTTAAATTGTTCTCCAAACTTTGGTAGAAAAAACACTCATTCTACTGAATGTTGATGGTTTTTCCTTGCAAAGGGGTTTCGTGATCAAATAAGTTTGACGTTGAGTAAAACAAATAGTTCCTTTTTAACTGCCAAAAAAAAAAAGCCCATAAAACAAACAAACAAAAAAAAAAACCCTTGAGGAAACCTCAAAGCCTAAACTGTTTATGAAATAGATTTGGTTAAAGGTCTGTAGACCTCCTAATCATAATATATGAAACAGTCTTATCTAGAAAAGGGGCCTGGATTTAAATGGGACCTTGCTTAGGTATTAATAACTGTGTATGTATTGAAAACCAGTTAACACATCTTGAAATGGGAGCTTATGGTAAGAAAATGTAGCTAGCATTAGGAAGATATGGACACACTGTACTTTAGATACGATACATTGAAATATTAATAGACCCAAAACTAAGGTCGTAATAGATATCACAGTGAAGATGAATACAAGGACAGAAAAGGACCTGGTGAAGAAGAACCAGAGCTCATACATAGAATCACTGGTTCAAAGCTCGACATTACCTGGTGGGGAGAATTGCTACAGATTCAGCGTTAAGTACAGGGTCTAAGGTAATGAAACAGTACTTGAATAAGGCGGCTTATATTTTATAAATTTGACAATTTATTGCTAGTAAACTGATGGAACTAAATTAAATTGGAGCAGCTTTTCTTAAGTGAGAAACTCCTCTGTCTCATCACCCTTTGCTTACTTTTTGAATTGAGCCATTGAATGAAGAAGGCTAACACTTATCATAGATGAGGTCACAGTGCTGAGCAAAACTGAATAGTGACTCCCTGTCCACCAGGGGCCTCGATGCAAGAGTAAGAATAGTCAAACACCAAAGGGACACCAAAGAACACCCTTTACCTAGACCCCCCTTTTGGTAACAATATGCTGCATTTGCTCTATCTCTGAAGATATTTTGTGTAGAAGAAAATTCAGATGTCACTGGATGCTTGAATGACTTCACTAAAAATCCAAGAGATGCTGCTGTGCCCATTCCCATTTCTTCACTTCCTTACTTTACCCCAAACCCAGGGCAACCTTCTTTCTCCCTGCTGCACTGACAAGCTCTTTCCTCTCTGGCCACATAATGGAAACTGCCCTCTCACGAGTCAGCATCCCATCTTTATCCAAGGTTATTTCCTGAGTTTGTCTCCCTCTTTTCAGGCCCACTGTCCCATTATTGAGCTCTCTGCAATCTGAGTCCTGCTTCCACATTGTCTGCCTCTTTAGTGCCTTTTTCTTTCCCTCAGATCTCCACATGCTTGCTCAGTGTTCACCCCCAGCCCCCACAAACCTCTCTCCACCGGCTGCCCCTCCCATCTGGAAGCAGTCCTCCCCCCGTTACATTAGTATTAAAAAATATCCTCATTCAGTCCACACTTCTGACCGAGTGCTGCATCGTGTTTTCTCCCACTGGAAGCTGCACATATGCATTTTCTCATACCCAACCTTGGCCCAGATGGGGTCACCCTTCAATTCCCAATATTTTTAGAGAAAGGGAGGATTTCACTACAGTTATTAATCTGATATTCATGGCTTTTCAGCTGAAAATGTGGCTTTCTGTTGTCAAGGAGAAAAAGTATTGCTCAGTATTCTGGAAGCCAATAGCCTCCTCTTTCCTTCTCTGTGTTGAAATGTCAGGTGGAGTGTGAATTTTGACGAACGTGGCCGAAAGGAAGTAATGCACTGGGAAAGAGGGAACTGGATGCAGTTTGGGTTAGACTTTAACAAAAGCTACTAGCATCTTCACCATTTAAAATTCTTGGGGGATTGTTGGTCTCAGAGTAAAGTAACTTTCTTTTCCAGGACATATTTAAGAGGTTACTTTTTTCCTTTCATCCTCGATACCTAAATGATGCAGTGAGAATATGACGTGCTGTGAGATGTCCATTAAGTTGTTGTCTGTTCATCTGCTAGAATAGCTCTTTAAATTTAGGTTCTGATGGCCATCAGTTTACTTGCCTGCAAAATGGGGCCATTGAATCTGATTATTTCAGAGGTCTAATTCATTCATAAATGTGTGCATAACCATCCTGAGGCATGTTGGAGGATAGAGTCAGGAACTCTTTCTTGGAAGAGGAAATTGTCAAAATGAGACGAGGAGTATTTAACAGTCCTTGTGTCTACCTGGAATTATCCAACTGTAACAAAAAGAAGGCAAGTTATTACTTCCCACCCAAAATGATGCTGGGTGCTTCTGCCTTCTAAAGGAAATGGGATAAAATTATCTCTGTACTGTTCCTTTCCTCTCATGGAGATTGGTTGAGATGACAAGAGAGTAAGGAAATCTCAAAGTTTCTTCCAGTTCATTTGTGTTCCTTTGTGGGGGGGCCTGGAAGAATCTGTCGCTTGGCACTGTCCCCTAATGAATCTTTGGGCGTGCAATAGCAGGATCTGAGCTGGAGAGGTGGTGGAAAGCTGGGTTGCTGTGCTGACTAAAGTGAAAGAAGGTGTCCCTTCTGGGAGGCTGCAGGAAGAACCCCCAGAAGATAGTGAAGCACGGAAATGTTAGACAGCTAGGTGGTAGACTAAAGTGGACACCTTCACATCGGCACTTGAGGAAAAGTCTGCTCCATGAAAATGCTTTAAGTGAGGAGGTTTCAGTGAAAAGAAAAAACCTGCTAGAGGAAGTGAGACCTGAATAAGATCGCAGTTCTCAGGAAGATAGGACTCAAAACTGGAAGGAGTTATTTGCAAACATGTGTAACGTGAGTTTTGGAAATTTGGGATAGTGGGTCAAGAAACACAAAGAACATGTCTTATTTACCTAATTGTCTCTGGTTTCTAAAACTTACCACCCATGGGGCACACCTTACACATATGTTTTGTTGTTAGGCCTGAAAGTTGTAGGAACCCCTGCATATGTGACGATGTTTGCGTTTTAAATGTGTCCTAATCAACTGCAAGAGCTTCCCACTCCAGTTTGTAAATTATGAAGACTAATTCACCATAATCCGTGTAATATAGCACATTACAGAGGGAGACATTTAAATGTCATAACTTGTATCTGTAATGTAGACTTAGTCCCGTTTTACCGTCTTACTTTTTTCTAGCCATAAAGTTGGCGTCATTATAAATGTTCCAGTCTAGCAGCACACCCTCATTTTTCTTTCCTTTTGAAACTTGGGAGCTGTTTCGGGTAAGAATCAATACTAGATGGGACTGTTGAATTACTTGATATCATAGCTTTTGAATGTAACACTTTTATTGAAAACATGTTCACAATGCTTTAGTACAGTACCTAGCACATAGTAATTGTGCAATAAGTATAAGGTATTGCCAATATTATTATCTTTGCACTTGTTACTGGATACCAAGGATGGTCCTTTTTACAACTATTATCTTATTAGAACCAAACAGCACTTAATAGTGAATACTGTTATTCTGGTTTCATAGAAAGGGAGCCTGAGGTTCCAATAACCCAAGTATTACTTACTTTCCTATATTTTAATAAATAGAAAATGGCAAAGTGACTATTCAAAAAAGTCTGAAAAAAGTCACAAAAGAGGTGTATTTGAATGGCTGAAATTTCGATATCACCACAGTGAATCACACTTCCTGGACTTGTCAAACTTCTCTCTTCAGGAGCTCACTGATAGCTTAGGGACTGGAACAATCCACCTACACACTCACACAACACATCTTATCTTAAAATATCACTAAAAATTTTGTCTAAGTTGCTATTGTAAAGAAAATATAATTTTAAAAGCAAGAAAAAGGTTCTTATATGCTTAACATTACCATTCTCTCTTTCCCCTCACTAGCTACTTCTTACACTCTTTGCTCAGCTACTGCCTCACTGTGATGGCTCCAGGCATCTGAGCAAGGTGGTTGTTTGAAACCTTAGGGACTTGATCCACTCCAAAAGTTAAATTTTGTTTAGGCCATCACTCTCCAGGAGGAACATCATGCCACAGTAGCATAGGTAAATACTTCCCCTGCCTTTATTTGTTTTCCTGCCTGTAGAAGGCACCTAGAGATCCCTACCTCCTGGCATTCATGGACTTCCCTTTCACGCAGGCTGGGCCCAGTGATTTGTTCTTATGGATGGAATCTGATTAAAGTGATAAGATGTCACTTCCATGATTAGATTACAAAAGATGTCCATCTTGCTGGACTCTCTCCCCTTTGACTTCTCCATTTGTACTCTGATGAAGCAAGCTGCCATGTTGGAGAGGTCCACGTGACAAGCAATTGAGGCCAGCCTCTAGGCAAAAGCCTTCAAGGAACTGGGGCCATCAGTCCAACACCCATGGTGAATGGTAGCCTGCCAGTAATCATAATAGTGATCCTGGGGTGGATTCTTCTAGATATAATAGGCAGAGCCTGCACGTGGATTGCAGCCCATGGGAGGCCCTGAAGGAAAAGACCCAGCTGAACTGTGCCTGGATTCCTGACCTACAGAAACTTTGAGAAAATAATTGTCATTATTTCAAGCTACAGAGCTTGGGAGTAGCAATAGATAACTAACATACTGCCTTACTAAATTAGATTTTATAAAGGTCATATTGTGGCCCTTCTCTGTACCCATGGCTGTATTTTACTTACTTAGGGAGAATTTGTCATCAAATACATCTTACTGACCTTTAACTCCCTGCAAGATATTCCTCATCTCTAACCCCACCTCCAGTTATTTCTGGTGGAGAAATATCTGGTGGATATTTCTGGTGTGTTTTTTCTCTCACATTTTCTTATGAATAAGTCATATTAGCTACAGTGGGGTTTCTGTCTTTTCCTCCTATCTGTCCCAAGCCATCTGCTGCTGAGCTCTCTGTTACTTATAAAGCTGGGGAAGAATTTATCAGCCCTGCGTCCAGTAGGGAACAATTCAGCTGCTGCACTCCAGGAATTTCTATCCTCTCTGGGCAATGATATAGAGATTCTAGAGCCTTCTGATGTGTCAGGGCAGTACAGGAAAGGCTCTGGAGTCGATCAGCTGAAACAGTTCCAGTTTCTTGGCAGAAGGAAGAAACCCTATTTCTCCATTGTTTACTTTAAGCTTTTCTTCTTTTATTATATGAACATTTAAAGCTATAAATATTTTTTAAATGTTTGTTTATTTTTGAAGGAGAGAGAGACAGAGCATGAGTGAGGGAGGGGCAGGGAGAGAAGGAAACACAGAATCTGAAGCAGACTCCAGGCTCTGAGTTGTCAGCACAGAGCCTGACGTGGGGCTTGAACTCACAAGCCGACCTGAGCCGAAGTCAGACGCTTAACCATCTGAGACACCCAGGCTCCCCAAAGCTATAAATATTCTTTTAAGACATATCAAAAGACATATCAAAAATTTTGAGGAGCTTTTTTCCTCTTTTTAGCTTCAGTTTCCTTTTTCTTTGTGATTCAGCTTAGTTTCTGTTACTATGTCTTCAAGTTCACTGTTTTCCTTATGTTGTGTCTAATTTCATGTTTACCTATTTAGCAAATTTTTAATTTCAGGTATGGTGTTGTTTTAGCTTTGGGAAATTATTGATTTTCATATATCTTCCATTTCCATTTCTCTCTTCATTATGTTCATGTTTTCTTGCAAATCCTTGAACATATTTGTAATAGCTTTCTGAAAGTTCTTTTTTAATCCCAACACCTCTATTTTTTTCTGACTCTCTCCACTGACTGATTTTCTTCTGATTTATGGGTACATTTCATTGCTTCTTTCATACTAGTAATTTTTGAATGCCTACTAGCTAATATAGAAATTAAATTGCCAAGTTTCTGGATTCTGGTGACTTCTTTTAAAGAATGTTGGCATTTGTTTAGGCAGGCAGTTAAAATTATTTGCAAATCAGCTTGATCATTTTAAAGCTTACTTTAAGCTTAAGCCTTGTTTATTAGCTTAGACCTAGAGTATCCTTTAAGGCATATCTACCTCTACTATGAAAGCAGGACATTCTGGTATCTCTACTGAATGCTCCAACAAGGACTCTCTCTGCTTGTTTGGAAATCAAATGTGTCCCAAACAGGTGTAATCTTTGGGAATTATTTAGATTATAACCCTTCAGTAGCTGTTCTTTTCTAGTGATTGTTCTTTGCCCAGTCATAGGAAGACCCTTTTATTTTTTTTTTAAGTAAAAAATCTTTTTAATGTTTATTTTTGAGAGAGGGAGAGCTTGAGCAGGGGAAGGGCAGAGAGGGAGACACAGAATCCAAAGCAGGTTCCAGGGTCCAGGCTGTCAGCACAGAGCCTGATGCAGGGCTCGAACTCATGAATCATGAGATCATAACCTGAACTGAAGTCAGATGCTCACCCTATTGAGCCACCCAGGTGCCCCAAGACTCTTTTAAAGTTATTGTCTACTAAGTCCAACACCTCTGGTTTTTTCTGACTCTATCTTCACTGACTGATTTTCTTCTGATTATGGGTACATTTTCTTGCTTCTTTCATCGTTAATTGAGATCCTTCCCTTCAGGGTATGAAATGATTCTAAGGGTCTTACTCAAAATATACCTTTTATGGAGCTAGCTCTGATTTGGGGAATATATATGTTTTTCATTTTCTAAGCCTGATCATGGTATCGGAAGAGAAGTGGCCTGGTGGCTTTTGTGTTACATTAGGACAGAAGGATTGAAAGGGTGGGCCTATGCCGGCCGACTCCATCTTGTTCTGTGTTCTCCACCTTGAGTGACTATGTCCCCGACATGACCCCTTTTCCGGGAAAATCATAGAAACCTCAGACCTCGCTTGCTCCCCTTGAGTAACCTCCCGCTCACCCGTTCAAACTTCCTGATCAAAACACGCCCAGAGACCTGCGTAACAGGACTCCGACCCTTCCCCAGCCAATCGGCCGAGGCCACAACCCTTCCCCAGCCAATCGGCTGAGGCCACAGCCATTACCTCACCAACTGCCCCTAGACCCCTATAAAACCTTTGTGCTTTTGAAACTCCCTCTCTCTCCCTGGTATCTCACCGCTGCGTCGGTGCAGGTAGGGGATTGAGCTCGAGCTAGCTCGAATAAAGGTTCTTTTGCTTTTGCATCGGACTCGGCTCCCTAGTGGTCTTTGGGGATCACGAATTCTGGGCATAACAGGATCTCTGTCAAGTGTGGTTTTGATGCCTTGGTTTAAACTGCTTGGTGCTAGCACAGAATCATTCACATTTACCTAGTAGTTTAAAGCCTTTTTTCTGGCATGGTTTAGAAGGGCAAATTGCTCTTTTCCATTCATACTTCCATTAACTTATACTTTTCTCCATTAGTAGAAAATTTTGTAGGAAAACAAGTAAACATGACCATGTAAATGGATAGAAACTGACTTATAGAAAGATCCATGTACGGGCGCCTGGGTGGCTCAGTCGATTAAGCATCTGACTCTTAGTTTTGGCTCAGGTGATAACCTCACAATTCTTGAGTTTTAGCCCTGTGTTGGGCTCTGTACTGGCACATTGAAGCCTGGTTGGGATTCTCTGTCTCCCTCTTGCTCTGCCCCTCCCCTGCTCGCTCTCTATCTCTCTCTCTCAAAATAAATAAACTTTATTATTTTTTTTCACATTTTTAAAATTTTTTATTTTTGAGACAGAGACAGAGCATGAGTGGGGGAGGGGCAGAGAGAGGGAGACACAGAATCCAAAGGCAGGCTCCAGGCTCTGAGCCATTAGCACAGAGCCCGATGCATAGCTCAGACTCATCGACCTCAACATCATGACCTGAACTAAAGTTGGATGCTCAACTGACTGGGCCACCCTGGCGCCCCAAATAAATAAACTTTAAAAAAAAGAAAGATAAGACACAGAACAGATGAACATAAGGGAAGGGAAGCAAAAATAATATAAAAACAAGGAGGGGACAAAACATAAGAGACTCTTAAATATGGAGAACAGAGGGTTACTGGAGGGGTTATGGGAGGGGGGATGGGCTAAATGGGTAAGGGGCATTAAGGAATCTACTCTTGAAATCATTGTTGCACTATATGCTAACTAATTTGGATGAAAATTAAGAAAAAATAAATTAAATTGAAAAATTCAACTTAAAAAAAAAAGGAAATGTCCATGTAAAGGGAGACATGCAAATATGTTAGCATGCTTCAATCTGCCAAGCACAGTGGTCTGAGAGGTAGGGGTCAGTAAATAATACTCCCCTTTTTCCACCCAAGTTCAAAAACATTGAGAGATGAAATAAGAGTCAGGTATGTGGATTAAAAAAAAAAAAACATATCGCCTTTATTGCTTATACATTACTAGGATGATATGGGTAAGTGGGAAAGCATACTGGACTTACAAGTACTTTTGCTTCCCCTACTCCTGGTCCAGTCCTGGCATCCAAGGGGAACGTGAATCCATAGGCGAGTCGCCATTACCCAAATTTCTGCTTCAAGAAATTAACACCTGCCTCCTCGCTACAAAGAGATGTATTGAAGATTTATGTTGATAGAAGGATTGAACTCTTTTGAGCTAGCTGCCACCAATAGAAATGTTTATTACATCCAGTTTATATGTGGAATAAGGAGAATAGACTGATTGTGTGATTTGTTCAAGGTTATAGTTATCAAAACAAGAAAGAAGGGATGAGTGCACAGAAACTGTCTCCCAACCAAACACGGGTTTTCACTTTTTTAAAAAGAAGTCTTTAAAAAAAATCCCATACAAAGAAATTGTGGTTTATATACACAATGGACTACTACATGGCAATGAGAAAGAATGAAATATGGCTTTTTGTAGCAATGTGGATGGAACTGGAGAGTGTTATGCTAAGTGAAATAAGCCATACAGAAAGACAGATACCATATGTTTTCACTCTTATGTGGATCCTGAGAAACTTAACAGAAACCCATGGGGGAAGGGAAGGAAAAAAAAAAAGAGGTTAGAGTGGGAGAGAGCCAGAGCATAAGAGACTCTTAAAAACTGAGAACAAACTGAGGGTTGATGGGGGGTGGGAGGGAGTGGGGGGGTGGGTGATGGGTATTGAGGAAGGCACCTTTTGGGATGAGCACGGGGTGTTGTATAGAAACCAATTTGACAATAAATTTAAAAAAAAATCCCATCTTGTGTGGAGGATTTCTGTTTTTGTTTGTTTGGTTTAAGATTATCAGCACACCTGGAACATTCTCTTCATTTCTGTCTGCCATTGCACATAATTTTACTTCCCATAAAGTCCTGTTCTAAATTCCTACTTCCCAGATTAATCTCACCTCCTCACATTCTGAAGAGAGAATATTGTGAAAGAAAGAACAAGGGCTCAGAGCCCCAGTGTGGCCATGGTAGTGACAAACTCTAAGTCCCAGTTTCTTCATCAAGACAGGGATAGTAAAAACTTAGTCTTTTATTTGAAAGAGCTATAGCAAGTGAGATAAGGCAAGAGAGGTATTTGTAAATTAGAAAAGACTAATTCTAGTTATTATTTTTATTATCCTTCCTTTGCTTTGTAGATTTTGCCTGGCCTTAATATAATACTCTGCACTATATTAATATGTCTATTTGAAAATTACTTTCTAAGCCTTCCCAAGCCCTTTTTGTGACTTATAAATTCTCCAAGGACAGGACAATCTCTTCTGTTTCTTTTATATCCAGCACCTCCTGCTTTCACATTGGTGCACTGTCAATCGATATCATCTTGAACATAAAGTTCCGTGAGAAGCAAGTGATGAAAAATGACTTTGGATCATCCACAGACTATGACACCAGCAATATAGACCATATGCTTCTGTCAGAAGAATGAGAGAAGGAACCGGACGATAGGGTTGTAAACTACAGCAGCCTTGACATGAAGCACGGAGCAAATAGTTATTAGCATTAGCAACAGACTTTGGGGGGTAGAAGGTAAGAGAGGTAAAAAAAATTACTGCCTTATGGATAAAAGTAGTGTTCCCTTATTAAATCAAAGCATGTGAAATTCATGGCTTAGCAAGTGGAGACCTGAGGCCCCCTTGGGAGCCCCCATATCTCTTTTCTATGAGGTTTATCTTTCTCTTGGGCACTTTACTAGGAATCCATTGCCAGTGGTTCTTCCCTAAGGACACTGCTCTCTCTCTCAAAAGCTGAGGCCCAAATGCAAACACAATCCCTTTAGTACAGTTAAAAATAGTGGGAAATGTCAAAAAGTTTCCTAAAAGCAACAAAAGACAAATGAAAAAAAAAATGCAAGAAATCTCAAACCAGTACATTTTACAAAGCATAGGTTCATAGCCTGTGAGAAATACCAGCTTGTTTCAAGGTTCACAGCTTGGTCCAGTGCTAAACAAATACTTTTACTTCTTCCATCAAGAGCTGCTACAACTTTAAAAGCATCTTACCCTGCTTTCCTGCTTCCAGAATACCTATCTAACGAAATATGGGGTTGCCATCATACCTCCCTGTTTGTCTCTGCTACTCGGTTGCAAACCGTGGGATAAAGACTAAAGGAGAAGCTTCTGCCTCCCCACTTACCCCCAGGACCCTTTTACTTAGTTTTTAATTTCATGAAAGCAAAATTCTACCCTGACCATTGCCATAGTTTACGATGGAAATTCCACACATTTTACAAATAAGAAATGGTTTGCTCTTTTTCATAAGGGTGTCCCATTTTTGCAGTAAAACTTATAGTCATGCCACATGAATTATGCACATGAAAAATAAGGGCTCCTTTCTTTATACTGGAAAAAACTGATTCTTAGCTTTTGAAGATTTCTACATTAGTTTTCAGGAAACCCATGGATTTGAGGGCTTGGGTATCCATGTTTTCAATTTCAATTCCTAAAGCCAATAAGCTAATTACTAGTTATTGCTTGATTGTTGCTCTAACTGGGACCTGCCCATGTGCAATTGCTGGTATATTAAATGAGAAATCATTTGCTTTCTTTCCTGAAGTCTGTCAGAAATTTTAATGTGTAGAAGTGAGTCCCTAATTGAAACTGCAGTGTATCTAAAGACTGGAAAAAACAAACAAACAGAGTTCAAGGAAAGCTGTTGAAAATCCTGGGGCATTTTCTCCCAATGATCACAGTTTTCAAAATTATAGTAATATCACAACCATGATATAATCACCTTAGTCAGATTTCCCTAATTTTATCTGGAATCTGTGTGTGTGTGTGTGTGTGTGTGTGTGTTAAGTACAGTACACTTTTGCCATCTCTGAGGGCTTGTGTATGCACAGAGTTAAGATGTTGAACTATTGCAATAGCACAAGGGTCTCTCATACTATCCTTTTATAACCACACCTATCTCCCTTTATGTTCTTTCCTGTCCCTGAACGCTGGAAACCAGTTATCTGTTCTCCATTTCTAAAATTTTGTCATTTCAAAAATTTTATAATATGGAATCATACAATCTTTTTAACTTTTTGAGATGGCTGTGTTTTACTCAACCTAATTTCCTAGAAATCCATCCAACCTGTTGTTTTCAATAATTCACTTATTTTTATTGATGAGTAGTATGCCATTGTATGTATATCCCAGATTGCTTGAACATTCACTTGTTGGAGAAATGGGCTAGTTCCAGTTCTTGGCTATTTTAAATAAAGCTGTTGTGAATATTTGTTTTGTGGGTTTTTAAGAGTATGAAAAGAAAGTTTTCAGTTCTGGGATAGATGCTCAACAGTGCAGTTGCAGGGTCATATGGTAATTTCGCGTTTAGCTTTGTAAGAAACTGTCAGACTATTTTCCACAACACCATTAAATTCCCATCAGTAAAGTAAGAGTGATTCAGTTTCTCTGAATCCTCACCTGCATTTGGAGTTGTCAATACTTTTTAATTTAGCTGTCTTGATAGGTAGGTGTGTGGTGATATCTCACTGTGGCTTTGTGTTTCTGTGATGGCTAATGATGTTGAACATCTTTTCATGTGCTTATTTCCCATCTGTATACCCTCTTCAGAGAAATGTCTGTTCATGTCTTTTGCCCATTTTCCAATTGGATGTATACTTTTTACTTATTTGATTATTTTCATTATTCAATATCAAGAGTTATTTATGTATGTCAGATACAAGTTCTTTGTCAGATATGTATTTTGCAAGTATTTTCTCCTACTCTGGATCTTGTATTTTCATTCTGGTCACATGGGATTTCACAGAGCAAAAGTTTTAAATTTCAATGAGGTCCAATTTATAAATTTTTCCTCTTATGGATCCTGATTTTGTGTCAATTATAACAACCTTTGTTTAGATCTATATTCTAAAGAGTTGTGTCCTATTTTTCTTAAAGTTTTGTTGCTTTATGTTTTACATGTAAGTCACATGATTCATTTTCATTATTTTTTGTGTAAGTTGTGAAGTTTAAGGTTTTGGTAGAGGTTCTTCCCCCTGCCCCACCTATGGATATTCCATTGCTTTAGCCCTTTTAATTGAAAAGGCTGTCCTTCTTCCACTGAATTACTTTCACCTTAAAAAACAATTTGAGCATATTTCTGTGGGTCTATTTCTGGGTTTGCTTTGTGTTCAGTTGGTCTATGTGTCTATTCCTCCATGAATACCATACTGTCTTGAATATTATAGCTATATAATAAGCCTTAAATTGGCTAGGGTTATTTCTATTCCTAATTATTCTTTTACAAGCTTGTTTAAGCAATTCTATGATTTGTATCTTAAAGCAAGCTTGCTTATGTCTACAAAAATAACTTGCTGGTATTTTGATAAAAATCACATTAAACTTATAACTCATTTTCACCATGTAGAGACTTCTAATCCATGAACATGGCATATTTCTACATTTGTTTAGGTCCTCTTTATTTCTTTCATCAACATTTCATAATTTTCAGCATACAAATCCTATGCATATTTTGTTAAGTGTATCCCTAAGTATTTAATTTTCTTTGGAAAAGTTACAGTTGGTTTTGTGTTTTTACTTAGTTCCTATATATGTTGAACTTGTATCCTATGACCTTACTAAACTCATTTATTAGTTCTAAGAGTTTTTGTGTACTCTTTGGGATTTTCTATGTAGACAGTCCTATCATCTGCAAATAGAGATAGTTTTATTCCTTCCTTTCCTATCTTTATACCTGGTTAGAACTTCCAATTCTATGTTGAATAATATGGGTGACAAAGGACATTGCAACTAACTAATGTATTTTAAAAGTATACTGAAAAAAATGAGATATATTCAGAGGAATAGAACTTGTCTTGGTCCAGCTCATCGGAGGAGCCTGTATTGTTTTCATGTGTACAACCATAACAAATATTAAAGCCTATCTCCTAATATTTGCAAACTTAGTTTTGGAGAAAAACAGGTGTAGCAGTTTTATGTTGCCACATGACCCTAGGCTGGATTTGAAAAAGCCTGCAAAGGAGAAGATTTGGGCTTAGGAAAAGAAAGAGCATTATAGTAGAAATAACTCTCAGGCATCCATGAAGGATACCTCATGAAGGTTTTGTTCTCATTTCTAAAGGTTTTCAGAGATAAGATCATCTTCTGTGAAGAAGGACTATGTAGAAATTGTTTCTCCTTGAGTCCCAGGTGGCCTCTGAGGACCTGTGCCATTCTCCATCTGGAACACTAGGAGTTTATGACTGTTCTCCCTCTAAAAACACATTCAGTTAGTTGCATTTTCCTTTTATGTGGTTACTGAATCATATTTTTTTATGCAGTCATGACTGTGGGCACATAAAAAGTTCTCAGTTCATAAAGCTAATTAAGAATGGATGGTCATGGTGATGATAACACAAGAATCACATAGCATGGAGAAAACACAACCCTAAATAGGCTTGATGTGTAATAAGTACAGCAAGTCAACCTCAGCCACTTTTTGAATAAACTGCTTTTTTTCTCTTAATCACATGCCTGTTATTTTTCTCTATTCAGTCTTTGTATTTTCTCCCCAAAGCAATGTGAGTGATCTTTTGCACTATACACAGAGGATGCTGCCTTGGACTTGTATCTCATACTTTTAATTGCCTGCCTTGTATGATTTGGTTATGGAATTAACCAAAGTGGAATAAAAAGGAGGAAAAATAGAAGTGAAGTGTGAAGTCAGGACTAGAGTGAGCAAAGAAGTCACCCTGGGGTGCAAATGTAAGAAGGCACCCACTCACAATCTCTTGCAAGTATTGTGTCAGCACATGAGAGTGAGTGCCTCCTTAAATGCTGAGCCCTAGGCACCTCGCTTGTCTCACCCGGGTCCAGGTCACAGACCTCTGATTTATCCTTAAGTAGAATAAGCAAACAGATATCAGTTCAGCAAGGAATATCCCATCACTAGTTGATAGGACATTTTATTTCTAGTTTTATAAAACTGCACTGCACTCAAAGAAAAGGATTAATTTATGGGTGCCTGGGTAGCTCAGTTGGTTAAGTGTCTGACTTCAGCTCGGGTCATGATCTCACAGTTCGTGAGTTTAAGTCCCACGTCAGGCTCTGTGCTGACAGCTCAGAGCTGGAAACTGCTTCAGATTCTGTGTCTCCCTCTCTCTCTGCACCTTCCCCACTCATGCTCTGTCTCTCTCTCAAAGATAAATAAACATTAAAAAAAAGAAAAGGATTAATTTGTAAAACATAATGTTCATATAACTTTATTTCCTCACATTCAATATATTGTACTTTGTCTTCTTTCGTGACTGAATTTACTACATTAGATGCTATAAATTCATAATTTTGTGGGTTAAAAAATTGAATATGGGCGATTTCATGTGGTCAGTTCAACTTTTTACTATATGGTATAGTGGAAAGAACATGAGCTAGAGGGTTATATCTATCTTTAAATTCTAGGTATATCATTTAGCAGCTATGGTTGCTGGAAAATTATTCACCTTTTTGTTTTGTTCATCTTTAAAATGAAATCATAATTATCCTTTAGGATTGTTTTGATTATTGAATGAGATTATTCTCTACTACATCTGAGTACCAAAGAAACTCCAGCGTCAGTCCAAAACAGTTATCGTTGTACAAGTATTAAGGCAAAATTATGGTGAGTATTCTGTGATAGTCAAGTTTGGAGATTGCAAAAGTTGTCTGACTATCAGATTCAGACACAGTCTAAGGTGGAGCTTGATTAACTATATTTAAAAAAATTTTTTAATGTTTATTTATTTTGAGAGAGAAAGAGCGAGAAAGGCAGAGCGTGAGTAAGGGAGGGGCAGAGAAAGAGAGGGAGACACAGGATGTGAAGCACACTCCAGGCTCCCAGCTGTCAGCACAGAGCCCAACACTGGGCTCGAACTCAGAAACCATGAGATCATGACCTGAGCCTAAGTCGGATGCTTAACTGACTGAGCCACCCAGGCACCCTGATTAACTGTATTTTTAATGAGCTCCCCTGGTGATTGAGATATGCCACCACATTTGAGACGGTGCGCTAGATAGCAATAGAGTTCCCTTCTTTGTCTTATAATTGTATATCAGACCCTGATTTAAGCATTTTTTTCTTTTCTAATATAAACTCACGATTCCTTTACTCTATACAATTTCTTCCCAGAGAAGGCCCCAGGCTAACTTGATGTATGCTTTCCTCGTGTGCACAAGGGAAACCTTTTGTTCTAGGATAGTTCTTTGAATCTGCCAGTTCTGCTGTGCATTTCTAGGAGAACAATTTTTTAATTAAAAAAAAGTCAAATGAGATTACTTACTTTTCTTCTTTAAAAGGCATTGTTGTCAGTTTCCATTAAAGCCTTTTTTTCTTTGCCTCTCTTTCTTTAAGATATTTGAGTTTAGCAACATCCTCTGTGTCAATTTCTGGATAAAAAAGATGTTTCTTGGCCTGCTCCTATTGTCTGTGACTGTCATGGTAAAACAATCCATGCCAATAGCCCAGCCTGCTGGGCTGCCACTGATAAGAACCACCCCCCACCTTTTCTTGGTCTGGCATCTTGTTCAGATACTATAGCAAAAGCTGTATTACTCTCTGGGGAGCAACTTGAGTGTCATGTCAGTGGCTAACAGCCAGCATTCTGCCCTGTGGAAGGGGGATCCTTGGGCACAATCCAGAATGTACTTAGTACAGTATTGTCCAGAGGATCTTTCCCCTGTATAGTTAAAACCTATATTTTTGACCTTCAATTCTGACAGCCTGAATTTTATTCCAGCAGATATATCCATCTGGATTGAATCTAGTTCATTCTAGAAAAAGAATCTCTCAAGAAAGTTGTTGGTACTTTAGACCAAACATTAAAGATGAATTGGAGCTTCTACATGGGCTATTGCAGAAATATAACTTTCAAATAATTGAGGTTATTACAGTATTCCTATAATGTTGTCATTCAAACAATAGATGCTCAGCCACAGGGACATAGTGGAACCTCCCAAGTCATTCTAACATCCATCCGATTGGGAATCCTTTGCTCAGATTACCTGATAGATTGTCATCAAAGCCTGTGATGGAAAACTTCTATTGATTGGAAGCTCACTGCAACCCCTTCAGCTTTGAAGTTCTCTATTTTTCACAAAGTATTTCTAAATATTAAACAGTCTCTCTAATATCCAACTGTTCATTTTATTTATGCCCTAGAAAAGCACAGAGAATAAATTTGATTTTTCTTCTTTATGGAAGCTCTTCAAATATTTGGCAATACTTATATGTCCTGGTGTCTCCCCTTCTCCAATTAAAATGACCCCAATTTTCTTTTATATGTCATAGCATTAAAACCCATGTAATTCTGGTCACTTTATCTATAACTTATTTGACCCTTTCAGGTACTCAAATACATGAGTATGGTCTGATCAGGACAGACTACAGTGGGGTTACAATCTTTCTTATATTAGATGCTATACTTTGTTCATACATCCTCTTATCACATTAGTATTTTTGATAGTATTATTACCCTTTTGCATCATAATAAATTTTCAGTTAACTGAAACCCTCTATAGTTTTTATATCTTTAGTTTTTCACATAAACTGATATTAATGCAATAATTTAAAGAAGTATGAAGGGAAAGGAAATTAAACTGTATTATACTTTACTCCTAGCTTTGTTACTACTTTATTTTGGGATCTTAGGCAAGTGTCTGGTTCTGTTTCTTCAACTGTAAAATGGAAATTTAGGATTAAATGATTTCTAGTTCTAATTTTGTATTATTCTAAGAAATTTTGTGTTTCTCGGGGCGCCTGGGTGGCTCAGTCGGTTGGGCAGCTGACTTCGGCTGAGGTCATGATCTCGCGGTCCGTGAGTTCGAGCCCCGCGTCAGGCTCTGTGCTGACAGCTCAGAGCCTGGAGCCTGTTTCGGATTCTGTGTCTCCCTCTCTCTGACCCTCCCCCATTCATGCTCTGTCTCTCTCTGTCTCAAAAATAAATAAACGTTAAAAAAAAACTAAAAAAAAAAAAAGAAATTCTGTGTTTCTCATATAATTGGTTGGTTTTTTTTACCTAAAATGTAAGATTTTTCTCAAATTTTCAGTATTGCAGTAGTGTTTACATTTATTATTATTTCTGTTGACATTACCTTTTAAAATGTAGATCCATAGATACACATTTATGGAATTCATTTATTCTCTGAGAGGTTCCTAAATGTGGAAGGGAATAAAATATCTTTCACCCAAAATGGAGTAAAGAGAAAACACTTGTGCTAGATAGGGTTTAATCAAGGAAGCATATTACTATTCTGAGCGGTATGAAATAAAGGATATGAATGGACATGATTGTGGGTATTTCTGAAGGTGTTTATGGATGCCTATTTATGGGAGACTTCTTCATCAGAGACCCGATGGAAAACAAAAGCTAAACATGAAGTGGGGAAGAATGAGGGAAGACTAGAATTTGTGAAGATAAATTGGAACCCATGTAGACAAAATGGAATCCACATCTGTGTATCATCACCTCTAGCCTTGACGATGTGGATGACCAACAGAAGGAACTGGAACCCTCTCCAAGGAACTATACCTGCAACTGGCCTTGCCCTTGGAGAGATTGAGGAGAGGATGTGATGGAAGATAGAAGAACTGCAGGCCCAGCTGCTACCTCACACCAAGAAAGGGAACTAGCATATTTGCAACAAATGGACACATGTTATAATGGTAACTGAGCCCTACCCAGTGTTCACATCACTGCCTTCTAAATCTCATGCAAGCTTCCTTGTGGTCAGTCCTAATTTAGAAACATACAAGGAAGGGAATCCTGAGAAATGTGCTTCCAGATTAGCCATGTTAACATGGAGAAAAATGCAGCAACAATACCATTTTCTGACTACTTTCCATAGTGTTTGAAGATCTAGAAAAAAATACACGTGGGCAACCCATAAAACACATGAAAACCAAAAGAACTGGCATCAGTTGCTTTGAATACATAATGAAATGTAATCGTGTAATAACTAAAAAGTTATAAAATAATATTTTTAATGTTGAGGCACATAAGGAAATAAGCTCTCCGTTCAGTATAATAAAATGCAAAATGCATCAATAAATATAAAGAACTGTATTTTAGGATAAGTGTGACCCATGCACTAAATACATTTGAAGTGTGTGTGTCTGTGTGTAGATAGGCGTGGTTGGTTTGGTTGTCTGATGACCTTATCCTGTGTCAAGAATTAACTTTATATAAGGAAGGGCCCTAGCAGTCTTCCTTCTTCTGAAGTTTCTGATTACCCTTCCCTTCTTTCTCCGAGTGATTCTCTTTTCCCAGTTCCAGCCTTAACTTGAACACCTCCCCACTAGTGTTCATCCCAACAAAACTCTTGATTCATAGTTCACAATTTATTTGGTAAATGGCATTATTTTAATTTGTATTCATTATGATTTTTTTATGATAGAAAGTAGGGTTTGGTCTGCTGTGGTCTGTCATTGTGGTTTCAAACAAAGAGGTGTACAATTGCAAGGCAACTTCGTCCTGAATAGATATAATTACATGTAATGTTAAAAACAACACTCGTATTTTGAATACTCAGAGAATTCTGTGGTTTATGAATGGTTCTAAATGCTTTGATTATATCTCTAAAAACACAGAAACTCAAGATGTTCTGTTTCATTAAAGGTCAAGGTGGGGTTTAAAATAGTTTCTTCTAAATTTGATATGTTTCTCAGTCTTAGTTATTCTTCAGTTGCCTTCAAACAGCCCAATCAACCAAAACAAAAGAATTCTTTTAAACTCCACAAAATGTTCTGGGAATAATGTGGAAGAAGGAATAACATGTGCCATCTACTAGTGGCAAAGGACATCTCTTCACTTCTAAGAAACTAATGTCTGTGTTAAGCGCGTACCCAGAAATCTTACTTTGATGGCTTATCATCTGTGGTTTATTGCTAAGTTTTTCCATGACTGATTATACCACAGTGACTCCTGGAATAATAATTGTGATTGTCCTAGTGATTCCAAGACACCCCAGAACTTTCTGTTTATAGTAGGGCAAGATATTGAGCAAAAGAATTGCTTGCATTGCTGCTATGATAGATAACAATGGTTAAGATGGTTAAAAGGGGATTAAAAAGTTTAGGAGGCTATTAAGAGAAAGTTGGGGTTGGAAGATGGTGGTAAATGAGATTTAGATGCTGGTGACCTATTTAAGGCTTATGTAAATGTCTGGAATGTTGGCATTTACCTATGCAATATCTACTAAGAGTAGAAGTAGGCTTGTGCTTTGCAACACTTACCAAAACAACAACAACAACAACAAAATCAAGTCATTTCTGGCAGCCAAATGTGTTAGAAAGCATTTCTATTTTCTTTTAAACCTCTATCCTCTGAATAAACATTTAGGAGAAGAAAAAAACTGCCTCTACCCAATTAAGACCACTTAAATTTCTCCTATTAATTAAACATTAAAGTTTCCCTATAGTACAGCTAATTAATCCTTGAAATATGAAAATCACCATGAAGAAGACAGTTTATAGTAATAATTTGCATAAATTCAAGCTTATGCTATGGTGATCAAGATAAGAGATACATGAAACTTAAATACCAGTGAGAGGAGGGTGAGAATGTGTATTTTCATATACCTTAGCACAAAATGATGAACAATCTACTGATTTTATTTTTTCTTTTAACTATTAAAATCCTTAACTTGTATGTGTCAACTTATCAATTTAAATGTAAAATTTAGTAGTTCTATAAATGTAATGATTGAAATCTTGAAGGAAATTATATTCAATATGAAGTCAAGCTCTATAGATTTTCAAAATGTTAAACACTTAACTAAGAATAATCACACATTAACTTAATTTTCACAAAGTTCCCTTTCTACTGTTTGTCAAATAACAAGGGAAAGAAGGTTAGGAACCACTCAGTCTCCACTTAGTGGTTTTCTTCATCAATGCTTGAGCCCAAAACTTGGAATGAGTGCTGGGGTAGGTTGCCAAGGTTCTGTCCATTAAGGGCCTTTTAGGACAGACAAATCATACTTTATGCATTTTCCTATTTTAAATACTGGTATTGTATAGGGGTGATCAGCCTAACACACACTTTGTGGGTAGTTTTCAAAGGGGAAATATTTTACAAAGATTGAATGGAAGATAAATATTAATTATATCCACTTGCCTTGGGGATGGTGCCACTAGTTTCCAGGTCAATACCTGTCCTCGTTCACCTGTCAGCACAGGTTCTTGAAAGCTGGTGATGGGACTGCTGCTCTGAGCTAACCAACTGAAAGATGATTTCTGGCTGTTGCAAAGTCTAGGAACTGGTAGCATTGCTCTCATGGCTCGTGTGATTTATCATGAGCAATCTGACTGCAGATTTGAGGCACGGGTATGGCAAAACGTTAATCTGAAATTTCAGAGCTTAAAACCTAATTGTGGAAAGCAACACTGATGAGGTTAGTATAGAAAGCAACGTAAATTATATCTCACCTTCAAATCTACCCCAGCCAGCAAGAGTATTACAATATTGTTCTTAGGATGGGGTGAAGATGTCAAAGAAAACACCTGTGCCTAAAGATTTCCCATGAATTTTTAGCCACAGTTAGGTGTTTGTACCATTATGAGATATTATCTGCCAGCCTGTGGACCAGACCAGGATTATAATTAGTCCTTACTGTTTATATATAATTGGTTTATGAGAAATATGGACCTGTTTTGCCTTTAATATAGGCTCAGGAAAAATGCTGAATCCATCCCTTCCCTGTTTCAAAGTGTGCTTATAATCAGAGTGTGGGGGCCAACTAGGCAGGCAAGAGAGGAAACTGAGAGGGAAGAGCAAAAGTGATAGTTAGGCTCAGAGAATCCGGGTGAAGGAATCTTAAGTCTGACATGGTGAAAGCAACTAGAACAAAAAAGGTGGAGATGTAAAAAGTGAGGTCTGGGAATCATGTGGGAAGAGTTTAAGTAGAGTCTTTCCTTTGGTCAGAAACAATGAAGGCAGAGAGAATATAGGACAAAAGTAGATACAGTAACTGAGAATGTGAATAGGTCTAAGAGGCCTCCATTGAGGCTTAAAGAGGCAATTTTAGGATAAGAACCATGCTGTGCCAATCCAAGGCATTTGTCCTGTCTCATATACAGAAAACCTCTAGAAAAAAAGAATAAATAAAATAATAGATTCAGAAGATGCTATCATTGCTAATAATGCTACCTACATCTGTATAATTCTTAATGGCTTTCAAAGTACTTTTATAAATTAGCTCATATGATTTTATGACCCCTGTGAGATATGTAGAACAGGTATCATTTTATTGATCTTATAGGTAAGGAAATTGAATGATGGTTTAGAAATCCTAATTGTCATACCCCAGCCTGCTAACATGTGAACTGGCACTCAGACCTCAGTTTTCTGATTAGGAATCTAGACCTGTTATTGGTAAATATATAAACACACACACACACACACACACACACACACACACACTAAAGTTTTGGGAAAGCTAAATACGTTTGATGATATATTTAGATTTTCAAAATGATATTGTAGAGGATAATTATGTTTGGGTATTTGGTCTAGAGAAAATTTGGGTCTACACAATGTGATTTGGGCTTTTCCCACAGAGAGGTTGAAAGAGAAATAAAAGATTAAATAGGTCAACCTGGGAAACCAGTGAAGGAAGATTATAGTCAAGCAGGAGAGCACAAATGGTTGGAGAAGTTACCTTTTGTCTTGGGGTCTCAATCATTTGGAACCACATCCCATGATTAGGGTCCTTCAAAAGTCCTAAACTCTTGGAAATGGAAATATCAGAATTGAAAAAGCTTGTTCCAAGAAATAAAGCATTGGGGTATCTATAGAACTTCTGAACACAATTCTGAACTGAGACTGTATGACTCTTTCCAACCATGGCCAAAGGCAATGTAAGCTACTAGGTGAATATCGCAGGCTATCACTTAAGATCTAGTTTTCATATTTAATGTATGTCAAACATGTTAATAGTGAAGTTTACTTGTCCATATAAAGGCAGTGGTGCCATCTGCTTCATGGTGCATTTGGAAGATAAAATGATCCCATGTAAATAAAATGTATTTTGCAAGTATCGATTGTTAGAAATATCACCCCTATTGAGAAAAGAACCCCTTTGAAGTATTTCTCTTTAAAGACATCTGAAGTCATGCTTACAGTTTCTAGAACTGCATCACATTGAGGCAAGGACAGAAACTTCAGAAAACTTTTGTGTATAACACTATCAGCTCTTTATTTTTCCCTTTTCTGTAGGCCTGCTGGATGGATTTTCTGAGCTGGACAAGATGACAGCCACTAGTGAGGTAGCAGCAGCAGCTGCTCGTGCAGCTGCAGAAAGTTGCTGACACAAGACTCAGTTGGGAAAGCACTGAATGGAATGCAGTAATTTGGTGGAGAAAGGCAAAGAGAAGGCTGAGCAGCGCACAGTGAAGAATGACTCAGAGACTTTTCCCTACCCAGAACTTTATTCTGCTGGAGTTCTCTTCAGCGTTTTTGTCATTGTAAATTGGAGGCTTGGAATCAGCAAGAGACAGAAAAGAGTCCCTGATGAACCTCCAGATGGAGGCGCTTTGTTTTAAAAAGAGTAGAAATAGAAAGAGAGGTGTACTAGCATACCGAAAAGAGGCAAAAAGAGTGGATGGGCGTCTGTAGACAAAAGAAGTTGTCTGCAGAGGGAGCAGCTCCACTCAGTAGCCCTCTGGGTGATCTTAAGAAATGCTTAAGAAAAAGAAAGGGAAAAAAAAAAAAGCACAGAGTCATAAGGAAACTTTGGAGGTAGTGGATGTCTTTATTATATTAGATATTTTTACCTTGATTGTGATGATGGTACATGTATGCATGCTTATTATGTCCAGATTCATCAAACTGTATATGTTAAATATTGCAGTTCTTTTTTACACCAATTATACCTCAATAAAGCCAAGAAAGAAAGAGAGAAAGAAAGAAAATGCTTTTGTTCTAGCTTGTTCACCTTCTTTGAGGAAGGGGCTAGAACATAGCTCTAAGCCCTACAAAGTAAAAGAAAACTGATGTCAGGGCTCAGTCAGGCATCTGACTCTTGGTTTCTGTTCAGGTCATGATCTCATAATTCCTGGGGTCGAGCCCCTCATTGGGCTCTGTGCTGACAGTGTGGAGCCAGCTTGGGGTTATGTCTTTCCTTCTCTCTCTCTGCCTCTCCTGTGCATGTGTTCTTCCTCTCTCAATGCAAACATAAAGAATTTAGTACTAAAAATACTCATGGTTTTCTTTTTTTAAATTTTTTAAGCTTTATTTATTTAAAACATTTTTTTAATGTTTTTTAATTTATTTTTTGAAGGAGAGAGAGAGACAGAGCATGAGTAGGGGAGGAGTGGAGAGAGAGGGAGACACAGAATTTGAAGCAGGCTCCAGGCTCTATGCTGTCAGCACAGAGCCTGAAGTGGGGCTCGAACCCACGAACCGTGAGATCACAACCTGAGCCGAAGTCAGACTCTGAACCTACCGAGCCACCTAGATGCCCCTAAGCTTTATGTTTCAGAGAGAGAGAGAAAGAGAGAATATGAGTGTGGGAGGAGCAGAGAGAGGGAGACACAGAATCCAAAGCAGGCTCCAGGCTCTGAGCTGTCAGCACAGAGCCCTACGCGGGGCTCGAACCCACAAACCGTGAGATCATGACCTGAGCTGAAGTCGGACGCCTAACCGAGTGAGCCACCCAGGTGCACCCAAAATACTCGTGTTTTTCTAAACAGCTTTATTGACATACAATTTCCATGCAATAAGATTTACCTAACTACAGTTTTATGAGTTTATCGAATGTGTACAGTCATGTAAGCACCATAATAATCACAAAATAGAACATTCCATCATGACATAAAAGTTCCCATACAACCCTTTGCAGCCAATGCCTTCTTCTTGTTCCTGGTCCCTAGATAATAATGATTTGTTTCTATCACTACAGATTGCCCTTTTTAAGGATTTCCTATAAAAGGTAGAACACAACTTATAGTCTTTTGTGTTTATTTATTTTTGAGAGAGAGAGAGAGAGAACGAGCAGCGAAGGGGAAGAGAAAGAGGGAGACACAGAATCCAAAGCAGGCTCTAGGCTCCGAGCTGTCAGCACAGAGCCCGACCTGGGGCTTGAACCCATCAATGGTGAGATCATGAACTGAGCCAAAGCCGGACACTTAACCGACTGAACCACCCAGGAGCCCCCAGTCTTTTATTTTGAGATTTATCCATCGTGTTTTCTGGAACAGTTTTTTTTTTTATTGCTAAATAATAGTTTTCGTATGGATATACCACAATTATCCCTTCCCCAGATGATGGACATCTGTATTTTCCACTTTCTGGGTATTATGGGTAAAGCTCCTTTGAACACTCATTTAGTAGAGATTTGTGTTTTAATTTCCCTTGGGTTAGTATTTACAAAGAGGATTGTTACATCTTACAGAAGTGTATGTTTACAAGAAATTACAATTGGTTTTCAAAGTGGATATTCTGCTTGGATTCCCATCAGCAATACATGAGTGCTCAAGTTCAATTTCTTGACAACATTTGGAATTAGTCCTTCTAATTTGAGCTATCATAGTGGCTACACAGTAGTCTCTCATTATGGCTGTTATTTGTATATACTCAATGAGGAATGATAAGGAGGATTGACATCCATATATCATATTTGATGAATTACCTGTTCAACCCTTTGGCCCATTCTTTACTTGATTTTGTGTTGCTGTGATTGAGTTATATGATACTTTATATTCTAGATATAAACATTTAATCAAATATAATTTTTGAAAATATTTTTCTTAGAATGTTTTGTGCCTTTTTTTCTCATCAGTGTCTTTTGAAAAACAGGAATTATTAAACTTAATGAAATATAATTTACTTCAGTTTTATCGTTCATCCTTTTTTTGTCCGATCTAGGAAATCTTTGCCTATACCAAAGTCACAAATATTTTCTCCTATATTAACTTCTGTACGTTTTATACTTTTTGGCTCTCACATTTAGGTTTATGATTAATTTCAAATTGCCTTCTGTGTATGGTGTGAGGTCAGGTGCAAGGTTTATTTAATTATTTGGCATATAGATATTCAGTTGCTCCAGCATCATTTATTGAAAAGACCAAACTCTTCACAATGAAACACCTTGACACCTTTGCTGAAAATCAACCAACTGTATATGTGTGTCTATTTCTGGACTCTTTTCTCCACCATATACCTATATATCTATATGTATGCAAATACAACACTGCCTTGACACTGTGCTTTTTACTAATGTTGATATATGTTATATGTGTTCTCCAATTTTGTTCTTCTCAAAATAATTTTGATTACTCCAGGTCCTATGCATTTCCACACAAATTTTAAAATCAGGTAGTCAGTTTATTTAAATGACCTATTGGAATTCTGTTTTAGATTGTTTTGCATCTATAGATAAGTTTGGGGAGAATTGACAATAATCATATTACTGAACATGATATATCTATCTCATTGGTTAGATCCTCTTTAATTTATCTGTAGCTTTAAGCAAATAGATCTTGCACATATCTTGTTAATTTTATCACCAAATATTTCATATTTTTGATGCTATTGTGAATGAAGTAAAAAATTTTTAAATCAATTTATAATTGTTATTAGTGTATAGAAATTTAATTGATTTTAGTAGATTGACTTTACACATGCAAATTTCATGTATCTATTAATTTTATAAGTTTTTGAAGACTTTGGGGAAAGACTGTCTACATTTGTCTGGACATAGATATCTTGGCTTCTTTCTTTCCAAACTCCATGTTATCTAGCTTTATTTCTTGCCTTTTAACACTGGATTGGATCTGGAATACAATGTTGGATACTAGTTGCCTTGTTAGTGATCGTAGGGGGAAAGCATTCAACTTTTTACCATTAAGAATGGTGTTAGTTGTAGGTGTTTTACTTTTATTATTTTTAATGTTTTATTTATTTTTGAGAGAGAGAAAAAGAGAGAAAGCACACGTGGGGGAGGGACAGAGAGAGAGGGAGACACAGAATTCAAAGTAGGCTCCGGGCTTTAGCTGACAGCTCAAACACAGGGCTTGAACCCATGAACCATGAGATCATGACCTGAGCCAAAGTTGTCTTAACCAACTGAGCCACCCAGGTAACCCAGTTGTATGTTTTTTATGGCTATTATTTATGAAATTGTCACTCCTGATATGCTGAGAGCTATTTTTTTTCTGCTGAGATTTTCATGAATAGTTATACATATATTGAGATTATCATGTAACTTTTCTCTTTTATTCTTTAATATTGAGAACACACTTTTGTATTTTTAAATATTTTTTTAATATTAAAGCAACCTGGCATGCATGAGATAGACTCCACTTGGTCATGGCATATTATCCTTTTTATATATTGCTAAATTTGATATGCTAAAGATACATTTTCCTATCTTTGATTATGAAGGATATTAGTTTGTAGGTGTTTTGTAACTTTGCTTTATTGTTTTTGGTATCAGGACAATGCTAGACTCTTAAATGAGTTAGGAAGTAACCTATTTTCTAGAAACATTTGTATAAAATTGGCATTATGTCTACCTTCAAAGTTTTGTGAACTCATCAGCAAAGCCATCTGAGTCTGGAGTTTTCTTTGTGGCAAGGTTGTGAACTAGAAATTAACTTTCTTTCAAATTATCAGACTATTTAGGTTATTCTTTTTAAAAATTTTTATTTAAACATTAAAAAAAAACAAAAATAAAAACAGTTTACCCATTTTCCCACCCCTCTACTCCATGCCTTTGGAAACTGCCTACCTGTTTTCTACATCTATGAGCTTGTTTTTATTTTTTGTTTTCTTTTCTTTTTTTTTGTTTTGTTTTAGATTCCATATTTAAGAGAGATTATATGGTATGGGTCTTTTTCTGTCCGACTCATTTCATTTAGCATAATGCCCTCAAGTTTCATCCATTTTGTCACGGATGGCAAGATTTCATTATTTTTTATGACTGAGTAATATTTCACCGTGTATATATGTGTGTGTGTGTGTGTGTGTGTGTACCATAATTTTATTATGCATTCATCCATTTGTGGACACTTAGGTTTTTTCCATGTCTTGACTATTGTAAATAATGCTGCAGTGAATATGGGGGTGCATACATCTTTTCAAGTTAGTGTTTTTATTTTCTTTAGATGAAATCCAGAAGTAGAATTTCTGGGTTATATGGTAATGTATATTTTGTGAATTTTTGGAAAGAGGTCAATACTGTTTTCTATGGTGGGTGTACCAATTACATTCCCATCAACACTACACAAGTTTTCCCTTTTCTCCACATTCTTACCAACACTTGCTATTTCTTGTATTTTGAGAATAGCCATTCTATTATATAACATTCTACCACAATGAGGTGATATCTCATTGTGGTTTTCATTTGCCTTTCTGTAATGACCAGTGATGTTAAGCATCTTTTCATGTACTTGTTGGCCAGCTGTATGTCTTTGGGAAAATGTTTATTCAGATTCTTCTGAATTTTTAATACAATTCTTTGAGGTTTTTTTCTATTGACTTGTATGAGTTATTTATTTTGTATGTTACCCCTTATCAAATATATGGTTTATGAATATTTTATCCCATTCAGTAGGTTGTCTTTTTATTTTGTTGTTTCCTATGCTGTAGAAAGACTTTTATGTTTTTAATATGAAATACATTGTCAAGTTGGTTTCCATACAACAACCAGTGCTCATCCCAACAGGTGCCAAAGACTTTTAATTTGATACAGTTACACTTGTTTATTTTTTGCCTTTGTTGCATTTACTTTTGGTGTCAGACTAAGAATATCATTGCCAAGACTTATGTCAAGGATCTTACTTCCTATGTTTTCTTCTAGGAATTTTATGGTTTCAGGTGTTATGTCAAGTCTGTAATCCATTTTGAGTTAATTTTTGTATATGGTTTAAGAAAGTGGTCCAGTTTCATCCTTTTGCATGTGGTTGTCCAATTTTCTCTGTGCCATTTATTGAAGAGACTATCCTTTCTCTATTGCATGATCTTGGCTCCTCTGTCATGAATTGGCCATATATGTATTTGTGGGTTTATTTTATTCCATTTATTTCATGTATCTATGTGTCTGTTTTTATGCCAATACCATACTCTTTTAATTACTATAACTTTGTAGTATAATTTGAAACCTTTAGCTTTGTTCTTCTTTTTCAAGATTGCTTTGGCTATTCAGTCTTTTGTGGTTTCCTACAAATTTTAGGATTGTCTGTTCTATATCTGTGAAAAATGCCATTGGAATTTTGATAGGGGTTGCATTTAATCTGTATATTTCTTTGAGTAATATGGACATTTTAACAATATTAATTCTTATAATCCATGAGAATGGAATGTCTTTCCATGTTATTTGTTTTCCATAATTTCTTTCAGTTTTTAATATACAATCTTTTAGTTTTTAATATACAGGTATATACAAGTATTTAACCTCCTTGGTTAGATTTATTCCTGGGTATTTTATTCTTTTTGATGCAATTGTGAGATTCTCTTAAATTATTAATAATTCTTAATTTCCCTTTCTAATAGTTTATTATTAGAAAAGATCTGTTCTGGAGAGAGAACCACAACAGATCTTTGAGTACTGATTTTGTATCCTTCAACTTTACTGAATTTGTTTATTAATTTTAACAGTTTTTTTTTATGGAGTCTTTAGGGTTTTCTGTATATAATATCATGTCAACTGAAAATAGTGACGTTTTTAATTCTTCCTTTCCAATTTGGATGCCTTTTATTTCTTTTTCTTGTTGAATTGTTCTGTCTAGAATTACAGTACTATGTTGAATAAAGGTGGTGAGGGTGAACATCCTTGTCTTGTTCCTGATCTTTGAGGAAAAGCTTTCAGCCTGTCACCAGAATATGATGTTAGGTGTGGGATTGTAATATATGGTGGTTGTTGTGTTGAGGCCAGTTCCTTCTGTGTCAACTTTGTTGAGATTTTTTATTGTAAATGCATGTTTATTTTGTCAAATGATTTTTCTGCATCTGTTAAGATGATCATAGGGTTTTTATCCTTCATTTTGTTAATGTAGTGTATCACATTGACTGGTAGTTGCTGAACCATCCTTGCATCTGCTGAGTAAGTCCTACTTGATCATGGTGTATGATCCTCTTCATGTATCGTTAAATTTGGTTTGCTAATATTTTGTTGAGGATTTTGGCACTATATTCATCAGGGATACTGACATGTGATTTTCTTTTCTTGTGGCATCCTTGTTTGGCATCAGGGTAATGGTTGACCTTAAAATGAGTTTGGAAAAGTCTCCATTTCCACTATTTTTTGAAAGGGTTTGAGAGGATTTGTGTTTGTTCTTATTTAAATGTTTGGTAGAATTTACCAGTGAAGCCAGTCCTAGACTTTTGTTTATTGGGAGGTTTTTTATTGCTAAATAAATCTCCTTACTAATAATTGATCTGTTCAGATTTTCTATTTCAGTGATTCAGTCTTGATAGTTTCTGTGTTTTTCTCTATTTTTTTCTATTTTATTAATTTTTGCCATCATCTTTATGATTTTCTTTTTTATACTTACTTTGTATTTACATTGCCCCTCCTAGGTTTGAAGATAGAAGCATAGATCGTTCATTTGAGACCACTATTATTTTTCCATTATAAATCTTTAATCCTAGAAGTTTTACTGTAAGCACTACTGTAGCAGCATCACAAACATTTTTATAAGATATACTTTCAATTTTTCAGATACAAAGATTTTTCTGATTTCCCTTGTGATATCTTCCTTTTTCTTATGTCATTAGAGGCATGTAATTTAATACCCAAATGTTTGGGAATTTTACAGATCTTCTTGTTATGAATTTCTAATTTAGTTTCATTCTGGAGAAAGAATACACTTCAGATTATTTCAATTCTGTTAAATATATTAAGACTTGTTTTATGGACAGAATTTATGTTAGTGATTTTTTCATGTGTACTTGAAAAATAGTGTATTCTGCTGCTGTGAGTATAATGTTCTTTAAATGTTAGATAAGCTGGTTGATAGCAGTGTTCAAACATTCTATACCCTTATTATTTTTATCTACTTTTTCTATTAAATGTTAAGAGAGCAATGTTGAAATTCCAACTATAATTGTGAATTTGTTTCATTCTCCTTTCACTTTTATAATTTCTGTGTGTCTTTTCTTCAGGTATTTTGAAGCTCTATTATTAGGCTTATACAAAGAATTATAATGGCTTTTTGGTGAATTTGTCCTTTTATCATTATAAAATAATCCTCTTTATCTCTGGTAATATCTATTGTTTTTAATTTACTTTGTCTAATATTAATATGCCATTCCAGCTTTACTATATTTTAATTTAGGTGTATAGAAGTATAATTTACCCATAATAAAATTTAACCTTTAATTTACAGTTTTATAAGTTGTGAAAAATGTAGACATTTGTGTAACCAGCAACATAATCAAGATAAACATTTCCATCATCACAAAAATTCCCTCGGGCTCCTTTGAAGTCAGTCCCCTCCCTCCATCTTTTGCCCCTGCAAACCATTCATCTACTTCCTATTTCTACAGATTTGCATTTTCCAGAGTGCAACATAAATGGAATTAAACGGTAAGTAGTCTTCTGTGCTGGTAATATTAGTAATTTGCTCCTTTTTTTTTTTAATTTTTTTTTTAACGTTTATTTATTTTTGAGACAGAGAGACAGAGCATGACCAGGGGAGGGGCAGAGAGAGAGGGAGATACAGAATCTGAAACGGGCTCCAGGCTCTGAGCTGTCAGCACAGAGCCCGACGCGGGGCTAGAACTCACAGACCGTGAGATCATGACCTGAGCCGAAGTCGGATGCTTAACCGACCGAGCCACCCAGGCGCCCCAGTAATTTGCTCCTTTTTATTGCTGAGTAATACTCCATCACATTGATGTGCTGTTGTTTGTTTATCCATTCTCTAGTTGATGGATATTTGGATTTTTCCAATTTAGAGCTATTTAAAATAAGCCAAATAAGCATTCATGTACAGGTCTTTCAGTACCCATTTTCATAAAGTTCTAGGCTTTAGGTTGTAAAAAACAGGAATCTTCACAAAACTCACAAGAATAACAGATTGAGATGGACAGAGAATTGAAACATGGTGTAAGTAATCTGAAGACATCTTCAGTGAATCAGAACCTAGAATAAGTTCTACCTTCTGTGAACACAATCCAATAGTGGCTAATTTAACTTAAAAAATAGTTTAATAAAATCATGTAGGGCAGCTACCAGGATTTGGGGGAGGCTAGATAAAGAGGTGCCAGATGAGTTTCTGGGAACAATAATAAACCAAACCAATTGAAGAATGGGCATTAATATAAAAATGCTGAGTTCTGTTACCTCATGAAGCTCTTAGGACATTACTGTCATAATGACATTAATGTCACTTTTATTCCAGGAACTAAACATTACAAATATTGCCAAACTGAAGGTCACATATCTCTGCCGCATTTGCAAGCAAAATAAATTTCCCTCAACCCACTCCCTACAACCAAGTGCTTACTTTCTCAAGCTGTTCACTTCTGTCTTGAGGTTAAGCCTGATGCTTAACCATCTGCCTGTGCTTTAACATCAAAGGAAGCAGGTGAGGTCAGTTCTCCAGGTCCTGTTTTGGAGAGGAATAACTTGTAATATTAGAAGTTCTTCCAATGTATTAATATTTTATAAAACATTATGATTAGCCTGAAATTGTGGAAAATATCTATTGTATTCTCTTTGGCATTTTTTGTTTATTTATTTTTTAATATTTTTATTTTTGAAGGAGAGAGAGAGAGAGACAGAGCATGAGTGGGGGAGGGGCAGAGAGAGAGGGAGACACAGAATCTGAAGCAGGCTCCAGGCTCCAAGCTGTCAGCACAGAGCCCGATGCGGGGCTCGAACCCACAAACTGTGAGATCATGACCTGAGCTGAAGCCGGACGCTCAACCGACTGAGCCACCCAGGCACCCCTGGTGTTTTTTGTTTAAATAAGATATGGGTTCAAGATAGGGTTCATACTAATAGTGAAAGGAATTTTTTAAAAGTGCAAGTTAGTAACCACAGAACTGGTCTTAACAAATTTGGAGTGATGGGAAAAAAAGGACATAAACCAGAGGAAAACAGGATAACTCCTTTGAAGACAGGAACTGTTATTTGTTTTGTTTTTTGTTTGTCTTTTTTACCATTATTTTCTTAAGCTCCATAAACTTAGTACCTGACACATTATAGGTATTCATTTGGCACATGGAAAGAAAAATGCACCTAAATGGAATTTCCATTTAGTTCCACAATTTCTAATTGTGAAAAATAAGTGCTAATGGAAAAGAGTTCATGTTATAAAAAGAGCTCTTACTTTGTAAAATGAATTTTATATTTAAATAAATTTTTTCTCAGTTAAATGATATTTAAAATGTTTTTATTTAAAACTATTATGTACACATGAATCTTCCAGATATAATTATTCCTTGCATAATGTATACTTGATCTTATTACTGTGACTACTGAGATATGTCACATTTGATTTCACCATATGAAAGTAAGAAAGCAGAGAGTCATAGGATATTTGTGTCAGGATTATTTAGTTGTAATCAAACTTGACAGAAAAGTGAGGTGGAGTTAAGAGTAAAAAGAAAAATTAACAATAATTGAGAACATAGATAATAGTGTCTAAAATTGTATTTGTATGTCCTTTGCATAATTACACTGTTAGGAATTTTTTGCTGAGTTTCTGTGGTAATCTTGAGGTTCCGTTCAAGTGAACCTGCTTTGGGTTGCATAGCTCATTGACAGGCTGCTGAATCTTCAGATCCACCATGGACTGTGAGACCATGCTCCCGGTCAATGAGTAAGGGAATAGAATCAGGCTATTCTTGCCCCATGTGAGAGTCCTCTAACAAGCAACTTTGGCATGGAGATTCCTTTTCAGCCTGGCTGAAACTTTCTTAGAATTGTGTTGTGATATGAGGACCTGCCTCCACAATCCTACCTTCCATTCCTTTTTTCCACTGGTGTCAGACTTACTTCATGGTATGAACTCTCTCCCAATGTACTCCTCCCCTTCTTTATAGGCATTCTCTTCCCTTCGATAAATCTCTTGCTTGCCAACACCCCCTTTGTGTCCTATCTTCTACACTCAGAACATCTAAAGTGGCACAGTTACATTAATAAGGAATCTTTCATTTAAATTAAAAAATAAAAATAAAAACAATACCATAGGGACTCAACCACACCTTAAAAAGCTTAGCATTTAGGCCTACCAAGGCCAGAAATTATATAACAGTGTCTCACCAGGTTTATCATAAATTTTGGTATCATGAGTAGGAGGAAATAACCAACATAAAAAGGCCTCATTAGCCCTGTAAGCTCATAAATAGAGTCAAATAACATATACCATTCCAGCAGTAAAAAGGTAAGTGATTTATTTTATGAAAATTAGGGCCTTGCTTATTATGAGAAGTTTTTGTAAGATGTTTATGTGAGTTAGATTTCTTTTAAAAGAACAGAGTAAGGAGTGATAAGAATGGTCTGAGCCAGGGATTAACAGTCTGTGAGCTGGGCCAGAAGAGATGAGCAGGTATATAGGAACTCCCTACACTTTCTTCCCAGTTTTTCTATAAACCTAAAACTGTTTTAAAAAAATTAAGTCCATTTTTAAAAACTAATGATTATGAATGTCCCTAAAAAGAGAAAACCCAGTTAGAGAGACAACCCATGCCATCTATCCCTGGTACCCTACATAAGCTTCTTCACATATTTACTGCCTGGCTCTTAAGATATTATAATGTAAAATGTGCCTTCAATAAATGAAGCAAATTGGTTGGAGCAGAAGATTTCAGAGGAAGGTGGTTCCTTCAAGCCTGGATGAAATTTTGGAAGGCCATGAAAGCTGGACCACAGAGGAAAGTTGTCGTTGTGGCTGTGGCTATCTTGGTTAACAGTGGGAAGCCAAATGTTTTGAGCAGGAAAATGGTATTTAAGTACCAACAACAAGCACACACAAAAGAAGAAAACATTACCAGAATGAAAGGAAAAGTTGTAAAACAATTTAAAAATGGCCTTTAGATTTGTTATATAAAAAATTAGGGAAAGTAGTATTAAAAAAAGATGGATTGTGTAGCGTGTTTGGCTGTATCTAGGTCATAATAGCCTTTAAATTCATAACTGATGGACGAACCAAGAGACAACCAAGAGGTAATCATTCAAATAAAAAAAGGAGAATTAGGGTGGTTAGTCTTAAGTTGTCAAGAAACCACTAGACAACTAGAAACATCTTCCTTCTACTGAAAACCAACCTTCCTGTTTAAAGGCAAATGTGTGAGAGCTATGAAGATTTCACATTTCAATTCCGCGGTCAATCTTCTGTCTTCCAGTGTTGGAACCCATCATTAACCCTTTGCTCATTTACTAAGTAAGCAGGGGCTGTTCTGAGATGTCAGGAGAGGCAGTGCAGGGATGACTTTGAGACAGACATCAGTTATCTTGGCCCCAGTCACAGAGAATGACATTTAGTTGCTCAGCGATGACCCAGAAGACAGCAATGTTCACTGCAGCTCTAGGTCCTACTTCCGGCTCTGTTCCTTTAAAGGTGACTAAAGATAAAGAGGAATGTAAAACCACCAAATGAAAAGGAATATGAGAAAAGCAATGTGAAATCTGTGGGAAAGGGCAGACAGGAGATCCTCTCAAAGATGAATTTGTTACAAGATTCAGATTTATGGTGGAAGTCAGTAAAAGCCCACAAGGGGAATATGCACTAAGAACATTGATAATAAACTCATTAGAAATGTCTCCAAAGAATGTCTGAGTAGCGATTCTAATTCTAAGAATGCAGAGGTATCATATTAGCTTCAGATTTGGGGCAATATGTAGGGCATTTGGGGAGTTACCAAGGGAAATTAGATGACAGCTCCTGGAAAGAAATTGCTATAGGTAAACCAAGGATTGAGAATATTCACATGCAGATCTGAGATTAAAAGTTAGCACTGCAATCTATTGTATCTGGTATGATATAGTCTCTGTAAAATAATTTCCTTTATCCTACTACCTAAATCAAGTTTCTTATCTAGGAGACTGATAACCCTGTGTTGGTCACAGGTGTTCATAGAATAGCTCCAGATTTCAGCATCCACACTAATATTTATTTCTACTGAGAAAGTTAATTGCACAGAGGGAGGCACCTGCATGACTCATTCAGTTAAGCATCCGACTTTGGCTCAGATCATGATCTCAAGGTTTGTGAGTTCGAGCCCCACATAGGGCTGTCTGCTGTCGGTGCAGGGCCTGCTTTGGATCTCTCTCCCTCCTTCTATTTCTCTCCCTCTCAAAAATAAAAACATTTAAAATTTTTTCGCAGAAGAGTATGAAGATGGAGGAAAGCAAGCATATTAACTAATACCAGGATATGGTTACCATTTTTTCTAATCTGTACATTTTAAAAAATGTTTTAGATGCTTATTTTTGAGAGAAAGAGAGAGAGACAGAGTGCGAGTCAGGAGGGGCAGAGAGAGAGACACACACACACAGAGAATCAGAAGCAGGTTCCAGGCTCTGAGCTGTCAGCACAGAGCTCAATGCGGGACTCAAACTCACAAACTACACTTAACTGACTGAGGCGCTTAGGCACCCCCTAGTCTGTACATTTTTTTAAGTTTATTTATTTATTTTGAAAGAGAGAGATGGGGGTAAGGGGCTGGGGCAGGCCAAGAGATAGAGGAAGAGAATCTCAAGCAGGCTCTGCGTAATCACTGTGGAGCCTGACACGGAGCTCAGACTCACGAACTGTGAGATCACGACCTGAGCCGAAATCAAGAGTCTGACACTCAACCAGCTGAGCCACCCAGGTGCCCCTCTGGTCTGTGCATTTTTATTTTATTTTTATTTTTATTTTTTTAATTTTTTTTAAATAAATAAATAGTTTATTTTTTTCTTTTTTTTTTTATTTTTTAATATATGAAATTTACTGTCAAAGTGGTTTCCATACAACACCCAGTGCTCATCCCAAAAGGTGCCCTCCTCAATACCCATCACCCACCCTGCCCTCCCTCCCACCCCCCATCAACCCTCAGTTCTCAGTTTTTAACAGTCTCTTATGCTTTGGCTCTCTCCCACTTTAACCTCTTTTTTTTTTTTTTTCCTTCCCCTCCCCCATGGATTTCTGTTACGTTTCTTTTGTAGCAACATGGATGGAACTGGAGAGTGTTATGCTAAGTGAAATAAGCCATACAGAGAAAGACAGATACCATATGGTTTCACTCTTATGTGGATCCTGTGCATTTTTAATGGACAAGACTGTAAAATAGAGAAAAGGAATTCTTTGGCTATAGAGAAAAGTCTTGATCTTCATTCAGTTTTGTAAAGTCTCTTGTCTGCCTAGTTTTAGCTTCATGTTTGCCTTTCTTTTCTCGTCCATTTTTCTAGCTTTTGTTCCTATGTTCAAATCTGTTTTCTATATTTTTTTCTTGTGAGTTTACACTCCACCCTACCACCAAGCATTCTTATCCCTCTGTCTTGCCTCTTTTTCCTTATGCAACTTCCCTTCCAAACAGTGAATGTTTATTTGGTTTGGAAATATTAGTAAAAATGAGTAGAGAAAGGAACCATGGCAATGCAGTTCCAGGACCATGTTATTTTCCCCACTTTAATTGGCTTCACTTAATAGTCCTCTGTTTTCACTAGGATCTTGGTTGCACCTGCTCAAAAACATGGTAACCACTCTCAGAACATTTACTTTAAGCCTAGCTACTCAAGGCAACTTGCCCAAACTCACCTTAAACTGCGTAATGAATGTGGAACTCCCTGCTGACTTCCACTTTTATGCCCACCACAAGGCAGTTTGTGTGTGTTAGTAATCACAAGTACAGTTTAGATTGTGTCTTCTCTCCACTGAGCCATGTACTTTGGGTGTCTCATATACATTCTGATTTTTTAGGACTGTGTGTAGACAAAATTCTAAAGATGTGCCTTCAAGGGGCACCTGGGTGGCTCTGTCAGTTAAGCGTCTGACTTCAGCTCAGGTCATGATCTCATGGTCCGTGGGTTCGAGCCCTGCATTAGGCTCTGTGCTGACAGCTCAGAGCCTGGAGCTTGCTTCAGATTCTGTGTCTCCCTCTCTCTGTCCCTCCCCCACTCATACACTCTCTCTCATTCTCTCTCTCTCAAAAATAAATAAACGTTAAAAAAATTATAAATGTGCCTTCAAGATTCCCACCCCCTAGTTATTTAAAATATATATATATATATATATATGAACCTAGGTACTGCTGTGAAGGGGCTTTAGAAATGGAATTAAGGTTACCAGTCAGCTGACCTTAAAATAGGAAGATTATTCTGCTGAGTACAATATAATCACGTGGGCCTTAAAAGCAGACAAAACAGGCAGAAAGTCAGAGAGATGTGGCAGGATAGGAAAAGAAAGGAAATATGAGGCAAAAGAAGAAATTGGATTCAAAGCATGAAAAAGATTCTACTCACTGTTTCTGGCTTTGAAGATAAAGAGGGATATGAGCTAATGACTGTAGACGGCCTCTAGAAGCTGAAAATGACCCCTGGCCGAAAGATAGCAAGAATATGGGAACCTCCATGCTATAGCCACATGGAACCAAATGCAGCCAACAATGCGAATGAGTTTGTAAGGGGATCCATCTCCAGAATCCCCAGAAAGAAACACTTTGATTTTGGCCTTATGCAACTCAACAGCAACTACATTGTGCCTGGACTTCTGACCTATAGAAACTGTGAAATACCAGATTTGTGTTGTTTTAATTAAGTGTGGGGTAATTTGTTACAGCAGCTAGACAATAAGATGAGTTAGGCAGGCAAAACATTGTTACTGAACATCTATTTTATCCAAGTATTTGTGCTAGCTGCTACAGGAGAAGGAAAAACAGAGGATACAGATAGTCTTTTCCCTTTCTGTGCTCTTCTAGTGGGTGGGACTATATATGTATATATCTATGCATATTCACATATATTCATGTATATCATGTCATTAGCTAGTGATGATATGTTTGGTGAGTGTTGAGAAAGGAAAAAGTTATGGAACAGAGTCATTTGAATGGTTGTCTTTCATGTATGGCTACTTCAGACCCCTATGTTTTGCTTTTACTTTTGCCTGAGAGACATAGTGCTTCTGATTAATCTGAGTTATGTCTAAAATGTCTTAATTAACATTGAAAATATATGCACATATTTTTAAATTGTTATTATAGATCAGAAAAAGGAAAACTCTTTATTATTTCCTAATGATCAGCCACATTGAGATCTCCTGGTCAAGCAGAGTGTTGAAATGCTGTGTTTCTCTGATCAGGGCATTCACAGAAGCATTGAATTTTAGGCTATGGTTGAGATGTTAAGTTCAAATTAGTTTCAGTGGCTGACACATTCTTCTGTAACTTCTGGAATAAACCAATACATTTTTCTTGTAGATAAAAGTTTTATATACATATATATATATATATAGTAAAATTTGTTCTTCATACAAATACAAGATAATTTCTGTCCTTTTCTTCACTCTGTTTTCAGTATATTTACATATAAAAATGGCACATATATGCACAAGTATATGTATGTATAAGCACACATATACATATATAAGCATGTATATACATAATGCCTTTTGGGGGGACAGTCATTCTGAAATGAGCCTCTAACTTCAAACGTGATAAGATCTTACCAAAAATCTCTTTATTTAACCTTTCCAATTTGAGGCAATGTAAACTTTATTCATATTTTTATTACTGTTTTCTTTTTAATGTTTATTTTTGAGAGAGAGAGAGAGTAGAGGAGGGGAGGGACAGAGAGAGGGAGACCGAGGATCTGAAGCAAGCTCCGTGCTGTCAGTTCAAAGCCGATGTGGGGCTTGAACTCATGAACGGTGAGATCATGACCTGAGCTGAAGTTGGAAGCTTAAGCAACTGAGTCACCCAGGCACCTCATTTGCTTATTACTTTTTTGTTGAAAACTACACTGAATGCTAAATGTCCACCTTTACAATAAACAAACACAGTAATGGTAACTCACAGTAAAACAAAACATTTCTGATAGCCATTATTTTTCTGTTTGGGGCAGTTGTAAATGTGTGTATGTGTGCGTGTGTCACAAAAACAGGAATGTACTGATAGAAAGCCTCAAAATAGACCATTGTTTAAACGAAAAGGCAATGATTCACAAAAGGTTATGAATATCACATGTAACTAGTTCATACAAATCTATTAAGATTTTCAACCATATTTTATTCCCAAAACTGGCTTTTACTAGCAGGTTCTTGTGTTCTAGATCAACTCACTCCTGGTGTCTTTGCTAGTAACGTGAACTGTTCAATAACTTCAGTATAATGTGCCTGAGAGTAAAGTCGATGATGGTGTTGATTAAAATTCCGGTATCATATAGCTAGGATAAACTTAACTCACTACAAACAATGAATAACAATTAACTATGGTTAATTTATAGGGTCACTTATGAAATTTAGAATGGTAAGTTTTCCAAAAAAAAGGAATTCAACTATAATTACATAAACTGCACAGATCTTCAGTGGAGAGGTCAACCAATCATTACATTCATATGCACCTATGTAACACCAACCAATAAAGATGCAGAACCTTTTCAACATCCCAGGAAACTCTCTTCTGTCCCCTCCAAGTCAGTACCCCCTCACCAAGTTAACCACTCATCTGATTTCTGAAAAATAAGTTTTGAATTGAAATTGGGAGGAGGTGGTTAAGAAAAATGAGGAGGACGGGCTTGGGCACACATTCCTGGATACCCAGGTATGAATCTCAGGTGGAGAAAGAAAGAATAAAAAAACAATTATTGCCTCCTTCCCTGCTCCAGTGTGGCATAGGAAGGCTCAACAGAGATGGAAACATTTTGCAAAGATCACAGAAAGGTATTTGAAAGATATAAAACACTGAAAGATATAAGATCAACATCTTCAACTTGCAAATAGGTTATATCCCAAAAGCTCATTTATAAATGTATCACTGGGAACTTGGAATGTACTTCCCCATAGAAGCAATGTCATAAATGTCGTAATTGATGGTTGGGATCCCAGGTTACTCGTATAAGCCTATATTAAGCATAATGTGTCTGAAACATTGCACATTTAAAATGAAAAATAGGTTCAAATCCACAATATGCATAATTAAGCAAAACAGAAAAAATGAATAATTATTTCTATTTATCTTGATGTTGGTACTTTAGAAAATCAAGGTTTAATTACAGGAGGTATGTGACATTAATTTATTTAGGTTTTGAAAGGATTCCAAGGGTATTTTCAAATACTTTAGATGATGTTTTTCTTTATTTTATTTTTCTATTTTTACTCTGAAACTATCACTTCTTGTTACCCTGATACAGGTGAATCTCTAACCCTCAGGCCTATGGTCATCTACCATTTGTGGCCAATAGCAAGTGGCTTAGGTTGAGACTTTAGTAAAAGGAGAAATGGTAGCAACATTTTCTTCCTCCTATTCAATACCTCTTTCCTCTCCAGAAAAGAATTTGGAAGATGGGATTGGGACTTATGGCTCGAAGATCCTCCAACTACACAGGACCTCACTGATCAAAGGTCCCAGTACTATACTTGGAAATATACCAGTGTAATCGTGCTGAAGCTGTGGTCCCCATGCATTACTCCAGCTGATGACCGCACATGGCTAAGGCACTCATGGTCCTGGAAGACAAGCAACAGCTCTGCTCTGATGGCCGACTTGGGCTAGAGAACTCCTTGATGCAGAAGAGGACCTTCCACCCAGCATTCCCTTGCTCTCTCCTTCACTCAGGCTTAGACTAGCAGTGCACTCTGATGGCTCTCTTTCCCATTTTTCTCTTATGGTGTTTCCCCTAAAATGTGTGTGTGTGTGTGTGTGTGTGTGTGTGTGTGTGTGTTTCATTTTATATTAGCATCTGCTTCTCAGAAGACTTCCCAGACTAACATAGAAATTAAATACTCTCTATTTAAGAATTACACTAAGCCTGGATTGGGGGTTGGGGGGTGGGAAGGGTGTTAAATCCCAAAACAAGTTGGAAGTAGAATAATACTAACAAGATGTATATGTTCAATAAGGCTTTAAGAATAAAAAGTGTAAGGAATCCCTAGGTCTTCTCTTTCGTCCAGTCTATGGAGTTAGGAAATAGACAAGGATGTGAGCAGCAGAAGAAGCAACCAGAATTAAGAGTATGAATTTGATGGACATATGACCCATTGTATCGTCTGCCAGGAAATTAGGAAAGGCAGCAGGTAGGTAGAACATGGGCAGAAAAGATATAACTTTCAGGTATATACAAGGGGATGGAAAATTACAATGAACATAATGGATTGCATTTGACATTTGGGAGCAGTGGAGAACTTCACAAAGCATCTTTACATTTTTTAGAATTGAGACTCAAATGGACAGAACAAGGCACATCCTGGAAAAGGATCACAGTTAATGTGTTTCATATGAGTTGGAGGGGGGGATATATTCATCTTCTATTGGGTGTATTCTTTTTTATTTTAATTTTTTATTGGAATATAGTTGATATACAGTGTTATATTAGTTTCAGGTGTACAACTTAGGGGTTTGACAAGTTTACACATTATGCTATGTTCATCACAAATATATCTGTTATCTATCCCATTACATCTTCATTACAGCATCACTGACTATTCCTTATGCTCTGCTTTTTATGCCCATGACTTAATCATTTCACGGGCCTGTATCTCCCACTTCCCTTCACCCATTTTGCCCATCCTCCTCCCCTCTTCCCTCTGGCAACCATCAGTTTGTTCTCTGTATTTATGCTTCTGATTCTGCTTTTTGTTTGTTTATTCATTTCTTTAGGTTCCATTTATGAGTGGAATCATGTGTTATTTATCTTTTTCAGTCTAACTTATTTCACTTAGCATAAGACCCTTTAGGTCCATCCATTTTGTCTGAAATGACACGATCTCATCCTGTTTATGGCTGTGTAATATTACACACACACACACACACACATACATATACACATACACATACACATACATATACATATACATACACACACACACTCCACACACATTTTCCTTATCCATTCATCTACTAATGGAAACTTAGGTTGCATATTCTTTTAATAGTCATTCACATAGGACATAAAGCAATTAATCAAAAGCAATCTTAACCAGGGAAAGTAAAAAATAACATTTCCAATATCAGAAATGATACTTGTGTCACTCTCTGAGTTCTTAATGCTGCAGTTTTGAAAGTGTGTGTGAGATTTAGCCAAGGGGAGAGCCTAAATTTTATTATTAATAGGACATCTGAAGTCATACATTTCTAGCAGTTTTATCTCACATTCTTCTTTATTCCTGCCAGGTAGAACTCTAATGTTCCAGTCTTCATTGCCTCAACAGCTGGGAAGAGGTGTCAGACATTGGGTTCAAAGGAAAAGTTCCAATGAAGCATATTTGGAAGGTGTGATGGGGGCATATCAGTTCCTATCCAGAGATTCATCTGGTCAAACACAACTTCCCTAGGGACATCTCTGAAAACTATGCTTTTAGGGAATCTGTAAGAATCAAATCTGCACCCACACCAGTTTTATTGTTGTTGTTTTGTTTGTTTGTTTCTTTATTTCACTGTCAAGTCCTGAATTTCTTATCTCCATTTATTTTATTTGGCTGCTAGTGCCTCCATTTTATAATCTGTCATTGAGAGCTACTCCTAAGCCAGTGAAAGTAACTCCTTCTTAAATATTATATTGTTCTTCAGCTTTAAATTCCCTGACTTTGGATAAAGTTTTCAATTCTGATGGGAGTATGTATGCTTCTAGGCACTATGTTTTTTTTTTCTATGCCACTGTAAGAACTTAGCATTATAAAAAAAATAGCCAAGAGATATAGCTAATAAGTCAGTATTGGAAATAAAATGGAATCTTAAAAAACACCTATCAAATCTAAAAGCAGTGAAGAAATGAGAAAAGAAAGAACAAAGAACGGATAGGATGAAAAGAAAGCAAATGTCGAGATGGTAGAATTAAACCCAACCATTTCAGCTATATTAAATGTCAATAGTCTAAACATTGTAATCAAAAGCAGAGATTTCTGGAATAAATAAAACAAGACATAAGCATATGATGTCTATAGAAGGTGAAATTTAAGAATAAAACACAGGTAAGTTGTAGGAAAAAATATGAAAAAAATATATGCTATGGAGAGTAGTCATAAGAAAACTGGAGTGGCTGTATTATTAGACACAGTTGACTTTAGGACCAAGAATATCAGCAAAGATAAAGAAGAAAATATGATAAGAGGATAAATTAATCAAGAAAGCTTAATAATCCAAAATGTTTATGTACCTAATTAAAGAGCTTCAAAATAAAATAGACCAAACCTGTGAGGTCTAAAAGGAAAATAAATAAGCTTACAATTAAAATTAGGAATGTCTGCATTCCTCTCATAGAGGAAGTAATAGAACTAACTAATAGAGGAAGTACACAGAACATGATTAAGGATATAGAAAGTTGGAACAACTCTGTCAAACAAATTGAACTAGGTGACATTTTTAGAATGTTAGTAAAAAAAACTCAAAAAATGTAAAAAGCAGAATATAAGGAATACATTCAATGTTGTTATTATACTGATATAATGGGACAGATGGTAGCTATATTTGTGGTGAACATAGCATAATGCCAAAATTTGTCAAATTGCTAAGTTGTACACCTGAAATGAATATACCATTGTGTGTCACTATACTTAAAAAATAATTAAAGATTAAAATCTTTTATGTTCTCTGGCTGTAATGACATTAAATTAGAATTTAATAAAAATAAATTATCTAGGAAATCCACAAGTATTTGAAAAGTCAGTAAAATACTTCTAATATATCTGATGGGTCAAAAAATTACAAAGGAAAATGAGAAAAATTGTCTAACTGATAATGAAAATGTAGCATCTCAAATTTGTGAGATATAGCTACTGTGTTTAAAAGGGAAGTCATAGCTTCAAATGCTATGCTATTTTAGAGAGATGGGCAGTGTAAAATCAATAATCTATAATTTTGCCTTAAGAAGTTACAATAAAAAAGCAGGGTAAACAAAAAAGAATTTAAAGGGAGGAACTGACAAAGATAAGAGCAGAAGCCAATTAAACAAAAAACAGAAAATAGTAAAAAAATGTGAAACCAAAAAGCTTTTGTTTTGAAGAGATCAATAAAATTAATAAGGATTTAGTTAGGCTGATCAAGAAAAAAAAAGCAAGAAGAAACCCACTTTCAACAATATAAGTGAAATAGAGTATATCACTAGAGATGTTATAGGTATTAAGTGATAATAAATAAAAAACAATTATAGGGGTGCCTGGGTGGCTCAGTCAGTTAAGCAACCGACTCTTGATTTCAGTTCAGGTCATGATCTCACAGTTCACGGGTTTGAAACCTGCGTTGGGCTCTGCACTGACAATGTGGAGCCTGCTTAGGATTCTTAAAAAATAAGTAAAATAAATAAATTAAAAAAACAATTACGGACAATTTTATTCCAAAAAATTATAATCTAGATGAAATTGAAATTTATTTAAGGATTCATGAAATTTATGAATCTGGCCCAAGAAAACGTAGAAAAATCCAAATATCCTACGTGTATTTAAAAAATTGAATTAATAATTAAAAGGATCTCACAAGGAAAAACTTCAGTTGAGATTGCTTTAATGGTGAATTCTCAGACATTTAAGGAAGCAATAGTAACAATCACATATAAACTCTTGCAGAAAACTGAGGGAGAGTCATTATTTTCCAACTCCTATCCTGAAATCAGTGGTATGGTGACACCAAATCCAGAGATAACACAACAAAAGAACACTACAGATATATGTTCCCTGTGAACTTAGGTGTGAAAATCCCTAGAAAAATGTTAGGAAATTATATCAAAAAATATATAAAATGGATAGCATTCCTGACTGAATAGGTGTTTCCTAAGGAAGGCAAGTTTGATTTAACTTCCAAAAAATTGATCATTCTAATTTAGCACATTAATACAATAAAGCAGTAAAAGTATATAATTTCAGTAGAAGCAGAAACTGCATTTCCAAAATTTAATACTCACTAATTTTTAAAAAATTCTGAATGCTCAGCAAACAAGACTTCTTTAGCCTGAGGAAGGACATTAAGCTAACACAGTACTCAATAGTGAAAGGCTCAATGATTGCCATTTAAGATCAAGAACCAGGAAAGATTTTAATCAACACTGTAGGACCAGTTCTAGTCAGTGAAATTTGATAACATAAACAAAATATCATAAATATGGAAAAGGAAGAAACAGAACTCTGAAAAGGACATGATCATGTACATAAAAATACAATAAATGACTAATACTCCACTTAGACTAATAAGTGAATCAAGTTTGGATATGCAAGGTCAGTGTAGATATACCAATTTTACTTCATGTATGTGCTATGGATAATTAACAAAAAATGTGAAAAATCAATTCCACTTAAAATAGCACCCAGAACTGGAGAATAAATTTAGAAATTTTTTACATGACCTGTATGAAATGATAATTATGAATAAATGGGACAAAGGGAATAAAACAAACATAAATTTCTCAAATAGTAAACAAAAGCATGAAATATAAAAGAAAAATGGACTTAATGAAAATTAAAAAAAAACTTTTGCTATTTTAAAAGCAATTAAGAATATTAAAAGGCAAGCTATTGACTGATAGTATTCACAAAACCTGTATCTGACAATAGGCTTAAATCTTGAATATCAAAATAATATACATTCCAACTCAATAATAAGATAAATACCATTTAAAATGAGAAAATGGTTTAAGAAGTCACCTCACAAAAGAGGATATACAAACAGGCAATAAGCACACAAAAAGATGTTCAAGTCATTAGTCGTTATAGAAATGCAAATTTAAACCAAAATGAGATACCAGTTTATATCCACTAGGCAAAGTCAAACAGGCTTACAATACCAAGTGTTGACAAGGGTGTGGAACACCTGGAACTTCTATATCCTGCTGCTGGGTATCTGAAACTACAGAGCAACTATGGAAAACAACCTGGCAGTATTATATGAAGTTAAATATATGCTTCCCATGTGACCCAGAAATCCCACTCATAGACCAAAGAGACATAAAAGCATATATTCACAAACATTTCTATCCAAATCTTCATAACAAAATTATTTATAATAGCATAGAATTAACATTACCATGTAATGGAAGTAAATATTTGCAATACGTATAACTCACTAACAATATCTCTAGGGTATGTAAAGAAGTCCTATAGGGGTGCCTGGGTGGCTTGGTCAGTTGAACGACCAACTTCAGCTCAGGTCATGATTGCCTGGTTGGTGGGACAGCTCAGAACCTGGAGCCTGCTTCCGATTCTGTGTCTCCTTCTCTCTCTGTCCCTCCCCCACTTGCACTCTGCCTCTCTTTCTATCTCTCAAAAATAAACATTAAAAACAGAACTATAAAATGATAACAAAAAGACAACCCAATAAAAATGGACCAAAGACTTAAACAAACATTGCAGAAGTGAATACTTTACTGCTGAAAAAAATGCTCAACCTAATTAGTCAATAGGGGAAATGCAAATTGAAACCACAATGACATACCATTTCACACTCAGTAAAATGACTAAAAACGAATAAGCAACGGATAAGAAATAACAAAACTACTAACACCAAATGTTGACCAATATGTGAGAAACTGGAATTATAATACATAGCTTGTAGAAAGCATATCTCTCAAATATCTAATCCCACTGCACTCTTAAGTAAGCAAAAGCAAATGACAACACATGTCCACAAAAAAGTGTATCTATAACATGCTTGTAACATCTTTATCTACAAAAGCTCCAAAATGGAAGCAACTCAATGCTTATTAATGGGTGAATGGATAAATAAATTGGTATATGTTTACATAATGTGATGCTAATAAAGAGAAAACAGAATCCCAAACTACAGATACATGCAACAATAGAGATGAGTCTGAAAAATAAGAAGAAAAAAGCCAGAAGCAGAATAATACATGTGTATTCTATTTATACAAAGTTCAAGAATAGACAAAAGGAAATTTAGATGATGGAAATCAGAATAGCATATACCCATGAAGGGTAGGGGATTGACAATAAGAGGTAGGAAGGAATTTCTTGGTGTGATGAAAATATTCTGTATCTTAATTGTGGTAGTGGTTAGACTGGTGCATGAATTTGTCAAAACTCATTAAATGTGCACTTAAATCTGGGTATTTCACTATATGTAAACTTTAACTCATTATAAAAATCTAAAAGTAGTGATAATAACAGAAACATGAAAAGTTGCTCAACATCGCTAATCAGTAGGGAAATACAAATCAAAATCATAATGAAATATCACCTTATACCTGTCAAATGGCTAGTTTCAAAAAAGACCAGATTAACAAGTGTTGGTGAGGATGTAGAGAAAAAGGAACCCTCATGCACTGTTGGTGGGAATGTCAAGTGGGGAAACCACTGTGTAAAACAGTGTAGACTTTCCTCAAAAATTAAAAAAAAAAAGACATACCATATGATCCAGTAATTCCACCCCTGGAAACAAAAACTAATTTAAAAACATATATGCACCCTTATGTTTATTTCAGAATTATGTACGATAGCCAGATCTAGAAACAACCTAAGTGTCCACTGACAGATGATGTACTCTTTATATACAATGAAATATTATTCATCCATAAAAAAGAATGAAATCTTGCCATTTGTGACAACATGGATGGACCTATAGGACATAGTAATATATGAAATAAGTCAGAGAAAGACAAATGACATATGGCTTCCCTTTTATCTGGAATCTAAAAAACTAAACAAACAAGGCAGAAACAGACCCGTAAATACAGAGAACAAACTGATGGTTGCCAGAGAGAAGGGGTGGAGGATGGGCAAAATGGATATAGGGGAGTGGGAGATACAGACTTCCAGTTATGGAATGAATACATCACAAGAATGAAGAGTACATCATAGAGAATATAGTCAGTGCAATGTAATATATGTACATATGTAATATTTATGTATATGTATATAAATAATATAGTCAGTTGTATGGTAACAGATGGTAACTACACTTGTGAGCACAGCATAATAGTTAATAGCAATAATAATATATATTTCATAGGGTTCAGGTTAGAATTAAATCAATTAACACATAGAAAGTACTTAAAACATGATGAAAGACATTGAGAGGACTCAAAAGTTAGCTGCTTTATTACAACATTATTATTATCATCACTACTTTTTTTTATTTATTTACTTTAAAAACAGATTCAGATTTATTTAATGATATTTTATACATGCATTGACATATACACTGATCTACATTTAAAATGTTTTTATAAAATTTCAAGTTTATCCACATAAATTCACAATAGCTGTCATTAAAAATATCTTAACTATATCCTATTCATCTCTTATTTCTTTCCTGATAGCCAATTGTTTTTTTTTTTTAATTGAAGTATAGTTGACATACAACATTAGTTTCAGATGCACAACATAGTGATTTGACAACTAGACATACACAGAGGACAGGGAGAGACCAAAGACAGAGGCAGATCATTCTAGATTGGTAGGTGGTAGGTTTAATAAGCAAGGACATTCACAAACAAGGTTTGTTTTAGGCAACCACAAGATGAGTGTATCTCTGCACCAGCCCATCAGAATCTTATTTAGTGGCCTTAACTGGGTTCTGTCACATATACCATCGAGATAGTCTCAATAACTCATCGTTCTCTCAAGTCTGCATCTTTGAAAACGGCTCCCACTGTGGGTACAGTAGGCAGAATGTAGATTCCAAGGACAAGGTGCAGGTGATGAGCCTCAAATGGCCCACATCCAGCTTGCAGGTCCATTGGTAGTCATGTCTTCTCAGTGACCTTCTCTATCACTCCGCCCTTCATGACCAGCTCTTACAATCTTCCATGTCTCCCTATTCTGCAATGTGCCCTGAGCGGTCAGCAAGGAGTTTCATTAGTATGAAGAATTTGCTCATTTGGTGGCTATCTGACTGCAACGAAGGCAGATATCATAGCAACAATAGAAGTGCATGCACTAGAAAACTAAGATTAAAATAATGACTCCCAAAATAAGTAACAACGTTTTTTCCACCAAGAGCCCCATCATCTGAACCACTGATGTACTAAGTCCCATAGGCTAGAGGTTGGACTGCTCAGCGTCTTCACTTGTGTCTTTGTGTGATTTAATAGAGATGATACATTAAGAGGAGGCTATTAACACATGACACTGGATAGTGGCACAGCTTCCTCCTTGTGAGGCAGTAGTCATGTCCAAGGTATTTCTATTTTATCCTCCAGGTAACTTTTATTATTGGAGACGTTTCAGGTTTAGTAAAGACAGGCTTTGCCAGCTGTCATTTAAGGCTTGTTTGGTGAATTTAGTAAGGGTTTCCACGTGTGCTACAACATCCTCCAGGCCAATGGAGGGGACAAAGACAGCAGTCAAATGATGAAACCAGTGGGAAACAGAACATGCTTCTCTGGCCTCAAAGAGAGGGAGGTCAGAAATTTTTGTTACTGTGGGGCAACTCCTCTCCTATGCCCAAGGAAAACCCACAGTATAGTGGTTCAACCATCCAGGTGGAAGCCACAGCCAAATATTTGTACCACACATTGGTTCTCCTTCGGGACTATGCAATAAACACCTAGATAGCAGAACCTGTTTGTGCCAAATCAGTCACTATCCTTTAATGTGACAGAATGACTGCACAGTTCTAGTGATATCCATTCTCTATTCTTAGTGAAATGAGTTGGTTCTGTTTGGAGTGATTTTTTGTTTCCACCATAGGGTTGCCAGGGTGCTCAAATGTTTATAACCCCAGGGTAAGCCACCTGAACACATCCCAATTCTGAGAATAGCCACCAATGGGTCTATTTTTAGGACGCTTCTGATCAGTGGTCTGATGGGCTGCCTATGCAGTTTGATTGACAGGAAAAGAATGCCCATGCCTAGGGTTAGTGACAGTGGGTACCACAGGCCAGGTTTCTAAATCAGTATTGGTAATATAAAATGAATTAGGAGTAATAGTCCTAGCTTGTTCTTCTATAATGCACTGCTTTAAGGCCTTCCAATCCCCACCCTGTAGTGGTGATACCCACCATGGCCATCCTAATGAGCTAGAGAGGGACAGTTGCCCACACATCCAACAGTTGGATTGATTCCTTTGTCGGGTGGATGAGCCTGCCAACTGCAGGAAGCTACTGGATGCTGTTTCTGTGACCAGACACCACAGAGGCCATGGAAGTCTAAGGTCAAAAAGACATATTTAGTAGGGACCTATATGGGAAGGTCTTCCCCTTCGATAGGAATTATACTTGTGGCCTGATTGTTAGGTATTAATGTGACTACAGCTTTAGGAATTTAACTTTGTTGTTTATACCATACATGTTGGCTGGGGGAAACAGTACTGTCAGGTATGAGGAGATGGACTAGAGGTAGCATATGTCAGGCCAGGACCCCTACCTTCTCCCCTCTTTCAAAGGTGCGTGTTCTGTTCCAGGTACAGTGCATTTCTGCAGGTTCAGCTTGCATCAGGACAATAGGATCCCAGGTGATTTGTGCTGGGCATGCAAAGTTAACCCCCAACTGGTGGGACATCCCATGGCAAACTCCAGTACATAATGCCTTTCCCAGGTGTGATGGGGCTTGATGTTCTCAACGCGATAGCATGTGGACCATAGTGAGATTCAGGACAATGACTATCTCCCAAGATTTGCATACCTTTACATAGTTAAGTATCTTGGCTGGGGTCCCCAGTTTGGCATATGGGGCAGCAGGTTCTACTGTTTGATTATTCAGATGTATTAAATCCTGGAATGGTACTTAAGCCCACCTGGCCAATAGGCTGCTTTAATATTTCATTCTTCCTTTTTACCAACCCTTCTCCTTGCAGGTTATAGGGGAGATAAAGCCATCATTCAATATCATGTACTTTCATCCAGTCTTGTACATCATGACCTATAAAATGTGACCCTTGATCACTATCTATTCACCCAGGGTCGAATATTCATACATGGTACTCAGTTTATTTTTTTTAATTATTTTTTTTTTTTTTGAGAGAGAGAGTGACCGAGAAAGAGAGAGAGAGAGAGAGAGAGTGTGTGTGTGTGTGTGTGCGCGCGCGCATGAGGGGGGGAGGAGCAGAGAGAGAGGGAGAAAGAAAATCTTAAGCAGGCTCCGTGCTCAGTGCCGAGTCTGACAAGGGGCTGGATCCAACGACCCTGCGATCATGATCTGATCTGAAATCAAGAGCAGGATGCTTAAACGACTGAGGCGCCCAGTTTCTTTAGTCCCCTGATGGTGGCAGCCTGCTTCGCACGGCAAAAGTGAAGTTTGGGTTAGGCTGTATGTAGTGTCCGCCAAAGCAAGGCATATTTAGGACCCTCACTCTGAGGGAGGGACCAATATAATCAAACTGTCAGTTTCTCAGCAGTTGGGAACTTCAGTGAATGTCCCCAGATTCCTTTGACAGTTGTCTTTGGTATTGTTTAGAACACAGTGGACCTGCCGTTTACTGCATTAACCAGTCACTATATTTCAAGGGAAATCTATCATTCTTGGCAATATGCCATCCCCACTTGGGTGCTACAGTGACCACTCTTCCTACATACCCCATCTGCTGTATTTACTGAAGAGTCAGTTGGTAGGGCTCATACCTGAGTTAGGTTATGAGGGGGGGTGTCAGTGCCTTGTGTGTTGGGATTCAGAGGACAGTAAAGACTGCCTGAGGCTCTTGCAGGTGAACCCAAATGCTTTTCATATATCTTTCCATGACCCTAAGGGTTTATTCATGAGATACCCAGAGCTTTAAGTATTTTTGCTTTCTCAAAGGCAGCTTGCAGCTCTGATCCTGGATTGCACCCACGCCCTTTCTTTACCAGGTGGTATAAGGGACAGAAGCACTGTGCCAGGTGGGGAACAAAAGTCTTTCAAACCGCAAAAATCCCTTCAGAGGCTTTCACCTCTTTCACATTATTAGGGATTGGATAGGCTTGCACCTTATCAATCACAGCTTCTGGAACAAAATGCATCTTACCTGACCAAAAAACTCCCCAAAAATTTACAGTGCCATTGATGGCACTGAGGAAGCCAGAAAACTTCTGAGGATTACCATGTGTTAGAGTACATTTGACTCTAGTATCCACCAGAGCCATCACCTTTTGCTTGTTTCTGGGGGACCAGTGACTAATGAGCTCAACATGATGCCTCTAATCACCTCCATAGGCCTTCACCTGGAGGCAATCTTGGCATGCACCTTACACCTGGGTTGTGGGCGGAACCTACCCCAAGTAGTTCAGTATCTCTGAGGCCTCTGCTGGAGCAGGTGAGGCACTGGGGACTGTAGGGGCAGGAGGGGCAGGAGGGGCAGAAGTGGCAGGTCTGAACTGTTTTTCAGGTTTTAAGACCTTCCACAGGCTGACCAACACAGTGTGGGGTTGCAGGTCTCTTTTTTTTTTAAGGCGGGGTCCCATCAGCAATGAGATCAAACCACATTTGCTTCCAGGTTACTTTTCTGGTCCCTTTACAGCCAATTGGTATCACCTTTTGGCTATTGGAATTCCCTCTCTCTCCCAGATCTTTCTCACAGCCCATACTCATTGCTGAGATTTGTCAGTTTCCCCCAGATCAGCAATGGATCGTCCAACGTCACAAACGTCTTATCCCATGACTGAGTTCAGCATGGATATCAGAACCTCATACCAGGTACTGGGGGCAGACTGGAGTATTTTGGCTTTCATTCCTGCAGTGAATGTGACAGAATGTGCACCTTTAAGACAGGGGTGTAGATGGCCTACCTTATTCCCAACTCCCTAAGACTTTGTTGTATCTTATCGATAGATTTTTAGGGTCCCACATGCCCAGGGAGCTCCCACTCATTGGGCCAAGCCTCCCTGCAGGCTAGAATAGTCCAATCTATAAAGGAGAGAATATGTTACACACACACACACACACACACACACACACACACACACACACATTTGCAGGTGCTGCCAGAGGGCAGGGTGTGTGGAAATGTTGCTTATTTTCTCTGCCTCCTATCTAGACAGAGAAATGCCATCACCCCCATATTCCATAGCCACACTAACCACACCTGGATACTTTCCCTGGTCTTTGGCCTTTTGCCGGAACTTGGCAGCTGTATCAATAAGGTCAGCAGAAGTGTACTCTGTTACCATCAGTGTTTCCTGAATAGAGGGCTGCCCTGCTGGCTGGAGTAGTAGCTGCAGGGCTTTGGCTTTCCTGTGTGTCAAGGACAGATCCGCCAGCCCAAGCATTTTGTTTGTTTCGTAGTCAATTACTGCAATGTATTTCCCTTCTTTCTCCTCCCATTTCCAGAGATTCTAGAGTCTCAGTCAGGCCTTGTCGCTAGCACCCTGGTCTTAGTCGCAGACAGTGTGTGTCCTTCTCCTTTTGCAAAACAGCACATTAAGGTGTCCAATGTATCATCCTGCTCTCCCGTTTTGTCTGCCAGCCCTGGAGCCAGCAGATTAGTGGCCCTGGTGCATTCTTCTCTAACTTCAGCTCTTCTTCCAACTTTCTAACTCAAGCTTCAGCCTCTAGTTGTGCACCAATGGCCAGCCAAGCTGCCCACAGGAGAGGCCAGCCCAGTGTGGGAGCCATTTGTTTCCTTCTCTGTGCAGGGTGCTGTGCCCCAGTCCCCGAACTAATGAGTGCCAGCCGCGTTATTATGGCGTCTGCGCCCACGCGGTGTTCCACAAGCATCTAACCTAAGGCACCCTGCCCCACTCAGAGGTCCATGACCACCCAGGATTTCTCCTGTGGATGCCTCTTTCCCAAGATCATTTCTTCAGTTTCCTGCCTGGATTGTCAATTGTTGATTTGCACAGTTGGGAACTTGGGAGGTGAAACCTGAAACCAGACTTGTACAGGGAGGACAGGGAGAGACAGAAGAAAGAGGCAGACCACTCCAGATTGGTAGGTGGTGGGTTTAATAGCAAAGGGAACTTACATATGAGGCTTGTCTTGGGTGGTGGCAAGAGGAGTAGATCTCTGCACCCACCTGCCATTATCTTAAAAGTTTATACAGAGGCCTTACCTGGGTTCAGTCACATGTACCATCCAGAGGGTCTTGCCTGGGTTCAGTCACATGTACCGTCCAGAGGGCCTTATCAGCACCTTCTTCCCTCAAGACTGTATCATTGAAAATGGTGGGAACAGTGGGCAGAATGTACATTTCAAGCTCAAGGGGGCTGAGGAAGAGTCTCTGATTACCCAAGTCCAGCTCTCTGATCAGCCACTGGCTACCTCCTGTCAATGACCTCCTCCAACAATGCATGTCATCAGGTACTTAACCAGTTCTTTCTAAATAAACATTGAAGATGTTTTTCTTTAGCCATTTCTTTTTGCTTTTATAAACAATGCAATAATGAACATTCTTGTGTTGTTTTTTTAGGGCACTTTTGCTAGTGTTAAAAACTTTGTTCTTGGAAGAGGAAATGCTGACTAAGGTATGTGCATTTGAAATTTTGATAGACGTTATTAAATATCTTCCCAAAAAGGTGCTAATTAGCACCTTCCCCAAGAGTGTAGGAGAGTATTTCTAGCACAGACTTTTGCCAACAGGATTATAATTTTTTAATCATTTCAATCTAATAAAACAATGATTGTTTAAAATGGTTTATTTAAATATGAATGAGGCTGAGCATCTTTTCATATGTGTACATTTCTATAAACTACCTCTTTGTGCTCTAGGCACATTTTTATTGTTGATTATTCATTTTTTCTTTTTGATATTTAATTTTTTTCTATATTAAGAAAAGTTTGCCTTTTCTTAAGTACTGCAAATAATTTCCCCATATTATTTCTTTCCTACAGAGATTTCTAATCTCTATGAAGTCATGCTCAGGATTCTTCCCACCCTCTATATTAAAAAACATAAAGTCTGCCATGTTTTATTTCAGTACTTTATTCTATTTTTATATTTAAAATTTTAAACCTTTACTATGTCTTAAATTTATTTTTGTGCAAGTACTGAACCAAGAATATATCTGATCCCACATTAGTTCCAATGCTGGCCAACAGTATCCAAAAAAAAGTTAATAATATATATTTTTCCCCACTGTTTTGGAATACACTTTAATATATATTAAATTTCTGTATTTTTAATTCATATGTGGAGATCATAGTATATTCTATTCTATTGTTTTGTTTCACCCCACACCAGTAAGAAAAAGATTTCGCTAGTCTTGACTTGTTTTCAACTTTATAACTTGAAGGATGATCTGCTCTCATTTTTCTTTTTTAGAAAAATTTCTTGGTGATAACTCCACGGTTTAAAATTTAGACTAAATTTAGTATCAACATTTTTCAAGTTCAAGAAAAAAATATTAACATTTTGATTGAGACTACATTGGATTTTCTAGGTAAATATTTAGAAGGATGGATAGTTTTACAATATTGACCTTTTCTATTTTTCTTCCTTCACAAAGTATATTTTTACATTTATTTAAGTCTTTCTTTTTGTCTGTAAGTCATTTAATTGTTTTCTATATTATCATTACAAGTGCCATGAAAGTTTATTCCCAGTTGTATGTTTTTGTGGCTATCACTTAATGGAATCATTTTTTACATTTTGTAACAAAATGGCCCTTGGTATTTTTATGTTAATTTTGTGACAAAATCACCTTACTAATTAATATTTTTCCTATAGGTTTTTTCAGTGACTTCTCTTTATTTTCCCAGTTGTAAAATCATGTTAACAGCAAATAATAAGGCAAAAATTTTCCTATTCAGTATTTTTGTATCTTTAATTCCCATGTATATATATAGAGAGAGAGACTAATACTTTCAAAGTATTGCCAAGTAACAGTATTGAGTGTAGGTATTCATATAGTTTTCCTAACTTTAAAGGTAGTCTTTCCAGTTTTCCCCAATTTGACATAATGATGGCTGCTTGCTATTTTAATCACATTTATTATATCAAGGGATTATCAACAGGAAGAAATGTTTAATTCTGTTAAATGTCCTTACATAAGCCCTTACATAAACTAGTGAGATGGTCTCTTAATTTACTTTTATTTTGACCTGTTAATTTTGAAATCAAATAAATTTCCTTATTTTAAAACATTCTTGCTCTTTAAACAGCATATGGTTACAATTAGTTATTTTAATATATTCTGTAGTTCACTGTGCTAATATTTAAGAGTTCTGCATACATATTTTTGAGCAAAATTGAGTTTTTTTTTTAAATGTGTTGATTTTTTTGGATTTGGGAGATTACTGATATATAGTTTTTATAAAATCTACTTGAAAGCTTCCCTTTTTTGTCTATGAAGATGTTTCTCCAAGCCTGTTACCCAAGGACCATCAGTATCACAAATTCCTAATGGTGCTTTCTTTTTTTTTTTTTTAATTATGGTGACTATTGGTTATCTATTTTTGTTTGTTTTTCAACAAACTAGCTCTCAGATTTTCTTTTCTGCCTGTTCTCTTTTCTATATTTAATTTGTCAATGTCCAACTTATGTTGCTCTCTTTTTGCATTCCTGGTTTGTGATTTTTACCTCGTTGAATTGAGTACTTAATTTCTTTTCATTTTTGTTTATTGATGTCATATATGAAGATACAAATCTTATGGGCACAAATTGAGTTTCAACACATGGGATTTGATTTACAGTATTTTTACTACTCTTCTTTTTGAGATATCCCATTATCTCAGTCTTAAATTCTTCTCTGAACTGGGAGTTAAGAATTTCATCTTTTAATAGCTAATAATTTTGGTTTTGTTGCTATTATTCTAATTGCATTAGAAAATGGTCAGAAAATGTTACCTGCACGGTTGCAACCTTTTGGATTGGAATCTGTGCTTGTATTCTTAGATTAATATATAGTAAACTTTTGTAAATGATCTTTGAGACTATCATGCCCCATTTCTCAGAGATTTTATATATATAATATATTAATATAGTATCATTCAGATTATTACATATTTTTATTATGAGCTGAGAATAATGAGTTAAAATATCCTATTACAATTCTCTATCTTTGATTTCTCCTTGTATTTCCTGCAATCTTGGCTTTGTGTTTTAATATTATGGTAATGTGTGGCTTAAAGAATGATGACAGCAATATATACTAGCTGTGAATTATATTCTTTATTATTGAAAACGCTCTTCATCACATCTAATACATTAATTCCTTGAATCAAACTTGTTTAATATGGTTATGAAGATGTCAGCTTTCCTTGCATTTGTATTTTTCTGCTTTATCTTTGTCATCTTTTTACTTTGAATATTTTGATTAATTTCTGCTAGATGTATTAATTGTGTATGGCCTGTAATTGGTTTTGCTTGTGGCAAATACAAATATAGCATACATTTCTATAGGGGAGTTTATCTCATTACATTTACCAATATTATATTTTACCTTAATTGGCAATTATTTTGTGCTTTTAATTTTTATTTTATCACACCCTGTTTTTATTTTTTCTACACTCTGCTCTATGGTCTATGTTTCCTTCCCTCCACTACCACTCCGTCTCACAACTCAAAAATCATATAGTATGTTTTTTATTACTTCCTTTGATGGTTATGTTTATGATTTAAATAATATACTAATATCTTTATTTCATATGTTCCAATTTAAAATTGAAGCATTATATATATTACATTTCTCCTCTAAAAGATGAGGGAATTAGTTTGTATTTCCACCTCTTCTCTACTCCCACCCTTTGACTTTTATTACAGTGCTGGAATTTTGGTCTAATGCATTGCAGTTGTTATATATTTTCTCTCAGTATCTATCATTTCCTTCCTTGTCTTTAAACATAACTCACACATTTGTTTTGTGCTAAGTGAATAATTCCATATTCCAAGGTATTCAGTTTTTGCTTCCAATTCTTTTATGTTATGGTGTCTTCAATCCCAGGTTTTTCACTTGATTCAATCTTTGTTTGGTTAGATCCCTCTACCAAGTTGTTTCTTAAGCATTTATATTTGCTATAGTTCCATATTTGTTTAGGAATGTCTATCTTGTGGTGCCTGGGTGGCTCAGTCAGTTGGGTGTCTGACTCTTAATTTTGGCTCAGGGTCGTGGAATCGAGGCTTTCTTCCACAGTCACGCTGAGTGTGGAGCCTGCTGAAGATTCTCTCTCTTTCTCTCCCTCTTCCCCCTTCCCCACTTGGGTGCTCTCTCTAAAAAAGATGTTCAAAGTGATTTAACTGAGTATAAAATCTTGCTTTATAATTTTTTCTCTTTATCCACTCAGAATTTGGAACTTACAAATATTATTTTTTATGCCTACTTGGAAGTAAATGTTAATGTCTGAAAGTTTGAGGATTTTTTTTTCATTTTTTTTCCTTATTTTTTTTTAATATGTGAAATTTATTGTCAAATTGGTTTCCATAAAACACCCAGTGCTCATCCCAAAATGTGCCCTCCTCAATACCCATCACCCACACTCTCCTCCCTCCCACCCCCCATCAACCCTCAGTTTGTTCTCAGTTTTTAACAGTCTCTTATGCTTTGGCTCTCTCCCGCTCTAACCTCTTTTTTTTTTTTTTTCCTTCCCCTCCCCCATGGGATTTTGTTAAGTTTCTCAGGACCCACATAAGAGTGAAACCATATGGTATCTGTCTTTCTCTGTATGGCTTATTTCACTTAGCATCACACTCTCCAGTTCCATCCACGTTGCTACAAAAGGCCATATTTCATTCTTTCTCATTGCCACGTAGTATTCCATTGTGCATATAAACCACAATTTCTTTATCCATTCATCAGTTGATGGACATTTAGGCTCTTTCCATAATTTGGCTATTGTGGAGAGTGCTGCTATAAACATTGGGGTACAAGTGCCCCTATGCATCAGTACTCCTGTATCCCTTGGGTAAATTCCTAGCAGTGCTATTGCTGGGTCATAGGGTAGGTCTATTTTTAATTTTCTGAGGAACCTCCACACTGTTTTCCAGAGCGGCTGCACCAATTTGCATTCCCACCAACAGTGCAAGAGGGTTCCCGTTTCTCCACATCCTCTCCAGCATCCATAGTCTCCTGATTTGTTCATTTTGGCCACTCTGACTGGCGTGAGGTGATATCTGAGTGTGGTTTTGATTTGTATTTCCCTGATAAGGAGCGACGTTGAACATCTTTTCATGTGCCTGTTGGCCATCCAGATGTCTTCTTTAGAGAAGTGTCTATTCATGTTTTCTGCCCATTTCTTCTCTGGGTTATTTGTTTTTCGGGTGTGGAGTTTGGTGAGCTCTTTATAGATTTTGGATACTAGCCCTTTGTCCGATATGTCATTTGCAAATATCTTTTCCCATTCCGTTGGTTGCCTTTTAGTTTCGTTGGTTGTTTCCTTTGCTGTGCAGAAGCTTTTTATCTTCATAAGGTCCCAGTAATTCACTTTTGCTTTTAATTCCCTTGCCTTTGGGGATGTGTCGAGTAAGAGATTGCTACGGCTGAGGTCAGAGAGGTCTTTTCCTGCTTTCTCCTCTAAGGTTTTGATGGTTTCCTGTCTCACATTCAGGTCCTTTATCCATTTTGAGTTTATTTTTGTGAATGGTGTGAGATAGTGGTCTAGTTTCAACCTTCTGCATGTTGCTGTCCAGTTCTCCCAGCACCATTTGTTAAAGAGACTGTCTTTTTTCCATTGGATGTTCTTTCCTGCTTTGTCAAAGATGAGTTGGCCATACGTTTGTGGGTCTAGTTGTGGGGTTTCTATTCTATTCCATTGGTCTATGTGTCTGTTTTTGTGCCAATACCATGCTGTCTTGATGATGACAGCTTTGTAGTAGAGGCTAAAGTCTGGGATTGTGATGCCTTCTGCTTTGGTCTTCTTCAAAATTACTTTGGCTATTCGGGGCCTTTTGTGGTTCCATATGAATGTTAGGATTGCTTGCTCTAGTTTCGAGAAGAATGCTGGTGCAATTTTGATTGGGATTGCATTGAATGTGTAGATAGCTTTGGGTAGTATTGACATTTTGACAATATTTATTCTTCCAATCCATGAGCAGGGAATGTCTTTCCATTTCTTTATATCTTCTTCAATTACCTTCATAAGCTTTCTATAGTTTTCAGCATACAGATCTTTTACATCTTTGGTTAGATTTATTCCTAGGTATTTTATGCTTCTTGGTGCAATTGTGAATGGGATCAGTTTCTTTATTTGTCTTTCTGTGGCTTCCTTGTTAGTGTATAAGAATGCAACTGATTTCTGTACATTGATTTTGTATCCTGCAACTTTGCTGAATTCATGTATCAGTTCTAGCGGACTTTGGGTGGAGTCTATCGGATTTTCCATGTATAATATCATGTCGTCTGCAAAAAGCGAAAGCTTGACTTCATCTTTGCCAATTTTGATGCCTTTGATTTCCTTTTGTTGTCTGATTGCTGATGCTAGAACTTCCAGCACTATGTTAAACAACAGCGGTGACAGTGGGCATCCCTGTCGTGTTCCTGATCTCAGGGAAAAAGCTCTCAGTTTTTCCCTGTTGAGGATGATGTTAGCTGTGGGCTTTTCATAAATGGCTTTTATGATCTTTAAGTATGTTCCTTCTATCCCGACTTTCTCAAGGGTTTTTATTAAGAAAGGGTGCTGGATTTTGTCAAAGGCCTTTTCTGCATCGATTGACAGGATCATATGGTTCTTCTCTTTTTTTTTTGTTAATGTGATGTATCACGTTGATCGATTTGCGAATGTTGAACCAGACCTGCATCCCAGGAATGAAACCCACTTGATCATGGTGAATAATTCTTTTTATATGCCGTTGAATTCGATTTGCTAGTATCTTACTGAGAACTTTTGCATCCATATTCATCAGGGATATTGGCCTGTAGTTCTCTTTTTTTACTGGGTCTCTGTCTGGTTTAGGAATCAAAGTAATACTGGCTTCATAGAATGAGTCTGGAAGTTTTCCTTCCCTTTCTATTTCTTGGAATAGCTTGAGAAGGATAGGTGTTATCTCTGCTTTAAACGTCTGGTAGAACTCCCCTGGGAAGCCATCTGGTCCTGGACTCTTATTTGTTGGGAGATTTTTGATAACCGATTCAATTTCTTTGCTGGTTATGGGTCTGTTCAAACTCTCTATTTCCTCCTGATTGAGTTTTGGAAGAGTGTGGGTGTTTAGGAATTTGTCCATTTCTTCCAGGTTGTCCAATTTGTTGGCATATAATTTTTCATAGTATTCCCTGATAATTGTTTGTATCTCTGAAGGATTGGTTGTAATAATTCCATTTTCATTCATGATTTTATCTGTTTGGGTCATCTCCCTTTTCTTTTTGAGAAGCCTGGCCAGAGGTTTGTCAATTTTGTTTATTTTTTCAAAAAACCAACTCTTGGTTTCGTTGATCTGCTCTACCATTTTTTTAGATTCTATATTGTTTATTTCTGCTCTGATCTTTATGATTTCTCTTCTTCTGCTGGGTTTAGGCTGCCTTTGCTGTTCTGCTTCTATTTCCTTTAGGTGTGCTGTTAGATTTTGTATTTGGGATTTTTCTTGTTTCTTGAGATAGGCCTGGATTACAATGTATTTTCCTCTCAGGGCTACCTCGCTGCGTCCCAAAGCGTTTGGATTGTTGTATTTTCATTTTCGTTTGTTTCCATATATGTTTTAATTTCTTCTCTAATTGCCTGGTTGACCCACTCATTCGTTAGTAGGGTGTTCTTTAACCTCCACGCTTTTGGAGGTTTTCCAGACTTTTTCCTGTGGTTGATTTCAAGCTTCATAGCATTGTGGTCTGAAAGTATGCATGGTATAATTTCAATTCTTGTAAACTTATGAAGGGCTGTTTTGTGACCCAGTATATGATCTATCTTGGAGAATGTTCCATGTGCACTCGAGAAGAAAGTACATTCTGTTGCTTTGGGATGCAGAGTTCTAAATATATCTGTCAAGTCCATCTGATCCAATGTATCATTCAGGGCCCTTGTTTCTTTATTAACCGTGTGTCTAGATGATCTATCCATTTCTGTAAGTGGGGTGTTAAAGTCCCCTGCAAGACCACATTCTTATCAATAAGGTTGCTTATGTTTATGAGTAATTGTTTTATATATTTGGGGGCTCCGGTATTCGGCGCATAGACATTTATAATTGTTAGCTCTTCCTGATGGATAGATCCTGTAATTATTATATAATACCCTTCTTCATCTCTTGTTACAGCCTTTAATTTAAAGTCTAGTTTGTCTGATATAAGTATGGCTACTCCAGCTTTCTTCTGGCTTCCAGTAGCATGATAAATAGTTCTCCATCCCCTCACTCTCAATCTAAAGGTGTCCTCAGATCTAAAATGAGTCTCTTGTAGACAGCAAATAGATGGGTCTTGTTTTTTTATCCATTCTGATACCCTATGTCTTTGGGTTGGTGCACTTAATCCATTTACATTCAGTGTTGTTATAGAAAGATACGGGTTTAGAGTCATTGTGATGTCTGTATGTTTTATGCTTGTAGTGATGTCTCTGGTACTTTGTCTCACAGGATCCCCCTTAGGATCTCTTGTAGGGCTGGTTTCGTGGTGACAAATTCCTTCAGTTTTTGTTTGTTTGGGAAGACCTTTATCTCTCCTTCTATTCTAAATGACAGACTGGCTGGATAAAGGATACTCGGCTGCATATTTTTTCTGTTTAGCACACTGAAGATATCGTGCCAATCCTTTCTGGCCTGCCAAGTTTCAAAAGAGAGATCAGTCACGAGTCTTATAGGTCTCCCTTTATATGTGAGGGCACGTTTATCCCTTGCTGCTTTCAGAATTTTCTCTTTATCCTTGTATTTTGCCAGTTTCACTATGATATGTCGTGCAGAAGATCGATTCAAGTTACGTCTGAAGGGAGTTCTCTGTGCCTCTTGGATTTCAATGCCATTTTTCTTCCCCAGTTCAGGGAAGTTCTCAGCTATAATTTCTTCAAGTACCCCTTCAGCACCTTTCCCTCTCTCTTCCTCCTCTGGGATACCAATTATGCGTATATTGTTTCTTTTTAGTGTATCACTTAGTTCTCTAATTTTCCCCTCATACTCCTGGATTTTTTTATCTCTCTTTCTCTCAGCTTCCTCTTTTTCCAGAACCATATCTTCTAGTTCACCTATTCTCTCCTCTGCCTCTTCAATCTGAGCTGTCGTCGTTTCCATTTTGTTTTGTATTTCATTTAAAGCGCTTTTCAGCTCCTCGTGACTGTTCCTTAGTCCCTTGATCTCTGTAGCAAGAGATTCTCTGCTGTCCTCTATACTGTTTTCAAGCCCAGCGATTAATTTTATGACTATTATTCTAAATTCACTTTCTGTTATATTATTTAAATCCTTTTTGATCAGTTCATTAGCTGTTGTTATTTCCTGGAGATTCTTCTGAGGGGAATTCTTCCGTTTGGTCATTTTGGATAGTCCCTGGAGTGGTGAGGACCTGCAGAGCACTTCCCCTGTGCTGTGGTGTATAACTGGAGTTGGTGGGCTGGGCCGCAGTCAGTCCTGATGTCTGCCCCCAGCCCACCGCTGGGGCCACAGTCAGACTGGTGTGTGCCTTCTCTTCCCCTCTCCTAGGGGCGGGATTCACTGTGGGGTGGCGTGGCCCGTCTGGGCTACTTGCACACTGCCAGGCTTGTGTTGCTGGGGATCTGGCGTATTAGCTGGGGTGGGTAGGCAAGGTGCACGGGGGCAGGAGGGGCAGGCTTAGCTCACTTCTCCTTAGGTGATCCACTTCAGGAGGGGCCCTGTGGCAGCGGGAGGGAGTCAGATCCGTTGCCGGAGGCTTGGCTCCACAGAAGCACAGAGTTGGGTGTTTGCTTGGAGCGAGCAAGTTCCCTGGCAGGAACTGGTTCCCTTTGGGATTTTGGCTGGGGGATGGGCGAGGGAGATGGCGCTGGCGAGCGCCTTTGTTCCCCACCAAACTGAGCTCTGTCGTCCGGGGGCTCAGCAGCTCTCCCTCCCTTTGTCCTCCAGCCTTCCTGCTTTCTGAGCACAGCTGTTAACTTATGACCTCCCAGATGCTAAGTCGCGCTTGCTGTCGGAACACACTCCGTCAGGCCCCTCCGCTTTTGCCAGCCAGACTCAGAGGCTCTGCTTCGCCGGCGAGCCGCCCCTCCGCCCCGGCTCCCTCCCACCAGTCCGTGGAGTGCGCACCGCCTCGCTGCCCTTCCTACCCTCTTCCGTGGGCCTCTCGTCTGTGCTTGGCTCTGGAGACTCCTTTCTGCTAATCCTCTGGCAGTTTTCTGGGTTATTTAGGCAGGTGTAGGTGGAATCTAAGTGATCAGCAGGACACGCGGTGAGCCCAGCGTCCTCCTACGCTGTCATCTTCCCTCTCCTCCTCTCCTTATTTTTTTTAACTTTATTTATTTTTGAGAGACAGAGCGAGACAGGGCACAAGTGGAGGAGGGGCAGAGAGAGAGAGGGGAGACATAGAATCCAAAGCAGGCCCCAGGCTCCAGGCTCCGAGATGTCAGCACAGAGCCCCATGTGGGTCTCGAACTCACAGACCATGAGGTCATGGCCTGAGTGGAAGTCAGACACTCAACCAACTGAGCCATCCAGGTGCCCTAGGAAAATTTTTCATTCTTGATAAGTGAACTGCTTTTTTGTTGTTCCTATCAAAATGCCACAGGAATTTTTCTTAAAATTGAAACCTAATGCATTAATCAGGAAATTTTTGATGAAAATGACAGAAATTAAATTTGAACTAGCATGAACAAAAAGAGGGATTGGAAACTCACACAGACTGAGTTTAATGGTCACTCAGACCATTAAAAATGACTGGAATAGGGGCGCCTGGGTGGCTCAGTCGGTTAAGCATCCGACCTTGGCTCAGGTCATGTAGGGCTCCCTTGCAAATATGTATCATTTTCTATGTCAAGAAATTCAACCTTTTCTTCATTTATGCCCCTTTGAGACAATGCAGTAGGCAACCCCAAACTCCCAGAGGTTCATCCAAATATTGTGTTAAGTAAAATAGAGTGCAAGATTTAAATATTACCATAATAATGTTGTATAAAAAAAACCCTGAAAACTTGTTTCATGTAGAAATAAGTATTTCATGCTCATGGATCTGAGGTTTGGCTGGTCTTGGTTAGGCTTGGATGGGCTTGATTGGGCATAACTTCAAACTTCAGTTGAGTTCAAATCATCTCTAAGTGGGCATCCTTCTTGGACCCCAAAGCTACCAAAGGCATATTCTTCGCATATGAAAAGCAGAAGTGCAAAATGTAACTGTAAAGACATTTCTAAGCCTTTGCTGATGTCCAATCCACTGACATCTTATAGTCAAAACAAGTCATGTGATCAATCCAAAGCAAAAACTGATTAGTCCAGTCCTTCCATCATGACAGGAGAGTGGATGCATAATACTACTACAGTAGGGTTAGGAATTGAGAATAGTGGTTCAGTCTTTCATAATTTCTTTGTTGGTCACAATTACTCACACGTAAAATATACTTGACCCTGTGCAATGACACCCAAAAGTTTTATCCAATCATAGTAGCAGACTCAAAGTCAGGATCAGAGTTTCTTGTGATCAGGAAACCCATGAACTAATTAAAAGTTTACCAGAATCCAAAGTACAATAGTATAAAAAGGGTGGGAGAAAACATAAACGCTTCCATTCAAAGAGAGTAGTAATGGAATGCACATATCAGTCAATGGTCCATAGAAGTTTTGTACTCCTGCTGGACAAATATTGCCAAGTCCACTTCCCACAGGTGCAGGCAGTGATCTTTGATTAGCCTCTATGTCTGCTCTCTGGGAATGTGTTCTCCACAGCTCCTTTTCTGTCTCTAGGAGGACTTTCTATTTACAAAGGCCACTTTTGAAGACACATGGGAGAATGTGCTTTTCTTCAGAGCAGAGGAGGTTTTTGAACCTACTATCTGCATGGAGAAAGAGGCTCAAAAGTCTTTTTACATCTTGAACACTTTCAGTCTCCTTTATTCCAGATTACGGTGATTTTGCCAATACAACTCCCTCAAAAACTGTAAAATTTCTATGTATTTGATTCTAGTTAATTTCATATTCCAAGAGATACAACCACAATTATTTCTGAGGCATGCCCTTCATTTGAATTGCGATCATAGTTTCCCTGGGTGTATCAGACGTCTGGGGGAAACCACCCCTTAAGCTTTCTAGGAGCCCCACCCCCTACTTCCAGCTGAGGAGATCTACTAAATGTTCATTTAATTCTTTCAAAGTTTTAAAGATGGTATTATAGCCACACATTTTTTGTCATACTCTGAGGCTACATCTTATTGGAAGTACCAGAGAATTATTCTTTCTCCTGAAGCTATATCTTAGTAACCATTTATTTAATATGGTGAAAAACAGTTTAACTTTCCAATTTTGCAATCCTAGCATTTCTAGATTCTTCATATTTCCTCTCAATTCTATTTTTACCCTGGCCAATTTTCCCCTGTCTTAAAGAACTTTACCAAATGCAGCCTGCAGTGGCCACCTCTGGATTTTAGCAGTCTACCTCAAAATCTCCTCAATCAACATGACACGTTCATTAGATATATTTTCTGTTCTCTCCATTATCATGAGTGTCAGTTTTGACAAATATTTAGCCACTACATGCCTGCTAGGGATTTGGGATTTTCTCTCTCTCTCCCTACCCACCATATGACCCTGCTCATGTTCTCTCTGTCACTCTCTAAAATCAAAAAAATAAGATAGTAACAATCCAGTTTCTACAATGCATCAATCACAACATCCAGTAAATAGAACATTCAAGATCATGAGATTAAATAAAGAAACAGAAAATATGACCCACACTAAGGTGGAGGAAGAGATATCAATAGAAATTAATAAGACTTTGGAATTACCAGACAAGGATTTTAAAGCAGCCATTATAGTCACTCCCAGTGATATAAAGAATGTATGCTCATGATGATAAAACAGGTAGAAAAATTCAGCATAGGAATAAAAAATGTACAAACAAACAAACAAAAACTCCTATGTTAATACTAGAACTGAAAAATAGAATAACTGACATGAAAATTAAGTGAATTGGCTTAACCACACAGTGAGTATGATGGAAGAAAAAAAAATCAGGGAATTTGAAATGGATCAATAGAAATGATCTAATCTGAAAATTAGAAAGGAAACAGTGGAAAAATAAAGAAAGCCACAGTGATCTGTGTGAATATGAAAATTTTAACATACATATATTTGGAATCTGAGAAGGATAAACGAGAAAAAAAGTTTGAGGCAGACATATATATTTGAAGAAATGACTGAAAATTCTCTAAATGTATCGAAAGACATTGATGTAAAGAAACAAGTACCTTAGCAAATCCCAGCAAGATAAATACAAAGAAAAAAGACCTAGATGAATGATCATCAAACTATTCAAAAGACAAAAAAAAATTCTTAAAAGAACCTAGAGGGAAAAATACCCAAAACATTCATACATGAGAACAATGGTACAAATTATGCCTGACATCTCATCACAAAAAAAAGTAGAGAACAGAAGATAGGAAGACAGTGTGAAATTATTTTTTAAAGTACTAAAAAGGAAAATCCAGTCAATCCAGAATTCCATATCCAGTATTTTCAGAAAAACAAAAACAAACCTAATAGACTTCATTACCAACAGTTAAAAAGTAAAGGGACTACCAAAGGAAGTATTTCATTTGAAGTAAGATAACATACAGAAAGTCAGATTTGGGGAGAGGATTGAAGAGTATCAGAAGTGGTAAATATGGATAAATATAAAATACTATATTTTCCTCTTTATTTCTATAAAATGCATGTGACTTTTTTTCTCATTTTTTTATTGTGGTAAAATGTACTTCACATAAAATTTAGCATCTTAACTCATTTTAAAAATTGAGATAGGGATAGGAAGATGGCGGCGTAGGAGGACGCTGGGCTCACTGCGCGTCCTGCTGATCACTTAGATTCCACCTACACCTGCCTAAATAACCCAGAAAACCACCAGAGGATTAGCAGAATGGAGTCTCTGGAGCCAAGCGAAGACAAGAGGCCCACGGAAGAGGGTAGGAAGGTCGGCGAGGCGGTGCGCGCTCCACGGACTGGCGGGAGGGAGCCAGGGCGGAGGGGCAGCCTGCCGGCCAAGCAGAGCCTCTGAGTCTGGCTGGCAAAAGCGGAGGGGCCGGACGGAGTGTGTTCCGACAGCAAGCGCGACTTAGCGTCTGGGAGGTCATAAGTTAACAGCTGTGCTCAGAAAGCAGGAAGGCTGGAGGACAAAGGGAGGGAGAGCTGCTGAGCCCCCGGACGACAGAGCTCAGTTTGGTGGGGAACAAAGGCGCTCGCCAGCGCCATCTCCCTCGCCCATCCCCCAGCCAAAATCCCAAAGAGAATCAGTTCCTGCCAGGGAACTTGCTCGCTCCAAGCAAACACCCAACTCTGTGCTTCTGCGGAGCCAAACCTCCGGCAACGGATCTGACTCCCTCCCGCTGCCACAGGGCCCCTCCTGAAGTGGATCACCTAAGGAGAAGCAAGCTAAGCCTGCCCCTCCTGCCCCCGTGCGCCTTGCCTACCTACCCCAGGTAATACGCCAGATCCCCAGCACCACAGGCCTGGCAGTGTGCAAGTAGCCCAGACGGGCCACGCCACCCCACAGTGAATCCCGCCCCTAGGAGAGGGGAAGAGAAGGCACACACCAGTCTGACTGTGGCCCCAGCGGTGGGCTGGGGGCAGACATCAGGTCGGACTGTGGCCCCGCCCACCAACTCCAGTTATACACCACAGCACAGGGGAAGTGCCTGCAGGTCCTCACCACTCCAGGGACTATCCAAAATGACCAAACGGAAGAATTCCCCTCAGAAGAATCTCCAGGAAATAACAACAGCTAATGAACTGATCAAAAAGGATTTAAATAATATAACGGAAAGTGAATTTAGAATAATAGTCATAAAATTAATCACTGGGCTTGAAAACAGTATAGAGGACAGCAGAGAATCTCTTGCTACAGAGATCAAGGGACTAAGGAACAGTCACGAGGAGCTGAAAAACGCTTTAAACGAAATGCAAAACAAAATGGAAAGGACGACGGCTCAGATTGAAGAGGCAGAGGAGAGAATAGGTGAACTAGAAGATATGGTTCTGGAAAAAGAGGAAGCTGAGAAAAAGAGAGATAAAAAAATCCAGGAGTATGAGGGGAAAATTAGAGAACTAAGTGATACACTAAAAAGAAATAATATACGCATAATTGGTATCCCAGAGGAGGAAGAGAGAGGGAAAGGTGCTGAAGGGGTACTTGAAGAAATTATAGCTGAGAACTTCCCTGACCTGGGGAAAGAAAAAGGCATTGAAATCCAAGAGGCACAGAGAACTCCCTTCAGACGTAACTTGAATCGATCTTCTGCACGACATATCATAGTGAAACTGGCAAAATACAAGGATAAAGAGAAAATTCTGAAAGCAGCAAGGGATAAACGTGCCCTCACATATAAAAGGAGACCTATAAGACTCGTGACTGATCTCTCTTTTGAAACTTAACAGGCCAGAAAGGACTGGCACGATATCTTCAGTGTGCTAAACAGAAAAAATATGCAGCCGAGAATCCTTTATCCAGCCAGTCTGTCATTTAGAATAGAAGGAGAGATAAAGGTCTTCCCAAACAAACAAAAACTGAAGGAATTTGTCACCACGAAACCAGCCCTACAAGAGATCCTAAGGGGGATCCTGTGAGACAAAGTACCAGAGACATCACTACAAGCATAAAACATACAGACATCACAATGACTCTAAACCCGTATCTTTCTATAACAACACTGAATGTAAATGGATTAAGTGCGCCAACCCAAAGACATAGGGTATCAGAATGGATAAAAAAACAAGACCCATCTATTTGCTGTCTACAAGAGACTCATTTTAGACCTGAGGACACCTTTAGATTGAGAGTGAGGGGATGGAGAACTATTTATCATGCTACTGGAAGCCAGAAGAAAGCTGGAGTAGCCATACTTATATCAGACAAACTAGACTTTAAATTAAAGGCTGTAACAAGAGATGAAGAAGGGTATTATATAATAATTACAGGATCTATCCATCAGGAAGAGCTAACAATTATAAATGTCTATGCGCCGAATACCGGAGCCCCCAAATATATAAAACAATTACTCATAAACTTAAGCAACCTTATTGATAAGAATGTGGTCATTGCAGGGGACTTTAACACCCCACTTACAGAAATGGATAGATCATCTAGACACACAGTCAATAAAGAAACAAGGGCCCTGAATGATACATTGGATCAGATGGACTTGACAGATATATTTAGAACTCTGCATCCTAAAGCAACAGAATATACTTTCTTCTCGAGTGCACATGGAACATTCTCCAAGATAGATCATGTACTGGGTCACAAAACAGCTCTTCATAAGTTTACAAGAATTGAAATTATACCATGCATACTTTCAGACCACAATGCTATGAAGCTTGAAATCAACCACAGGAAAAAGTCTGGAAAACCTCCAAAAGCGTGGAGGTTAAAGAACACCCTACTAACGAATGAGTGGGTCAACCAGGCAATTAGAGAAGAAATTAAAACATATATGGAAACAAACGAAAATGAAAATACAACAATCCAAATGCTTTGGGACGCAGCGAAGGCAGTCCTGAGAGGAAAATACATTGCGATCCAGGCCTATCTCAAGAAACAAGAAAAATCCCAAATACAAAATCTAACAGCACACCTAAAGGAAATAGAAGCAGAACAGCAAAGGCAGCCTAAACCCAGCAGAAGAAGAGAAATCATAAAGATCAGAGCAGAAATAAATAATATAGAATCTAAAAAAATCTAGAGCAGATCAACGAAACCAAGAGTTGGTTTTTTGAAAAAATAAACAAAATTGACAAACCTCTGGCCAGGCTTCTCAAAAAGAAAAGGGAGATGACCCAAATAGATAAAATCATGAATGAAAATGGAATTATTACAACCAATCCCTCAGAGATACAAACAATTATCAGGGAATACTATGAAAAATTATATGCCAACAAATTGGACAACCTGGAAGAAATGGACAAATTCCTAAACACCCACACTCTTCCAAAACTCAATCAGGAGGAAATAGAGAGTTTGAACAGACCCATAACCAGCAAAGAAATTGAATCGGTTATCAAAAATCTCCCAACAAATAAGAGTCCAGGACCAGATGGCTTCCCAGGGGAGTTCTACCAGACGTTTAAAGCAGAGATAACACCTATCCTTCTCAAGCTATTCCAAGAAATAGAAAGGGAAGGAAAACTTCCAGACTCATTCTATGAAGCCAGTATTACTTTGATTCCTAAACCAGACAGAGACCCAGTAAAAAAAGAGAACTACAGGCCAATATCCCTGATGAATATGGATGCAAAAATTCTCAATAAGATACTAGCAAATTGAATTCAACAGCATATAAAAAGAATTATTCACCATGATCAAGTGGGTTTCATTCCTGGGATGCAGGTCTGGTTCAACATTCGCAAATCGATCAATGTGATACATCACATTAACAAAAAAAAAAGAGAAGAACCATATGATCCTGTCAATCGATGCAGAAAAGGCCTTTGACAAAATCCAGCACCCTTTCTTAATAAAAACCCTTGAGAAAGTCGGGATAGAAGGAACATACTTAAAGATCATAAAAGCCATTTATGAAAAGCCCACAGCTAACATCATCCTCAACAGGGAAAAACTGAGAGCTTTTTCCCTGAGATCAGGAACACGACAGGGATGCCCACTGTCACCGCTGTTGTTTAACATAGTGCTGGAAGTTCTAGCATCAGCAATCAGACAACAAAAGGAAATCAAAGGCATCAAAATTGGCAAAGATGAAGTCAAGCTTTCGCTTTTTGCAGACGACATGATATTATACATGGAAAATCCGATAGACTCCACCCAAAGTCCGCTAGAACTGATACATGAATTCAGCAAAGTTGCAGGATACAAAATCAATGTACAGAAATCAGTTGCATTCTTATACACTAACAAGGAAGCCACAGAAAGACAAATAAAGAAACTGATCCCATTCACAATTGCACCAAGAAGCATAAAATACCTAGGAATAAATCTAACCAAAGATGTAAAAGATCTGTATGCTGAAAACTATAGAAAGCTTATGAAGGTAATTGAAGAAGATATAAAGAAATGGAAAGACATTCCCTGCTCATGGATTGGAAGAATAAATATTGTCAAAATGTCAATACTACCCAAAGCTATCTACACATTCAATGCAATCCCAATCAAAATTGCACCAGCATTCTTCTCGAAACTAGAACAAGCAATCCTAACATTCATATGGAACCACAAAAGGCCCCGAATAGCCAAAGTAATTTTGAAGAAGACCAAAGCAGAAGGCATCACAATCCCAGACTTTAGCCTCTACTACAAAGCTGTCATCATCAAGACAGCATGGTATTGGCACAAAAACAGACACATAGACCAATGGAATAGAATAGAAACCCCACAACTAGACCCACAAACGTATGGCCAACTCATCTTTGACAAAGCAGGAAAGAACATCCAATGGAAAAAAGACAGTCTCTTTAACAAATGGTGCTGGGAGAACTGGACAGCAACATGCAGAAGGTTGAAACTAGACCACTATCTCACACCATTCACAAAAATAAACTCAAAATGGATAAAGGACCTGAATGTGAGACAGGAAACCATCAAAACCTTAGAGGAGAAAGCAGGAAAAGACCTCTCTGACCTCAGCCGTAGCAATCTCTTACTCGACACATCCCCAAAGGCAAGGGAATTAAAAGCAAAAGTGAATTACTGGGACCTTATGAAGATAAAAAGCTTCTGCACAGCAAAGGAAACAACCAACGAAACTAAAAGGCAACCAATGGAATGGGAAAAGATATTTGCAAATGACATATCGGACAAAGGGCTAGTATCCAAAATCTATAAAGAGCTCACCAAACTCCACACCCGAAAACCAAATAACCCAGAGAAGAAATGGGCAGAAAACATGAATAGACACTTCTCTAAAGAAGACATCCGGATGGCCAACAGGCACATGAAAAGATGCTCAACGTCGCTCCTCATCAGGGAAATACAAATCAAAACCACACTCAGATATCACCTCACGCCAGTCAGAGTGGCCAAAATGTACAAATCAGGAGACTATGGATGCTGGAGAGGATGTGGAGAAACGGGAACCCTCTTGCACTGTTGGTGGGAATGCAAACTGGTGCAGCCGCTCTGGAAAACAGTGTGGAGGTTCCTCAGAAAATTAAAAATAGACCTACCCTATGACCCAGCAATAGCACTGCTAGGAATTTACCCAAGGGATACAGGAGTACTGATGCATAGGGGCACTTGTACCCCAATGTTTATAGCAGCACTCTCCACAATAGCCAAATTATGGAAAGAGCCTAAATGTCCATCAACTGATGAGTGGTAAAGAAATTGTGGTTTATATACACAGTGGAATACTATGTGGCAATGAGAAGGAATGAAATATGGCCTTTTGTAGCAACATGGATGGAATTGGAGAGTGTGATGCTAAGTGAAATAAGCCATACAGAGAAAGACAGATACCATATGGTTTCACTCTTATGTGGATCCTGAGAAACTTAACAGAAACCCGTGGGGGAGGGGAAGGAAAAAAAAAAAAGAGGTTAAAGCAGGAGAGAGACAAAGCATAAGAGACTCTTCAAAACTGAGAACAAACTGAGGGTTGATGGGGGGTGGGAGGGAGGGGAGGGTGGGTGATGGGTATTGAGGAGGGCACCTTTTGGGATGAGCACTGGGTGTTGTATGGAAACCAATTTGACAATAAATTTCATATATTGGAAAAAAATTGAGATAAAATGAGGTATAATAGTTTCAGGTGTATAACATTTTAAAAATATTTTTACATACAAATATTAAACACTTTTAAGTATACAGTTTAGTAGTATCAAATCCATTAATTATATTGTGTGGCCATCATCACCATCCATGTCTGTAGCTGTTTTCATCTTGTAAAAATGAAATTCTATATCCATTAAACAATATCCCCCCCATAACCCTCTTCCCCAGTTCTTGCCAGCCACCATTCTACTTTCTGTATCTATGATTTTGACTACTCTAGTACCTCATATAAGTAGAAGAATTATACACCATCTTTTTGTTACTGGCTTATTTTCCTTAAATTCAACAATGTCCTCAAGGTTCATCCATGTTGCAGCATATGTCAGAATTTACTTCCTTTTAAAAAATTTTTTTAAACATTTATTCATTGTTGAGAGACAGATTGAGACAGAGTGTGAGTGGAGGAAGGGCAGTGAGAAAAGGAGACACAGGATCCCAAGCAGGCTCCAGGCTTTGAGCTGTCAACATGGAGCTCAATGCGGGGCTTGAACTCTTGAGCCATGAGATCATGACCTGAGCCAAAGTCGGTCACTTAACCGACTGACCCATCCAGGAGCCCCAGAATTTACTTCCTTTTTAAGGCCAAATAATATTCCATTCCATGTGATATATATATCACATTTGCTTATCCATTCATCTGTTGATAGACACATGAATTGTTTTCATGTTTTAGCTGTTGTGAATAATGCTGCTGTGTACACAGATATACAAATGTCGCTAAAAGACCTTGCTTTCCATTCTTTGGGGTATATGCCCAGAAGTAGAATTGTTGAATCATACGATAATTTTATTTTTAATTTTTTGAGGAACTACCATACTGTTTCCCACACTTGTATCATTTTACATTCCCACCAACAATATACAAGGGTTCCAGTTTCTCTACATCCTCACCAACACTTCTTATTTTCTGAGGTGATATTGTAGTTTTTATTTGCGTTTTACTAATGCTTGGTGATGTTGCATATCTTCTTTGGAGAAATGTCTATTCCAGTCCTTTGACCATTTTTAAACCAAGTTTTTTTTTTATTGTTGTTGTTGAGTTTTAGGAGTTATCTGTATACTCTGATACTAATTGCTTACTAGACATGTGATTTGCAAATATTTTCTCCCAATCTGTGGGTTGTCTTTTTCCTCTGTTGATATTGTCTTTTGATGCACAAAATTTAAAATTTTCATCAAGTCCAATTTGGCTATTTTTTCTTCTGTTGCCTGTGCCTTTGGTATCACATCCAAGAAATCATTGCCAAATCTAGTATCATGAAGATTTGTTTTGTGTCTTTTCTCTAAGAGTTTTATAGTTTTGGGTCATACATTTAGGTCTTCGATCCTTTTTGAATTTTTGTATGCCAGGTTTAATAAGGATCCAATTTCATTCTTTTGCATGTGGATATACAGTTTTCCCAGCATGAATTATTGGAAAGATTTCCCTTTCACATTGAATGGCCTTGCCATACTTACCAAAACCCAAATTATCATATATGCAAAAGCTTACTTCTGGGATCTCTATTTTTTTCCATTGGTCTATATGTCTGTATTTATGCCAACACCACACAGCTTTGATTATTGTTGCTTTGTAGGAAGTTTTGAAATTGTGAGTCCTTCAAATATGTTCTTTTTCAAGATAGTGTTGGAGGGTCCCTTGAGATTCCATATGAATTTCAGGATGAGATTTTCTATTTCTGCAAAAAAAATCAGTGGGATTTTGATAGGGATTTCATTGCATCTGTTGCATATGACTTTTTAAAGCAAAAATTGCAACACTGTGTTGTGGAATTTATAATATATGTATATGTAATAGATATAAACATAGCATAATGGTTGGGAAGTAAAAGGAAATAATTACTTACATTATTAACTGGTATTATACTGATTCTAAATAGACTGTGATTAGATCGTAATGTCTATTGTCATCCCAAGAGAAACCACTCTAAAAATGTAATAAATAAGAAAAGGTATAGCTAAAAAAGAAAGACCCAATAGAAACATTAAATGGAATTATAAGAGTTATGCAATAAGCACAAAAGAATTGAGGATAAAAGGAACAAAGGAACGAAATTAAAACAAAAACAAAAACCTAAATGGGACAAATAGAGAACAAATAGCAAAATGACATCTCGAATTTCAATTATGTGAATTAAAGATAAATGGACTAAAATCACCAATTAAAACATGGAGATTATCAGAATGGATAGAAAAATATGTTCCAAATATTATCTTTCTGAAAGAAATAAAGTTACAAATAAGTTGACAGTGAAAGAATGAAAATAAGATTTAGCTAGTAATAAAAATAGATTTAATTAATAATAAAAATAAAAAAGCTAAATTATATTTAAAGACAAGTAATATTATAAGAAATAATGGGATAAATCATATTAATTAAAATTTATCACCTGAGATAAAGAAGGATGCTTTATAGTAAAAATAATATTACAAAAATAAGTATTTTATTTTTTTTTAACGTTTATTTATTTTTGAGACAGAGAGAGACAGAGCATGAACAGGAGAGGGGCAGAGAGAGAGGGAGACACAGAATCCGAAACAGGCTCTGGGCTCTGAGCTGTCAGCACAGAGCCCGACGCGGGGCTCGAACTCACGGACCGCGAGATCATGACCTGACCCGAAGTGGGCCGCTTAACCGACTGAGCCACCCAGGAGCTCCTGTGTGAATAGTTAAGGACACAGATAGGGCTACCGGGGATTTTATTTATGGCATGCATTTTATTTATTTTTTATTATTATTATTATTATTTTTAAACAGTTTGGCTGCTTCTTTTTTTTTTTAATTTTTTTTTTAACGTTTATTTTTGAGACAGAGAGAGAGACAGAGCATGAACAGGGGAGGGGCAGAGAGAGAGGGAGACACAGAATCTGAAACAGGCTCCAGGCTCTGAGCAGTCAGCACAGAGCCCGACGCGGGGCTCCAACTCACAGACCGTGAGATCATGAACTAGCCAAAGTCGGACGCTCAACCGACCAAGCCACCCAGGCGCCCCAAAAATAAGTATTTTACAACATTATGTTACCAAGAAGACACACCAGCAGAAATATATATACACCTAATAACTATACTACAGTAGAAACATAAGCAAAAATTGTACCATCTATGAGGTTCCAATTCCTCCAAATCTTGATATTTTCATTGTTTCATTAATTACTCATTATGGTGGATGTGTCTTGGTATTCCAAAAGGTTTTTCTTTCTTTGTCTTTTTTATGACTTAAAAAAATGCTAAAATGATGTTCCACTGCATGGATATACTATATTTTTTTCTTTTTACCTTTTGACCTCTTTCACCCATTTCTCCCATCTCCCACCCCCTGCCTCTGGTGACCAGCAATCTGTTCTATGTATATATGAGCTTGTTTTGTTGATGTTGTTGCTCTTATATTCCACATATAAAAGAGATCATACAGAATTTGTCTTTTTCTGCCTGACTTACTTCACATAACATAATTCTTTGAGGTCCCTCCATATTTGTCTCAAATGGCAAGATTTCATTCTTTTCTAATGACTGAATAATATTCCAATAATATTCCATTGTGTGTGTGTGCATACTATAATTTCTTTATCCATTTATCGATCTATGGACACCTACGTTGTTTCTGTAGCTTAGCTATTGTAAAGAATGCTGTAATGAATGCATATATCTTTTCACGTTAGTGTTTTCATTTTCTTTGGATAAAAACCCAGAAGTGGAATTGCTGGATCATGTCGTAGTTCTATCTTTAATGTTTTGAGGAATGTCCATACTGTTTTCCACAGAGGTTGCGCCAATTTACATTCCTACTAAGTGCACAAGTGTTTCCTTTTCTCCACATTCTCGCCAACATTCGTTATGTCTTGTCTTTTTGAACTAGCCATTGTAACAGGTGTGAGATGTATCTCCTTGTGGTTTTGATTTGCATTTCCATGATGATTAATGAGGTTGAGCATCTTTTTATGTATCTTTTTATGTACCTGTGAGTATCTTTTTATGGCCATCTGTATGTCTTCTTTGGAAAATGTGGCTTTTAATAAAGTTAAGTCTGCATTTAGGGGCACCTGGGTGGCTCAGTCAGTTAAGCATCTAACCCTTGATTTCGGCTTAGGTTATGATCTCACGGTTCGTGGGTCGGAGCTCTGGGTCAGGCTCTGTGCTGATAGTGCAGAGCCTGCTTGAGATTCTCTGCCTCCCTCTCTCTCTGCCCCTCCACTGCTCACTCTCTATCCCTCTCTCTCAAAAAAAGAAAAATTAAAAAATAAATAAATAAAATGAAGATTGTATTTTGTCAAAGCAGTTTTAGGTTCCCAACAAAATTGAGAGGAGGCTGCAGAGATTTCCCACATATTCTCTGCCGCTACAAATGCATGGCCTCTCCCATTATTATTATTTTTTTTATGTTTATTTTGTTTTTGAGAGAGAGAGAAAGTGCATGCAAGCAGGGAAGGGGCAGAGAGGTGAGGACAGAAGATACAAATCAGGCTCTTTGATGACAACAGCAAGCCCCAAGTGGAGCTCAAACTCATGAACACTGTGATCATGACCTGAGGTGAAGTTGGATGCTCAACTGACTGAGCCACCCAGGAGCCCCTGGCCTCTCCCATTATTAACATCCCTACTAGGGTGGTACCTTTGTTACAATTAATGAACCTGTTGGCATATTTTAATCACCCCAAATCACCCCATAAGGCAAGCATACATAGCCTGCCTTATGATTTACTCTTGATGTTGTACATTCTGTGGGTTTGGACAAATACAACATTACATGTATGCATCATTATGGTATCATTCCTAGTATTTTCAATGTCATAAAAATCTTCTGTGCTCTATTTATTCTTCTCCCCACTGCAGGCAACCACTGATCTTTTTATTGTAGGTAGAGTTTTGCTTTTTCCAGAAATGTCATATAGTTGAAATCATACAGTATGCTGCCTTTTCAGATCGGTTTCTTTCACGTAGTTATATTCATTTATGTTTCCTCTATGTCTTTTCATGGTTTGATAGCTCATTTCTTTTTAACACTGAATAATATTTCATTGTCTGGATGTACCTCAATTTATCCATTCACTTACTGAAGGACATTTGATTGCTTCTAAACTTTGGAAATTGTGAATAGGTTTTTTTTATACATATGTGTGCAGGCTTTTGTGTAGTTATCAGTTTTCAACTCTTTTGGGTAAATTTCAAGGAACATGATTGCATGACCATATAGTAAGGATGTGTTTCGTTTTATTTAAAAAAAAATCATCAAACTGTCTCCCGAAGTGGCTGAACCATTTGCATTCCCATCAGCAATGTTTAAGACTTCTTGTTCCACACCTTCATCAGCATTGTTTTCAGTGTTCCAGATTTGGGCTACTGCTTTCTTTTGATTACGTTTAATATATTTTATTCCATCCGTTTACTTTTTATCTATATGTGTCTTTATAATTAAAGTGAGCTTATTATAGACAACATATAATTGGGTAGTGTTTTTTGATCCATGCTGAAGGAAGGTCTCTGTTTTTTAATTGGTGCATTTAGGCCATTGACATTCAAAGTGATTGATGATATAGTGGTATTAATATCTGCCATATTTGTTACTGTTTTCTATTTGTTGCCATTGTTCTTTCTTCCTGTTTTTGTCTTCCACTGTTTTTTGCCTTTTATGGTTTTAACTGAGCATTTTATTTGATTCTGTTTTCTCTCCTTTCTTAGTATACCAGTTATAGTTTTTTTAAAAGTATACTTTTTAGTGATTGCTAAAAATCACTAAAAAGTAAAGGGATACTTTTAGTGATTGCGCCACAGTTTGCAATATACATTTATAACTAATCCAATTCATTTTCAAATAATTGTACCACTTCATGGTAGTTTAAGTACCTTATAATGGCAAAACAATCCTAATTCTTTCCTCTTATCCTTTATGTCATTGCTGTTATTTATTTTATTTATATATAAGCATACCTAAGCATATACATATAGAATATGTACCTAAGCATACATAATCATATATATTTTTCTATTTTTGTTTTAAATAAGATTTTATATATTAGATCAATTAAGAATAACAAAACTACATTTTTGATTTACCTTCACTTATTTTTTCTTTGATGCTCTTCCTTACCTTATGTAGATGTGAACTTTTGCCCTATATTGTTTTCCTTCTCTTTAGAGAACTTCTTTTAAAATTTCTTGCAAGGCAAATCTGCTAGCAACAAATTTTTGTTTGAGAAACTCTCATTAACTTTTGAAGGATAATTTTGAAGGATACAGAATTCTAGGCTGGTGGGGTTTTTTTCCTCTCAATACTTTAAACATTTCACTCCATTCTCTGTTTTTATGTGGTTTCCAAGGAGCAGATTTAGTTATTTGTTCCTCTATATGTTAAGGTATTTTTCTCCTCTGGTTCCTTCAGAATGTTTTTCTGTATCTTTGATTTTCTGTAATTTGAAAATGATATGCTATGGTTTAGTTTTCTTGGCATTTATCCTGCTTGGTGTTTTCTGAGCTTCCTGGATCTGTGATTTGGTGTCTGATATTAACTTGGGCAAATTCTCAGGCATTATTGTTTTAAATATTTTTTTTCAATTCCTTTCTTTTCCTTCTGGTGCTCCTCTTGTGTTTGTTTCATCTTTTGTAGTTATCTTCTGTTTGGTTTTTCAGTCTTTATTCTCTTTGCTTTTCAGTTTTCCAGGATACTATTGATACATTCTCTAGCTCAGAGTTTCTCTCCTCAGCCAAAGGCATTCTTAATTTCTGTTAGAGTTTTTTATTCTCTAGTATTTTTTGTTTTTTTTCTTAGAATTTCTGTCTCCTTATAAATTGTCATCTGTTCTTGCATGCTTTCTATTTCATCCATTAGTGTCCTTCGCATCTTAATCATAGTTGTTTTAAAACCCCAGTCCAATGTTTCTAACAGTGCACCATACCTGGTTCTGGAGGTTGCTCTATTTCTTTAAATAGTGTTATTTGCCTTTTGGTATGTCTTGTAATTTTTCCTTGATAGCTGAGTACTGAGGAAGAGGAACTGATATAAATAAACCTTTGGTAATATGGTGATGAGGTTTGGAGCAAAGGGAATATTTTATAGACCTATGATTAGATCTTAGTCTTTTAGTGAGCCCATGCCTCTGATCTGTAAACTTCACAGGTGTTTTAGTGTTCTTCCCCCCTCAGGTGGGACAGATTGACTCTAGTGGGCTGGAGTTGGGTATTTCCCTTCCCCAGGTCGGTAAGGCTCTGTTTAACTAGTTTCTCCTGAGGGCAGGCCTAGTTAAGAAAACCAGAGCTTCTGGGGTATTTCAAAATGGATCCTTTTTCCTTTGACCTGCGTGAAGCTGGAGGGGATTTTTCTCTGATATTTACTGTGAGAACCTAGTTAATTTCCTAGAGGTAAATCTTACTGTATTGTGGCCCCTCATGACTGGGTGCTTGGAATTGTTAAGTGTCGGGTTGTCTGCACTGAGCTCCCAGCACTTTATCAGTTACAGTTCTGGTTTTCCTAATCGCTCCTGGTTCCTGTGGTGTTTTAGCCAGTAAGTCCCTGTTGGGTAAGCCTGCCTCCCTTTATTCACCTGTTTGGCTCTCTGATCTTGGGGGCAGCAGTTTGGTCTCTTAAGGATCCAAGACTTCTTCACTTTTCAGACTGTTCAGCTTTTTATTTGTTGTTAGGACAGAGTGACAACTCCCAAGATTCTTATATGCAGAACAGAAAAACCAAAGTCTTAATTTGCTTCTTTTTAGCTAATATTAGATTGCTAAACTATTTTCCCCGGAGGGCAAGCCTCCTTAAGAAGAACTGAGTGCTATGGCAAATTTCAAAATCATTCTTTCCCCCAAACTCTCTTCCCAGAAGCAGGAGGGAATTTTTCTCTAATGTTTAATACTGTAGGAATTTGGTCAAGTTCCTGAAGGTACATATCACAATATTGTGGGAAACCTCCAAGACTGGATTCTGTTTCCTATTTTTAACTCTCGGAGTTGTCCACACTGAGCCTCTGGCAATTCATCAATTAAGTTCAGGTTTTCCTAACTGGGCCCTGGTTCCAGAGACAGTTTCTTCTTATAGTCTCTGCTCCAGTAATCTGGTTGTCTATGACTCCCTGATTTGCTCAGCTGTCTTTCCTATCTTGGGAGCAGTAATTTACCCTATTTACTCCCCTCTCTTAGGGCTCCAACAAGAATTGTTGATTTTCAGTCTGAACTAAAAAGCTGCTTACCTGCAGAACCAGAAACTAGAAGTCTCGGCCATTAGTGTTTTAATTTGCATTTTGCTGATGACTGATAATGTTGAACTCTTTTTCATGTATTTATTTGCCATTCACATTGTTCTATTTTGAAATGTCTGTTGAAATTTTTTGCCATTTTTTTATTGCTTTGTGTATATTGTTTTTGTATTTTAATATATATTATTGTATGTATATAATACATATATGATTTATGTGTGATATATATTAGATATTAGTATGCCTATATAGACATACTATATATGTAGATATATATAGTATATCTATATGTAGATATAGGTATAGTATACCTTCAAAGGAATCTATTATATATCTATATACATATGTAGTGAGATATATAGGTATATTAGATACATATTGAATAGATATAAATATATCTATCTCTTGGAAACCCATTCTCAGATATTTTGAAAATATTTTCTCTTAGTTTATGACTTGCCTGTTTGTTTTCTTTCTTTTTATTTTAAGTTTATTTAATTTGGAGAGAGACAGAGACAGAGACAAGGGAAAGGAGACAGAAAATCCCAAGCAGGCTCCATGCTGTAAGTGCAGAGCCCAACACAGGGCTCAAACTCACGAAATGTGAGATCATGACCTGAGTAGGAGTCAAGGATAAGAGGCTTAACCTACTCAGCCACCCAGGCGCCCCTTGCCTGTTTGTTTTCTTAATGGCGACATTTGAAAGCAAACATTTTAAACTTTGATAATGTCTAATTTGTCTATATTTTATTTTATAATAATTTCTTTCTGTGTCATGTCTTATATTTTCTTATAAGAGAAAATACATAACTACGTTATGACATAACAATTGCACCCCTAGGTGTTTATCCAAGAGAAATGAAAACATGTGTGCACAAAAATGTTCAAACCTGCTCTTTCATAATAGCCAAAACTTGGAAACAATCCAAATATATATCAACAAGAGAACAGATAAACAAGCTGTGATATATTTATGTAATGGGAGACTTAGGTGTCATTAAAAAAGAAAGAAAGAAAAAGAGAAATACTGATGCAGTCAATAACTTTGATGAACCTTAAAAATTATGTTGAGTAAAAGAAACTTTACACTAATGTATAAAGACTATATACTGTATATTTCTATCTAAAAAATTTTTATAACAGGCAAAAAAAATACTATATGGTGAAAAAATATCAACTGTTTACCTCTGAAGTGTGGGGAATGGAAACTGACTGTATAGAGATATGAGGGAAATTTTGGGGTGATGGAAATGCTATGTAGCTTGACAGGTGCTTGGGTAACAGACCTATGCATATGTCAAAACTCATTGATGGTTCATATCATGGTAAGTTAACTTCAAATAAAGCAAAAATAACTATGAACAAATAATCAATTTTAGTTAATGATATAAATGCTGAACTATTTAGTGCTGGTATGTCCTAGTATCTGAAACTAACTTTGAAACACTTCAAAAAGTAAGATGAAATTATGGATGAATAGATAAATTCATAAAGAGATCAGTTGATAAATTTGGGGATGAATAGATAAATATGTGGTAAAGCTTATACAGAAAAATGTTGAGAGTAATAAAATTTCAGTGGTGGGTATATGGATGTTTACTATACAGTTCTTTCCACTCTTCTGTACATACGATAATAAAGTGCTGGGGAAAACCCAAAAGGCTCTTCCCAGTAAAAATGATGAAAAATAAAATGAAAACCACTTTATTCAACATTTCTAGGCAAAAAGGGAAATGAAAAGTATAAATGAAAAATGTTTTAAAAATTGGTAATGCAATTCTTAATGAAATATCAGAATCTATTTCTTATAGCATTTTCCAGATGAGTAGTCAAAATCTTAAATATCTGTGTCAATAAAAGTACAAAATTAAAAATAGTTTCTTAATTTCCCAACTCAAAACTAAAAATGTATAAAATCTTTAAAAAAAATTCCTAAGGAATGACTTAATATAAAAACAAAAGTTGATGGGACAAATAAAAATTTGTAAGTAATGTTAAATCCAAATACTGATTATTTTTTTAATATTTTATTTCATTTTAAAAATTTACATCCAAGTTAGTTAGCATATAGTGCAGCAATGATTTCAGAAGTAAATCCCTTAATGCCCCTTACCCATTTAGCCCATATCCCCTCCCACTACCACTCCAGTAACCCTCTGTTTGTTCTCCATATTTAAGACTCTCTTATGTTTTGTCCCCCTCCCTGTTTTTATATTATTTTTGCTACCCTTCCCTTGTGTTCATCTGTTCTGTGTCTTAAAGTCCCCATAGAGTGAAGTCATGGGATACTTGTCTTTCTCTGACTAATTTCTCTTAGCATAATACCCTCTAGTTCCATCCACATAGTTGCAAATGGCAAGATTTCATTCTTTTTGGTTGCTGAGTAATACTCCATTGTGTGTGTGTGCATGTGTGTGTGCGTGTGCATGTATACCACATATTCTTTATCCACTCATCCATCAATGGACATTTAGGCTCTTTCCATACTTCGGCTATTGTTGATAGTGCTGCTATAAACATTGGGGTGCATGTGCCCCTTTGAAACAGCATACCTGTATCCCTTGGATAAATACCTAGTAGTGCAATTGCTGGGTCGTAGGGTAGTTCCATTTTTAGTTTTTTGAAGAACCTCCATATTGTTTTCCAGAGTGGCTGCACCAGTTTGCATTCCCACCAGCAGTGCAAAAGAGATCCTCTTTCTCTGCATCCTTGCCAACATCTGTTGTTGCCAGAGTTGTTAATGTTAGCCATTTTGACAGGTGTGAGGTGGTATCTCATTGTGGTTTTGATTTGTATTTCCCTGATGATGAGTGATATGGAGCATTTTTTCATGTGTTGGTTGGCCATCTGGATGTCTTCTTTGGAGAAGTGTCTATTCGTGTCTTTTGCCCATTTCTTCACTGGATTAATTGTTTTTTGGGTGTTGAGTTTGATAAGTTCTTTATAGATTTTGGATACTAACCCTTTATCTGATATCCAAATACTCATTATTTTAAAAAGTTAGCAAAAGTAGACATACTAGTATTTAGCCTAATAAAGAAAGAAAACAAGAAATCACAAATATAAAAATAATTAACTACAAGAAAAAAAACTATTGAGTCAGAGAAATAACAAAAATCATAACCATACTTTGTAACTGTCTGCAGGTACATTGTAAGCTTAGATGAGAGAGAAATTTTCCCAGGTATGTGAAATTAAGTAAAAATAATCCTGTTGCAGACAGAGGTAAAATAGACTAGTTTCACAGGAAAATAGTGAAAGTTTAAAAAAAATTCATCCCGCCCACAAGAAAGCACCAAACCTAGGAGGTTCCAAAAGGACATCGTATGAAATGGTTCACATCTAGATGTTCCTAAATGCAACATAAATTGTTCCAGAGCATCAAAAGTGAAGGAAAACTTCCAAATTAGTTCTTATGAGACAAACGTAACATTAATTGCTGAATCTGATGGTAGCAGAAAACAAAACAAAACAAAAACAAATATTACTTGTGAACACTAAAGCAAATATCCTAAATAAAACATTAGCAAATGGAATTGAACAGTCTCTCTGGAAAATAATACATCATGCAGAAGTGAGGTTATATTCTTGAAAGGTAAGGATGCTTACTATTTGGTCATTATTTAACATATATTTACATATTAGTGAAGATAATTTATTCATATTAATTTCTGGGGAGAAACACTGTAGTTACTCAGAAGGCCTTTGACACAATTGATACCCATTTTTTCTGATAACACTTAATGGAAAAAGAATGCACACATATAAGCACATAATAAAAGCATTCCTACTGAGATCAAGAACAAGGCAAAGACTCTTACTTGTATGGGACTGTTGATCAAATTGGAAAAGTAGTAAAACATAGCTACTTATAAGTGACATGACAATATTCTGAAAATGCCAGAGAATAGGTTATAAAACATACTCATATAATAAACATTTTATAATGCAATAGGATATAAAAATTAACATAGAGAAACCAAGGCCTTTAACCACACAATCAGTAAAAATATGAGAAAAACTGCAACAAAATATATAAAATGCTTAGGAAAACCACTCATGAAAGTGAAAGAAAAATAGATTTGAGCAAAAGTAAAAAACATTCCTTGTTTGGGGATTCAATATCATATGCATGTCCATTTTCTTTCAGTTAATATATGAATCTAATGCAATTTCAATAAAAATTCACATTATTTAATGTACAAGAATAAGGATATAATCTTGAAGAAAAGCCATGGGGTGGGAGGCCAGCGCATACTTATCAGATCTTTTTTTTTTTTATTTTTTTTATTTTTTTATTTTTTAATATATGAAATTTACTGTCAAATTGGTTTCCATACAACACCCAGTGCTCATCCCAAAAGGTGCCCTCCTCAATACCCATCACCCACCCTGCCCTCCCTCCCACCCCCCATCAACCCTCAGTTTGTTCTCAGTTTTTAACAGTCTCTAATGCTTTGGCTCTCTCCCACTCTAACCTCTTTTTTTTTTTTTTTCCTTCCCCTCCCCCATGGGTTTCTGTTATGTTTCTCAGGATCCACATAAGAGTGAAACCATATGGTATCTGTCTTTCTCTGTATGGCTTATTTCACTTAGCATCACACTCTCCAGTTCCATCCATGTTGCTACAAAAGGCCATATTTCATTTTTTCTCATTGCCACGTAGTATTCCATTGTGTATATAAACCACAATTTCTTTATCCATTCATCAGTTGATGGACATTTAGGCTCTTTCCATAATTTGGCTATTGTGGAGAGTGCCGCTATAAACATTGGGGTACAGGTGCCCCTATGCATCAGTACTCCTGTATCCCTTGGATAAATTCCTAGCAGTGCTATTGCTGGGTCATAGGGTAGGTCTATTTTTAATTTTCTGAGGAACCTCCATACTGTTTTCCAGAGCGGCTGCACCAATTTGCATTCCCACCAACAGTGCAAGAGGGTTCCCGTTTCTCCACATCCTCTCCAGCATCTATAGTCTCCTGATTTCTTCATTTTGGCCACTCTGACTGGCGTGAGGTGGTATCTGAGTGTGGTTTTGATTTGTATTTCCCTGATAAGGAGCGACGTTGAACATCTTTTCATGTGCCTGTTGGCCATCCGGATGTCTTCTTTAGAGAAGTGTCTATTCATGTTTTCTGCCCATTTCTTCACTGGGTTATTTGTTTTTCGGGTGTGGAGTTTGATGAGCTCTTTATAGATTTTGGATACTAGCCCTTTGTCCGATGTGTCATTTGCAAATATCTTTTCCCATTCCGTTGGTTGCCTTTTAGTTTTGTTGGTTGTTTCCTTTGCTGTGCAGAAGCGTTTTATCTTCATAAGGTCCCAGTAATTCACTTTTGCTTTTAATTCCCTTGCCTTTGGGGATGTGTCGAGTAAGAGATTGCTACGGCTGAGGTCAGAGAGGTCTTTTCCTGCTTTCTCCTCTAAGGTTTTGATGGTTTCCTGTCTCACATTCAGGTCCTTTATCCATTTTGAGTTTATTTTTGTGAATGGTGTGAGAAAGTGGTCTAGTTTCAACCTTCTGCATGTTGCTGTCCAGTTCTCCCAGCACCATTTGTTAAAGAGACTGTCTTTTTTCCATTGGATGTTCTTTCCTGCTTTGTCAAAGATGAGTTGGCCATACGTTTGTGGGTCTAGTTGTGGGGTTTCTATTCTATTCCATTGGTCTATGTGTCTGTTTTTATGCCAATACCATGCTGTCTTGATGATGACAGCTTTGTAGTAGAGGCTAAAGTCTGGGATTGTGATGCCTCCTGCTTTGGTCTTCTTCTTCAAAATTACTTTGGCTATTCGGGGCCTTTTGTGGTTCCATATGAATTTTAGGATTGCTTGTTCTAGTTTCGAGAAGAATGCTGGTGCAATTTTGATTGGGATTGCATTGAATGTGTAGATAGCTTTGGGTAGTATTGACATTTTGACAATATTTATTCTTCCAATCCATGAGCAGGGAATGTCTTTCCATTTCTTTATATCTTCTTCAATTACCTGCATAAGCTTTCTATAGTTTTCAGCATACAGATCTTTTACATCTTTGGTTAGATTTATTCCTAGGTATTTTATGCTTCTTGGTGCAATTGTGAATGGGATCAGTTTCTTCATTTGTCTTTCTGTTGCTTCATTGTTAGTGTATAAGAATGCAACTGATTTCTGCACATTGATTTTGTATCCTGCAACTTTGCTGAATTCATGTATCAGTTCTAGCGGACTTTGGGTGGAGTCTATCGGATTTTCCATGTATAATATCATGTCATCTGCAACAAGCGAAAGCTTGACTTCATCTTTGCCAATTTTGATGCCTTTGATTTCCTTTTGTTGTCTGATTGCTGATGCTAGAACTTCCAGCACTATATTAAACAGCAGCGGTGACAGTGGGCATCCCTGTCGTGTTCCTGATCTCAGGGAAAAAGCTCTCAGTTTTTCCCTGTTGAGGATGATGTTAGCTGTGGGCTTTTCATAAATGGCCTTTATGATCTTTAAGTATGTTCCTTCTATCCCGACTTTCTCAAGGGTTTTTATTAAGAAAGGGTGCTGGATTTTGTCAAAGGCCTTTTCTGCATCGATTGACAGGATCATATGGTTCTTCTCTTTTTTTTTGTTAATGTGATGTATCACGTTGATCGATTTGCGAATGTTGAACCAGCCCTGCATCCCAGGAATGAATCCCACTTGATCATGGTGAATAATTCTTTTGATATGCTGTTGAATTCGATTTGCTAGTATCTTATTAAGAATTTTTGCATCCATATTCATCAGGGATATTGGCCTGTAGTTCTCTTTTTTTACTGGGTCTCTGTCTGGTTTAGGAATCAAAGTAATACTGGCTTCATAGAATGAGTCTGGAAGTTTTCCTTCCCTTTCTATTTCTTGGAATAGCTTGAGAAGGATAGGTATTATCTCTGCTTTAAATGTCTGGTAGAACTCCCCTGGGAAGCCATCTGGTCCTGGACTCTTATTTGTTGGGAGATTTTTGATAACCGATTCAATTTCTTCGCTGGTTATGGGTCTGTTCAAGCTTTCTATTTCCTCCTGATTGAGTTTTGGAAGAGTGTGGGTGTTTAGAAATTTGTCCATTTCTTCCAGGTTGTCCAATTTGCTGGCATATAATTTTTCATAGTATTCCCTGATAATTGTTTGTATCTCTGAGGGATTGGTTGTAATCATTCCATTTTCATTCATGATTTTATCTATTTGGGTCATCTCCCTTTTCTTTTTGAGAAGCCTGGCTAGAGGTTTGTCAATTTTGTTTATTTTTTCAAAAAACCAACTCTTGGTTTCGTTGATCTGCTCTACAGTTTTTTTAGATTCTATATTGTTTATTTCTGCTCTGATCTTTATGATTTCTCTTCTTCTGCTGGGTTTAGGCTGCCTTTGCTGTTCTGCTTCTATTTCCTTTAGGTGTGCTGTTAGATTTTGTATTTGGGATTTTTCTTGTTTCTTGAGATAGGCCTGGATTGCAATGTATTTTCCTCTCAGGACTGCCTTCGCTGCATCCCAAAGCGTTTGGATTGTTGTATTTTCATTTTCGTTTGTTTCCATATATGTTTTAATTTCTTCTCTAATTGCCTGGTTGACCCACTCATTCGTTAGTAGGGTGTTCTTTAACCTCCAAGCTTTTGGAGGTTTTCCAGACTTTTTCCTGTGGTTGATTTCAAGCTTCATAGCATTGTGGTCTGAAAGTATGCATGGTATAATTTCAATTCTTGTAAACTTATGAAGGGCTGTTTTGTGACCCAGTATATGATCTATCTTGGAGAATGTTCCATGTGCACTTGAGAAGAAAGTATATTCTGTTGCTTTGGGATGCAGAGTTCTAAATATATCTGTCAAGTCCATCTGATCCAATGTATCATTCAGGGCCCTTGTTTCTTTATTAACTGTGTGTCTAGATGATCTATCCATTTCTGTAAGTGGGGTGTTAAAGTCCCCTGCAATGACCACATTCTTATCAATAAGGTTGCTTATGTTTATGAGTAATTGTTTTATATATCTGGGGGCTCGGGTATTTGGCGCATAGACATTTATAATAGTTAGCTCTTCCTGGTGGATAGACCCTGTGATTATTATATAATGCCCTTCTTCATCTCTTGTTACAGCCTTTAATTTAAAGTCTAGTTTGTCTGATATAAGTATGGCTACTCCAGCTTTCTTTTGGCTTCCAGGAGCATGATAAATAGTTCTCCATCCCCTCACTCTCAATCTAAAGGTGTCCTCAGATCTAAAATGAGTCTCTTGTAGACAGCAAATAGATGGGTCTTGTTTTTTTATCCATTCTGATACCCTATGTCTTTTAGTTGGCGCATTTAATCCATTTACATTCAGTGTTATTATAGAAAGATATGGGTTTAGAGTCATTGTGATGTCTGTATGTTTTATGCTTGTAGTGATGTCTCTGGTACTTTGTCTCACAGGATCCCCCTTAGGATCTCTTGTAGGGCTGGTTTCGTGGTGACAAATTCCTTCAGTTTTTGTTTGTTTGGGAAGACCTTTATCTCTCCTTCTATTCTAAATGACAGACTTGCTGGATAAAGGATTCTCGGCTGCATATTTTTTCTGTTTAGCACACTGTAGATATCGTGCCAAGCCTTTCTGGCCTGCCAAGTTTCAAAGGAGAGATCAGTCACGAGTCTTATAGGTCTCCCTTTATATGTGAGGGCACGTTTATCCCTTGCTGCTTTCAGAATTTTCTCTTTATCCTTGTGTTTTGCCAGTTTCACTATGATATGTCGTGCAGAAGATCGATTCAAGTTACGTCTGAAGGGAGTTCTCTGTGCCTCTTGGATTTCAATGCCTTTTTCCTTCCCCAGTTCAGGGAAGTTCTCAGCTATAATTTGTTCAAGTACCCCTTTAGCACCCTTCCCTCTCTCTTCCTCCTCTGGGATACCAATTATGCGTATATTATTTTTTTTTAGTGTATCACTTAGTTCTCTAATTTTCCCCTCATACTCCTGGATTTTTTTATCTCTCTTTCTTTCAGCTTCCTCTTTCTCCATAACTTTATCTTCTAGTTCACCTATTCTCTCCTCTGCCTCTTCAAGCCGAGCCATCGTGGATTCCATTTTGTTTTGCAATTCGTTTAAAGCGTTTTTCAACTCCTCGTGACTGTTCCTTAGTCCCTCGATCTTTGTGGCAAGAGATTCTCTGCTGTCCTGTATACTGTTTTCAAGCCCAGCGATTAATTTTATGACTATTATTCTAAATTCACTTTCTGTTATATTATTTAAATCCTTTTTGATCAGTTCATTAGCTGTTGTTATTTCCTGGAGATTCTTCTGAGGGGAATTCTTCCGTTTGGTCATTTTGGAGAGTCCCTGGCGTGGTGAGGACCTGCAGTGCACTTCCCCTGTGCTGTGGTGTATAACTGGAGTTAGTGGGCGGGGCCGCAGTCCGACCCGATGTCTGCCCCCAGCCCACTGCTGGGGCCACAGTCAGACTGGTGTGTGCCTTCTCTTCCCCTCTCCTAGGGGCGGGATTCACTGTGGGGTGGCGTGGCCCGTCTGGGCTACTTGCACACTGCCAGGCTTGTGTTGCTGGGGATCTGGCGTATTAGCTGGGGTGGGTAGGCAAGGTGCACGGGGGCTGGAGGGGCAGGCTTAGCTCGCTTCTCCTTAGGTGATCCACTTCAGGAGGGGCCCTGTGGCAGCGGGAGGGAGTCAGATCCGTTGCCGGAGGTTTGGCTCCGCAGAAGCACAGAGTTGGGTGTTTGCTTGGAGCGAGCAAGTTCCCTGGCAGGAACTGGTTCCCTTTGGGATTTTGGCTGGGGGATGGGCGGGGGAGATGGCGCTGGCGCCTTTGTTCCCCGCCAAGCTGAGCTCTGCCGTCCGGGGGCTCAGCAGCTCTCCCTCCCTTTGTCCTCCAGCCTTCCCGCTTTCCGCGCAGAGCTGTTAACTTATGACCTCCCAGACGCTAAGTCGCGCTTGCTGTCGGAACACAGTCTGTCCGGCCCCTCCGCTTTTGCCAGCCCGACTCGGGGGCTCTGCTTGGCCGGCGAGCCGCCCCTCCGCCCCGGCTCCCTCCCGCCAGTCCGTGGAGCGCGCACCGCCTCGCCGCCCTTCCTACCCTCTTCCGTGGGCCTCTGGTCTGCGCTTGACTCCTGAGACTCCCTTCTGCTAATCCTCTGGCGGTTTTCTGGGTTCTTTAGGCAGGTGTAGGTGGAATCTAAGTGATCGGCAGGACGCGCTGTGAGCCCCGCGTCCTCCTACGCCGCCATCTTCCGGAACCTCCCCACTTATCAGATCTTAAAACACACCATGAAGCTTCTGTAATGGAGACAATTGTGTATTAGCATATGAGTGGACAGAAAGAATGGTAGAACAGAATAGAAAGTTCTGAAAAACATCCCAAATATGTATAGAAATTTAGTATAGGATAAAGATAACATCTTAGTCATTGTAGAAAATATAGGCTTACTAATAAATGGTATCAGCTAATTGCATAGCCATTTGGAAAAAAGAATATTGAATTTATATTTCATAGATTCCACAGGAATTAACTCCAAAAGGATTAAAAATCTAAATGTAAACACACACACCCACACAAGTACACAGAGTAGAATAAAACACAGATGAATTCCCCTATAATCTAGAAACACGCAAAAGCTTTCTATTTGAGTCTCAATATCCTGATGTAATTAGAGAAAAGACTGGTAAATTCAGGAACATACAAAAGCAATCTTTTGCTTGGAAAAAAATAAAGTTAAAGAATAAATTCCAAACGGAGAGGAAATATTTAACTTTTATCCTAAAAGTTAAATTCTGAAAAAATATAAAAAATTCGTAAGAAACCAAGAAATAACAAGACCTAAAAAAAAGGGAATAAGGAAATAAGGAAAAAAAGATGTAGGAGAATAAGAATGAGAAAATGGCCTTTAAACTCTTGAAAAGACATGTATCTTCATTCATCCTACAATAAATTTGACTAAAAGTACCTGGAATTAAACCTTCATGTCTTACCTATTAAATTTGCAAAAACTTGCCCGTTTGATAACATACTTTGATGTTGTTCAGCCTGTGGGGAAACAGGTACTCTATTATATTGATGCTAGAACTGAAAAATGGTGTAACCCCTGTAGAGGAAAATTTAGTGATACAGGAGATAGCAAAGCCACCTACCCTTTGACCCAGCAATCTTAGTTCCAGAAATTTACCCTAAAAATACACCTTTAGTAACACACAAATACAAAATGTATAATTTACTCATTGTAATATCATTTATAACAACAAACAATTGGAATGTTACCTATATGCCCAATAATTGGTGATTAGGCTTATTGACAATAATATGTTCACAGAATTAAGTAATGCCCAAATACAAAAAAGAATGAAAACATCTTTACATGTGATATGGTTTAAGTAGAGTTATGGTATATATTTTGTGTAAGAGAAAAGGGGAAATAAAAATGGTTGAGTATGTTTGTATTCATAGAGATGTGTGTATCTGCTTAGTTTTGTAAAAGAAATACAGGAAAGGTAGATCAGAGAATGATTAAATTTGTTACCTTCAGAAGATGTGTGGAAACAGAAAAGGTAGGAAAGGAATAAGATGTTGAGAATTTTTATATAGATTTCACTTTTGAACCATGTCTTATTTTTTATATTAAGAAGTAATAATTCAACAAAGGATTGCAAAAAACCTTCAAATTGATGAAAATATAGGAAAATACCTAATTGCATATCAAACTAATGATAGAAACACAGAGAAGAATCAATCTAAGGAACTTTTGCATAAAATATGTCGGCTTTATTTCTGGTGAGATATATTCTAAGGACAAAAGGAAATCTTGACCTTTAATTAATACATTTGTGAGTGTAGGGATATGTGTGTACTAAGTCTGAAGATTTCTTGTACATTGTATGACTGAACAAGTAACTACATATTGATGTTTTTACAGCCATATTTGTTTCCAATTGTGGAACAAGTTAGAAGTAGAAAATGGGAGGAGAGAAGGAATACTATAGTGGTGTATTTATTATTTGTTTATATTCCAGTTTAATTTCCATACAGTGTTATATTATTTTCAGGTGTACAGTATAATGATCCAACAATTCTATATATTATTCAGTGTTCACCAAGGTAAGTATACCTTTTTTTTTAAAGTTTTTATTTAAATTCTAGCTAGTTAAGATACAGTGTAATATTAGTTTCATGTGTGCAATTTAGGGATTCAACACTTACATATGTAACACCAGGTGCTCATCACAAGTTTAAGGCACCCACACTCCCCACTTACCCTCTGGTAACTATCAGTTCATTCTCTATAGTTGAGAATCTGTGTCTTGGGGTTTGAATTGGAGCTGGTCAAAATGAGCTAATGATTTTCAAAATACGTATTTCCTAGCTCTGTTCACTGATAAAGCCAGTAGCAATAGTACATCAGTAGCACTGAGAGTACTTAGCACCTAGATCTTGATTTTAAAAATACCATTCTCCTCTAAAAGGAACCAGAGCTCCTTGGCTGGCTCTGGGTCTGTGGCAGGAAAACAAGGTGAGTCTGGGACATTTTGTTATGTCAGAGAGTAAGAAGTTCTCAAACATGTCAAGAGGAATATGTCAAGAGTACAGAAAAGCATGTTTGGAGAGGCTCCCACCGGCTAAATTTGGGATTAATTGAGCCTCAAAAAGAAATAATGGTAGAAATGGTTTATAACACATTGAGTAAGAAATAAATCCATGAACCATAACAATACTAATTTTCAAAGGGCCCAGGAGGGAATGAGTGAAGGGAACTTTCTTTTTTACAAAGAAATGCCAATAATACATATAGGAGGAGTAATAAAATTACAAAATCATCATCTTGCAGCCAACATTTTAGGAATTAATTCAGGAATAAATCAGCAATGAATGCTAAGACCACTTGGTTAAAGATCACTGGGGAAAAGGATAATTGCAGTCTCAACATATGACCTCCACAGACTAATTATTAATTAGAAAGGGGAACAGATAATGCTGTAGAAGTTTGGTGAACACTACCCTTACCAAATAATTGAATTTCATATCACCAGTAGCAGGACAAACCGACAAACCGGTATCATCCTTCTTCTGATACGATGTTCTGGAAATGATATAAGTGGTTCCATGGTGTAATGGTGAGCACTCTGGACTCTGAAAATGATATAAAATCATCTGTGTAGTATTCTTGTTAAAAAGGTCTAATCTGAATCTAATCTTAAGGAAACAACCAAATCCAATGAGAGACATTCTGCAAACAAATGACTTGCATTTCTCAAAAAAATATCAGGGTCCATGAAAGAGAAAAAACAAAACAACAAAACAATGAACTATTCTTGATTACAGTAGACAGGAGAGTGATAACAATTAATGTTGTTGATCGAGTTCTGAAGAGGGGGGAAAAAAGACATATGGAACATATTGGGATTATAAGAGAAATTAGAGAATGGGCAATATATGATAATAATAACAAATCAGTATTAAATTCCTTTAATGTGAACATTGTATTATGGCTATGTAAAAGAATATCCCAAGTCTTAAAGCTAAATGCTTTTATAGAAATGGCAAAATATTAGAAACTGGTGGATGTAAATGAAGGATATAAGGGTGTTTTTTGTTCCCTTTTAGCAACTTTTCTAAAATAAAAAGTTGGAGGAAAAGAACACTATCAAGGCCAAACAAATTCCTACATTGAACAGTATTTGTTTAATTTTTTTTCAATATTTATTTATTTTTGAGGGACAGAGACAGAACATGAGTGGAGAGGGGCAGAGAGAGAGGGAGACACAGAATCTGAAACAGGCTTCAGGCTCTGAGCTGTCAGCACAGAGCCTGCTGTGGGGCTTGACCCCAAGAACTGTGAGATCATGACCTGAGCTGAAGTTGGACGCTTGACTAACTGAGCCACTGAGGCGCTCCAAACAATATTTGTTTAAAAGTCAGGCAAAATATTAATCTGGCTTTGAAATTTAGAAAAAATAAATTCCTTTTTTTTGTTTGTTTTTTGTTTTAAACATGCTGGTCCTTCAATATTACTGAGAGTCAGGATAAAGATAAAAAGTAGATGAGATGTGTACAATCATAAACAATGCACTCGTGCTTGGAACTAACATTCTAGGACACTAGTCAAACATTCAGAATATAGTTTTGAGGTGAGTCTTCCCTATTTTCAGAAGTAAATCCTCTTCCTTAGAAAAGATAGACAACAATATGTCAAAAGTAAAGTGAGGTTATCAAGGGGCACCTGGGTAGCTCAGTTGGTTAAGCATCCAACCCTTGATTTTGGCTCAGGTCATGACGTCACATTCATGAGTTTGAGCCCCAAGTCAGGCCCTGCACTGACAGTGCGGAGCCTGCTTGGGATTCTCTCCCTCCCTCTCTCTCTGCCCCTCTTCTGCTGGCATTCTCTCTAAATAAATAAACAAAGACACAAACAAAAACGAAAAAACAACAAAAAAAGAATCTAGTGAGATCATTAAGATTGGAATGTGCTTCTAAATGGTGCTCTGCAATGGTGGACTTGGTGGGAAAAATAAAGTGATACAAATTATCCTCCCTCTTGTCTGAGTTCTTTTTTCTGCTATTGGATTAGTAAAATGGAGAAGTCCTTCCATTTCAGAGATGCAGTTCTGGAGAGCTAAGTGAAATATTAAGGCAGAAGCATTAAGCCTAGGCCTTTAGAGGAAGTGGTAAGGTGGGTGTGTCAAAAACTGTAGATTGGTCCAATCAACATCCTGTTAGGTTTGGCTGTGTGACAGACTTCTGGCTAATGAGATGCAAGTGGACATCTGCTAGTTGTACTTGTTCCTTTTTTATTTTTCTTGGCTGGATATGATATGAGGGCAAGAACCTCTGAACCACCTTACAACTATGATGGGAAGGCTGATAGAAGTCATCCCTCATGGTTGGGTTACTAAATCTACCCTGCATTAGATTTCTGGGCTTCTCACGTAAGAAAAATAAACTTACTCGTTTAACCCACTGTATTTGGTATATGTTACAGCCCATCTCACTGGGGTAAGACCAGGAATTTGTACCTGAGTGGCTGAGTGGCTCAATAGGTTAAGCATCAACTCTTGATTTGAGTTCAGGTCATGATCTCATGGTTTGTGAGATTGAGAGAGCCGAGCCCCGTGTTGGGCTCTGTGCTGACAGCATGGAGCCTGCTTGGCATTCTCTCTCTCCCTTGCTCTCTACCCCTCACTCGCTCATGCGTTCGCTCTCTCTCAAAATAAATAAATAAACTTAAAAAAGAATGTGAAGAGTTTAACTCAGCATGAATGTCCCCGTGTCACCTCCCTCAGAAACCTGTGTAACCAAATATACTGCAGCACTTGTAGAGATAAATCATACTTTTTACAGGTGTAAAATAAAAATTGCCCAGGGTAGAATTAATTGAGCTATATCAAGTGAACGGAAGCAGCAAAGTAAAGACCCTGAGGAGGGAGAAAGGAAATAGTGGAATTTAAGTTGGACCAGAGTTTCCCCCATCAATCACCAAGAATCATTAAAGGTCAAGAGAAGTGGGGTGAGGCCACGTGATCGTGAGGACGTGGCCTCTTATGAAGAAGGCTGAATAGAGTATATATAGCACAGTCGGGTGTTCAGAAGGGGAGCTGTCAACTAATTATCACAAAATTATGCTGTGTTTAGTTGAGAATTGGGAGGAAGTAGGCTTTCTTCAGACTAGTTAATAAAATATTTAAAAGTTATTATATGATAACTTGAAAAAAATAATAAATTCTGATGAGGACAGTTGATCCTGAGACCTAGCCAATATTAAAGTTCTTGCCAAATCAGCCCTGGCATTTGGCTCCATCACAAAGGCAATCCCGTAGATGCAGAAGCATCTGCTCTCCTACTTACTGCTTATGTTAAAATGAAAGCTATTCAATAAAATATTCATAAGTACTGCTTCTACTGGTGGCTGGATGGAAATAAAATGGCGAGAAACCAAATTTCTGATAAATATATGAATAGCCACTCAGTTGACCACTTTCTGACATGAACATCATCATTCATAATTCCTGATTCTTTTTCAATATGTGCTTTCTTGTCAGAAAATTAAAATAAAGTTATTCTAGGCCTCTTAAGTGTCCAAAATAAATGAACCCTGTCAATATAGACAATAGCAATCAATCGTTTTTTTTTTCCTCCTTAAAAGTTAGATCAACTTAATCTTTCATTAGTTAATCCATTAAATGTGTATTTTGTGCCAGGTATTGTCACAGATTCTGTGGATAAAGAAACTTGACCCTCCTAAAGTTTACCTGTAGGTAAGGGGGATAAAAGGGGCTTAAAAAAGACAAAGTAAAATATGCTTCTTTCTTTGTCCTATGCATAACGTCAGCCTAGTAGGATCTTACCTTGAAGCCAGTCTCAGCAAAGATTTATCTTTTTTTAAATAACCAAAACCAATTTGGCTATTTAATGTGGTCTCTTTCTGAAAGTATCAACAGACAGATCTCAATTCTAACATAGCACAAAATTTCTAAAATTCTGCTTTCTTTGGTTTTCTGTGTCAGAACCTTTCATGTGTATTTTCTTTCACTCTAAACCCTCTCTTCACCTATATATACAGGTTCCACAGATCTTTTCCCTTCCTCACTGCCTCAGTGCTTTGTGACATGGATAAGCTTAGCCACTCTGGCTTCCTCATTTATTGGGTGGCGGATCAAATAGTCAAGTATTACACATATTTTTGTCAGCATATTATAGGCTTCTGCAAAGAGAGACAATATGTATTTGTAATACCTTTTGCTCTTTAAAAACCAATTTCTTTAATTGTCCTTCTTCTTTGAGTGGGATTCATGTAGGATAATTCCAGGAATCTTTTCAAATTCAGCATTATATTGCCCATCCAAGTTCCATCTAGAAATTCTATGCACTTAGAAAATTTAAATTTCTTCTGGGGATGGAGGGTGGTGAAGACAGGTTGGCTTGCTCTTACTTTGAGCATGGCCTCAGAAATGATTTCCAGTTAAACAAACAAAAAACCAGAATTCAGCAACAGAAGATTAATTGAGAGCAGTGTGAATCTTGACTATAAATTTTCTCCAAAAATTTTACAAAGGGCATTCCAATTACAATGCTTCTTAAACTTGTAGAAAGCCTCTCTTCCAAGAACTCGCTAATTATTTCACTTGTTTGGCAACTGTCCACTCCCTGCTGCCTCTAAGTGTCATCTCCTCATCTCCCAATTTGGCAAATCTCTCCTTCTACTCAGCCTCCATAAACTTCTTCAGGCGTTCCTCATTCTCCTGCAATTTGGCATTTATTATGTAGATAATGTTAGTCATTTTGTTAATATTTTCCCTCACTTGACTCATTACTTTTCAATAAAAGAAGACTTATAACTTACTAACATTTCTTTCTTCCCTGTCACAGTTAAGAAAATCATGGTAAAGGTGAGAGAAGGAGAAATAACACTTCTGAATACGCACTGTGTGTTAAAAACATTAGATGATGTTTATAAATCATGTTATATAGTGGAAATTTGGCCTTTAGAAATGTTAAGGGCAGTGATCTCCATATTTATGGGCCAAAATTTTTGAGGGGCTATAGATTTATTTATTAAAAAAATAATGTTTATCTTTTTATTTTGAGAGAAAGGGAGCATGAATGAGGGAGGGGTAGAGAAAGGGAGAGAGAGAATCCCAAACAGGCTCTATCTACACTGTCAGCACAGAGCTAATGTGGGTCTTGATCTCATGAACTGTGAGATCATGACCTAAGCCTAAATTAAAAGTTGGATGCTTAACTGACTGAGACACCCAGGTGCCCAAAGGGGTTATGGATTTATTTTAAGGAATCCTCATATCAATGTTCATACCACACATGAAGTCAAAAAATCATTACTTTGAAGAAAGTTCTCAACCTTTTATTTTTGTTTTTTCTCATCAAGGCATACCCGATGGATGATTATATGACCCTCCCAAGCATTAGACTTTGGTAAAGATGAGTGGAGTAGTAATTGAGATTCTGTTTTCAGTGTGCCTTTGTTAACCCTACCCTTTTCTCTCCTACTCTATAAAGTGTATAAAGACACAGAGATGCAAATACAGGAAAGTTTCTTAACTCCATATGTATATAAAATAAATTAAACATTAACTGTCACACAGTGATAAATTATTTTCATCACATTTGAAAACAAATGTACTGGTTCAAAGTATGGGAGTAGCAAATGACCAGTACAAATATTTTTAAAATGGGCTGTGCAATGTCAGAAGAAACAGCACACTTTATGTAGCCATTTCACAAATCCTTGTTGAGCAACTAATAAATACTAAGAATTTTTGTCAGTGAACTAACAAAAAAAGCACTTGCCCCTGTGGAGCAGGAAGGTTGAGGCACATATTATAACATCAGGTGGTAAAAAGTTGATTTGGGAGAAAAAAGGAGAGGAAAAAAAAGAGTGATGGTGGGGATGGTTGGAGGAGGTTATCCATAGGACATGACCACTGGCTGACTGAAGAGCTGGACCTGGGTAATCAGAGACTTCCCACCCCCTTCCCCGTCCTTGGAATGTACATTTTGTTCACCATTCCCACAGTGGGAGCCATTTTGAAAGATGCAGCCTTGAGAGAGCAATGTGTTGTTGGGACCATCTGGATGGTATATGTGAAAAAAACCCAGTGGAGGCCTCTACATAAACTTTTAAGATTCTGGCAGTTGGGCACAGAGATCTACTCACCTTGTGGCCCCTCGAAGACAGGCTTCATATGTAAATTCCCTTGGTCCTTAAACCTGCCACCTACAATCTGGCATGACCTGCCTCTTTCTTTTGTCTCTCTTGGCCAGCTTAAAAACCGACAAGGCTTTTGCTATTTTAGAGAAGGTATTCAAGGAGGACCTGTCTGAGGAAGCAGTAGTTGAGCATGCTAGAAAGAGTTGAAGGAGTAAGCCATTTGGGAAAACAGTTCAGAGAGAGGAGCCCTATCAAGGAAGGCCCTGAGGCAAGCACATGTTCAGAAAGACAGGGATGAGTCTCTGTCAAATAAGGTCAGAGAGATAAAGAGGGACCAGATCAGGTAAAGGGCTTTGATCTTACACTGAAGTGATGGAAAGTCATTATAGTGCTTTCAGTAAGGGTGTAACATGATCAGATTAATGTTTTCAAAGGATCGCTCCAGCTACTGTGCAGAAAATAGCTGTTGGGGACTAGAGTATAGGAGTTCAGGAAGCTATTGCCATAATCCGCAAGAGAGATGTTGTGACTATGAGACCTTGGAAATGACTCTATAAAAGTATATTTTAAGCTGCAGCTATGAAAAATAAAACATCCTGATCTCAGGGAGAGATCTATTAGAATTAGGTATAGAGTAAACCATAAACTAGTCCTTGATATATCTGAGAATAACTGACAACTGTGGAATATTCTGATGATGAGGGCAGGCATATGGCTAAATGGTTGTTAACTTAATGTAAATTATCATATATTTAGGGATATGGATAACTTTACTGGAATAAGCACAAATTCATCATAAGAGGTAAGTAGGTATAGCAAAAAGGAAGGGTAAATGGAAGGTAGCCCCTTTTATTCCTTTGTCTATTGTGGACATGTTCTCTCTCTTCTTTTTTTTTTTTTTTTAATTAATTTATTCATTTTGAGAGGGGCAGAGACCATGAGAATGGGGGAGGGGCAGAGAGAGAAGGAAAGAGAGAGAGAGAGAGAGAGAGAGAGAGAGAATCCCAAGCAGGCTCCACACTGCCAGTGCAGAGTCCAGCATGGGGTTTGAACTCATGAAACTGTGAGATCATGACCTAAGCCGAAACCAACAGTTGGACACTTAACTGACTGAGCCACCCAGGCACCCCAACCTTTTTAAAAATAATTGCCACAATTTTTTGAGTACCAGATACCTTTTATTTTATTTTATTTTATTTTATTTTATTTTATTTTATTTTATTTTATTTTATTTTGAGAGAGAGAGGGCACAAGTGAGCAAGGGACAGAGAGAGAGCAAGACAGAGAGAATCCCACAAGGGGCAGAGAGAGAGAGAGAGAGAGAAGCAGAGCTCGCCTGAAGTGGGGTTCGTGCTCACCCAAAGTGGGACTTGAGCTTACTCAATGCGAGGCTCAAACTTATGAACCATAATATCATGACCTGAGCCAAAGTCAGACGCTTAACTGATCGAGCCACCCAGGCATCACTATTGTGAACATGTTCTCTTGCTTATTGTGGCCTACCCTTGCATGCTTGATACTTAACATTTGCACTGTAGCTCCCTAAAAAGCATTGGGGTTCAGCAAACTCAAGTTTATTATTACAGCACTACAGGATATGTTCTCTGAAGCATGTAGATATGTAGAGAGATATGCTGGGAGATTGAGATTTAAGTCTTTGGCCAACCATTGCAAAGAAAAGCCACAAATTCTGTAGGAAACATTATTGGCTTAGGCCCCTGGTGAGTCTGAGCATTTCAGAAGTGTAAGTGAATACCTCCAAATGTAATTACTATTTTAAGTCAGATGATTTCATAACGCAAGAAGTGTTGACACTTGCATGCCACAGAGGTTGTCAGAACCTCATTACTAGATGAAGTAAACTATAGTGCCTTGGGTGATCATGCACAAACGCAAATAACTTGATCTTTCTAAACCTTGAGTCCCTCATCTAAAAAATATCTAAAAAAATATTTTCTGCTCTAGCTTTTCTATCTTTTGGTTGAATACAATCTTGTGGTAGGCTTAAATCTCAAATACGGAACCCCCCCCCCCCTTTCTGTGTATTTCCATCCTCTTTTACTCTAGTAGCAATTTTCTCTCTCAGCCTACACTGGAGCTGAAGCAAGGAGCTACAGGATGCTTCCCATATTGGTCATTTCTCTCCAAGAAATCAGGTAAGACAGAGAGCTATAGTCTGAATATTTCTGTGACCCCCAAATTCATATGTTGAAATCCTAATTCCCAATGTGATCGTCCTAGAAGGCAGAGCTTTTGAGAGGTGATTAGCTCCTGAGGATAGATCACATATGAATGAGACTGATGCCCATAGAAAAGAGGCTTTGCCTCTTCCACCTCATGAGGACAAGAGAAGGGAGCAGTCTGATTGGAAGAGTTTCCTCACCTGACTGTGCTGCACCCTGATCTCAGACTTCCAGCCCCCAGAACTTTGAGAAGGAATTTTCTGTTGTTTTTTAAGCCACCAAGTGTGCAGTATTTTGTTATAGAAATCTGTGTGATCCAAGATACTGAGTTTGGGGAAGGGAAAGGGGAAAAGAGACTTAGAAATTGCATGGGAGAAGGCCTGATAGGAGGGAAGGACAGAAGCCAACTCGAGCTGTGGAGTTTGAGGGAAAAGAAGTTTTTGTGTTAAGTCCAGGAGTGGAATGTAGAGATTCTAAGTTTGAAATGCTTTCAGGTATGGACTACTGCTTCTTCCAATGAGTTTATTCATCTACTTTAGACAGTTTGCCATTCAGGCGTTCTGAAAATGTCATTTTCCCCTCTGACCTGGGCTTGAATACCTTGTGAAAAGAGAGGAGGGTGGGGGAGAGCACTGTCTTCTCACCAAGATGAAACTGAACAGAATGGTTGGGAAATTGGTCTGGCCCAGGCAGTAGAGGATACAATGTAGGTTACAATCCCTTTCATGTGGGAAAAGAAACAGACTAGAAAGACTAGGAAAAGAACAACTTAATATAAGATATTCACAAATTAGTCACAAATTTTGAAGATTATTTCAAAACAGAAAAGTAGAGTCAATTAGTGACATTTAGGCTGCTTTGAAAATGATGTGAGTCTAAGTTAACCATTCAATAATTGTTTGACCTTTGCAAGTAACTTCTCTTCTTTGGACATCAGTTTCCTCATGTATAAAATAAGGCATTTGTTTGTTTTTTTTAGAAGTTAATTTATTTTGAGAGAGACAGAGCAAGGGCAGGGGAGGGGCAGAGAGAGGGAGAGAGAGAGAATCCCAAGCGGGCTCCGCAGTGTCAGTACAGAGCTGGATGCAGGGCTGGACCTCATGATCCGTGAGATCATGACCTGAGTCAAAACCAAGAGGCTTTAATCAAGAGGCTTAACCGACTGAGCTACTCAGGTGCCCCTAAATAAGGCATTTGTAACTGACAGCTGCTGAGATTCCTTTTAGTTGTGACAGTCTCTGGGGTATCAGTGGAATCTGACAAGGTATGGTCTGTAAGGATGGGGGATGATTTAAATATATTGCACCTGCACTCAATTCTTTCTTCTGGGTATTTTTTTTCTTCCAAGTTGAATTAAAGGTGAGTCAAATCCTCAGTAGTATAAAATGCTGTTATTTAAAAATAGAGGATTAAAAGAAAGAGAGAGAAAATACTCCAAAATGGCATAGAGGTTGACTTTGAGGTGTGTCTATGAGATCTTTTTCATTCTTTTCATTTCTTAGTATTTCCCAGTTTTATTTTTATTAAACTCGTAATTCTTAAAAAAAACATTTTTAACTAACAATTTCTACAACAGAAAGTTACTGATATTCTCTCTGTGTCTCTGTGTGTCTCTCTAGGGTAATGGAGACTAGCTGAAATATTTTCTATAACAATCCAGCTTTCATGTTTAGAGGTCAGGGACCCTACCGTGAAGTTTCAGTATCTCTTTCAGACTTAGCCTTGAGCTTAATGGTGTTTGTGTTGAATTTTCTTGCCTCCAATATGGATAAACACATTCTGTAATTTTTTATATCGTTGGTCCAAGATGAATTTAAAAAAATCTGATAATAGATAGCCTTCGTTTTGATCCGCTCATAGTTTATTTCTGGGAAGAAGGTAAGTGACTGGAATACATATTTCATCAGACTCCTTTCTGCAATCACAGAGTATTAAATCCTTATGTGGATGCATTTACCTGTACAATGACTTCCTTTTTACATCACAGTTGGCTAAAAAGTCTGCCCTAGCAATTAGTACCCTCCATTTGTAGAGACTAAATATTATTGGATAGCTTTCTGTAATTCCTTGTATTACTTTCTTGCTTTAGGCGGTCACTCTTGGTGCCAAGACCTCTACAAGGTGTAATGTAAACGCAGGGGATGTTGTTTCCATAGCAGCATGACTCTCTAGTGCACTCATACCAACAATTGCAGCCACTCCTGCCAACTTCAGCCTGATACCTTCAGATGAGAACAGATGGCTAAGTAGTCTACTTCAATATCAGAATGAGTCAGTCAAATCATCTTTCTTGTCTCCTTCAAAACTATCCTTGAATTCCAACTCCGCTAAGGCATTTTTGATTAAGTGGAAATGAGATGTGTTTAAATAGCTGGTCCTTACACAACCCTACAAATAACTTCCTGACCCTTATCCTTGCCAGAGATGTAAATAAACACTAGAAAATGAATGAAGCAGAAAGAGATGTGGCATTAACAAACACTTTACAAACCGTCTCTGTCTTGCTTCCTCGCTTCTAATGCTGCTGTCACCTCCTTGAGAGGAAGACCCTGACCAGTAATGCCTGAAATGCCAGTAGTGTCTTAAAAAATGCTTAGATAAGCTGTTTTCAAGTCAAATTACTTGTGTGCCTTGTATTTGAAACTATTAGGGTAAATTAGATGTCAACCTTTGGATAACTAATACCACCCGTTTTGACAATTTTTGGCCTATTTTGGGTGGGGCATTTAATTCATATTTATTCGTTATCATGGCCAACTGCTTTTTCTTTAGGAAGGGGCCACTCAAAAGGCCCAGGCCTGAATGGTATCAGCGTAGAAATGGACAGACATAAAACCATAGCTTTCTTGAATTGTAGCCCATGATGTATGCATGGATTATGGAAAGATTTTGCTTTCACCTAGCAAATAGGTGCAGGTTTTCTGATGAAAAGCCTTTTTACAGTTTAAAGATAATTTTTCCTCTATTAGTGATGTAGTCTTCTTCAATTCCTCTTCTGCAATTTTTGGCATTGCATTGGAGTTGACTCAGATTCAAACATGTATTATCCCAGAACTGATTGCTATCAAAAAGACACAGCATCAGGCTCCCTGGACTTGAAGGAAGATTTACATGGGGGAGAGTCCCAGCACCTAAACCTTAAATGACATACACACGCTGGTGAATTTCCAAGGAACATAAGGATGAGTCTCATTTAGATTAAGGGTAATTTGTAATAGTTGGGGAATAGCTTTAAAAATTTTTTTTTTGCTATTTTAAATGTTTCTCTATGTGTTGGTCTAAAAGCAGTTCAATGATGATGGCCTAACAACCAGTTTGTAAATTTGCAGTGAGAGAGTAAGAGAGAAGACCTCTCAACAACATGGTACAGGCAAGTGAAACAGGATAAGGCATTTATGGTTCTTTCTTGCCTCTCTAGTTATCCATTTAGCATTTTGTACGTCGTCCCAGAAAAGAGAAATTCAAAGCGAGTGATAATTGCGAGAGTGGCTGGAAACTGGTGTCTTGAGCAATTATTATTAACATTGCTAAAAATAATAAATAATAAAATAATAATACCCTTAGAACACATATTCCCAATCTGATGTCCTAGGCCCACCGGGAGCTCATAAAGTTAGCAATCGTGAATTGTTTACAATATTTAAAAATAATCTACTATGGATACTATTTCAGTAATTGATTATTTTTACTGCATGGTAAGGTATGTATTTATTTGATTAATAAAGAGTAAGGACATATGTTACTTATTAATGAATACATACAGTTTGGGTCAAGAAGCTTTTCAAACAATGAAGGTGAGTGATAGTAAAAGGCATCTTCGGAGGAGCAGAAATATTAGAATTTTTATAGTTAAATAATTCATTTGATTCTCACGCCACCGTGTGAAGTTGACAGATGGATATAGTTAGCTCCGTTTATTAAACCAGGGAACTGACATTTGTTACTCCTATATGTATTATCTGTCCTTTCCAGTTTCACATACTGTAGATCTCTCTTTTATGGTTTCTTCATTCCAGAAGTACTCTATTGAAGTCAGAACTTGTTAAACTCTAAGATTATTATACATAATGCTTAGTTTTTGCTTATCATGGAGCTTGTAGTCTAGATAGTAATAAAAGGTAACCTTCATGAAAAGTCACAAAAAAGGAAGGGACAAATTATGACACTGTCTGTTTATAATTTTAATGATATTAGTTCGATAACTTAAGGGATCCTACTTAAATACTAAAATTGTAAAGTGCAAAGAATATATTATAACAAAAGGAAGAGTATAAGGCAATATATGACTGTGAGACAAATGAACAATGCGAACAATATGGTTTGGCAGAAAGGAGGGGTCACCATAAGGGTAGTTAGTGTTAAGGGAAGAATGTTATGCCTGTAAGTTTTGCCTTAAATGATTAATCTGCAGTAAGGGAAAAGGCATAGAGAAGAAGACATTTGGGGCAGGATTTCGACTCTATCATGTTCACATCGTTTCCATGTAGGATGTTACATTTCAATATGCTGTAACGTCATATTTTTTGCCATTTTAAAATCTTTTGAAAAAAAAAGGATGCAGAGGAAAAATTAAACGGGAAAGAAATAAGTAAATGTATAAGGAATAAAACATTATAGATAAGGAAGGATTAAATCTTATTATCATAGCCTCTACCCTTATGCTGCCAAAGGAGAGTGAAGGAAGAACCGGACGGTCTGTGTTGCACAGGTTAAACTGAAATTGGGTTTGCATCGTTAGACATCACACTCCCATACACATTGGAAACGGCAGAGAGAGTGAGCACAAGCCAGAGAGAGCTGTTAAACATGGGATAGTGAAGACCATGAGAGAGGAGCAGAGGAGATAGAAATCTAGTGAAGTGGACCATAAAAATAATAGTGGCCCTGAAACAAAATTTGGAAGAAAAAGTCCACTGTGCAAGGGTCAGAAGCCAAAATTGGGATAGGATCTGCCAGTCACCAGGTAACAGGCGAATAAGGAATCTAAATCCAGTTTGCTCAGTCTATCAGCCTGGCCAGGTGTGAGAACATTCATCAAACTCTTGATAGACTACGGCACCCATCCATGAGAAATCTCATTTCTGGACATTCGGCAGTCCTTGACCTTGAAAGCAGTTCCGGACTGATAGTCAGTCTAACTTGATAAATGATGATTTCTCAAAGAGAAATGCAATTCTCCCACTCCACTATGACTGCAAACACACACATACAGGGCATAAAAATGTATAGCGACATACATGGAAAGACCCATGAATGTGTGACATACTCATTCCACCAGCAAGTCACTGATAACAATCGTGCATTTGATGCATTCAACGTAATTGCAGATACCAACACCTATGCCCACCCTGCTCTAAAAAGCTCTTGGAGAAATCTTGGCTGTCTGACACAAGGTGTACAGGGAGTCCTTGCCTAGCTGTATGAATACAAACATTTATTACAAATAATACCTGGCATTATGGTTGTGTTCTACGCACAGCCACAGTGCCCTGACCAGAGCATCCAGCCAAGGAACACTGAAAGGTACTGGGATTTCATTTAAAGGTGTATTTAAAAAAATCTAAACAAGTATAATGATATTTTCTGTCCCCTCTTTTTACATCAGTCATTGATTTATTGTGTTCTTGTTCCTCCCACTAAATCATATGTCTGTGAGGACAGTGGTCATGTGTCACTTATCTCTATTTCTTATGTACCTTCACAATTTTTCTCTCTCTCTCTCTCTAAATGATATATGATCAATATCATATATGACTGTGTGTGTCTTGATTTGTCCAGTATTCCTTTCATTTCATAAATAATAAAAGTAAAATGAATAACATTTAATGATGGTAGGAATTAATTATTTGTACAACCAATAGTAAGCTTAGGTATATTTTATAGATAGGTAAATACAAGTACCTGTTTGTTAACAAAATATCAAATTTGGGAATACATTTGAGGCCAGTATTTGGATTCCCTTTTTGTTGTTGTAAACATTCTTTGTGCCTCTATATCAAAAATCTTTATGCATTTTGACATTATGGATATAGTGACAACTATCTCTAGGTATATTTGTGTTACAGTAAAAGGTCCCTTACCCAACTGTACTTACCCCATTCATCAATTAACCATCACTCTGTTCCTCTATTCTGATCGAGGCCCACTGATTAGTAGACCTCTTTACCATACCATGTTCTTCTTTTCCCATTAACAAAAGTATATGTTTATCAAGTGTCAAGTCTTTGTTCCAAACATTTATGCCAGGTTTATATGCTATTGTAATTACTTTATTTAACCGATTACTATTTAAAACAAGCAAATAATGAGCAGAAGAAGTTGGCTCTTTAATGAAAGCTATGTTGAATGCTTCGGACATATTTGTTAAAGGTAAGCTGAAAAAAATGCCGTCTTAATTATGTGGGGGTGAGACCACTGTAAAAGTCTCAGGGAAAATTGTAAAAGTCTGGAAGAAATTTCATACTCAGATTTGTCACAGGTTTTGTAGATTTCAGAAGAAAGATAATGGGCCTATTCAAAGAAAAGGTCTTGGTATTACACTAAAGTTGTGGTAAATAAATGTACATTTCTATGCTTTGAGTTAAAATACAGTGTTGAAGGTATGTATGTATTTTTAGAAAAATAATGACCCTCCTTAGCAGACTTTTAAAATTTGACTTACTCTACAATGGCTAGATATAGGGCTTCTACTCTTTATTGGCCCATGAATTGGCTCAATTTCAAATAGTCCTCATTTCTTTTTCATGTAGTTCAAGAGGTTCTCTCAAAACTTCAACTTTAATGTATTCATTCCTTTATTAATTTTTTTAAAAAGTTTTATTTATTCATTTTGAGAGAGAGAGAATGAGCAGGGTTGGGGTGGGGGGAGACAGACAGAGAGAGAGAGAGAGAGAGAGAGAGAGAATCCCAAGCAGACTCCACACTGTCAGTTCAGAGCCTGATGCAGGGTGCAAACTCATGACTGTGAGATCATGACCTGAGATGAAAACAAGAGTGGTCGCTTAACTGACTGAGCCACCCAGGGGCCATTTGCTAATTTTATCATGACTATGTGCTTAAAACAATACTTAGTGATACTATGGCTGCATTCAGTGACATGGTCTTTGCCCTCAGTGAGCTTACAATTGAGTAGGGAAAATATGCTACTTACACATACAAGTACGGTCAATTACATATAAGTTGTACAAAGCAAAACAAGGGCTCACTTCCAGAAGTATAGATGAAAGACTCATTTCTTTATTCAACAGATATTTTTAGACATACATCTTAGATGCCAGGAACTATGCTCAGTTCCAAGGATATAGTGGTGATGAAGACAGAGAAGTGCTTGCCTCATGGTTGTAGCTGAAAAGATGCTCCTTGAACATATGGTAGGATTCTCATAGGTAGACACAGCTTGAAGAAAAGAAACAGTGAGATAGCTTGATAGCTATGAAGCTATCTCAAGCAATGAGGTGGCTTGAGCAAAAGCAGGAAAAACTCAAGATTTGTTAAGGGATGAATGAACAATTTGGCTAGAGGATGAGGTGTCTGTGGAAGTGTAGTGTGAGAAAAAGATGAAAATGTATACAATCTTCTTTTTTCATGTAAGGACAATGTGAAAATCATGACTATGCCTTTCTGATCCTGTTTTCCTCATCAGTGAAGGGCAGGCAGTGGTCAGGCTCCATGATCATCAAGGTCTTTTTTTACAGCTCCTAGTGTTTTTCTATTCTGAATTCATATCCCCCTTTGTGGTCTTTGTTTTTTTTTTTAATTTTTTTTTTTTAACGTTTATTTATTTTTGAGACAGAGAGAGACAGAGCATGAATGGGGGAGGGTCAGAGAGAGAGAGGGAGACACAGAATCTAAAACAGGCTCCAGGCTCTGAGCTGTCAGCACAGAGCCTGACGCGGGGCTTGAACTCACGAACCGCAAGATCATGACCTGAGCCGAAGTCGGATGCTTAACCCACTGAGCCACCCAGGCGCCCCTCCCCCTTTGTGGTCTTTGGAACACAATCGACAGCCCAAAATCTTCCTTCCAGGTCTGATTTGTTCTTAGGCTCTCATCTTGGTTTGGAATTAACACAGGGAGTGAGGATGAAGAAATGGAATTTCTAACCCACATTGCTGAGGTTGTCAGGTCCTGCTATGGCACTCCATTAATTGCTAAAAGCACAAAATGATGGTAAGGAGCAATAGAGGAGCAACCAGAAGCCTTTCTAACTCCATTTGGTTCCTATAATTCCTTGTTCTTAAGAGTGTGTTTTGCCCCCCTGAGCCTTACATACAAAAGTGTCATCTAGATTTGGAATTTATAGCTTCTTCTCCTTTTATGTTATTTGCTTTTATAGTTTAAGCTTTACAAATTCTAAGACTATGTCTATATAATGCCCAGAAAGATTTATTGGGCAACAAATTTGCTTGGCCATTTGCATCCTAATGGCAAAAGCAATTTCTTCAGCCAGAATAGTTTATTTTCTTTTCAGTTGCAAATGGGGATATTTTAAGGGAAAAGAAGTTATTTTGGTTCAAAAGGGGATATTATAGCTCCTTCTGTCTGACAACTGTCAACCTCCCACCTCAGCAAAAGTCCTTTGTTGGTCAGGAATGAATTTCTTGACTCAAATGACCCAGGCTGTACTATCTACTCCTTATCTAAAATAAAATACAGCTTTGGAGTTTTTCTCTAGGTTTATGTAAATAGTTTTATAATTATACCATCTAAAGCAGAGAAAGTGCTATTTTCTGGAAGAGGGTTGGTGGGAAACCTTACTTTTTTGTTGTGTAATAATATGGAATACTATATTAAGAACCACAATGGCTACATTCTATTTTTTTGTTTGTTTGTTTAGCTGTAGACTTTGGACATATTGTTTGAGTTTGGGAAGCCTTAGTCTTTCTTGCCCAATTGGAGGCAGGGGGATGGGCTCAGGAAAAGACAGAGGGTGGGTGGTGTGGTGTTTGAGGCAGTATCATGGATCAGCCTCCCTGAGCACTTAATATGTCAGGAACTTTATATATCTTATTTCAATAGATACTCACGATATCCTTATGAAAACAAAAAGAAAAAAAAACCCTAGAGCTCAAAAAGGTTGGGTTATTTACCCATGTATTGGAGAAGGTCATCAAGAGGACGTGACCGCTGGGTGACCTAAGTGCTAGACCCAAGCAATCACCCTCACCCCTCCCCTGTCCTTGGAATGTACATTCTGCCACTGTTCACATAGTGAAAGCTGTTTTCGAGGATGCAGGCTTGAGAAATCAAGGCATTGTAGAGACCATCTGGATTGAATATGTGACTGAGCCCTAGTTCAGGCCTTTATATACACTTTCAGATTCTGGCAGGTGGGCGCAGAGGTCAGACAGGCCTCAAAGTTAAATTCCCTTGCTTGTTAAATCTTCCACCCACCAACCTGGAGTGTCCTGCCCTTTCTTTTGTCTCACCTTGCCCTCCATGTATGGGGACCAGTTTGTGAACCAACACCAGGGTCACAGCCATTGAGTGGAAATCCCCATATATGTTTGAGGTTACAGCTGGATTTTTATTTTACACACTGCCTTATCTGAGTTCCTGTCAAGTACTTTTTCTCAAAGCTCTACTTTTTGGTTTCCTGAAACATCAAATTCTAGCTTTTCCTTCTTTAGATGTATACTTTTAGGGTAAAATAAGTCAAAAGCAGGAATACAAACTCTCACCCTCTCAAATTTTCTTCGTTGTTGTATTAATGAGCCCACACACATGAAGTAGCTTCAGGACCGTCAAGTATTACTGTTAGATGAACACAATCGCTGCTCTGGGTTTTTTGGTCTGGAGGTGAACTTGTTTCATTTCAGATGCCCACAAAAATCTGCATTTTTGTTCCTCATTTTTTGATTCCACGTAAATTATGTAGCCATTTCCAAGATCTGCGAAAAACACTCTGGCAGGCATTGGGACAGTCAAAAGAAACCCGCAGGCCAGATTGCAAAGTCTATTGTGGAATGTATTGTGCATATCACCTTCTCTTGCCTAAAGTCAAGTAGTGGGAGTATAATACAGGCAGGCATGATGGCAGTCGTATACTGCTACAGGATGATAGCTCTCTAGTTTGGGGGGGGGGGACAGCTCTACTGGAGGAAAGGTAAAATCAGGCAATCCATCTGTTCAAAAACCCAAAACACAAAAAATCTTTCCTTTTTTGGCTCATTGTCTCAGTATAGCATCTTGAGTCTCTGGACAAAATGCACTTTTATACACATAAACCTAATTATACTTGTAATGAAAGGTGGGTTTTTCTTTTTGTTTGTTTTTTTGTTTTAAGGATTTGCTAACACCTCACAGAAACCTTTGAAAAGTATTCTATTTAGGGATAATTTTGCTGACTCAGTATGTCATGCATCTGGTATTCCTTTTTAAATTGATTTATTTTGGAGACATTAGTATAAAAGCTGTTTTTTTAAAAATCTTTCTTATGATTATTCTAATAGTTTGGGAAGAATACTCACTCTATCGTAACAGTAGTTTAGACACAGGTATTGTAACCTAAATATTCTTCCACTATATCTATACCTTCCACTAGGGAAAGGTAGTTGGGGTCTATTGAAATAAAATATGAAAAGCCAGATCAGGTGTCTCTGAGATTTTTTTGAGCGAGAGAGGACACTTTCTTTTCTGGTAAGGGAATTTGGGGTCTGAATGATAGGAAGAGGATTGACGAGAGCGTCCAGGGCTACTCCTTTCCTTTCTTCTTCCTCCCTCCCTCCCTCCCTCCCTCCCTTCCTTCCTTCCTTCCTTCCTTCCTTCCTTCCTTCCTTCCTTCCTTCCTTTCTGCTCAGAAGGAGGGAACCCAAGTGACAGCAGGGTGGGATGGTGGTCAGGGGAACCAAGCTCTAGGAATTCCTGGGCCCATTTAGAACACAAACTTCTTATAGAATGAAAATGATTTAACAGTAATACCAGGAAGCTTCTCAGAGCAAATTACAATCCCATCACAGAGAATTAGCAATGAAAGTTGACAGGCTTTATAAACTTGGAGATTTTGTTGTAGTGGAAGGCAACTTCAGGGAATAAAATGCCCTTAGGTACAAAGTGAGGAAGGGCTTCTATGCCTATGATTAATTTCTGTTATGCTATGTGTGGCTTTCTAACCAAAATTAGCATTTTAGAACCATAGTGATGATGCAGAGTCGCACCATTTCCACCTATTTATACAAATATGTCCATATGTGTAGGCATGCCTTCCACCATGATCTTAAGAAGGGCATCATCCTCACTGTTGCAAAAGTTGAACTTGACAGCATGTGGGTAAATTTTTGCATGCAGAAAATTCCAACAAAACACACACATACACAAGTTGTCAAGTTCAATGTTCCTGAACTCTGGCAATGTATCAATCAGTCTGACCTGTGGCCCTATTCACACCTAAATGAAGACATGTGGGTGGTATCTGATATTTATAAAATTTCTACAATTGACTTTATCCAGTCAATTTGAGAACAACTTTTCTATGTATTAAAGAGTGTTCCTGAACTAAAGTGGAGGGTATGGGCACTTATAGATTGGGATCCTTGTTTTTCCCTAGAAAAAGAGTATTTGTAAGAAAAAGAAATGCCTCTATGCATATAGTATAACTTAAGAAATCTCTAATAAAAATATCTGGACAATTGATATATGAATACATAAGTGCTCTCTGGCCCCACACAAATTAATTATTCAATTGCTAACTACAGTCAGGAAATGCTTGCCCCTGCATCTCACACTGTGCTAAGTTCCTTAAAGGATACAAGATAACTGGAAGCTGTTTTTACAACCAACTTGGAAAACATGATGCTGCCGTAGAAATTAGGGATTGATTCTTTAAAGCAATACAGAAACAAATAGATATTACAGCTGGTACAGTATATGTTTCAGGCAAATGTCTAACTTAGGCATCCAATTTTTTTTTTTTGAGATAACTTCTAAACACTTGTTGGAAGCCATTCCAAGCATAGCGTAGGGAGATCAAAACATCTGATGTGACACACTTCTTGGCTTTGGCAAATCGAAATCTAAACTGACCTTAGCGAGTCATGTGGTTTCCTTGAGACTCAGTTTCCTTACCTAATAAAGATGCTTGCACTAGATAAGTGACCTCCCCAGGAGTGGCAGGTGAGGAGATTATTTTCCTAGAGGACATGTGGAATGTCTAAAGATATTCTTGGTGGGAGGGTCGTGAGGTGGAGGGACAATGCTAATGGCATGTAGTGGGTAGAGGTCAGGGATGCTGAACATGTTACAGTGCATGGGACAGTCCTACACAGCTAAGAATTACCTGCCTCAAAATGCCAATAGGACTGAAATTGAGCTTAAAGATTTCTCACAGCTCTTAATACTTTGTGGTTCTTAGTTAATGTTTCTCGATCATTAGAAAGCTCAAGTCACCTAGAGAAATTAGTTTAACAGATTACTAGACCCCCTGACATCCAAATATATTAATACGTCAGGTTTGGTATGTGACTGAATCTGGAATTTTAGTATGCACACTAAGTGATTCTGTTGCATATGAGTCCTCAGATTATATTTTGATAAACCTTACTAAGATACACATTGACACTGAAGAAATCTCGGTTGATTCTTGAAAAATGATACTGTTGACATTTTTAAATTAATTTGGTCATGAGTCATACAACCACACTTGAAGACTTATACAAAGTCTCACAGCTTGTTAGAAGCAAGATGGCACCAGAATCCACCCAGTTCTAGCTCTGAAGCCCATACTCTTGTCACTATGCAAACTCCTTCTGAGAGTAATGCAGTCTCTGAAAGACAAACAAGCTGTAGATGAAGAAGGCAAACAAGGCTAAAAGGAGATCGGAAGTCTGGAAGAGAGTATTTCCACTGGTAATAGAAAAAGGGAATGTGAATGGTTAAAGGTAAAATGAGAGTTGCAAAGGACCTTGAATGAGAAAATGAATATAATTCAATCTGTTAGGCCAGTGTTTCGCAGCTCTAGTTACAGATTAGAATCACTTGGGATCTTTTAAAAAATATTGATGCCAGGGCCCCACCCCAGAGATTCTGATCTAATTGGTCTGGGGTGGGATCATGCATCAGGAGGTTTTAAAAGCCCCAGGGGATTCTAATCTGTACCCAGAAGACCACAGGGAGCCACGCTATAATCCATAAACAGGTGAGAGTCTTTAAGAAAATGTTGAGGAGGATTAACCTGGTGGAAATGTATAAACTAGATTAGAGCCTGAGAAATGGAAGAAAGGGATCAGCTGGGAGGCTATTGTAGGAACCCGGGTGTGTGGAGATAAAGACCTAGACTAAGGAGATGGGTTAGAAACAGCAGTGAAGAGACCTCCCTTAGCTCTTCTGACCCTGCTGTCACTGACCTGTTGTGTGGCCATGGGAGAAGTCACATTTCTTTGTCTGCATTTCTCACTAACTCAAAAGAGCTAACACTGTCCCTGAAGATATGACAGCATTGTTATGAGATTCAAACTAGATAACTGAAAATTAGATATTTTGGATAGTTATGCACATGTTCAATATATGTTGAAAATGATGGTAGTGGAGCTGGAAAACCCTAGAGGCAGCCTAGATGTGTTCACATTGGTGAGACTGGTGACCAACTGAAGTTACAGAAGGGTTGAAAGATATTCTAAAGGTATAAGCCTTTATACCAATTCTGTTAGAATTGGAATCTAACAGAAATGGGGAAGTTGGGAATCGGGAATGATTCCTAAAGGAAAATGGCAGTAGGTGTGGATCAGAGGTTCTCAGCTGGGGGCAATTTTGTTCCCTAGAAGGCATTCAGCATTGCCTGGAGACTTTCTGCTTGTCATGATTTGTGTGTGTGGGTGCTACTGTTAAACAGTAGGCAGAAGCCAGGGATGCTGCTAAAAATCATATAGTGCACACGACAGCCTCCCACAGCAAAGAATTATCTGATCAAATATGTCAATAGTGCCAAAGTTGAGAAACTTGATAGAGACATTACAGATAGAGTTGGAAAGGGCCAAATACATCATGATTCAGTTCCATGTTTTAGTTTCACCATAGGGTAAAACGAAGTTCAGAGATTAAATGACTGGGTTAAGGTCCTGAGTGAGTGGGCGCCACCGTGACAGAACTGAAATCCAGTTCTCCTGAGTGTCCAGTGCTCATTAGTGAGAACCTATCTGACCTCTCACTCAATTGATATATGGGCCAGGGGCATTCAATTGGATATGCTCGGTACCCACCCACCTGGGAAGTCTGATTTGAGGGCTAAGTAGGAGGTTAGTGGTGGAGATCTCCATCTTAGAGTAACCAGTACAGATGTTTGATTTTCAAATAACTTAAATATGGATAGAAACAAGAAAATATAATAGAAAATGTAAACAAAGAATTGCTGAGGACCCAGAGGGCTCTTGGAAGGGAAGGTCAGAAACACCAGGAGATCTGTTCTGATTCAGGGACTTTGGACTCAAGTAAAAAGGAATGGCCAACACTGTGAAATACAGCATAAAATCAGATAGGATGAAGCTTCAAACAGTCATTAGACTCCTGAGGTGGAGGTCAAGGTGACATTTGGAGGAGCTGTTCCATCCAGTTGGGGAAATAAAGGAAATTTCAAAGAGGGAGAGAAGGAGCAATGGGATAATGAAGAAACGTGGGTAGTAACTGCCAAGAGTTTCCTCGTGAAAAAGAGATAATCAGGACCTATGGGATATAACAAGGTCAAATCAAGGACTCAGGAGGGCAGGAGCTTCACCTGCGTTTGCGGAGAGCCAAGGGGAATTGGTGGCATTGACTGGCCCTGGCGCACACACACAAGCAAACGCAGAGCTGCGGCGATACCGGAATGTGCGCACTAGATGGCAGTAGCGGGGCCCTTTCGGCTGGGTTCGCTGTCCTATAAGACGCTGCTTGTTTAAGTACAGTCGCATTTAGTTGGAGCTGCAGGGGAGTGAGGGAGAGGAGGGTAGGAAGGAGGCAGCGGGAGAGCTTGAGGGAGAAGGGGGCTCGCTGTGTTTCCACCAGGCACAGGCTTCGAGCGTCCCTCCCGGGGCCTGGCTCGCGCTCTTGCGGAGGAGAGCGAAGCTGTTTGGGTCCGGCCGTCGTGCGGCAGGTCTGTCCGGGTTGCGGGAGCCGGGAGAGCCCAGAGGGAAATCGAGGGAAGCGAGCCGCTCGTTTTACTAGAGAGAGCGCGAGCGGAAGAGGCGAGAGCAGGACGCGCGACGGAGCACCGAGCGCGGCGGAGACATGAGGACCTACTGGCTGCACAGCGTCTGGGTGCTGGGCTTCTTCCTGTCCCTCTTCTCGCTGCAAGGTAAGGGGAGGATTCCCTGGCCCCTCGCGTCCAGTCCTTCCCGCCGCCGGCCTCGGGGTGGTCGCTGGAGTGAGGAGCGCTCGGAATATGGACGGAACGCGGTTTATTGACAAGTCCTGCGGTGCGCTCTCTGCCTTCCCGGCTCTGCGCCCAGGCTGGGTCCTGAGGCGTGCAGGAGTGTGCAGACAGACTTGGTGCATTATCGCTGTTGGTGGGGAGATTTGGAACCGGTGTGTGTGTGCGGGGGGGGGGGGGGGAGCAGAGTGGAGCGTGCGTGTGTGTGTGTGTGTGCGCGCGCGCGTGTGTGTTGGCGGGGGTGGGGGCTGGTGCGAGGGGTGGCGACGGCGGAGCTGGGGTTGCTCCTCTGTAAACTCCAAGTGCCATCGCGGTGTTCGCTGTCCCCGTGTCCCCGGTGCTGATACAACTGCATTCCTTCTCTTTGAGGAGGGAATTGGCATTAAGTTTAGAAGGAGGCTGGGTATCCGCTCTCCACCTGGTACTTGTATCTCTATGTAAAATACCCCTTACAGATTCTGCCCGAGGTGGGGGAGGGAAGCGGGCGGAGGGGAGATACTGGGGTGGAGGAGAAAATGAGAGAAAGAATATGAATTTACGGGTTAATAGCTATGCTGACTCGGAATGGTCAATGTTTCATGCTTGGAGGACTAAATTGCTGGTGCTGGGTGTTTACTTTGAAGAGGGTTTAGGTCTCTACGTTTTGGGAGGTTGTGAAATGAATTCATGAAGGTTAAAAATGAAAACACATAGTGTGCATTTCACTTACAAGCTGGCATCCAGAGCTCCATACATGAACGTACCTCCAATACATGAAGTAATTCTAACATAAAAAATATATTCTCTTTAATCCACCTGTCTCCTACTCTTCCCTGAGAGGAGCCTTGCACAATTAGCCACAGAGCATGTGTGCTATATTGCTCTACCACTGATGGTTCTACTACATCTTCATGTTTGGGGCATTCTGCCATCATTGGGACCAGCTCCCGCGCACATTTCTCATGCTACTGCCCGTGTGAGTCTATTCTTTGACACACACACACACACACACACACACACACACACACACACATGTGCATGCACACATACACAGGCACAGACCCTCTCATGAGCACACTGACTTGAAATGACCAGACTGACGATCCTACTCCTGATTTTCTTCTGACAGCTGGTTGCTAATGTTACATTTGTGGGTTTCATTTTTCATTGCTGGGGGATATTTTGTGTAGCTGTAGAACCCTCTTGCCAAATGAAAAGAGAATAGACTCCCTGCCTATTTACTAGATGAAGCATCTCAAGTGAATAAACACTATGTTGAAGTTAAATTTTGAACTAAGCTTTGGGGAGCGGATGGAACTCACCCATAACACAATTACAAGTTACAGGTCCTAAAACTTCATCTTAGAACTCACTGACCCATTCCTCTGCCATCTAAATTGTGGGCTCTTGTAATACATAATTCCTCTACTAAAAATGCCTACATGAAAAATAGAATCCCAAACCAGGTTTGGCTTTTAATATTTTATTCCTTCGAATTTTTTTTCCTCCAGAGCTCTCAGGACTTTCTCTGTGATTTCAGATATTACTGCAATTCAGCTTTTTCATACAGAGACATTAGCATCGTGACTGTACTGTGCCAGCAGCAGAGGTTAATCCCTTCCTATTCCATTTAGCTCTAGGAACTTAGCTCTTCAGATAAAATGCTAAGAATGAAGTCACTAATACAGGCTTCTCTTAGGTTTGAATAAAACTGTAGAATATTCATAACGCAGTCATGGGGGTCATACGAGTGAAGGGCAGATCACAGTGCTGGGCTGATGTCAGATGGTACTTCTGAAGGATGGGAAAGGTCTGATGAAGCATCAAACCAGATCTCTAGATTTCAGAAGATCTTCCACCTAAAAACGAATAAAGCTCTATAGGCTTCTTAGAAATAGCAAAGTTAACTATAATGGTAACTCTTTGAAATAGAGTATCTGGTATCATTTGGACAAAGTAAGTGGTTTTTCTTCCTAGAGAATATATATTATTTTTTTTCCAAAGAGGAGTTTTTAGGAGTTTGCTCAGTAGAGTTTGGTGAATCATGGGAGGTGGCCCCAATTCTTAAGCTCTGGGGTCCCTCGATGTTTGGCACAGACCAGGAAGCAGTAGCTTTGGGTAATGGGGTAGGAGGAGAAGGTACTGTGGTCTGACGAGGCCAGGAAACACCGCCATCAATCACAGTTGCCAAATACGACTCTTCTGTCTTCATCACGGCAGGTTGGACTGGCTGCCTCACAACATGTTCCCTCTCTTACATGGGTTATTCAATGTCAGAGCCCACGACTCTCTTGATTCAGCTCCTTCTCTTGACTACTATCTCCCTCCTGCAGCATAGTTACTTCTGTTGTTTTCATGGATGGATATGTTCATGGATCCACAGATGATGCTGTTGTTCATTTTTAAGTACACTTGATTTGTTTAGAAATTTCTAATGTGAGTGTCTGAGGCTGTGTGGATGGGTATTTGAATAACTTGGGCTGGACTTGTGAGTCCAGCTGGACTTGTGCAGTCTATGCCCTTACTTTGTGACCGTGGGCAAGTCAGATCCCTATATTGGTGTGTTCTCAGTAATAATTAGGCTCTGTTTCTTGGTAATGATGTAAGGATCATTAACATTTTGAAACAGAGGATATAAAATGTTAGTCAAGATTTATTTACATATGAATAAAGACCTATAATTTTTCTTGTACTTTTTATCCAAATATCCTAGAGTACTTTGCTGTAGTTGATTATAGCGCTCCGTGCCTCATCTTTCCGATATTGGTCGGTATAATTTATAACTTCTAAGCAATGAGAAAATGGTGAGAAGTCTACATGGTTAGTGGCCCAGCTGGATTTTATCCTTGATACACTAGTAAATGTATTTTATGTTAATGACAGCTCTTTAGGTAAAGGCTATAGGTTCTCAGAAGAAAGTTTTCTAGCACATGACTACACTATAATCACATTTCCTTGTACCCGTGAGAAAGCAGAGGAAAAAAGAGTTCAGGTGGAATTTTTTAAAGGCAAAGGGAAGCAAGCAAACAAGCAAGAACAAAAACTCCTCAGAACTCTCTGTCTTGGGCTTGGTTTAATTTAAGGCCCCTGTTCCATTGGCTCGGATCTGGCTGGGTGTCCTTGTCATGTGGCATCTGTCCCTTCTTTCTCAAGCTCCACAGCCAGAGAGCAGCCACTACTTTTCCCTGAGGTTGGCTCTGTTTCCTACCTTTGGCATCTGGAATGGCAGTAGCTGTGTGCCCTCTGGGGATTGCAGAAGAGATGGACTCCACTTGGCCCACCCACCCCATCTCTGGTTCATTTGGGCATGAAGGTCGACTTGGCTTCCGCCTGCAGCCAGGTTTGGGCTGCTGAGTGGCCAGGAGAAGAGTGTAGTTACAGGGCATCAGAGGCTGCATGGCCAACCCCTAAGGGGAGCCTAGCAGCAGCTGCTCAGTGAGAGACCAGCAGAAATGCCTAGGTTGTGATCATTCTATCTCATTGTTATGAGGCTCCCTTTAAAGAACATCTTTTGTGAGCTGGGTCTAAATTGCTCCCAGGGACTCTCCCCACCCCCTTCCCAAGCAGTTCTAATGCAAATGTCTTGGCAAACTTCTCCAGTGGTGTTTCCCAGCTCCCTTTGACAAGGACTAAAAATGAGACCCTTCAAGAAATGACTTTTTTTTGAGTTCAAGTTATGTGTTGTGTTGATATTAGGTAATAACAAGTGGTTAGGAAGTAAAAATGTGAAGTTCAAATTTCACCCAAGTAACTTAAAAAGAGTTAAAGCACCGTACATCAGTTCTGAGTTTCTGCTAGATAGGAATGCTGATGGTATATCCTTGCCACAATCATTATCCTAGCAGAGATTCCTGGACCATTGACTGCTGTGAGGTCCCTCTGAGATACAGGAGAAATAGTTTTTTTTTTTTTTTTTTTTTTCTTAAGACACTTGCATTCCAAGGAAATGTGTGACCTCACGCATTAAGTCTATCTATCTACCTACCTACCTACCTATCTACCTATCTACCTATATATCTATATATCTATCTTAACATTCTGAGGAACTTAGACTCTACCCTTTTATTGAAAGTTACCTTTCTCTAGATATTATAGGTGTTTGAATATACCTTGTCAAAGCTTTCAATGATGATTATTAATAATAATACAAACCCTTGGCTCACATTACCATGATGATTGGTGAAAAATGTATACAATATCTTCTTTTGGGAGTTCTTTGTGAGTAGTTTATTAATTGAGAAAGGCACAGTACAGTCTAGAAGTAAAGTAATTGACCAGAAAGTCTTAGGATTTCTCTTCTTATTTCATTTTATAACTGTCCACAGGTTAACCCCAGAAGACTATAATTCATTTTACAGAATTGTGGTCAGATCCTGAGGCCAAACATGTCTTTGAACACATAACAATGTTTGTACTGTGAAGATTGTATTTATCATATTTTCCTACATAGTAAATTTTCTTCATCATATACCTTTCTACCATGCCTGATGTATTTGAAATAACCTAAAATATATATTTTTTCCTTATCTGATGCTTCCCTTCATACCATTACCCCTCCACCACCTATGACTTCCTTTTATTCTCTTTCATTTTTTATTCTTTAAAAACCTCAATACTGCCAACATAAGCAGTGTTAGTCTGGACAGTGTTAGTAGGGAAGATGGTTGAATGAAAAGAACACTGAGATACACAGTAGAAAAATCTAGATTCTGATTCTGAATCTGCTAATAATTTCCTGATAAAATGTGACCATAATCTCACGTAAGTCTCAGTTTCCTAATTTATTGAATTGGGAAAATGGTGCCTGTGGGATGTCATTCACATGCTTTGAAAGTTATAAGGCTTTAAGCAAATGCATTATTTGTTTCTGCCGGAGAAGATAAAGAGTTAAATTAAAAGGAATGATCTGGCTGCTTGCCACTGACTGAACAGAATTTGCCAGTGTTCATAGCTATCTCTTTCTCCCTGCCTCCATCCTTTCTTTCTCTGGACTTGGGTGAGAGCCATATTGAGCTCCCAGTGCTAATTTAATGCTGAGGAGAGATACCAGTATTGATATAGGGTTGCATAAGCTGCTTCTGCCTTCTTCTCACTTTGCTCGAAGGGCTTAAGCCAAAACACAAAACAAAGCAAAACAAAAATTGAGGGAAAACATGTGTCCACTTTTAATTCCATGCTAACCACCCTTTGTTTGTTTCCCATTTTCATAAGCCTACAACAATCCCACTTAATATTTTAGCTTGCAGTACTGAGGAATTGCTGAAGGAAGGAAGAAATGTTAGGGGATCTAGATTCCAATTAACTTTGCTACTGTGGCTGTGTAACTCTGTGTGAATCACTGTTGTTTAGTAAATGAGAGTGAGAATCTCCAAGATTAATGATCTTGCTGAGGGTGTCAGCAGACCAGAACTCTGCTGCTCAAATAACCTCCATCCCTTCTCTTTTCCTGTGTTCCTCCTTTCCTATTTCAGTGTGAAAAAAGCCAGGAAAAAAGGAAGTTATACAGGGAAATATACTGGCATTGTTGGTGTGTATATTACTATTTGTCTTTCACTGAAATATCAATGATATTAAGAGATTATCTATGGGCACCATTTATAGGGCTGTTTTTATAGCCTTATTTCAAGTGCAGGGTTAGGTACATTTAAATCAACAATACAACTTAGTTTTTACATGGAGTGAATGCTGAGTATTGAGGGAGCAAGAAGAATTTATACAAATGTCTTCCCTGATTCAGGGACCTGCCCCCTTTTCTCTCCTTGAGAAGGCAGCTGTGTACTCCCAGGGGTGGCAGGAAGAGTGTTTACCTCTCCCCCTGCTGTCATCTCTCCTTCCTCCTACCCTGCAGCCCCAGAAGCTGTATCCTCCTCCCAGGAGAGGAGATACGTGATTCTGTCTCCTGAGGAGAGGCAGCAAGATGCTGGGAGGAAACCCAGATTTGCTGTCCCTAACCAATTATCAGAGGAATTCTGGCTGGGTCAGGCGGGTCCAGGCAGCCAGTGACCAGGCTGGCTTTCCACTGGGGACCCTCCATCTAAACAGGAACGGAGAGAAACTGATTTCTGCCTCTTACAGTGAGATAAGATAAATTCCACTGACCTGATCCAAACCTGTGCTAGCGTATCAGATGCAAGCTTGAAACTGCTCCTGGTAACAACTATGGTTTTGTTACTGAAATTTTAATTTCCTATCTTTCCCATTAGGTAATGTGGTTCGGGCTGAGGAGGAAGGAGAAGAGTGGGCATTCTGTGGGTTTAAAGTTATTTTTGTTTGTATGATGTGTGCAGTATGAAGAATGGGTAGGCATGTCCGCTGGTTTGGGTTTATACAAGGTACAGTGTGTAAGAAAGTGAGTGGATATGCAGGAAACTACTAATAGTCCTCCCCCTCTCTCTTTGTTCCTTCCATAAATATTTATTAAGCCTAAGCAAACACTCTTATGAACCTTATAGCAAAGGAGGTAGACACTTAAAGGATAACAAATTAATTACCATTGTAATATACAATAAAGGAGAGTTTAGGGTACTATGGGACTATATGGGAGACTTGCCTTACTCTGGGGGAGCTAGGAAGGGCTTTCTTGAGGAATTGATATGTAATTGAATTTGAGTGACCAGTAGGAATTAGCTATGGGAGTGAGGGGTGGAGCGTGCTTTCACAGCAAAGAGGAGTCTTGCCTGGTTTGAGGTATGAAGGAGAACATATTCCAGGAACTGAAGGAATGGAAGGGGTGCAAAGACCAAAGAGGAAAATGCCAGAGGGTAAACCTGGATAGGTGAACTAAGCCTAACACTGTGGAGCCTAAGGAGAGTTGCAAGAATGTGGGCTTTAGTCTAAGGTGTAAAACTTAGGGAAGGCAATGAAGTATTTTAAAGGAGGAATGTGCCACAAGAGGTGTGAGTTTTTAAAGTAGGACTCTGGCTGTAGTAAAAGGAAAAGAATGGGTGGTGGGGAGATGCCAGTTCAGAGGCTTCTAGTATATGGGAATAGAGATAATGGTTTACCTAAGGTGGTGGCTTTGAGAGTGAATACATTGGGAGATTCAGGGCAGAATCCTCAGGGCTTGATGGAGTGAGGTTCTCTGGCACACAAGTGTGCAAACAAATCATGGCAGTTATGCTGAGGATACAAAGTGGACATTTTAAAATGGCCATGTGTGTGTATTACCTATCGCTTATTACTGACAACCTTGGGAGGTCATATGCTCTTATTTCCACTCTACAACTGAGGAAAGAGGCTTAAACCAAGTACAGCTGGGCTTGTCTTCTAAGCCTGGCTTTTGTCTCCAAATCCAGGTTCTTACCCTAAGTAGTGGTATAAATGGGAATAACTTATAGAATTAAAAAAAAAATTGTTGACTGACCATCTTTGTGGCCTTGGGGAAGTTACTCTCTGATTCTGGAAATAATATCTAAGGTCTCTCTGAACTCAAAGAATTAGACAAGTCTATGATTTTATTCTGATTGGGGAGAAGTATAGTCTTAATTAGCAAGATAGATGAATTAAATATGTCTTTTAAAGAATGCAGCTTTATTTCATTTGAACACATACAAAAAAATAGTTCCCAACAGTCTTTTCAAGGAGAGGGTCTTGCTGACCTAATTGTATGGCCATATTAAAAAAAAGAACCAAACTTTTCTATAATTGGTGGTAGCACCATTTGTTTACATAGAGGTCATGACTAAAGTCCTAATCCTAGCTCTTTGGGGGGGGGGTACATTTTATTCCATATTTCTATGAAACTTCAGAACACTGGACATTTGAGCATAATTCAGTATGTATTTAATGGGAATCTAGTATTCTTAAATACTTTGCTAAAGAGTAATACATGAAATATGATAAGGTAGAAAACAGACTCAAAAAATCACTGAAAAGCAGAGGATGAGAATGTATCACTGATGTGGCCTTAAGACAATACTGAAGGATAGGAAGATTTATAGGGGTAAGGGAAAAGATGAAGGATGCTTCCTCTGAGGAAAAGAATACAAACAAAGCAACTGAGGAAGGGGTGTTTGTACTGTGTTTGGGTTATAGTATGGACTTCAGCCTGAGTGGAGTTAAGGGGTTCATGTTGGAAAGTATTGACAAAGAAGCCTGAAGACTCAGGGTGAACCTTGGATGCCAGGCTGAGCCATTTGTACTTGATCCTGAGAGAAATAAAGGGCCATTGATTGGTCCAGGAAGGAAGTGACATAAGGGAAATGTTGCTTCTGGAAGACTAAATTGATGCCAAGATGCCATTTGCATACATAATACAGAGTCAAATTCAAGCCTTGCTTTTGTTTGCTGCAAATTCCAAGCTATTTGTTTTTTCTTGTGTTAAATGTACAAATAGGTGAGGCAGGGATTTAATTTTTAAAGTCCGTAGGGTCCTCTGAGTGTAAATATCTCTCCCGTCACATTTTGTAGACCTCCACATAGATATATGTGTGTGTGTCCTGTAGGATGACTTAGACATATGGGGTCTATATAAGACTTAAGCATGTATGTTATTGATAAGGCAATAAGGGCTTGTGTGTATAATATATAGTGTATAATATATGATGAGTAGGTAGTGAGGGTAGCTTTTCCTAGATTGCTGGGTTTCCGATGTAGACCATCTGTTTAGTTCTGTTCTTGTATAATATATGGTGAGAAAATATTGTTAAATAAACCTTGGCAACACTGAAGGAACTTTGAAGTACTTCCCATTGCATTCCAAAGCAAAGCTTGCTTTTTTTTTATATTCTTAGAATGAGTGAAACTACAGTTTTCTCTGATACGGCTTAAAGAATCATTTGTGTTTTTAAAAGTTTCTCCTTACAAATAAATGGGCTCATTGTAGAAAACTGAGAAAACCTAGAAAAGCACAGGAAGGAAATGAAAGATCAATCATATGCTCAATGCTGGAGAACCTCTATTAGCTTTCCTTTTTGTATACCATTACAGACTCCCTCCCACCCCAGGCATCTATATTCAGGTTAGAAAATTAGGATCATGGTTTTACATATACCTTGTGATTTACTCTTTTCTTTTAATAGCCTATCATGAAATGTCATTCTCTATTAAATATTCACCTACAACATCTTCGTTAATGGTTGCATAGTGTCCCATACCATTACTTATTCATCAGTGCCCTATTGAATATACTTTTTTGGTGAGTGGTTTTATTTTTAAAATAAGGAAGATACTATATGATGCCATCCACAATTAACTTTTTCTTGCTTCATGAACATAGCGTATTTTAGCAACCCTAGGACATGGACTAGCGTATTAATCCAGTGTGAGTGCATTTTTCAGAAACCTTGTTGGTTTTCCTCCAGTATTTTATCTTGGGTTGCTCGTTCATGGATACATGCTTGTTAATCTCATGATTTCTTCATAGGTACCTGTATGCTCACAATGATTAAACTGTATGCAGTTTTTTTTTTTCTTCACGTACATTAATTTACCTGGGCCCCAAGGGTACTCTGTGGGGAAGAAAGCAAGTTCAGAGTACTGAGCACCTGCAGTAGGAAGATGGCATATGTAACATCTAGTCCAGTGCCTGGCACTGTAGTGAAAGCTCTAAAAATACTAGTTGCTGCTGTATTTTGACAGTTGTGCTCATGTTATCTCCTTGAAAATAACTTGTATTTTATTTTATGTTAATTTTTTTGGTAGTGTTTATTATATTCCTTTTAAGGATGAAGAGACTGAGACCTTAGAAGGTTCAGGAATTTAAGTGAAATAAAATGCTAGTCAACAGTATAGCAAGCCATGATCATCTCTCTCCTGGCCCTGTGCTCTTCTCTGTGACTTCTCTGGCAGGGACAGAGAATCAGTTGTTCAATACTTTTCACTGGGATATCACTTGATCCTGAAAGGGAGTTCCCCCTGGCTCCTCTTTGATGACTGGTTGTGGGGATGTCTCTTGGCAAATCTCAAATATCTAAAATGTTGCAGTTTAAAAGCCTATCTACATTGATCTACAATCTCAAGGTCCCACCTTTGAGTTCCTTTTAGAATTTATACATGGATGCCATCCAGCAAGGATGACTCATCTACATCTGCTTTGTCAAATTGTTTTCAAAGGTCACATATCCGCATCCTTTGATCTGATTGTCCTTTTAAAATTTGAAACAGGTAACACTTTTGAGACAGTCTGAGGCAGAATATCTGGTTTCCTGGCCTTTGCCTGATTACTCTGGGTCTGCTTTCTCATTCCTGTGGTAAGGTGGTTTGTGTAATTCTCCACCCTATCTCCTCCATTTGCTGCACTTGAAAACTTACAATAGGTTCTATAGACAGTGTTTTGTGCTATTCCTTAGTTTCTTTTTTTTTTTTTTTTTGGACTCCCATAATTCCTAAGTTGTACTTGAACTACCACACTTTTTCTGCCTTCCTTGTTTTTCTTAAATCTATTTATATTTTCTATATATTTATTTTTATGTTTTTCCTCTGCCTTTTAATATCTCTGGTACTTAGCCAGTTGGTAATAAAGGACTTTTCCAAGCTCTTTTTTTTTTCTTTTTTATTCCCCTGGACCTACGTTTACTCTAGGTGTTATAACGTTTCTAAACAGCTTTTATGACCTCTTGTGAGGTCATTTTTACTTGTAGTTTTTCTGTGCTGATGTCATTTTGTCCCTGTTTTCTTTTCTAAAATTAAATATTGTGATTTTTCTTGGGGTTTCCCACTACCACTAGGATGTGGGGTTGAGTTTTGTTATAGGTAGCTTAGCTTCAGCTGATTCCTGAAGCTGCTTTGTATAGTCCTGCTCCCCACCCCCTTTCTTCCTATTCATTCTAGAATTACCTGTCCTAGGGAGCAGTTATATGGCCTATTAAACACCCCCACCCTCACACATTTTTAAAATCCTGTGGTTTTCCTTGTAGTCTACATTAAACAATAAAAAAAAAAAACCTCTTATTGTTAATATCTGCTTTGGTTTTCATTTCCAAATTAATTTCATTGTCATAAGGCAGATTTTTGTATCTGCTAGTTGCAACATTTTAATTATTTAGGTTTAGAATTCTCAGCTACAAACCTCTAATAAAGTCAGTATGTTCATGTTTTTAACCCTAGGATACTTTATCTTCTTATTTCACATGCTGTATCTTCTGTTCATGAGTTCTCCTTCCTCGAGCACCCATGAATATTTTTAGAATGTCTAATTCTCTGTATTCTCATTATCACTACTCCTACTGCAACTACTACTGTCTCCTGTTCTAAGGGATTGCTCCAGAATCCTACATGGGCTCCTAGCAATTGATTCCCTACCTTTAGTCAGAGTGACCCTTAAGGTCCTGTCACTAACTCCTAGGTCCATATGGTATTAAGGAAAAACTGAGTTATCAAGCTTCCAGCTTCTGCTCTGCCACACGTGTTATTTAGGAAAGTTAATTAGCATCACTGAGACTCAGTTTTACCTGTGAGAAGGAATTGGAGGAGACTTTAACCAGTTTTTTCCAATGCTGGTTTTGTTTGTTTGTTTGTTTGTTTGTTTTTTAGTGCTTTTCAAATACAGCTAAGTTTTTGTCTGTATTTTTTTCTATAATGCTTATATACATTGAAATCCAGGTATATTTTAAATTATAATATATAGTAATTTCACAGAACCCACTAATTGGCAAGGTGGACTTAATGATAACATTAAACAATGGCATCTAAGTCCTATGAGGGCAATATAATTATCTACAGGAAAACCTAGTCCAGTTGCCACTGATTCCTATGGTGATTTGATTGAAGCATTCTTCAGTGTTTATGGCTGTCCACAAAAGGAGTGAGAAGGTGAGAATAGGAATGTCTTATAAAATCTGCCACCCCTTTATGACTTTTCAAGTTATAATAGTAGTAAACAATGTTTGTTCTGGTTCTGTCTTCAGATTTAGGATACCTCTAATCTTCAAATCTCTCTCCTATATTATAGGAGATCCCCAGAGAAGATATGGCTTTATAGATTTCATCTTACATAATATTCCAGAGTGGTCAGTGCAACTCAAGGAGAACTATATCTTAAGGATTTTGTGGCTTGCTTTGGACTCAGTCAGACAGAGTTGGGTGATTGGTTCATGAGCATGGTAGAAGTTACATAGCCTGATCTGTGCATGTTCCCTACTGCAGTCCTTCTCACTATCATTGGTTCTACTCTGCTTGTTCCTGTCCATGGTCTCCAGGTCACTCCTGTTGTTACCTCTACAGTTCCTTCTGCTTCATGTTCGACCCATACGTGTTCCAATAATTTGTCACATTGTTGAATTAGGCAGAGTACCTTCTATCTGAGCCGTGTTTGGGATTAGACCAGATGCTGTAGTGGCCTTTCAATATTCTGTGTTCAATTTTTCAAAACTCATTCCTCTATTGAAGTGCCCCCTTTGCAAATGAGGAGTTGTTCAGTAAGTATAAAGTTTCAGCTAGGCAAGATACGTATGTTCTACAGATCTATACAACATAGTGCCTGTAGTTTAACAATACTCTATTGTGCTTCTAAAATAGGATTGAGAGTGTAGATGTCATGGTAAGTGTCTTCCCATAAAACAAAAAGACCCAAAGAAACACAAGCAAAGTTTTGGAGGTGATGGATTGTTGTCTTGATCATGCTGATGCAGAGGTGTAATGCGTGTGTTCAGACTCCCCACACTGTATACATTAAACATGTGCAGTGTTTTTGCACATCAGTTATGCTTCAATAATGTGGCTTAAAAATTACAAAACAAAAATACCCCCTCTCCAAACTTCCATCAACATCTCAGAACTCCAAAGACTCAAATATGAATTTAAGGAACTGGGTTGAAAAAGATTTCATCATCTGTCATCAAAATCCTAGCTTTCCCCCCCAAGTGCTACTACCCCCCAAATCCTCACTATTAGATTTAGGTTAACTCAGGTTTATGATCTGAATCCTCTCTTAATGGTTAAATTTCTTGTAACTTTTCAGTTACTCCTGGAAATAGGCCCCTCCAGATGTCCCATTACCAAGCATCAGGCCTCCCTTCTAGAAGACATTAATACAGTGGGAAATTTCAAAAATGATGTCTGAGACAAAATGAGAGCTCAGAATTTGTCTTTTCATAGATCAAAGGAGATAGTGACATTTTTTTTTTTAAATACTGTCTTTGATTTCTAGTTAGAAATTCACTCTTCATCCCCATGTGAGAAAAGGGTTTGGAATGGTCTCACTGCAGTGGACTCTTAAAATCAGAACAGAATTCTAATAGCACAAGACCAGTCTACTTGGACTACAGTTGCTGGGAATGGAATAACAGATTGAGGGCAGAGGCTTCATGATATCTGAAAGTCCTGAAAGTTTCTGCAAAGTGGGGTTGCATTTTTTTATGATAATAATAATGGCTTATAATAATAATAGTGGTTTAAACCTAACTCATTTAATTCTAATAGTAATACTATTATCATCATTTGCATATTATAGATAAAGAACATGAGGTAAAGTGAAGTGTAAGTTGCCTAATGTCACACAGCTCAAAGGTAGCAGAGCCGGGTTTTGAACTTAGGTAGTCTGGCTCCAGAGTCAACACACTTAACTCTTCTACACTGCTTTGGGATAAAGAATGTTGTTCATAAGGGAATGATTTTGTAAAGAGATAATGATTACCTGTCCATCTTTCTAAGAATCCCCACATGTAATCATTATTTACTAATGAGGGTTTCAGAAGACTTTGAGACTTTCTAGATCTTCGTTTATGGTTCTAAGTGGTTTTTGTGTGCTAGGTTAACCAACACACCTGTGCTGGGGGGCGGCTCTGTCTTAAATGAACTCTGGTAGATGTTAAGCTGTTTGCAGAGACGTATGGGAGAGAATGGTGACGATAATGACAGAGGTGGCAGGGGTGCTGATGCTGGAGAGGCTAGTGCAGTGTGGTAGTATAGACCCTGTGAGGCAAGGTATGCAACATTTATAGAGCAAAGCTCTGGAAAGGTAGCTTTTTAATTCAAGGGCTCGGCTTTTCATACCACCTGCTATAGCAGAGAGTATTTGACATTGTGTGTGAGAGAAAGGAAACACACACACACACACACACACACACATATATATATATATATATATATATATATATATATAGAGAGAGAGAGAGAGAGAGAGAGAGAGAGAATAGGGTCAGTCTTCCAGGCAGCATTCAGCCCAACAGATACTATTTTTCTGCTAGAGCCAAGAAATTGTCCAAAGTTTTCCATCTAAAGTGAGAAGATTTCAGATGATACTGTGGGGAATAAAGCCCCACCCCCTTTTATGTGTTGTAGCAAAATTCACTTTCCTTGGACAATGTGTGGTTGAGATTAAATTAGATACAGAATTTGGATTAGGATGTAAAGATTTCAGAAGTGGAAAGAAGTGAGTGAAGTTGGAAATTTTGGATATGAATATCAGTTTTATCATATGCAAAAGAGGGCAAATTCTGCCTATGGCACAGCGTTGTTAGGAATATTTAATACGATAACGTATCATTTGAAAAGCCATCAAGCACCATATACATTTAGGCCCTTATTGAACATCCCCATCATTTTTGGTACAACATCCATTTAACAGTATTTTCGTTTTTAAATTTACAATTTGTGATTCTTGGAGCATTGTTGCGGACAAGAATTCCTCTCCATTAATTCAGCTAAAGAGACTGACGTGTCACCTTCCCTTGCCTTCCCAAATAAAGATGTGCTTGCTTGTTTAGAGCCCTGTCAGTGTTGATTCAGCTCTGCTTCTTAGAATCCGTGTCTCCCCAAGCTTCTGCTTTAAAAGGCTTCCCTTTCCCAGATCCTTGTAAACAAGACTTCCCTGTCTGTCGGTGTATTTTCCCCAGCAACCCTCAGCTCTGCCACTGTGTTTGAAGTTTGGCTTCAGTGGATCTTTGAAGGCCGACTTCATCCTGCTGGCTTGTGTAGGTCCCACTCCACCTCCTAGCATAGCTACTGCTCTGGCATCTTGCTGTCATTCTCTGTGCATGCCCTGCCCCGCACAGCTGTGTGGCTGGGAGCATCACTTCAGGGCTGGTACCACTGCCTTGCAGACAAAGTATCAACAAATGGGAGTGCTCTGAAAGTTGCTGCCAAAGTGGAGTAAAGTAAGCTCGGTGATTTTGGAAGGCAAAGTTGTGCTTGACAGTAGAAAGATGCCTTTCCCTTTTGGCTGAAGTTCATTTTTTTTTTTTTTTTTGGTAACAACTTTTGATGGATTTTCTGCTGGGGAATTGGCTGGCCGCTTCCTCTCATGCTAGGGTGAGATTCTATTTATCCCTCCAGTAAATCTTTAACAATGATGCCTTATTCTTCAGCCAGCACATAGGACTATGGCTTACAAATATTTTTTTCCTCTTAATAACTCCTCTCATCTTCAAATGAGTTTTCACCTTACCTTTTGTTCCATAAAGAGGACTTCATATACACGTAAGCTAATTTTTCTACCCCAAGACAGATTATGGGAAGAAGAGTGCTATTTTCAACAATTTTGACAATGAGAAATACCCTCCTGTTAGCTAAGCAGCTGCTTTGAGATGCTGTTGTTTGCATTGTAGTGTTGCATCAGGTGTATTGCTAAGCAGGTGTACAACTTTTAGAGGGCACTCATTGGTTATTTATGACAAGAGTGTGAAAATAAAGGGTAAAATAGGTCTTGGACTAATTTAGAAGCCTTATGGCTATGGTTCTCAAAGTGTGGTGTTTACACCAGATGCAAAGGCATCATCTGGGAACCTGTTGCAAATTATTGGCCTCTATCCAAGTCCTAATAAAATCAAACTCTAGATGAAAGCCCCAGTAGTCCCACTTACTTGGTTTGATAGGCTCTCAAGGTGACTTTGCTGAAGACTAACGTTTGAGAACGACTGCCTCATGGGAGGAGGCACAATCAGACCTTAATTAGCTCATCGTGACAATACTCAATGAAGACTGTACTATGTTTGATTTTTATATATGTGCTGAAAATGGGAAAGTATGTATCAGTCTTGCTTTTTTCACTGCATAGTCCAGATTAGGAAGTTTCCTAGATAATTGGAATGATGTGTTTTTCTCCATCACAGAAATTTGAGATAAAAATAACACAATGACAAAAAATGAAAAATAAAGTAACACTAGCTGCTGTAACAAGTAGTCTCCTTCCCCCCAGGATACCTGGAGGTTGAGTACAAGACTAGTATGTCTGTCATAGCCCAAGGGAATTTCAGGTCAACAGGCAGCCTCTGATCCTCAGTTATTCAGGACTCATTTTGCTGGTATTTCTGACAGCCTCAACACTTGACTTAGAAGTTTGCCCTCGGGGTTGTATCCATAAAAAATAAGAATAGTCGGCAAAGAGTTATTTGAGGGAGAATCTTGGAAGTGCTTCATGTCCCTTGAACACATTCCATCCAGTAGACCTAATCATGTGGTTACACCTCAGTGCAGTGAACACTGGGAAATGTGGCCAGCTGTGTTCTAGGAAGAGCAGGAAACACATTTTGGTAAATAACGGTTTCTGCCACAGCACACATCTATTTTTCATGTATCTTTCATGTTTTCATTCAAAGGGAAAGTTTATTCTCAAGTTACAATACTATATAAGAAGTCTGTGAAAAATAGTATTTTCATTGTGTTATCTCCATAGTTTTGAAGGTGACTTAGAGGCTACAGTCTTCTTGTGGCGAAACACAATGGTGGTGATCAAGAGCAGCACATGTGTCACTGACTTGGTGGTCATTTCTCTATATGTCTGTCATTTGGATTCCTGGTACCTGGATTCCTGAACTTACATTGAATTGATATATATCACATATTGAAACTTATTTCTAGATATCAGGGTCAAAATACTCAGAAACCTCAATTTTTAAGCCATAACAATTGGAATAGGAGTCAGAAGACCTGGGGAGCTTTGTGCTCATCAGAAAGTACCTGTCTTCTTCGAGCAGGAATTTCTTTCTCATTAAAATGGTGGAATGGAATTAGACTGCATGATTCTGATGGTCTCTTCCAGTGCTAAAATATTAAAATGAGGGCATATGTATTTTCTCTGCCTGAAATTATTTACTGAAATTACTGAGTGCCAACTCTATCCAAGATATTGCACTGAGTGCTTGACAAAACACTGTTTGAAACTTGTGCCCTCAAGGAACTCATGCTCTATTGGTGAAGGAGACAGATATATTAGATAATTATCAAGCAATGCAATACCTAAGTTGATTTGTACATTTTAATACACTGATTCAGTAAAATAAAATTCAGGATGTGGAAGAAATTGATGATGTCCATTAATGAAAATCTTGGAGTTAATTTTTTTCTTGTCCATATTTCAAATACCCTTTTCTTAGTAAAGTGATTCACTGACATAAGTTACTAGTATATGTGAGAACATAATCCAATACATTTTTTCTCAAAACTCCAGTATACTGAACAATAATTCTTGAAGAAATTCTATAATACCATTAAAAAAAAAAATCAACCCTAAGTTAACTGCAGTGAAGCCCAGCTACTGCATTTGGGTTAATTTTAACTGGCTACAGCAGAAAAGAAAGTTTAGAAGACACCCAAATAGGATTTATAGAGATTCCTATTGTAAGATTTTTCTGCTTTATATGGATGCTGATAAGTTCTCAGAAGCAATTTACAACTGCAATAGAAAACTGAATGAATATTGATTATTTTTTAGCTACCAAAACTAATTGACATCTAAAGCTTTGTAAATTCTTTCAGATGAGGGTGGGTATAAATTAAAAACTAATTAAAACAGAGGCTTATAAAGACACCATCTCCAATTCAATGGGTTATACATTGTTGTGGTGTATTAGAAGATATCCCTTTGTCTTTCCACCCAAACTCCTGCCAAACAAACTCTAGACATAAAAATTATTTCAACTTCTAAAAAACAGTTTATATATGTTGTCTTTTTTCTTTTTTTCAAAAGTAAGTCCAATTATCACAAAGTAAGAGTAAAATAAAGTCTCATGCAGAGACAATAGGACTGATCAGTCTGCTATCTGGAATCCCCATACCTTCCTGTTAAAAAGCCTTTTATCTTTTTCTTTTTCTTTTTTTTTTTAAATGTTCACTTTCGAGATAGCACACATGTAAGTGCATGCCTACAAGTGCAGGGGGAGGGGCAGATATATAGAGTGAGACAGAGGATCCCAAGCAGGCTCTGAGCTGACAGCAGCAAGCCCCATGCGGGACTAAAACTTAAAAACTGCAACTCAAGATAATGACCTGAGCCAAAGTCGGATGCTCAACCACCTGGGCCACCCAGGCACCTCTCAAGCCTTTTATCTTTGAAGACCCTAAACATCTGGGACCTGAGCATTGACACCGATTATTGCAGTGATTTCTTTTTACCTTTCTAAACAAAATGATAGATAAACCTCCAGGAATCTTACAAAATTAGGCCCTCAATTGACCAAATGAATGGCTTTCTCCCTTTTTCGGTCTTAATTGAAAAGTGTGCCTCTCTGAAATGAGACAATGCACCAGGAAAAGCTATTCCAATGGCAGCTCCACTGGTAACCATCAGTGTGACCTTATAAAGTCTCCATAGTTCATTCCCTCAACAGCTACCCAAGTGAGTTTTCTAAAACTCCCATACATCTGTTTCACTCTTTCCTGAATAGATGGGAGGGTAAAGTCAACACTCTGAGGTTTGTCAAGAAGACCCCCTTCTCTTTCAGCCTCGTTATTTCTACTCTTACACCATTTAAACTACAGCAGTAATGAAGATCTCCCATTCCAATGACACCCCTTGCTCCATCATTTTTCAGTCTTGAAGTCTATATGGCCCCATCCTCTTTGGATGAAATATTTTATCTTCAAGGCCTACCTCAATAGTACAACTGGCCTCCATGTAGCCTTTAAGGCCAACCAATCACCTCATGCATTAATTCAGCACACATTCATTGAGCTGTTGCTATATGCCAGGAAATGTTCTACTCATGGGCATTTGGTAGTGAAAGAGGCTCTGGGTTTTTTTGTGCAGCTCACCATAAAATGTTGGGAGATAGATGACAATGCACAGATGAGCAAATGAGTAACAATTTCAGATAGGTTTTCTTCATTGTGTCTATTTCTAACGAGTGATAAGTGTGCTCACAGGACTCTGCCTGTAGCTCTGCTAGATTCACCATAATGCACTTACTTGGAATACAATCGCCATGTGCTATTCATCTTAGCCTTTACAGCCTCCCTGTCCTAATATTAACATGGCATCCAACACATTGGCCACACCAAATATATCTGGATGAATGGTTAAGACCTTTAATTAATTATGCTACAACTTCTTCATCCAAAAAATGAAGAGATTGAAGAAACGAGTACTAAGGCCTTACAACTTGAACATTTTCAAATAAGCCACCTATACAACCATGTAGAGCAAGACTATTTTAAGAGCTAATTCTTTGATATTTAAAAAAAAAATTATTTATTTATTTATTTATTTATTTATTTATTTATTTATTTTTTAGGGGAGCCTGGGTGGCTCAGTAGGTTAAATGTCTGACTCTTGGTTTCATCGCAGGTCATGATCTTTTGGTTTATGGGTTTGAGCCCCAGGTTGGGCTTTGTGCTGACAGCATGGGGCCTGCATGGGATTCTCTCTCTCCCTTTCTCTCTGCCCCTCCCCCTGCTTGCATTGTGTCTCTGTCTCTCTCAAAGTAAATAAACTTAAAAAAATTAAAAAAAAATTTTAAAGTTCATTTGAGAGAGAGTACTACGTGAGTGGGGGAGGGACAGAGAGAGAGAGAGAATCCCAAGCAGCCTCTGCTGTCAGTGCAGAGCCCCACACTGGGCTTGAACCCATGAACCCTGAGATCATAACCTGAGCCAAAATGAAGAGTTGGACACTTGCCTGACCAAGCCAGCCAGGTGCCCCTAATTCTTTATTTTAATTTCAATTTTTTTTTCAATATTTATCAATTTAAGTGAATTTTGATAATTATAATTTCCTAAGAAACTCATCCAGTTTAAGATTTAAAATGTATCCAAAGGGACTTTACAAAGTTTTTAATCTCCTTATCAATAATTGTAGCCCCCTTATCGTTCATAATGTTAAATATATTTTGTTTGCTGTTTTTAATTGAAAATTTTAGACATTTGTCTATGTTGATTTTTATCCAAAGATTTTCTGTAGTATTTGTTTTTAGTTAATTAATTTCTGCTGTCATTTTATTATCTCTTCTGTTTTTCACTTTGTATTCAAAATGTATAAAATATTTTAATGAAAGAATATGATTTAATGCATTTTTATGAAAGTAACATTACTCAGCTATTTCATTTTAATTGAATTTGGTTTTAAAATGAATATAAATCATTTTAATTAAAAATATGTTAAAATTCCAGTATTGCCATTATATATGAATTGTAATTTCTAGTTCATTTAGTATTTGAAAAAAAAAAAAACAGCCATAGAACATTCAAAATGTTTCATAAATAGGTTTCAAAAGACTGTAGGCTCCACCAGTGAATCTAAGGAAGTAACCCAGTAAAATTTCAGAAAATAATGTCTTCTGATGCCTTTTAGCTGCCATTTTTGTTGAAAAATGAAATAGTGTTTTTAGTATTATGTAAACTTTGTTACCTAGAAGTCTGCATAATAAATGTCAAAATAATGAGATCCTTTGAATATTACTGATGAATGAAATAACAGACAATGTAGAATATATCTGAAATCCCATGGGGTGAGTTTCTTAGGAAATTGTAATTGTCAAAACTCAAAGATTAAATTTATGAATATTGAAAATAAAAACTGAAATACCAAAGAATTATTTAAGAGGTCCTTGTTCTGCATGGTTTTATAGGCAGTTTATTTGAAAATGCTAAGGTATAGTTAAATCTATTTTTTAAAAGCACAGAAAAGTAAAATTATGGGTAAAACAAATGTCTGTCTACTTTTATAGAGCTACATAATCATGATACCAAAACTTGACAAAACAACATCAAGAAAGCTCTGTAAAGATACAACAATTCTGAATAATACAATACTAAATCAAATAAATATATAAAGAGGAGTTTATTCTAGGAATACATAATTTAATACAGATTTTTTTTCTTGAATCCACTGTTAGCTAAAGGAAAAAACTTTATGTTCACTTTACCAGATCTCAAAATGATACTTGATGACATTTAAAATATCTTGTTAAACTTTAAATTTTCTTGCAAGTTAAGGGAAATCAATGAATAGTGTCACTCAATACAAACCTAGAAGCATTTTTATTAAATGAGAAGGTAAAGACATTTGCTGTGAGAAATATTGTTTGATGTATTCCAGAAAATTTAAGCTAATGAGCTATGAAACAGCTGCTGGATGGGAGAGACAAAATGATCTCTTTTTACATAAAAGATGGTACATGGAAAACCTGAGAGAGTCAACAGTTACAAAAAAATAAATATATCATTAGAACTAGTAACAAAAGTTTTGTTGTTGTTGTTGTTATTTGGCTACTTACAAAAATGAATACTTTTTCTACATAACAAAAAACAGGTAACAAAACAAAAAGTATAAAGAAAAACAAAATATATTTTTGCCTATGGTAACAGACTTTAATGAGGATTAGCATTATTTACATGAAGAATTACAAATTGTAAGACATAAGTTTCTCTTTTCATAACTGGAGACATGTCCCTTATCTCCTATTATAAATGTTCTTTCCTACTTACTTGGCAACCCGTATGCCTTTTCCTACCGAATTTACAAGTAATAGCTCAAACTTTCCAGTTATTCTGAAGTTAATAAATAGGTGAGAATAATTAATGATAGCTAACACTCATATATTACTTAAAATATTTTCTAAACTTTATGTGTATTAATGCATTTACTCCTCCCAGAAACTATGAGAGAGACTTTTGTTAATTCCCATTTATAGCTGAGGAAACTGAGCATTCTATGATTTGCCCAAGATTATGTAACAGGCATTACAAATCAATGGGGAAAGGAAAGATCATTCAGTTCTCAGGTAACTGTTAGAAAAAAAAATGAAGTTAGCCCCCCATTTCATAGCAAATATATTTCAAATAAAGCAGGGATTTAAACATTAAAAAAAAAAAAAGATTACGAGAAAAAAATATAGGCTTTCATGATTTGGAAAGATTTCCAAAGCATTAAAAATAGGAAAAAGAAAGATTAAAGTTGAAGAAGAAAAAAATTTATTATCATAAAATATGCAACCATTCAGAATTAAAAAACAAACTGTGAATATTACACACATGTATTTAAATCCTGTAATAAAAAAATGCAAAAGACTAATAGATTTAAAAAAACAAATGTAGACCAATAATAGCAGGCTTAAAAAATTTAAATTTGGCTAGTAAAGAAAAATAAATGAACTCCCCAAACTGGTAAGGATTAAAGTTACTGTTTAATTTAGGGATCCTAGTGTGATGTGGTAGTATGACCTTTCAAGCATGGGCTTTGGAGTCAGCTGCCACCAACTCGTCCTTGAACTTTATTTCATTGTCCTCCTAATGTGAACCATAACAAATCAAATCTATGGCTCTGCTCCGTTTCTTAGTGCTGCCACACACCCCTATCCGGACACAGCATCTAATCCTCTTTAATTTGAGGTGTAGAAAAAAAAAAAACAACAGTAACTGGGAGACCTGGCCATAAACGTTAGCGCTCTGTTACTGGCTGAGTATTGGCTGAGTACATCCACACCTCAACTCTGGATTAGATTGTCTTGCATCTGATTGGATTAGATTAGATCAGTGATGTTCTGTTTTTTTTTTTTTTTTTTTTTTAATTTTTTTTTCATGTTTATTGTTGAGAGAGGGAGAGAGACAGCGGGTGGGGGAGGAGCAGAAAGAGAGGAAGACACAGAATCCAAAGCAGGCTCCAGGCTCTCAGCCATCAGCACAGAGCAGGATGTGGAGCTTGAACCCACAAACCTCAAGACAGGACGCTTTACCAATTGAGCCTTCCAGGTGTCCCTAGATCAGTGATTTTCAAGCACATTTCTAAAGATCCAAGGCATTAGTTGATGATGGCTTGGTGACTGCTTTAAGAGGGTAGGACTGGGGTCAAGGAAGAGGCCTGAAAGAGGTGTTCCAGACTTCAACACTTGGTTTATTTACCAGTGATGATGAATTCCCATAAGAATTGTTGCTTTCACCAGTGCTATTGAGAGGAAGCATGGCAGGGTGGGAGGAGGGGGTCATGTGTAAGAGTTGACTTCAAAGAACCACATCCTTTGATAAACTGTTCTCCAGGTGTGGTCTTTCGCCAATTTACTTAAATCCTAAAATTCTTTCTTTTATAAGCAGGCCCTTCCCCACAGCTCCTTCCTCCAGTGTTGCAGTGTGGATGAAGGCATGTAAAAGCAGCAAAGACTAGATGGATATATCTTCATTCGTCCTTGCTTCATTTTTCTTTCATGTCCTATATGCTGCCTTTGCTAAACAAACAACAAATAAGCAAAAAAGTCCATCAGAATTCATTGTTTTTAAAGGAGTGAATCTTTGTTACTCCCCCTGCCCCCTAAGAGCCCTGTTACTCAGTTTCATTCTTGCTTTGCATATTCTCCCCCTTCTGGCTAATGTTTGCTCTTCCTGCCACACATACACAAAAAACTTGGAACAATTGCCTGTAGGTTTCCCTCTGTCTTTGTTCAGATGCTAAGCTGAAGTTCAGGAATAAGAGCTTTGATGCCTTTGGAATTTCTATGCTGAGAACTCATTAATATTGATCTTAATTCTTTGAGAAACAATGCTGACAAATATGTTCTCGAAGCAGGATGTGTTCTACTTGTTGTAGAGTTAGAGTCGCATCACTGTGAGGCAACTTGTACACTGTTGCTGTACTGCATATGTATAAAATAATAGTGCATAGTGCCCAGTTGCATCCTTTTCAAAAATGTGCATACTTTGTTTGTTCTTTTAATATAATGCTGCTAACTGTCCTTTTAGACTGTAGCTGAATTCAAGATAGCTTTCAATATGTGCCCCTTGCAGTTTCTCTTTCCCTAGATTTCCTACAGACCTAAGTGCCTCTAGGCTGACTGTCAGTCTAGATGATTGTGCAGGCTGAACTGAGGCCCATGATCTCCTGCATATCTTAACAGTATAGTTGTTCCTGGAGCAGAATGATTGGCATACGGCAATTCCTGAATGGCTGCAACTAGGACCTTCGAACACATTTACCATCTGTTGAACAGGGATAGTATTTCAGGACATCAGAATGTATTTAATAACTTCTTCAAGGTTCTTTCTTGATTTCCCAGGATGATCACTGAAAATATTGAATAAAATTGGTCCCTAGATAGGGCTCCATCAATTCCATGACAACAAGCCATGTTATTCTTAGAAACTAGAAACGGACATTCTGTAGAACTCTATGGTACTTATTTAGGAATTGACAAATCTGATTTTAATATGAAGACATGGATCTTAGGATATTTTTCTTAATTGTTTCTATCATAAAGTAACCAACTGTACTTTGTTGTTACAGAAGGGGTTAACTGATTATTTTTTACATTATCTTATTAAAAATATATTAGCCACAACTGCATATATGTCAGTTTTACTTAGGAACTCAGAAATTTAATTTTTCTCTCCTTCCCTTTAGAAATCTTTAAATACTGAAGAAGAAACATGTTGTAATGCTAATGCTAGTCGGTGTTCCATTTTCTTGTCCAAGTATCCCAGCAGATAAAGCAATTTCACCTTTTCGACTGTGCTCTCGATAGTGATTTCTGCAAATTTGAAGCACTGGGCAAGATTTTTACTTTAAAGCCATATATCATCATTGTCCAGATGTCATAAAGTTAATCCTTGTGGGAGGGGTCTTTAAGCATTATTAATGTCTCTCCTAAGTATCAGATCAATCGGAAGATTATAAAAATATGTCCATCTAAAGCAAATATATGGGCTTTGTATTGAAATTCAGAGTGTAATGTGACCAAAGAGATGGTGCTTTGATGGATTTCTTTGGTAAACATTAACAACGGGTTTTTATGTACTTATTTTCAGAAATGAATTGTATAGGCATTTTTGTGACATTTTGGAAAATTTTGAGTTGCTGCTTTTCAGTTTTAGTTAGCCTTAAGGATATGCTTGCATTGTAGGCAACTCAGATATAACTGCCTGGAGCTAGTGCAGAAAGTTCCTAGGATCATCAAATGAAGAACCAGGTACAGAAATATGCATTAACAGAGCCTCTCAAAGAATATTGTCAGTTGTGTTGATGGGCCTTGGATATGGGGTTCCACTTAGAATTTTTAGATTGACCAGGTGTTTGTATGAGTGCATGATGATGATTATATGCTAGAACATGAATGAACATACGTGGAAACAGAGGTCTATACTTACTTTGCCAGTGTTAATGAGGGGATTTCTAATACGAAATAGAATGGCCAAGTGAAGCTACATTTTATAGAGCATTTTATTTTAACCTCTCTTAGGGTGATGTCCCTCCCCCAATAATGTGACTAGTATTAGGACTCTGGAATAATGTGCATTCGTGATGTGAGAAACCAAGACTTCTAATAGGTTCATAGGACAGCAGATAAGAACCATTTGGGCTGGTAGTCATGGTGTTAGGTTTTACTTGTAGTGGATTCATAAGTGGCAAAGGAAACATCAGGAGGCACAGCAGACAGATACCTCAATTTCCATTGTACTCCTCCCAAAGAAGTGCTCTAAGTCAGCAGTTAGGAAGCATGGGTGGGAAGTCCTGTTAACATGAAACATGAATTCTCTTCACTCTTGGCTTTTATTCATTATCAACCTGTGGACCACATAATCTTCATCTTAATCCTCAAAATGGGCATCCTAACATCCATGTCATCAGATATATCTGGAATCTGAATGTAGAATTTCCACCTCAGACTCTAAGCACGTTGCAACCCAGGACTTAAAAAAAAATAGTATTAAGGTTCTACCTGGAGAACAGAAGCTTCCCATCCCAAAGGCTTTCCAGGCAGCTGTAGGCTGACCCTGGCATATCACACATAGATTTGTACACCCGTTTTTATTTTCAAGAAGATCATAGAACCTCTTTAAGTTTAGTGTACTTAATCCCTCCCTCCTCATCTGTAGATGTATGCTATTTTATTGATATGACTGGATCCCATGTTGAGATTATAGACTAGAACTTTGGAATTTATACTTCTTATTTCACGAATATTAAATACAAAGCAATGATGCTTCTGAAAATATCTGTATCTACCTATATTATGGAGGTTCTGTTGAAACAGAAGGATTTAAGTTTTTGTTCTTGTTTTCAAAAACACATTGCCTGGGTGGCTCAGTCTGTTAAGTGTCCTATTCTTGATTTCAGCTCAGATCATGATCTCATAGTTCATGAGACCCAGCCCCACACTGGGCTCCATGCTGAGGGTGGAGCCTACTTAGGATTGTCTCTCCCTCCCTCTCCCTCTGCCCCTTCCCCACTCATGGCCATCTTGGCTCTCTCTCAAAAATAAATGAAACTTTGAAAACAAACAACAAAGAAACAAAAAACCCAAAAACACATTCATGACCTGAAATTGCAGTCAACTTAAAGATTTTCCAAGACCTGTATCATATACAGCTCAAAACCATTTTTTAAAAAATGTTAACCATGAAGCCTCTCTCCAAGTTGAAAAGTATGATAGCAATTCCATGTTTCATAGGATTAATTTTGGAAGCAAAGATTTTTAGCCTTTCCAAAGAAATAGGTCAAGGTCCTAATTCTTGTTTTCCTGACCTATTAGAACAGGAATGTAACTGACAAACTGAATGGGGCAGAGAAACTGACCTACAAGGGAGGAGAGTGGCAGCAAAGGCTGTCGGGGGTATGTGCATAGGAAATACCTACCCATCCATGTCCCCATTAGCCTATGTGTCAGATGTGCCATAACTAATCAAGTCTTTTTATTTAAAAAAAAATCTTTTTTTACATTTATTTATTTTTGAGAGACAGAGACAGAGCACAAGAGTGGGGGGAGGGGCAGAGAGAGAGAGAGAGAGAGGGAGACACAGAATCTGAAGCAGGTTCCAGGCTCTGAGCTGTCAGCACAGAGCCTGATGCAGGGCTCCGGCTCACAATCTGTGAGATCATGACCTGAGCTGAAGTTAGAGGCTTAACCAACAGAGCCACCCAGGTGCCCCATAATCAAGTCTTTTTTTCTAAATATTCTTTCCAACCCTTACTCAGATAAGGATGCATTTCCTTCTGGTTCTATTATAATAAAAATAGAAAGTAAAAAAAGGGGGGAACCTATCAGAGGACACCTTGAGAATTTCCCCTCTTCCCAGCTTTTCTGCAGTACTCTACAGTCAGAAAGGAGATTCATAGCCAAGTTCTCATTTGACTGTACTTTCCCCATGCCTCTATCCCAAGTGGGTGAGAGATTGAAAAAGGAGGAGATAACTGTCCTCAAAAAGTCAATGGTTTTCTTTTATGTAAACACTTCTTGTAAAGAAGCCTTGTGATGTTTGATTGGACTCACCTACTGTATATTTGTAGTTTATCAGACAAATCCTCTTCAGTGCATTTTCTCCCCTGCATTGCATTATGAGAATGGGAATTAGCCTCGTTCTCAACACCAAAGTTTCCCCACAATGGTAGTTATGAAAACAGTGCTACTTAATATTTTCTTTGATTGAGTGATCTAAAGGGAGCCCTGGGTGCGTATTCCTGGCTTTGTTATTTTCAGACCCTTAGGCAAGAAGCCATTTGCTTCAACATTTAGGCAATACCATGCTAAATGTGGAGAACAGAGTGGAAATCCCAATTTGTCAATTCAGATGGCATTCACCCAGAGAAAATATTGGAATACTTTAATCTATCTCAAGGCATTTAAGCAGGATACATACACTCTAGTGACACTTTATATTTTTTCCTCCTCAGAAGAAATTTGGGGTCCATTAAACAGATTCTGAGCAGAGATCTGAATCCCTTTTAAAGGAAAATGCACTTAGCAGTGTGGGAGAATAATACACGGAAAAATGGGGGATGTGGAAAAGCTGTTTCTTCCTATGTGTTTGTCCTGATTTTTCACCCTGGCTTAACTCCTTTCTTGTCTACATTGTGGTTGTATTTGTACATGCTCTGCCCTCTGCTTCCTGTGTACCCCCTCTCCATTTGATAACTCCTAGATATCTTGTAGGTCTTTCTTTTTGGTTAAGCCTTTGCTGGCCCTGTACCATTCAAATTATGTTATCTGCTATTCCCTTTCAATTCGTGGCCGTCTTTTCCTTTTTAACACTTAGAACTGTTTGCGATTTTACATTTACCTGTGTGCTTATTGGCCTCACGCCTGTTTTTTGAACCAGACTGTTGGCATTGTGATTGCAAAGATCCTCCCTCTGCCCCTGTCACCAGCGTATACCATAGGCTCACCTCCTTTTTAATAATATTCACTATTATTTATACAAAAATATACAATACTGTTTATTATAAATACTCTGGGGTATTATTTATAACAGCTAATGTGTAATATACTTTTATTATCCTGAGCTGAAATTAATCTAAAATGTAACCTATATATACACATAATATTTAAAAATTCACGAGATGGTTAGCTATAATAGAAGATATAAAGGAAAATTAATCGCATCAAGCATCATGTTTTTCAATATGTAAATGCTCTGGTATGACTTACTGGCTACATCAGCAGATGCATACATGTATTCATGGCATCACTTGGCCATGGCTGTAGCACACACAGCACATTGTTTAGTTGGCTCAAGCGCCATGGCATAGCCATTGATCACGTGATTTTCCAAAACCGAGTTGAGCTGTTGGGAAGTTTTCAACCAAGTAGTATGAAATATTTCTTTGATTAATAGGATATTTGCACTCAGAATTCCATTTCTATTAAAACTGTACATCCTTCTTTGTACAGTGGTACCATATGGAGATAGGTTCTAACCTCAAAGCATTATGAAACAACTTCTTACCCATGTGAACTTACAATGAGATATTTGAAAGTCATGCAGGATTGGGACAGTTACTCTTTAATCCGACTGTCCTGAATCTTGACGTATGTCAGGTGTCTCTGGATACTGAACAGTTAATACTAGGAGATCCTCCAATTATTGTGACAGCCAGAAGCCAGCCCAGCTAAATTCTGAAGTTCCCCAGGGTACCTCCAAAGCATCACCACTTATAAGAATTTCTGGCCATGCCTATCCTGGATAAATATATTGCATGAATGAATATATTCATATTCTCATTGTTATTGGTTTTTATTTTTTGGATCTTTTTGTTTTTGCTGTATTATCTGTTTTTGAGGACTTGTGCCTCTACACCTAGTAATGCACCTTGATTATGTAAAATGCTCAACTACTTATCAATTGAACAAAAGAAGTGAATGATGAAGTTTTCCAAGTGTTGAGGAGAATTGTCTCCTTTGCTGGTCTTTTCCACAGAACTATTCTTCTCTGTCTGCTTCAGGACATTCTGATTTTTAATTCCCTTGACTTCCAGCAGGGACACTGGTGATAGGGACACTGTTAACAAATTTTTCTGTCCCACCACTGTTGTTGTTGTTGTTGTTGTTGTTGTTGTTCTGACCTACCATACGCTGATAATCACTACTTTCATTAACAAGCTGGCAGACAAATTCTAATGAAGAAGTTTACCTGTGAGGTTTCAGACTTTCTTCATTTTTGTTTTTATCCTGTAATTGAACCTACTTTTTCACATTGGAACATTATTCTCTTCTATATAGTGATTTTTCCTGTCAGTGGGTCCAGACCCACAGAAAAAAGCAAACAAACAAACAAAAACTTTATTAGGCCCGGGGAAGATGGTGAATGATAGTAACAACAAAGACAGAATCACATAAGAAAGGATTTCTGGGAGTATTTTTCTGTGTCTATACTGACCGCATGTTCTAATTTATTAGGGTGGTGTGGCAGTATTTGAAAGTGAAATTTTAAAAGGAATTCAAGTAGTTTTTGCTTGTGCCAAGTCCCTGGGTGGCAGTGAGAAAGGCTGTGCTTAATACAGACTTTAGGAGCTGTGCTTTCTCAAACCAGACAGTTAACCTATTCCTTGCAAATTATCTTTCTTTTGTGAGGTTAAATTAATGCTTGTAAACAGTGCTGAGAAAGAGCCATTTCAATAGAAGGTGTTTCAGAAATGCAAAGTGTTATTGTTACAATTTGTGCTTATGTAGATACATCTTTACTTTCAGCGCTGGGCCATGATTGTTCAGGGATGGCTAAACCTCAGACTGAAAGTTTAGATAATGAGACCAGGTATTTTCACAGTTACTTGCATTTGAGACTCTCAAAATATTCAGTCCCAGTGCAAATACAAATTGTGTAGCATTTACAGAAATTCAAATCAGGTGGTGTGTGTGTATGTATGTGTGTGTGTGTGTGCGCACGCATATATACACGTACATACACATACATGCAGTCACCTGATTTTCAGCAAGAGTCACTGGCAGATGGTAGGGACAGAACTGCATTTTCTTTTCTCTATCTGGCTACCTGGTGAGAGGTCCCAATTCTGTAAAACCTTAAACATGTAAAATCAAAATGACAAGTTAAATCCACTTAAATCAGGTTGATTTTATAATTTAGGATGTTTTATATCCATGAAAATAGAGAAACTTGATTTCTTTTTCTCTAATCCTCTTATAGCACCTGCTATCTTTATCACCTGTCATTTATCATGGCAGTTAATCACATCTCCCTTGTGTTGTTACCTGTTTTATGGACATATATCTTGTTTTTCTAACTAGATTACAAACTCCCATGAAATAATGATAATCTTTTCCTTAAAAAAAAATCTCCTAATATCTCACTTACTTTTTGACCCACAGTAGAAAATCCACATATAATTATTTGCATAACTTCATATAAAATAATAAAATCAAAATCTTTATGTTGAACAATGTTATAGCTGGTGTTCCACACCAAAATTTACTTAGCCATTTCAGTAGTCTCTCCAAATGTATTCTCTTCCTTTACCATACCCTTCTTTGCAAAATGTCAGATGAAATGTAGCCTTCAAAGAATAATTGAAATCACACCCAGTCACTTCTGATTATGTTAAAGATTCCATCTTGGTGTTTGTAATTTATTTGAGAGGTTGTTAGATTTCAGGAGAAGCATGCTTTTGGGAAGTTCTTTCTCACCAAGCTTCTCTTGGACACTGGACTCTGAAACACCAAAGATGTTATGTTCTATTCTCTTATCAGTGGAATTCCTAGCAGGGAGAAGGTTCTCAAAGATATGTGAAGTAATTTAGTGTTGCCTGTTTTCTAGACCCCTAAATGGTTTATGTATATGTATGTACCTATATATGTGTGCTGATACTTTTCTCCAAGTAACACAGTTAAATCAATAGGGTGTAAAAATCTGGGGCTGAACAGAACGTTGCGATATCAGTCTCTCTCCCTTTTTATCTGGTTGTATGTGAGCCCTCTAGCTCAGCTTAATTATACATCTGAGTGTGTGGACAGACTGAATGGACAGCAGAATATGTTTCCCATTACTCTTGCTCTTATAGGTATCACTATAATTATATTATATGGCCACCACACTGTATACCAGAGATCAGCAATTTCTGAAGTGTGTTTCAAACAACACTCTTTGTGTAGGAGGTTAATAGGTATTACTAGGAGAATAGCTTTCATGGTCAAAGACATTTGGAACAATTCTGGGCTTTGGGTGAAGCCAAGTGTTAGTCTTCTTAGAGGTGAGGATTCTTAAAGCCTTGAATAATATTAATGTATCTATTTAAATCCCCAATGGGACCATGCATTATATAGTATTTCCCAAACTTCTTAAACCATAAGAAAATTTTCCAAAGCGTCCCGAGGGACTGATGTTTCTTAGAACACACTTTAACAAATATTTCAATGGATTCATTGCTGATTTTTTCCGATGACATTTTGCTAAATATCGCCAAATAAGTAATAAATACTACAAACATGGTTATTAATTACAAAGCAATCAGAAAATACCTATTTTATTTTAAATGAAGTCGAACTCATGAACCGTGAGATCATGAACCAAGAGTCGGATGCTCAACTGACTGAGCCACCTAGGTGCCCCAAGCTAGGTTATTTCTAAATATAATAGGAGAGTGGAATTTTTTCTTTAATATTCACTTTAAATGGAATTTTAGAGATAACATTTAAATTGAATTATTTTTCCTGTTATAAGAAGGCAAAATGTCCTGGACATATTTTCAGGGTGTGTCAACACTTTATTATAGAATAATGTGGGAAATAGCATTTCTTATTTGTAGAGCACTTTGTTCTGGGTGAAATCTGTGAAGTGATGGGAAATAGGGATTGAGATAGAGTTTCAGAGGCTTTAAAAGACAATTTGAAAATATCAAAACTTAAAACGCAAATTTCTGTCTTCAAAAATTAAAAAACAAAAGATTTTAGTACAACCATATAACAAAGCTAGACTAGATAAAGCTGATGAGTTAATAGGGATCCTGGTACTTCATGTACATAGGATAACCAAAACATTGGGGGTGGTTTGGACTTCTTTGAATTGAATTACAATGTGTGGATTGCCCATATCAGAAGGTATCTCTGACTTGGACATTAGTATTGTCCAACAGCATTTAATAAACCTGGGTTAGATGTAGACCACTTCTTTCTAGAACAGTAGGACCCTTTGTGAACTTTGAAGCAGCTGTCTCTACTGAGACAAAGGGACATGGTATCTAGGGTTCTCATTCTGGGCCACAATCAAACCCCCTGTGACTAGAGGTGAGATTTTTTTTTCCTTTTTTCTTTTCTTTTTCTTTTTTCTTTCTTTCTTTCTTCTTTTTTTTTTTTTTTTTTTTGCTTAGGTCCTCTGAAAACTTTATGCTCTTGTAAATGGAATCTCCTGTGTGGTCAAATATTCTTTAAACAGAATATTTGTACACCTGAATCTCCATGCTTGAATCTAGGCACTCCTGTGAGTACAGAACTCACCCCTACCCCCTTCCCTAGGAGTCTGTGAACCGTGGGCAGGGTAGGATGGGTGATCTTCTGGCTCAGGCTGCTGTCTCCATCCTGTTTGAGGTCTTCCTTTGAAGTTCAACTGCCATTACTTTGTACTGTCTTTGGCACAGCCATCCATGGCTGTCATGATGGCTGCCCCCCATCCATGGCTGTCATGATGGCTGCCCCCCATCCATGGCTGTCATGATGGCTGCCCCCCATCCATGGCTGTCATATGGCTGCCCACCATCCATGGCTGTCATGATGGCTGCCCCCCATCCATGGCTGTCATGATGGCTGTCCCCCATCCATGGCTGTCATGATGGCTGTCCCCCATCCATGGCTGTCATGATGGCTGTCCCCCATCCATGGCTGTCATGATGGCTGTCCCCCATCCATGGCTGTCATGATGGCTGTCCCCCATCCATGGCTGTCATGATGGCTGTCATGAAGACCTTGGGACCAAACTCACTGTTTTCTTTTCCACCTCCATTGAGGAGATACGTGTATTTTTGAACAATATTTACAATATACTAGTTTATAAGACTTGGGTTTCCTCAATCCTACATCCTTGACCTCAACTTCAATACAGCCACCCACTCCTAGGTCCCTTGCTCAGAAATATTAATCTCCAGTATTCTACTCTGACCGTACTGTCCTTTTGTCTCTTTCGCTCCCATTTTCTCTATTTCATCTTATAGACAAAGTACCTCACTATATTCACTTCCTCATTATATTAGCTGCCTCCTGATGTTTCTATTTTCCCTTTCCAGCTCACACCCTTTGAATATTTTAACTACACTACCTCTAATAGTGCTGTTATCCTTGCACCTTCTACTGTGTCCATTTATAAAACCTTCCTTCCTTATGAATGCTGTAATCTACTTCAAAATACACAATAGCACTTCATCCCCACAGTGTATGCAAGAGAGACAAGTTAGAGGCTATTTTTCCTGCTCTATAGCTGAACAAGAATATCAGTAAGGTTAGGTCACTCATCTAAGAATACAGTGGTGTCACATAGAGGAATACAGGGCAAAGACAAATCTTGGGATCCTGACTCTAAAGCTTTTCCTCTGAACTAGTGGTTTTTTAAAACTATATACATGTATATATATTTTTTCTTTTTAATGATTTTTCGTTTTGCTCACAAATTGGTGTCTTGCCATATAAAGTACATAAAAACAAAGATTTTTTTGTTTTGTTTTGTTTTTGCAAGTTGAGTCCGAAGCGTCCTGAGTCCTATCTGCTCAGCTTCCTCATTGGTATTCAAGTTGGCTGTCCCTTAAGATTTTTATGGAAAAAACACATTTTGGATAATTTTGTATCCCCAAACCTCAAGTAGCTTTAGAACCCATAAGAATCATATACATATATCATTATATAGTGATTGTACAAAGCTTATTTTAACAAGATGAAAGAAAAAAAATCTAGAGATAAATGAGAGTTCTTCCGAATGGAGAAGTGAAAAACAGTTTGGTTTCTTAGGGATTGGCCCTGGAACCTGTCTTATTTAACATTTTCATAAATGATTTGGAAGAGGGAATGCATGGTGAATTATCCAAGTTTGCAGATGACACTAAGCTCTTCCAGGTAGTGAAATGCCAAGCAGATGGAGATAAACTGCAGGGAAAACTTGCCAGCCTGCATGAGTGGGCAGAAAAGTGCTAGATGATATTCAATGTGGGCAATGAAAGGTAATTCACTTAGGAAAAAATAATTAAAGCCATGCCTATCGAAAAATAAATCTAGTTATCTGTTAGTCCTATAAAAGATAGACATTTTTATAGACCGTTGTTTGAAGTAACCCTTGAGTATATTGACTAATCAAGAAGGGAATTGAAAATAAAAACACAAACATGAATCTTGAATTAAATGATGTGTCATAATATGGGATATTTAGTTCATTTGTCAAATAATTCTGATGGTGTTCTGAGTATGTATCAAACTGTCTTCTGGGTATTGAAGTCTGGCCATTGCATCTCAAAACGCAAATAGAGACAAAAGTATTTAAAATACTTTAAAAAGCCAGTGACGATAGACTACAAATTAGGTAGCAACTATCAAAACTTAAAAGAAGCGCAAATGTGTTCATACAATTTTTTGAATGTTCTAAGAATTTTCCTTTAACTTATTTGCTATTGCAATTATGTATGAGGTAGAAGTGTATACATTTTTTTCTTGTTTTATAGATGAGGACTCAGAGGCTAAGGTAATTTGAATGGCTTTCCTGAGTTGGTAATATAATGGAAGGTCAAGATTGAAGCATGGGTTTTTGACTCCAAGTTCTGTTCCTTTTCTATAGCATCACAAGGCTTTACTTACCAATACGTGAATTGGAGAAACTTGTTACATCCAAGAGTAGAAAGCTTGGAAATGTAAACAGGTTCTGAGTGGATGGATAATGGGTTGTTATATAAACCATGGATGAGAGTAATGAAGATACACACATACCAGGAAGTAAAGTATCTCTTTCCATGTCTGTCTGTCTTTCTCTCTCTTTTCCCTCTTTTCTCTATTTTTCTCTTTCTCTCTTTTCACTTCCTTTTCCTCCCTCCCCTCCCTTCCTTTCTTCCTTCCTCTAGTATGTGGCCTTGGAAAGTCATGAGTATCTGGGTATCTTCTAGGCCGTCACCAACAATGTGTAGGTCAAATACCACTTTAGGACTACATTATACTGGCAGAAGCAAAGAAACAAGAAGGCTACAACTCTGGGCACCCTAAAATGGTGGAACATCTGCCTGTTTCCTAGTTAGCATTATGCGTGACTGTTGCATAGTGGAACTCTTGAAGTTATGCATTTTGGCCATAAATGGGTGAAGGGTCTGTAGATCAGAAAAGAATGAGCATGGAAAATCTCAGCAGATAGAGTAGATGGTGGTTAAGAATATGGAGTTCAAAAACAAACTTGAAGGTGAACCAAGAAATAACCCAAAGAGATAAAAGCTGATGAGCGTAAAAGAGAGTAAAAGGAGGGAAAAAGAATGAAGGGAAAGACTGGGGGATCAGAAAGGTGAATGAGGGCACTTAGGGGGTTCACTTGGTTGAGTGACTCTTGATTTCAGCCTGGGTCCTTTTCTCAGAGTTCATTGGATTGAGTCTCACATTAATATTGTCTCCCTCTGTCCCTCCCGTGCTTGAACTCTCTCTCTCAAATATAAAAATAAATTAAAAAAATAAAGGTAAACGAGTAAAAATTAGTATGAAACAAAAGACTGGGTGGCTTAGTCAGTTACGCATCTGACTTTTGGTTTTGGTTCAGGTCATGAACTCAGGTCCTGGGTTCAAGCTCCATGTTGGGCTCTGCACTGACTGCACTGATCCTGCTTGGGATTCTCTCTCTGTCTCTGCCCTCTGCCCCTGGCCCCCGCTTACTCATTCACTCGCTTAAAAAAAAATTAAAAACAAAAAAACATCAAAAAAAAAAAATAGGACTGAGATTGTCTATCATAGTCCTATTATGTTTTCTGTGTTGTAGTGGGTACTCCTATCCTTAAGCTCTTAAGCTCAGCAAACTGTTACCCTGGAATACTTTAATTCTTACTATATAACATAAATTTGTACTCAGGGTTTCTTTTCTAAGGAGTAAAGAAATAATGATAAGAAATGTATGTGTGTGCTTCACGCCCTCTGACCTTTCTCTCCATTTATGCTTGTTTCTATTAATGTTGGCCACTTGAAAGTACAACCTCCCATGATGTGCCTGGGTGGCTCAATTGGTTAAACGTCCAACTTCAGCTCAGGTCATGATCTCATGGTTTGTGTGTTCGAGCCCCGCATCGGGCTCTGTGATGACAGCTCAGAGCTTGGAGCCTGCTTCAGATTCTATGTCTCCCTCTCTCTCTGCCCCTCTGCTGCTCGCGCTCTCTCTCTGTCTAAAAAATAAATGTCAAAAAAAATTAAAAGAAAAAAAGTACAACCTTCCTCTCCCATTCCCTTTCCTGCCTGTGGCCTCAGCTCTGATAAATTCATGCACAGTGAATATACTCCTCCATTAGCTCTAGTTCATTAGAGTCTACCCATCCCTCAAGACAACCCAGTCATCATAATCTGTTCATTTATTCATTAGTTCATTTGTCCAACTGACCATTTCTTAGAAAAAAAACTGATATGTTGATGGAATTGTGCTTATCTATTTCTATACATCTATTAATTGTATGTATAGTTCATATAATTTTGCAGTGGATTATTTGTGCATTGGTCTGCCACGGTAAAAGTTTGTTGATATATTATAAATTACTGGAGGGAAGGGACCGTGATTTCTAATTTTTTCTACCTATCTTGTTCATAGTGCTGAAATGTAGTAAAACCTTTGGTTGGTTGATTGCCTCATAGATTGAAGTTGTCATTTCAAAGAGAACACATATATATCATCTGCTTTGAAGTACGGAATAACTATGCATTTTGTTTTTCTAAAAAATCTTCTCTTTTACTTTGCAAATGAAATTTCACAAATTCAAAGGACAGTTACCTCTCACAAAAAAAAAAAAAAGTCTTCAAACACCCTGATGATGTGGTTTCCAATTCTAAAAGAGATCTATACCTGTTACACGAATGAAATAGTTTTCCCACTTAAAACTTTCAATTTTAGCTGTTTTTCTAACTTTGTCATGCCTAGCTTTCTTCTTAGGCATTCATTTTGCCATTTGGCATGTCTCCTATTCAGACTTGTTTGGGTCACTTGTGAATAAGCTTGGACTTTTTGCTAGAAAAATCCTGTCGTGACAAGCCGTTGTCACAAAACCTGGTGTTGTTTACAAAGTATACCCCTGAGGGGCGCCTGGGTGGTTCAGTCAGTTGAGCGTCCGTCTGACTTCGGCTCAGGTCATGATCTCGGAGTTTGTGAGTTTGAGCCCTGTGTCAGGCTCTGTGCTGACAGCTCAGAGCCTGGAGCCTGCTTCAGATTCTGTGTCTCCCTCTCTCTCTGCCCCTTTCCCGCTCATGCTCTGTCTCTCTTTGTCTCTCAAAAATGAATAAACGTTAAAAAAAAAAATGAAAACCAACCAACAAACAAAAATCAAAGTATACCCCTGAAAGTTCTTTAGCTGTCATGACTCTTTTACCCAGGATCATAATATCAATACAGATGATAAAAATAACAACAGTGAAGTGTAATGCAAGGACACAAGCAGTGGAGCACTTAGGGAGGTTTGTGAAAAGCAAAGAAACTGTAGGTGTAACCTGAGATGTGAGCCTAACCATCTAGCTTAAAAAAAAAAAAAGTCTCCCTAGTCGAGACTATATAAAAGTGGCCATTTGGGGAAGGTCAGTAATCTGGAGCAAATACCTTGAATATGACAGAGGAGTTGAAACCAGTTTCTCAGGGGACTGTGCTAAGTGTGAACACGTGTCTTTATCCAGCTGCTGAATGCTGAGGGGCTGTGCTCCTATTGTATGTAGCTGTGCATCCTCCCCAGTGCCTGACATGTTGTAGTCATCAACTGAATTAATCTTCAAGGATTAGTTTAACAGCATACCTAGCTAGCTATTGTCTTAGCAGAAGACAGTCTGGGTGGGGGTGCGGGAGCCTGCAGGGATACTTACTTTTGGTAGCCTTGTCAGCTGGGACAGCTAAAAAGCGGTGGTCCGTGTGTTGGGTCAGGTCAAAGGGGCAGTGGACAAAGGATGACCATGGAGAGATGTTATTAGGCATCCGAGAAACAATTTCAGATGACTTACTTTGCACAGGGCTGGCACTCACCACTATTTCTTTGGTAGACTAGCTCAGTAATTCTGTTTGGAAAATGTTGTAACATTATGCTTTCTCTTAGCCCTCAAATTTCACTTTCAAAAACCTACCCAATTCCCCCTAGTTTGTCCCATTGTGCTGTGTTCAGTAATTCTAGCAGGGGGGTCCTTATTTGTAAATGTTTAGTCGTTCCAAGGGTTTTCATACCAGCCTTTCATCAATAGCTATTTTAGTACTGTCTTCGTTACTTCCTAATTGTCCACTGTGCTTTGGTTTACTACTAGAAAAATGAATTCACTGTTTTAGCCATTGTTGAGCAGTCATTGATTTCAAGTCTGCCCCATTTATTTAGAGTGTATTTTCTTTTACTGTCTTTTTGCTTCAAAATTTTACATATAGTTAGTTTTTCTTATTATTTGTAATCCCTTTGGCTAGTACTAATGCTTCTATTTTTTGTGGCCATTATCTGCTTTCAGCTGTGAGAAACTGATTCATATTCTACAATAAACTACTGTTTCTCATTAAATGCTAAATAATAATACATAATGATGGCAGTGCAAGAAAATAGAAGACGGTTTTCTGCCCTTGTAGTGATCACAGTCTAAAAGAGGAAAGAGAAGACAGATTCACATGACTAAAATATGCCTGTTGTCAATTAATTACTGCGATCCAGAAAACACGATGTATTCAACGATCTGCGGAGGAAGGATTGACAGATATCTTAGTGGAGTGATTTCGGTGAGGGGAAGCAGGGAGGTTTACTTGGAAGTACCTTCATGGAACAAGTGAGTCTTGATGAAAGCGACCTCGACGAAGGTTAAGACATAGAATAGAATGATAGCCTTTGCATATTTGAAAGGGTGTAAGCACCTGATCTTGAAGTTGTCTCCTTAATACTTGACCTTGGAAAGTAAGAGAAGAAGTGAGAGATTTGAGCCCAGACTGAGGACACATCTTACTTTGGTGTATTCAAAGAAGTGAAAGCAATCTTCTGAAATATTTTAATTATAAATCAATGCACACTTTATTGGGCCACATGTATTTGTTCACTGTAGCTGTTTTTTAGGACTGAAAATAAAAAGAGGCTGGATATTTTTCCTATCTGGTACCTTTGCTTGTGCCAGCATGGTCTTGAACTGCAGTGTAGAAAAACCTGAGGAAAATGGAGATGGTGAACATTAGATAAGTTTAACATTGCTATGATATATTACATCAAGTCTAAACACTCCTACTCAAATTTTCTAAATGATCTGGAATATGGCTCCGCAATATCTATTCAACTTTCAAAACAAGCCTACTCTCAGCCGCTGCCCCTCTGCACACATATTCTTTCCCACCATTATACTTGTCCTCTTCATCTTCAGGAGCTCTCTGCATCCTTTTGGCCTATGTTCACACCTTTGTTCTTCAGTAGCCCTTCTCTCAATATTCTGTCACTCTAAATTTACTTGTAAGAGTTGGAGCCACCTAGTTTTACTCTTAGTTATCATGTGGTTTTGGTCTTGAATCATCATTTAAAATATGAACTGTTTAAAGGCAAGTACCATAGCTTCTTGTATATAATATAGGGATAAACAGGAGGCTAAAACATAGTCGATTTCTAATAAAAGTTTGCCGATTGAACAATTGAAGAATAACAATTCCTACATGTTGTGGAAGTACAAGGAGTCAGTGCAGAGGCAGGAGACTCTCATTGCCCTATGGATTCTGTAGGCACTTACTAGTTAAATACTAAACCAGAGCCACAGTATTGCTATGGAGTCTGGACAATCAACTGTGTCTTCGTGAACATAAAATGCTGCTCACTTGTGAAATCCTCTCCCCACAATGAGATTCTGTTCACCTCCTGAAGGCGTATAGCATTGCTTTTTATTGATTCCCATCTGCAAAGACCCAATGCTGTTCGCTTGGTATTAAATAATAGCAATGACAGCAACAGATAACAAAGTGATCCATTCCTTTTAGTGTCAGAATACTCTGAAGGGAGTTCAGTCATTTGTCTGATGGCTTCCTGGTAGGGTTGACCATATCATTTATCGGTCAAGCTGAGGCGCTTCTGAGAACAAAAGGGAACTTTATCAATAATTACACTGGGCCATAGATAAAAACTAGAACTGTCCAAGACAAACTAAGATGTGTGATCATCCTACATATTAGAGTCTCAGAATTTGCTTCTGGAATAATAAGGAAGGTGATTAGGGTGGAGTGGAGTCCATTATGGTCACTAAATTCCTTTCCCTCCTGTCTTCTAAGGCTACTGGCTTCGTGGTGGTTGTTAGGAATTCCAGACATTAGGAGTTTAACCCAGTAGAATGGCAGCATAAGTATTTATTCCATGTTTTCCCCCAGTGTATTAAAATTAGTCTTTCTAATTATAATGGCCCAACCATTTCATTCTTTTTCATTATAAACTTTATATACAACCAACACATTTTTATTAAACTTTCCAATGAGGGAAGTCTCACTCTTCATAAGTCAGGATATTAACACTTTGTTTTTGTGTTTACTTGGTATTGATGCCCATGAGATATTCCTCCCTGGGGTTGCTCAGGCAAATGGTGCAATGGCGATTTTTATGGAGCTACAAGTATTATTATAATTAATGTTATTGCCATAAATGTGTTTATAACAGAATCATTTGGCTAAATGAAGCATTATTTAACACAGTGGACTTTTTGAAGAAGTAATATTTAGAAGCCTGTTTTGAACCAAGTGTAGTCTTGCCATGTATAGGAGGCGTGATTTTTGTGAATAGCTGGGCTTACCACCTGATAGTAACAGTGGTTTAAATCTATCCCTTCAATATTATCAGAATTATAATAAATCCAGTGGTATTTATAATACCAGTGGTTTAAGTCTATCTCTGCATATTATTAGAATTATAGAAAATCCAAGAAAGCTGTGAATTTACAAACAAGAAGCATTATTTTAAAAGCTTCCAGAATTAGCAAATTTTGTCAGTTGAGACAAAATCATATTTTCTGGGTATAATTTTACAAAAGTGGTTTAAAGGGATATGTGAGGAATGCTCTAATTTGAAATCTTGTCCTTATTAAGTATGCAAGGGCATCATGGAGCCATGAATTAAATGAAAGACAGTATCCTGGGAGTGAGGCAGAGTTTTCTGAAGTCAAGTTCAGTGTCAAGTGAACACGGACTTTTAGAAACCACTCTGCAGCTGCACGGAGACCTTGAGATACATTTTTTTTCTCTGTGGCCTGTCACACAATAGGCAATACTGTATTTAGTGCACAGGGAGACCTGCATTAGCATTCTCTTTACTCTATGAAAGACCTTCTTTCCTCTGTGGTCTGATGAAGGGGTGTGTGTAAGTCCTTTGACCTGAAGGCAGTCCCTCATCCTGTGAACTCGATCACTCCCCCATTCTCTGGGGGGCCTTGCTGACACCCTCTTATCTGTATCCCTTCTCCCACTACACTCCTCCCCACCTCAGCTCTTGTTTCAAATAAAACATTATATTGAATTACATCATTTTCACGAACATCCACATCATTTTCAAAAACTCATCATTGTCACCTCGTTTGCTTAATTAAGTAATTTGTTGACATAAACAGGATCTTTGGCCCAGCAGAAGCTATAACAGATGGCATCTAAAACCAAAAATAATCAGTAACCTGTCCTGTGGAAGGTGTGAAGCAGCATGTTTAGAAACAAGTGCAGCTATCAGATGGCTTTTATAAATGTCTGAGAAATGCATTCTTCAGACATTAATAGAATAAGGAGAAAGAAGGGATGAACAGTGGGACAAGCAAGGACAACCACACCTTTTTAATTTGAAGTGTTGTGAGTTCAAAAGTTGTTAATTGTATTTAAAATATTATAGTTTAACAATGTAATATTAACATAGGACATATTCAATATGACTGTTATTAAATGTATTAATGACTTTAGTATATTATTATACTAAATAATTTAGGCTATTTATGACTTCCATATATAAAATACTAGATATAGGTATATGGACACATGTGTATTTGTAAGCATAAGTATAGCTGATACATAACAATGGTTTTCTGTGCCAATGCTTTGCTCTCTCAGCTTTTTCACTACTGTATTTTGTTTCTTAGTTTTTAAAATTTATTGTTTATTTCTTTTTTGAGAGAGAGACAGAAAGACAGAATCCCAAGCATCCTCATGCAGGGCTTGAACTCACAGACTGTGAGATCATGACTTGAGATGAAATCAAGAGTTTGATGCTTAACCCACTGAGCCACCTAGGCACCCCATTTTGGTTCTTCCTTTGTGTCAAATTTTCTTTGAACCTCCTCTCCCTTTGCACATTTTGTAAAAGGTAATTACATTTGTCTAATCTTGGGCTAATATTTATATAAACAAAAAAGTATGAAGAAAAATATGAACTCTAGGTCAAACTTTATTGGGGTAACTAAACACTGTGTTATTACACATTATTTTATGTTTGATTTTGTAGTTTTGTACCAGTGTTAAACTGTTAAAGTAACACTTTCCTCTTAGCTGTTAAATATACATAATTCATTAACCCCTCTCCCCCAAAAACTCTTCCAGGAAAGAGGCTGCTAAGCATTTTTTTAAAAAATTATTTATTTTGAGAGGGAAGGAGAATGCGTGCACTATTGAGCAGGGGAGGGGCAGAAAGAGAAAATCCCACGCAGGCTCTGTGCTTGGCTCAAGGACAGGGCTCTATCCCATGAACCTTGAGATCATGACTCCAGCCAAAACCAAGAGTCTGAACTTAACTGACTGAGTCACCCAGGAGCCCCTTTTTAATTTTTGCTTAATGTTTGTTTATTTTTGAGAGAGAGAGAGCGAGCGAGCAGGGGAAGGGCAGAGAGAGAGAGAGAGAGAGAATATCTGAAGCAGGCTCCAGATTCTGAGCTGTAAGCCCTGATGCAGGGCTTGAACTGACAAGTGGTAAGATCATGACCTGAGCCAAAGTCAGACCCTTAACCAACTGAGTCACTCAGGCACCCCCTAGGTGTCCCTTTTTAAACGTAGCATAGGTTGGGGCATCTGGGTGGCTCAGTTGGTTAAGGGTCTGATTGTTGATTTCGGCTAAGGTCATAATCCCATGGTTTGTGGGATCAAGCCCCACATCAGGCTATATGTTGACAACCCAGATCCTGCTTGGGTTTCTCTGTTTCCTTCTTTGCCCCTCCCCAACTAGTGGGTGAGTGCATGCGTATGTGCGCTTGCTCTCTCGCGCTCGCTCGCGCTCTCTCTCTCGCTCGCTCAAAATAAATAGACTTAAAAAAAAAATAAAGGTAGCATAGGGCACCTTTTCTATGAATGAAGGGTACCATAAATGATTCTGAAGTCTTCCTGGCGCCAAACGTCATGGCTTCTCATGGAGGCATCTGATCATCAAGGTTAGCATGCTTTTGCTGGGCTACTAGGTCAGTTTCTGAGAGCCCAGGGTGCAAAGGCAAACCTCCACTATTAGAAAAAGGATTCCCTAAATGAACATCATTTAAACAGTAAATACAAACTGATAAATTGTTCGACTGCATGCTGTCAGGTCAAGCTTCACAATATAGAATAGAAATAAATGTAACTGCATTTCTGTATTGAATGCCTTCAATGTAGTAGGGACTTTTCCTGTTTATTTCTCACATGGCACAGCAAAATAAGCATGATTGTTTCCTGTGTTACTTCACATGAAGAAATTCAGTTTAGATTAGTTACGGGATTTGCCCAACATTACCCAATCAATAAGTGGTGGAGCCAGGATTCAATTTTTGTTGTGTCTTACTTCACAGACTATTCTGCTTTGGAAGGGAAGATAATTCAGCTCTTCACCAACTAAACTGGTATAAAACAGTATCATTTTTAAGCCAGTGGCCCCTGAATGATTCCTCTCATAAGCATTTCAAATAACATTGTATCATTTGCTTAAATTTTGTACATGTGTGGTTTGTGGGGCTTTGAATTTTTTTTTTTTTTTTTTTTTTTTGGCCAAGACCTACCTCCTCTTATTGGTGGTGAAGCGGTGATTTATCTGATTATGAGGCCAGATTATCAAGGTAGGAGTGCATGGTGGTGGAGTGTCTAGATCCATGTGTAGGTGCTACAAACAGCCTGCAACTCAAGTCCATCTCTCCTCCTCTTTGATCCTCTCCTGCAGCAATATGAACCTGAGACATTCATAGTTCCTAGGTTTAATTGGTTTTCTTGAGCCTTCTTCTTGAATGACTTTTTGCCTCCAGAAATTATCTGATTTTGAGGCTACTCAAAAGGTACTCAGTTACACATGGGGAAAATAAAACCCACACCCTAGCTGTTGCCATCTCCCCTGTGTTTATGCAGAGGGCAAGATCCTGTTATGGCTTGCTGATGATACTTGCTTAATTATTGGACATTTTATAAACTTTTCCTTAAAGATCTCAGTTGAATCTGCCCCATTACCCTGCAGTGATGCCTTAGAAACTGGGCTCATAAATACTAAGTTATAACCCCCACCAAGACCAACTTGGCATTTAAATCCATGGTTTCAAAAGAACACCATAGTGCATTCCATCATGCTGCCCAAATGATTTGAGTAGAAAATACTGGAATCTCCTGTGTGTGAACATCAGAGGCTTATTGTAAGCATTCCCAGCACATAGTGACACATGCCTTTATAATTACACCCATAAATCTAGGTGTGACCTGTGTAACCAGAGAAGGAGTAGCACAGACAGAGGAAAAAAACTTTTATCTCCACACTTAAGGACTTAGGTGACAGTAATCCTGCTTTAGAACTGGGATCAGCAACTTTTTATTTTATTAAAGTTTCTAAAATGATAAACCAGTTATCACTGGGAATAAGAGAATGAATGAAGCTGCCTCTGCTTTCCATTTCTCCATTCATCTATCCATTGGTTATTTTTATCAGGGGTATTGTTTGTCAGGCATTTTCTAAGTGCCTTGGATAAAGCTGTGAACAAATGGAGTTAATGTAATTACAATTATACATAAAATGAAGGAAATGTGACGAACATTTTCAAATATCAAAGTATAAAGGGAAACTGGATGAACGTCAGAACAGGTAACATTGACGAGTTCTAATTGTTTGCCAAAGCCACTTCTTGAACATGGGACATTCTCTGGGCCTTCGAGGTGGGGGGTAGATTTGAACATAACTGTGCAATTCTAGACTCTTCTAGATAGTGACAGATAATCTTTCATTCATCTCAAGATGAATCTTTCATTCATCTCAAAGGTGGAAAATTGATTTCACCATACTGTCCTGTTCAAGCTAGAGTCAAGATTTTCTAACATTTGGGGTGAAAAACCTGTCCAAACCTAAACCAAGTGGCAAAGGCAGGATTGTTGTCTCTGGAACTTAGAGCACGCGTTGTTCAACCCAGAAGGTGCACAAAAAAGTGCCCTCCCAAAGTCCCTGAAAAGAAATTGCCTAGCCCCCTAGTTTTCATGGACACTCTCAGGGTAAATCTAGGAATGAGGGTAGACTTGCCTATCTGCTTGAGCACTGTAGTCTCTAAAAGAGGGAGTACTTTGAAACTGTATGTTATGGCTAGTGGCCTGGGAAACTACTAAAATAAAATAATGGCCATTCTGTTTAACTTTGAGATGGTCTCTTTATCTTCTGAGGATGACTAACATTGAGACAAAAGTTGCTATGCTTGATTACTTTATTCAGCTTACTGCTTTCTTTGCCTTGTCAGTGACCTAGAGATCCCCTAATGGCCAAAATTGTTTTGAATTACATATATCAACTGATTAAGAAGGTGTATTGATGTATATTAGTATTCCTATTTATTATGTGTCAAGTTCCTTGACAAGGACATCATTTGTGGATTTTCTGGGATAAAAGGTCCTCGGTTCACATCAGCCTCTCCCCAGGAAACAGTTCCTTTTTTTAAAAACTTTTATTCTATAAAGATTTTATTTTGAAATAATCTCTACACCCAATGTGTGGCTCAAACTCACAACCCCAACATCAAAAGTCGCCTGCCCCACTGACTGAGCCAGCCAGGCATCCTCACAGTTCCTTTATAACGCATGAGAGGTTTTCTTGGCATTGTCATTAAAGTTTGTAGGGAGTTGCTTGGATCAGATATGGCATGTACTCTCTTTCTCTGGGGAAGCAAGTAAAGAGTACACGGAAATCTAAGCACTTTTGTTGACTGAACATAGCTTCTTCCTACTGGGGCTCCTTTTGTTGATGTTGTTCTGAAAAAATGCCTGAAGTAGAAAATGAAAAGCTAGAGTTGTTTTAGCAGTCTGCTTTTGTGCAAACAGGTTGAGAGTATATTTCAAAAAGGAGCCCTCTTGGCCAGGCATTTGTAGTATGAAGGTCACATTCATCATTTGTTCTTTGCCCAGTTGACCAACTATGGTGATTGGTCCTTGCTCTTTGGACTGTGTTATCAGCCCAGCTGTAGAAGACTATGGCTCAGATGCTGTACTTGTATCATGAATTCTTTGAATTTTATACACAGACTGGGAATATTTTAAAAACTTTAGATTTGCCTGGACCCTTTGGTAAAGCCCTGAAGTTGTGTCATCCTGTCCTAATTCCTGGTATAATGTACTGTTGAATTCATATCGTGTACTTCCCACCCTCCCCTAATCACAGGGACAGCAAGCAAGGAGAGAAGGGAGGGAAGTAGAAGCCTCAGACTTGGAGGGACTCATGAAGAGAAGGCAGGAAGTCACAGTATTAGGTATCCTCTCTCTCAGTGAGGCTTTCAGACTTTATCCTCATTTCACCAGTCTTTCATTCCCTGACTTTTGCCAACTCTTGTCTCTAGAGCAGAAGGGAACCACTTGACTCCTGACTCAAGCTTTCTGGATGGCAGCACCATAGTAAAAAGCAATTGATAGATTTCTAACAAGTGCAGGGAAAACAGCAGCATGGCCATTCCTCAAAATTTTCCTGCCTATGAACATTATTTAGTGTACAGTCATCTCCAACATCTATTTAAGACAGAAGCCAGATTATCTAGAACACTTGTGTAGCTTGAATCAACCTTCTGCACTGTCAGAAAGAATGTGCCTCTGAAGATGATGAACAGGACACAAAGAAGGCTTTATTTGCCCCAAGTTGTCCCCTTCTTCTCCCTGCCCTGGAACCTGATATTTATCTTATTCATTAACAAACCAATATGAATTGAATGCTTGCTATGTACCACTATACTAGGTACTGGGTTTGTAGCAGTGAACAAAGCAAACCTCTCTTACACCCCTGCTCACTACTTCTTAGAACTCACATCCTGATCAGAGAAAACAGAATGTACACCATAGAAAAATATATTATACTGTACATTAGAAGTTAACTGTGTTGAAAAAAACTAGGAAATTCTGGACTGGGGTGAGGGGAAGTTTCATATATATTTTTAAAATTTTTAACAATTTATTTATTTCAAGAGAGAAGGGGTTGGGAAGAGAGAGGGAGACTGAGAATCCTAAGCAGGCTCTGCACTGTCAGCACAGAGCCCAATATGCGCTCAAATTCACATAATGTGAGATCATGACCTGAGCATAAATCAAGATTCTGACGTTCAACTGAGCCACCCAGGCACCCGGGAAGTTTCAGTTTGTTTTCTTTTCTCTCTTCTCCTCTCTTCTCCTCTCTTCTCCTCTCTTCTCCTCTCTTCTCCTCTCTTCTCCTCTCTTCTCCTCTCTTCTCCTCTCTTCTCCTCTCCTCTCTTCTCCTCTCTTCTCCTCTCCTCTCCTCTCCTCTCCTCTCCTCTCCTCCTCTCTTCTCCTCCTCTCTTCTCCTCCTCTCTTCTCCTCCTCTCTTCTCCTCCTCTCTTCTCCTCCTCTCTTCTCCTCCTCTCTTCTCCTCCTCTCTTCTCCTCCTCTCTTCTCCTCCTCTCTTCTCCTCCTCTCTTCTCCTCCTCTCTTCTCCTCCTCTCTTCTCCTCCTCTCTTCTCCTCCTCTCTTCTCCTCCTCTCTTCTCCTCCTCTCTTCTCCTCCTCTCTTCTCCTCCTCTCTTCTCCTCCTCTCTTCTCCTCCTCTCTTCTCCTCCTCTCTTCTCCTCCTCTCTTCTCCTCCTCTCTTCTCCTCCTCTCTTCTCCTCCTCTCTTCTCCTCCTCTCTTCTCCTCCTCTCTTCTCCTCCTCTCTTCTCCTCCTCTCCTCTCCTCTCCTCTCTCCTCTCCTCTCCTCTCCTCTCCTCTCCTCTCCTCTCCTCTCCTCTCCTCTCCTCTCCTCTCCTCTCCTCTCCTCTCTTGTCTCTAGCTGGCTATTTTTCATTGTTTTATATAATTGATTGGCAACCTAGCTAACATACACTGTATACAGTGTACTCTTGGCTTCCGGAGTAGATTTCTGTGATTCATCACTTACATACAACACCCAGTGCTCGTCCCAACAAGTTCTCTCCTCAGTGCCCATCACCCAGTTTCCCCGCTCCTCACCCCCAACCATCATCAGTTTGTTCTCTGTATTTAAAAGTCTCTTAAGGTTTGCCTCCCTCTCTGTAACTATTTGTTTCCTTCCCTTTCCCCATGGTCTTCTGTTAAGTTTCTCAAATTCCACATATGAGTGAAAACATATGATATCTTTTTCTGACTTATTTCACTTAGCATAATACCCTCCAGTTCCATCCATGTTGTTGCAAATGGCAAGATTTCATTCTTTTTCATCACCAAGTAGTATTCCAACACACACACACACACACACACACACACACACACACACACACCACATCTTCTTTATCCATTCATCAGTTGATGGACATTTGGACTCTTTCCATAATTTGGCTACTGTTGATAGGGCTGCTATAAACATTGGGGTATATGTGCCCCTATGAATCAGCATTCCTGTATCCTTTGGATAAGTTCCTAGTAGTGCTATTTCTGAGTCATAGGGTAATTCTATTTTTCATTTTTTGAGGAACCTCCACACTGTTTTCCAGAGTGGCTGTGCCAGTTTGCATTCCCACCGATAGTACAAGAAGGTTCCTCTTTCTCCACCTCCTTGTCAACATCTGTTATTTCCTGAGTTGTTAATTGTAGCCACTCTGACCAGTGGGAGGTGATATCTCAGTGTGGTTTTGATTTGTATTTTCCTGGTGAGGAGTGATGTTGAGTACCTTTTCATGTGTCTGTCAGCCATCTGGATGTCTTCTTTGGAAAACTGTCTATTCGTGTTTTTTGCCCATTTCTTCACAAGATTATTTGTCTTTGGGGTGTTGAGTTTGGTAACTTCTTTACAGATTTTGGATACTAACCCTTTATCCCAATATGTCATTTGCAAATATCTTTTCCCATTCTGTCAGTTGCCTTTTAGTATTGATGATTGTTTTCTTTGCTGTGCAGAAGTTTTTATCTTGATGAGGTCCCAGTAGTTCATTTTTGCTTTTGTTTCCCTTGACTTTGGAGACCTGTCAAGTAAGAAACTGCTGCTGCCAAGGTCAAAGAGGTTGTTGCCTACTTTCTCCTCGAGGATTTTGATGGTTTCCTGTCTCACATTTAGGTCTTTGTTCCATTTTGAGTCTATTTTTGTGTATGGTGTAAGAAAGTGGTCCAGGTTCATTCTTCTGCCTGTTTCGCCAGTTCTCCCAGCACCATTTACTAAAGAGACTTTTTTCCATTCTATACTCCTCCCTGTTTTGTCGCAAATTAGTTGGCCAAATATTTATGGGTCTAATTCTGGTTTCTCTATTCTATCCCATTGGTCTATGTGTCTGTTTTTGTGTCAATACCATACCGTCTTGATGATTACAGCTTTGTAATACAGGCTAAAGTCCGGGATTGTGATGCCTCCCACTTTGGTTTTCTTTTTCAACATTACTTTGGCTATTTGGGGTCTTTTGTGCTTCCTTACAAATTTTAGGATTGTTTGTTCTACCTCTGGGAAGAATGCTGGTGCTATTTTGATTGGGATTGCATTGAATGTGTAGATTGCTTTAGGTACTATTGACATTTTAACAATATTTGTTCTTCCAATCCATGAGCATGAAATGTTTTTTCTATTTCTTTGTGTCTTCTTCAATTTCTTTCATAACTTTTGTATAATTTTCAGTGTACAGATCTTTTACTTCTTTGGTTAGGTTTATTCCTAGGTATTTAATGGTTCTTGGTGCAATTGTAAATGGGATCAATTCCTTGATATCTTTCTATTTCATTATTGGTGTATAGAAATGCAAATGATTAGGGAAGGTGACATTTGGGCAGAGTCTTTTTTTCCTTAAGTTTATTTAATTTGGGGAGGGCAGAGAGAGAGGGAGAGAGAGAATCCCAAACAGGCTCTGCACTGTCAACATGGAACCCAATGCACAGGTCTCCACCCCATGCATCATGAGTTCGTGACCTGGGCCAAAGTCAAGAGTTGGACTCCTAGCTGACTGAGCCACCCAGGCCCCCCCCATTTAGGCAGAGTCTTGAAGGAGATAAAGGAAAACCATGGATATATCTGAGCAAAAAGTGGTCCAGAGAGAAGAGAAAGATATTACAAAAATGCTGAGGCCAGGGCATGCCTGGAGCATTCAGGGGACATATAAGAAGCCAGTGTGGTGGGTGCAGAGTGGGCAAGGGAGTGAAGAGAAGATGAAGTTAGAGAAGTGGGTTGTGTAGGGTCTTAGAGACCTTGTCAGGGTTTAGTTTTTCTAGTGAGAGGCAGAGATGTTGGAAAGTTCTAAGCAGAAAAGTGGCATATTCATTTTGGGGGCTTTAAAGGAATAATTTTGGCTGTGGTGGTGAGAATGACCTGCGGGGGGAGGATGAGAGTGGCAAAAGTAGAGGCACTGACACCCTCAGTAATCATAGTGAGGAAACTGTTGCAATGATAGGGGTAGGTTATGATGGTAACTTGGGCCAGAGTGAAAGTAGTGAGAGATGGTCAGGTTCCGGATGTCTGCTGAAGGTAGAGCTGGCAGTATTTCATGATGGATTACATGTGCCGTTAAGGCAAGGAAGAAGTCAAATAGAAGTCCAAAGATTTTAGTCTGAGGAATTCAAAGAAGGGAGTTGCTATTAACTGGTTGAGGATAAACCTATAGGTAGAAAGTGTTTGGGGGACGGGGAGGTTGGAGAGGGGAGAAAAGATCAGAAGATATTGCCCTGAAAACCCCATATTGTGAATACATTTATCAGGCTTATTCTTTAAGTTATTTTCATAAGTACAAAGGGGAAATCTTTTGAAAAATGGGAGGGAGGGGGCAGGAATGGGTAATTTGGTGGCATGGTTCTAGAACCCACGAATACATTTGTCAGCTTAGCAGAAGGTCTTGGACCATGAATAGCATACAGACCCTGTGCCATGAGATGCTGAGGCTGCTCATGACCCTGGATTACCACCGCATTCTCTTTCGGTTTTATTTATTTGTTTTTTAACTGAAAAACGAAGGTTCTTAATGTGTATGATGCGTTTCTCTAACATCTTCATGCCAGGATGCCCTGCAGAGAAGTGTGAATAAGAGCTAAAATGAACCATTTCACAATTTTCCTCTCATTCATAAGCTACCATTTTAGGACTTGACGAGTTAGGGCTATTGTCTAGTTAACCAAATCAAGGCAGACAACCAAAGCGAGTAATTGAATTTTGAAAATCTACTTTGGCATCTCTATTATCAAGTTGGACCATCTGTCTTGATGAGATTAAAATGATTACTACATCTCTCTTTTTGATGTTGAATATACACAACTAGTGTTGCTCTTCATGTATACCCGTGCTTAAAAATACATTAGTAGGCATAAAGAAATGGAGCTTCTTTACATTTTGAGAAATACATTTTATCATGTGGTGTAATTGACTTTTGATGTCCTATGGGATGTGGTGGAATATTTTGGGACCAGAAGTCAGAGGATGCATCCCAGATACTACTGTGGCACTACCATCCTGTTGTGCTAAGTATGTAGAATGCTACATTACAAGCTCATCTGATAGAATATATGAGATAGGCTAATCATGGGACAGATAAAACTTCTGGCGTCTAGCCACAGTGTGCTCTGGGCCTATGAGTGTGCTACATACTTGAGGTTGCTGCTATGTTTATGAGGTTCTACTGTATTCTATCTTTTGGGCTGAGGACTTTCCTTTGAAACTACTTGTTGAGTTGAACGGGCTTATGTAGCCAGATATGAAATCATTGTGAATTCTGCAGTTGCTATTAAACTCAACATTGCTCCGACGCTCGCATTCCAAGCACACAAGCAGTTAGCCAAGAATTGATTTTTGCCATGGATGGGGTGGGGGTCTGAGCAAGCACCTTGGTCAACAACCAGCTCTGGAGGGGATGTGAAACCCATTATTGATCCAGGGCTGAGAAATCAGTGACTGTTGTATTATATAATTATTGATGGAGCCAGAAAATGCCACGGGCAAAGCACAACTTACTATTTGTTATGCTGGATTGTCTCTCTCGTCTGTGTCAGGCCGTTGTGTTCTGCTCTCATGTTCCCATACCATGTTTATTTATACTACGTGCAGTTAGCTTTCATATTTCTCTTGTGATTCCATCTTGGAAAATGAATACTGGTTTTGTTCAGGGGCTGTAAAGGAAATAAATTTTTCTAGACACTTCAATGGGCCTGAGCTAAATACTAAAGTCTGGACCAAGGGAAGATAGGGCACCAAGAAAGATAATCAGATCAGTGTGGAGAGGAAGAGCCTCTCCTATGTGGACCACTTATACCCATTCCTTCTTCTCACCACATTCCCCAAGTGAGAAGGACACAGGTGGTTGGTGTGACCTAGTGGTGGTGAATATTGATTGAGTACCTACTATCTGTAAGGTCATGCAGTAGGCCTCTAAGGAGGGGAAAGAGAGGTTTGATAATGAAAGATAACACAGTTGTAGTCCAGATTCTGGATGAATTGCTCCTGTGTAGTAGTCCATAATCCTTTGTTCAGTTTTACCCACTGCTAGCTCGCCATCTTTCTTCTTTCCCTTCTTCTCTCGGGTGCTGTTCTTTTCTTTGTACTTATCAGCAAACTTAGAGCTCCTAGATAAAACACTGGCTTCTTCTATGATGAATGTGCGTCTTTGATTCCACAGCTATACATCAAATTCATGAACGCAGAACAAATGTGTGCTACAGACAGGGGGCCTATGAAGCAATCTTGACCGCTGTCTGGCTGTTTCAATTGATATATCTCTGGGCTACAGGGATATGGGGAGTCTATGGGCAGTAAAAGGCTAGCGGCACTTGTAAATGTTACAGTTCATGGTCACCAATTGGCTTCTGTTCATAAGTAGTTAGGGAAAATATCAAATTGCATTTAAGGTCTTAATCCAATGGTTTACGTAACTGAAAGCTGCCAGTGAAATTAGGGTATCTTAGTATTCTTGTAAAGAATTAAAGAAGAGACACCTTTGAGATGAAAGTTAATTATTGAATGATCAAACAGCCTATGCTAAAAGAAAGGGAGTCAAAATTAGATTTAGGGGAAATATTTTCTGTTATTTAGATAATGGTGCTGGACTCATAATAAAAATGTACTTTATGGGTATGAGCATTAAAAACCTTCACTCATAGATGCACAATGTAGAGATTAAAATTATTTATTCTGTAATAGCTTACTTGAAATTTCTTGGAAATAAAAGTAAGTGTGGATTCCTCAGTGCCAAGTTCAATGTTTTAATGTTCAGCTGTTAAAACGAGTTCTTTGGGATGAAAACAAGTTACAGCTGCTGCCCATGTTGCTTATGTATGGATAGTACAACACTACTGTGCAATTCCTGAAAAAAACCGTCTTTAAAATGTGTACTCTGAATACATCTATGAATGCTTCCTGGTTTTTATGGGAACTCTTTCATTTCAGAAACCATAGAGCGATCTTCAATTTTTACTATGTGCATTTAAATACTTGCATGAATGTTGTCTTAGAAACAACCATGAATTAATCTTTGGTTCCTTGATTTGTTTTTGTTTTGCTGTCCTGAATTTCCTGTAATAAGAATTCTGCTTTTAAAAATTCCAAGATTAATTTTGTTCCTAAATAGTAATCTAATTTTTTATTCTGATATCATAAGTGAATATGCAATAATATGGTAACAAATGACTAAAGCCTGTGTCAAAAAGAAGCAAAATATGGTTTTTTTCTTTCTCCTTATAGATTGTCTGAAAGAAGTGTAGGCAGAGATAAAGGAAGAAGCAAATCAAATTGAATAATAACAAATTCAAGAAATTTGCTAGGAAAAACTTTTCTTAATACAGCAAACACAAATGTTTAGAACCAAAGATTCAGGCAAAATATTCCATTGTATGTGCTCACCTTCAAAACTCAAACTCCTACCCACAGGCATGAGTTGTTCCATTTCTAAACCATTTCTCCCTTCTGATTATAATCTCAATCACCAAAATATTAAATATGTGAAAGCTGAATTAAATTAAACATTGTTTGATTACTTTTTCCCTTTTTTGAGCATTTCATAACCGTGTGTGTGTGCGTGCGTGCGTGTGTGTGTGTGTGTGTGTGTGTGTGTTTTAAGTTGGGTATGATGCAGTGTCTATCTACGCCCAAAGATGAATTTATTGGAAATGTTTAAAACATCCATAGTTGACTAATTATTAAAACTAACTTAACACTATAATAAGAAAGACATTTTGCCCTATTTCTAAGCTTTGTTAAATGCAAAGGGAAAAAATAATCAACATCTTGCAAAAGCAATTGGTCAAAGTTATTAATGAGGCAATTCTCTCTGCATAAGGCATCATAGAAAAACTAATGAGAGAAAATGTGACAATAAATTGCAGTCTACTTTAAATTATGTGACATTGTTATTAATAAAAGAGTCAACTTCAGTGGAAGAGATCGACTTTCTGTGCATTACAAGTACAAATTTCATACTTTGTGCATTACAAGTACAAATTTCATACTTTATGCATTGTATACCACCATGTTCTTTTATCTTGAGCCAGAGCTGAAGTCTGTTTTTGTGGACCCTGAGGCCTTTATAATTTCAGGGTCTTTTCCTAAAAAAAAAATACCAAAAACTTTCTTTTGAAACACTTATAAAAACTGAACATATTGGCAGGGATTTCCCCAGGATCTTGGAACAGTGCTGTGCTAGTGAAGGACCCTGAAATTTAAGCCTTATTGGCTTCATGATAAATCTGATTCTGTCACCATTCTTTTATTTGAATAATCAGAAATTTTAAATATCTGATATTAATATTCAGGTATTAGCCAGTTAATTAATTGTGTGTTCACTGTATTAGTGTTACTTTAAATGAAATAGCAAATAGACACATCTGTGTCAGTGGCTTAACACAATAAAAGTTGATTCAGGATATATTTGAGAATGTAGTACCTGGATGGACAGCCATTCCCTAAATGACAGCTCTACCATGAAAGGCTAAATACAAATATAATGAGCACTCATAATTCACCGCCCCCCCTTTAGAACCTATTATATATCAAACACTGCAGATATAGGTACTATATCTGACATGGATTCTATACTCAAGTACCCAACAGTCTAATAAGTGAGATACTGTGTTCACAAATGGCTCTAATGCAGAGTGAAAGAATTAATATGTTCAGAAGAAAATTAATATATTTGAAGGATCATGATTGAAAAATTCAGTTTTATTAATATTTAAGGGAATAGATTCATGCTTTCCACATGTTTGGAAGTTTCTTAATTCATTTAAGAGTTTATACTACAGGGATTTACAATTTATGATCCAAACTTAGAACTTGTCTTCTAATATGAGCAGGTGGAGTTGACAGCCAACAATAGGTGATCTTTTCCTATTATTATTATTTTTTTTATTTACTGTTGCTGTATCTACTTTAAAGACCTAGGAAAGAGACTTAGTCTGGTGGGAAGGAAAGGAGAATCACCCCACAGCTCTTCCACAATTTCCAGCATCTCCTTTGCGTCCTTCCTGTGGGATGTTAGAAGCATTTATGATGAGCTGTAGCAAATTATGCCAAGTTATAAAGAAACATCCTAGAATGAAGGATTGAAATACACTTTGTAGAGGAAACATGCAAATTTTTTAAGCAAAGATTTTTCATATCCCATTTCAGTTTAGCCAGAGAAAACAGACCCTTTGACAAATAACAGAGCGCTTATATAAAATCACAATCTGTTAAAGGTCCAAACTCAGCAGTTCTTCCTTTCCCTTGAATCTCAATTCTCTTTCTAGTCAGATGCATTCAGCAGCTTGGGCCTATAGTCCCACAGCAGTCTGGGTTTGGGGTGGCTGCCTGCCTTGACCAAGTGTGCAGAAGTCCCTTCACCAAGGCATAGTTATCCACATCTCCTGGGTTACTGAGCTCACAAGCCTAGTTCTAGTGAACTAGAACAGAACACCTAGTTTTGACAGATCAATCTAGACCTTGATTAGATACCAGAGAGAAACTTCCTGGGAAAGTGAGCAGCTTGGCCAGGAGGAGATGAAGTAAAGGCAGGGAGGTGTCTGCTTGCTAAGTCTTGTACTCCCTAAGTCCTTAATGTACATGCAAGATTTAAACCTTAGCATGGACACGATTCATGTAGGTGCTGCCATCTCAGCTTGAAACCTGATGGGTGGGGAGGCCCTGCCAGTATCTCATCCATGTAGGTGTCATCTCTGCACTTACGAGCACTTCCTTAGTTATGGCCAGGTTCCACCTAAGGGCTGAGATGTTGATATTTGCCCCATGGCTTGTTTTTAGTATGGGGAGATGATGAATAACATGAGCTGAGTAGATTATATAGACTCAACTGAATGAACTGAGATGCATGGAAGACCTCTGAACTAAGTAGAAAGCTGAGCCAGACATCCAGACCTAGCTCCTGGGCAAAAGCAAGCAGCGGGAAAAGAGTACTGGGGTTAGGGCCTTGGGATATTGCCTTCTGGATCTTACTGAGTATGAATGATTGCTGAATGGTGAGGCCGAGGTGCTCCGTACCTTTGTCCCCAGTTAGCATTACAGCTCAGGAACTAGAGTAAACCTTTTTGGACAGAAGAAATCATCAGTGGAAGACAGTGTGGATTTGAGGAAAGAATATAGACTGGATTCAGACTCAACCACCAATATATCGTTTAATAGTTGTGTGACAGTTGACCAGTCCCTTAACTCATTCAGCCTTTAGTTTCCTTTTCCGTCAAGTGGAATTAATGATTCTGACTTCGACAAAGATATTTTGAGGATTAAATGAGATAATATATTTGCACCAGGTTACTAGTGATGACTCAAAAGATAACAACAGATATTCTTTAATATAGCTGCATACAGTTCTAAGTGAGCTGAATACTAATTTAAAGGGAGACATTTTTGACCCCATTTGTTTTTTATGTTGGCTTTGAGAGCACCAGAAATGGGGGTATGTTTTAAGATGGTATGCAGCTTCTATTGAGTTTCTTAAAAAAAATTGTACAAGTAACAATTTAGTGGAGATTTCACTCTTGAATATCTATGCCAACTGCTTGAGTTTTGCAGGGGAAGTATTCCCAGGGTCTTAGTATCTTGGTGCGTAGAAAGATCATTGAGGAAGCAAACTCTGAAATGGCTGTGTGCATGAATAGCTAGCAGAGTCCTTGGATGACAGAGAAGTATAGCATACAGATAAGGTTGCCCTAGAGGTCTCTCTCGCTCTGAGAGGTCTTCACATTAATAGTGAGGTTTGGTGAGGAGGAATATTGGATAATAAGGAGCATATATGAGTTTCCTTCCCTTGCATCACTTGAGTTTTAAGGCTTTTATGTAATTTCAGTCTGAGGCAATCCTGTACCTACTAATTTGGGTATAGATTTTTAGCTTCAACATCAATTGTGCTTCTCAAAAAGATGAAAGATACATGAGCTCCACAGCTCCTGTCTTCAATTCTCTTTTTCAGTTTTACAGACTTTCAACAGCTTTTCGTCTTTTCCTCATCTAGTATCAATCTCTTGGCTCGCCCTCCTTTCTGAGACAGAGAAGGGATTTTGCTTGACCCTGAAACTGGGGAACTGGACCATTTTGAATAAACTGAAGCCATCTTCACCAGCCCTATCAATGATCAGCAAAACCTCCAGATGGTGCCCCTACTAATTGCCATCGCTTATTATTGAAGTTATAGTGAAGGACCAGAACATCAATGACCAGAATGACTGAAAAAGGACAGTGAAGTATCATCCCTCAAGAACTGTTACTTGGCATGGCATTGGGCACAGGATTAGTGAAAATCTATGAGTGTCCTATGAAATTGTTAGAATCCATTAAAAGCTAGACTTTGGTTAAGCAGTGATGCCAAGGTGTTCTCTTTTGTCAGAAACTCGTCAATGGCTTAGAGCAAGGGTCAGCCAACTTTTTATGTAAAGGGCTAGAGAGTAAGTCTTTTAGGCTTTGTGGGCCATACAGATTCTGTTGCAATTATCCAGCTCTGCTTTTGAAGCATGAAAGCTGCCACAGACAATATGTAAATGATTGAGTGTGTCTGTGTTCCAATTAAACTATTTACAAAAGCCAGTGGGGGAATACATTTTGCTTATCATCTTTAGTTTGCTGATCCCTGGCTTAAAGTCAGAGGTGGAGCAGGAAACTGATCCAGTCAACCTTCTCATTTAGAGATAAGGGAACTGAAGTCCAGAGAGAAGGTGACTCAAATAGCTAGATAGGGAGTTAGAACCCAATTTTTGATTCCCCTTACAATAGGCTCTCCTTTACACCATGCTGTGTCTTGCTTTTTAATTAATCTTACCCTGGGCCCATCTTCTCAGCCTTTAATCATGACACATAGTCATTTCTGATCCTGATACTGGCATAAGACATTCTGAATCTAATTATTTTTAAAAACAGAAACACCTTAATTTTGAAATACACTATTCTTGTTGAAACTGCATGGGATTTGAGTAGCATAATTTTTACTTTAAAACATGAAGTCTTGGGCACCTGGGTGGCTCCATCAATTGAGTGTTGACTTTGGCTCAGGTCATGATCTCATGGTTTGTGAGTCTGAGCCCTGCGTTGGGCTCTGTGTTGACAGCTCAGAGCCTGGAGCCTATTTCAGATTCTGTGTCTCCCTCTCTCTCTCTGTCCCTCCCCTGCTCACACTCTGTGTCTCTCTCTCAAAAATAAATAAACATTAAAAAAAACAACACATGAAATCTTGTAGGAAAGTTTTTGCAAGGATTGCCTGAAAGCCCCTTTCCTTTAATGCTTTCCATTCATTACCAAACATCCTAAGTCTGATGTTTATTTTAAGTTTACAACTGAGACCTACATAATTTTTAGAATGAAGTCAAGAATAAGGCTTTTAGTATGAGGGCTTTGTCCTCTTTTCATTTTACAACTTTGGCCTAATTATAGTTGACTCATTTGGAGGAATAATATGTTTGATGAAACAAAGGACCTGGACAGAAGCAGTGTGATTACCTCAGAGAAATTCTATAATGTGTATATGTTTAGTTCCTATAGCATTTTCACTCCACTTACCAATAAATAAAAGATTTGGGATAACTTTCAAATATGTTTCATTGATGTAAGAGGCATCCATTTAGATTTGTACTTTATAGTTCTCTCAGTGGTGTGGGTCTTCCTATTAATCACAAAAGCACAATGAAATGCTTCTTAGGCTCCGGGTGTACAACACAATGTAGAGTGCATTTTTGGCCATTATCCAGTTTATTTGGTCAATGTAGACAGTCTAGGTAATTGAGGACCTAAATTGGATTTTCTGGCCATAATTATCCCTGTTTGTTCTCACACATCCATCAAATTTATCAGATAATTGCCATATAGCTTAATTTTGTGTTATCCTGACTCAGGTTGGTTAAAAAGGAAGGAGGATTGGCCTGAGATTGAGGAGCCTTGGGTCTAGTGTTTGTGAGACCTTTGGGCAAAGTGCTTATCATCTCTGGAGTTTTCTTTCTGGATCTGGTCCCGTAAAGGGTCATATCTGAGGCTGCCTTCAATCTGATTGTGTTCTAGGGCTGGATTAGGGTTACATTGCTGCAACTATTTGGTTTAGTTATATGTATAAAAAATATATATGGTATACATATATATAAAAATACATATGGTATACACATATGGTTTGTGTATGTGTGTATATATATACACACACACTCATCATATTTAATTGAATGGTATACTTAAAATATATATGTATATATAAATACACTTAAAATACACTTAATATATATAATATATAATATATGATAAATACATATATATATATATATATACATATATATACACACACACACGCGCGTGCACGCCATATTTGATTGAATGTTATACTTAAAAATAGTTAAAATGGTAAGTTTTGTGTTGTCCTTTCCCCCATATTTGTTATTAAGTTGATTTAGGGAATCACAGAATCTATCTGTCACTTCTAGAACGAGTAATCTGATTTTGTGATCTTAGTAACTAAAAGAACTAAATGCGTCCTTGTTTTGGTCATCAAGATAACTAGATGAGATTGCCCATTGGATAGCTGAATCTATTGCTTATCACAAGACTATACTGTTTTGACAGAGGGCTAAGCAGAGCCAGCCCTGATGGCCTGGACTCCTTCCAGGTTATCCAGGATGTGTAGGGGAAGGAAGAAGAGACCATACCATTAAGATTCTTCGGTATGGCACCTCATAATCTTGTCCACGGCAAACCAGTGTGGCTTTCCCTTCAGGCCCAAAGTTATGAGCTGACCTCTTTCATTTGCATCCTGGATAGGAGGAGGAAGACAAGTGATCTAGCTAAAATGAGTTCCAGGTAAACACCAGTATTCTAAAAGGTATAAAGTAGCCAAATGCTTCATACCAGGTAGTACCATGAATCATAAAGGTTAATACATGAATTACAGTATAAATTCATTAACTTACCAGAATCTTATAAGTGACCTAAACTTAGAATCTTGAGAATATACTTAGAGTGGAATTTAAAGGAAGTGGCATTAGTTTCTCCCTCCTTTATCAGTGCTTGTCCTTCCCAGTTTTCATTTCCCTTGGCTCCTGACCTCACCAACCCTGACTACCTTGATATTGCTTGCCTATTTCTCTACACCCTTTACTCCCAAATCTGACTAGCTTGTTCCTGATTGTCTCATCTCTGCTCTTTACCAGCTGTCAGCTTCTGAATGAACCCTTTTCATCCTGCACTTTCCACCTTCTGCAATTTTCTGCTCCAGCACTGTGAAATTCAGAATACAGTTATCTATGATTTGGAAATCATTCATTCTTGGAGAGGGTGGGACTCCTTTTTATGCCCCAGTGGTTATTCATTTGGCCAAGGGCAATTAGAAGAGAAAGATGGGAGGGAATGTGCAAGTGTCAGGAGGCCTCTACGCTAGTTTTCAGCAGCTCTGAAGAATTAAAACACCCAAGAGAAGTGAGAACATTATTCTGCCTTGTAGCTTTCCACCTCAACTCCACTGGAGACTTATAAAAACAATGACACCCTATTTTATTATCAAGTCACACCAGACCCTCAATATTCCTGGATAGTTAATCTGTTATTGCAAAATCTTGACATTGTAATTTTTATTCTGTTCTTTGATATAAAACTGGATATACATGTAAAAACAAAGATATGGTGGTTTTGGCTTAGCTACATAGAAACATTAAAGCTCCTGCCTTATATGCTTGCTATTTAAAATATTTGCTACCAGTGTGCCTGGGTGGCTCAGTTGGTTAAACGACCAACTCTGGATTTCAGCTCAGGTCGTGATCTCACAGTTTGTGAGCTCGAGCCCTGTATCTGTCTCTGTGCTGACAGTGCAGAGCCTGCTTAGGATTCGCTCTTCCTCCCTCTCTGCTCCTCCCTTGCTCCTGCTTGCTTGCTCACGCTCTCTTTCGCTCTCTGTCTCTCAAAATAGATAAATAAACTTCATAAAAATATTTTGCTACCATTGTAATCACAATTAAACCACTGACTCCAAATCTTTGCTTTTCTAAATATTAATGTCAATATAATGTTTAAATATTGTAGTGGAAAAAATAACTGTATTATTTTAATCAAATATGATCAAGGACGAGAACATTATAGTTTAATTTTCCAGTGAACCTTAGGTTTGATTGATTACTATGTGAAAATAGTCTGGGATAAATGTGCCTCTGAATAGAATTTAGGGACATGCTTTCCTCTGTGATGCTCCTCATTCAAGCATGGTTTACTGAGCTCCATCCCTTGTGCTTTAGATTAAATAAGCGTGAGGTGGAGTCCAAGAATTTTCACTTCTAACAAGTTCCAGGTGATGCTGATGGTACCAGTTAGAGGACTACACTCAGAGAACCACTATTCTACAGCAGCTGTATGGGCATTTTTTTCAGTGTGTTGTTTTAATACAATAATATATTTGCAGATCTATTTAGAGATCTTTATAGTAATTTATTTTTATGATCCTATTCCTTTCCTAATATTGATCCCTGTGAAGCTAACATGGACTCTCAGGTGGCTAAGATTTCCTTAAATTTGGGGAATAAAGGACCCAGCCTCTAGATGGTAAAGTCTAACTATTTTTCTCTAAATTTGACCAATCATGATTAAATTTATAGGTTGAGTCTGGTGTTGAGTAAAGTTTTCAAAAGCAACTTGCACACAGATTATCTGACTATCTTCTGCAGCCCAGATTGCTCTATTTTCTGCCTCTTGAATTTGATTTGTGCCTGTTTTCATCACTCCTGTTGCCTGGGTACCTGTTAAGCAGGAATTCTGTGTGCTTAGTCACTCAAATGGAGAATAAAGGCACTATGGAACACAAATAAGCTGATTAGAAGTAAGTTCTGTGGACTGAATTAGATTGGAAACATGTACAGGGCCTAAAATTACTTAAGAGAAATAGGACACTAACCTGAACTATATTTCCTAGAAACAGCAAAAAGCATAAGTGATTACAAAAATACACTGTGTGGTCATTTCTTGCTCGGACAGGCTTTAACAAATCATTTACGTTAAGAAACAGTATTTATTGTCATGTTGTTCTGGCAACATATCAGTTTTCATTAAGCTAGCTCTGGTGCAATATAGTAACAACAGATGCTTTAGCAAACTTGAGATCACGGGCATTCTGGATCCTCTGGGATATGTGATGGTTTGAAAAGGCTGCTTGCACATTAGGGAGGCCTGAGGTGAGGGCTCAGACTTGTGGGGGTGACCCAGAGATGCCTCCTGTACTCATAACATCTGTGCATTTCATTACACAGCCACCTGTCACCCTGGCAAACTTCTGAAAAGTCCACACTATTTGGATTACTTTCTGGTAAAAATCAACCGTGATACTGAGGCTAAGACTTCCCCAATTTAATTCTGTAAATTATTTTTCCTTATCTGATGTTATTCTGTTCTTGACAAATCTATTAGGACTAGGATAATGAACCATGAGTGTTATTGACAATAATTTTGCCCTTAGGAAAAGGGGATAGTATGTTAGAAACAGCCTTATTTAAAATAGAAATCAAATTGATGAAGTTAATCAAATGAGAAATTCAGAAGTTTATGCTACTCACACTCCTATTTATTCATAGACTAGAATGGAAAGATGAGAGCTTTCCTATTTTCTCAATTCACAACTTGTTATCCCTCAACTTAAAATACATTAATCCAAAGAAAAAACTTTCTATGCCGACTGAAAATAGTATTGCGATTTAAAACTGTATCATCACTTCAGTTGTGTCTTATGAATCTATTTGCTTAAGTGACTTCCATCAGTTGACTGATGTAATTTCTTTAAAATCTCATCAGCAGACACATGTTTCTTGAATGGTTCATATCATAGCCTTAAAATGTATTATACTTTTCAGTTTGGGAGGAGAAATTGCTTTGCATGTATATCAAAACCAAGTCCTGGGTTGCAGTAAAAGATTGACCTAGTTATTGAAAATGATGGTAAGACAATGAGCTAATGACACACACCATTACTGTCTCCCAATACCTCTCAGCAGAGTTGGAGAGTCCAAATTCCAAGCCACATTCTTCTATCTTCAAATCGTGGTTGTTTTACACTTTGTCACGTGGATGCTTTATTGCTGTCTTCAGGGAGCTTACACAACAAATGGGACAGAGAAAAAAACCTACACCCATCAAAAATCAAAAGAATGTTGCTAGAGAGCCACTGCAATATAAATTATGTATATGTGTGTACACAAGTGTTTACTGTGTGGATTTATGACCCCCCATGAGGCTTCTTTTTGTTTTTTTTTTCCTTTTATTTTTAATAGAAGTTTGTTGTTGTTGTTGTTGTTGTTGTTGTTGTTGTTGTTGTTGTTGTTTAAAGTAGGCTTCATGCCCAGTGAGGAGCCCAGTGTGTGGCTTGAACTCATGACCCGAGATCAAGAGCTAAGATTGAGTCAGACGCTTTACCAACTGAGTCACCCAGGCACCCGTCTTTATTTTTGTTCTTGATAAAAGTTTATGTTCCTTTCATCTTAAAGCTTATTAGGTACATCTTGCTTATTTCCTGAAAATTCAGCATTCTTGGGCCCATTTTCTGGATCCTTGTCCTTCCTGCAGGCCTCAGGCCCTACCTGATTGACCCTAGTCCTTCACCTTACAGATAAGCAAACACTATAGCTATACTCCAAATACACAATAGTTAACCAAAGTATTTAGTAAGTTATTAGTATGTACTAAGTCACTTTGCACAAAATTGATGATGGGAATTAATATTTATTGTTTACACATGCAGAAAGATATACATATTTATTTCCCTTTAATCCTATCACTGTTTTATAAATATTGTACTTAATCCATCAATAATACAACATGCTTTCATTAATACCAAGAAATAATTAGAAAACATTTATGATAATGATAATATTACTTTGTACAAATATACAAACCCATTAAACCCTTAGGGAAAATCACAGCTGGTAAGAACCTCAGATGCCCTGTCTGCTATAAAATATAGTAGGCTGATGATTTGACATTTAATGGAAAATTAAGCTAACTAAACAATACTTTAAAAACAAACATCTTGACCTTATATCTTATAACAGGTTGTCTTTACCTTTGAGTCCTACCTTATAAATTGTCTATGTTGTACTGATTCTCCTAATGCATTCTAGTTTCAAATCCTTTTAAAAGTTGTGTTCTGACATTTAGATGTTGACAATGGCTTTCAGTGACAGGTCAAGGTTTTTCACTGAGACTTTGCCACTTGCCTTTATTGTTGGTTTGTGGATGCTGCCATACTAAACTACTTGTTCTGATATGTATTATGACTCTGATTCATGTCGCACTATTCTTACAACATGTTTCCAAGTAACCATTGTGACCACACAACTACATATATGAAGTTAATGTACTTAAATCTAAAGGTATTCACCTCAATCCACTCAAAGATTTGTACTGTATATGGCTATTTATGTAATGTGGCATTTCTTACATAATTGTAAGGAGTAGAGTGTTTAGAACTCCCAGATTTTATATTGTGACTATGGTCTTCACTTCATGCTGTACCACTGACAGTGACAACTTGGGAAAATTACCTGCCTGATTGCCAGTTTTAGCATCTGGAAAAATATTACCCCATAGAGAAATTTTAAAATGGATAACTTAATATGGAAGCATTTAGTATCCTGATGGTAACAGACCAGTTTCTCTGTAGACCTATATTTTTCACTCCTTTCACAGGAGTGAAAGATGGAAAGATGGGTTCTTTCCATCTACCCATCCTTCTTTTTACCAACCTGAAATCTTTCATTCTTTTTGGTTATATATTGTTTAAAGCACCATGGCTCTGCTTATGTTGGGGTTACTATGTATGTATCTCTCTTGAAGGCAAGGGACTTGGCTTATTGCCTTGTACTGCACTGTGGCTGCTTTTCGGAAAAACCTGCATGATAAATACTTGTTTTAATTGGATTGAATTTGTGATTGAGTCAAATTAATGACTTCCCAGGGAAGGTATTCTCTCGTCTCTCAGATTACCCCGTTAATCTTTGTAATCTCACCACAGGCTCGTGTGTGTGTGTGTGTGTGTGTGTGTGTGTGTGTGTGTGTGTGTGTGTAAGTGAGAGAGTGAACGAGAGACCACACATACATACACAGGCCACAAGGGAGGTAGGAGAGAAACCCCCTCAAGTCCTGTCACCTGACTAGGTGAGGAGCATGATTGCAGAATTCTTCCTAGTGTAGAAAGCAGATTTTCTCTTCTGAAACCGTTGGGAGAGGAATATCAATATAAGAAAGGTGGAATAAAAGCTAGCAACTGAGATGAACCAAAATACAGAGAAACAGCAGGTGCAGATGGAAGAATAGAGAAGCATGTGAGCATATTGAGCCTCTGAGGGGAGGCACTCCTGGTCTGGGCTTAGGGAGAGATTCCCATGGTGAAGGAACAAAGAAGGCTGCATTGACCTGAGTGCTCTAAAGGAGAAGTGGTTAGGACTCTAAGCTTGCAGCATCCCTGCCCAGTACTTGGAGCCCTCACTTTGTTACTTCCTAACCAAGTATCTTCATACCACGCTTTGTGTTTGCAGTGGGCTTAACAATCATGGTTTATTAATTAATCCTTACAGCTTTGCTCTGGGCTACATCTGTATTATTAGCCTCATTTCGTAGAAAAGAAGGCTGATGCACAGAGCCATTCAGAATCCATATGCAGACAGGTAATTAAAGGCCTTAGACAAAGCAGTGGAAGAACCCTATACTTTGGCACCTTAAAAAATGAAGCTGATTCAGGCTTTTCTGCCTTCCCCTTTTTCAAAATGTTTCACCTGTGGGTGTTTTTTTTTTTTTTTTTTTTGGTCGTCAACTTGACTACCTCTTCAGACCCAGCATGCTAACAATGGGTAATCCCATTTTTATTAAAGTGAAAGAAAAAAAGAAGAAATGTGCTACAAAACTGTCATGAGAATCCCATTAATCATCCAGGCAATCAAATTGTGGGACGCTGAAATCAGTATTAGCGACTGATGTCCGAAACTATCCACTTAGGCCTGTCATGGGTGACATCTCAGCCATCCTTTCTGTCACCCAGGGAATACACAGGCAGTTCTTTCCAAAGTGGAGGAGGTGGAGTGGGAGGGAGGCGTCCATGACAGCTCTGCCTGAATGCTCTGGTGGAGAGGACTATGTAATCAGTCTAACCTCTAGGGAAGAGTGGTGAGATTTTAAGAAATTAAAAAAAAAAAAACAAACAAACAACAACACAACACACAGATTGAAAATACTAGCTAATTTTGCGAATGGAGTCTAACCTGTTTGGATTTTCTTCAGTGAAATCAACCATCTAAAATGCCCTTTGCCTCATTACTGCTCTATTTATGTGTATCTCTTCCTGAAAACAAAGGTCAGTGCCCTAAAAACTTCAATTACTTTACTGTCCCCATGAATGAACAACCACACTATTGATACCCTGTGTGTGTGTAGCACCTATGTAAGTTGGTATTGGAATCTTGCATCAGTCTTTTTGTAAATATTTCTATTTTGTCTTGCTACTTAAAACATTGTCTCTGAGGTATTATGTATTTATTTATATTCTCATTCACATCTAGCACAGTAGCTGGTCATGTATAATTTTAAGGCTAGGTTTGAAGGTTAGGAAAGAAACCCTGATACTCTTTCCTCCTGAGTCTTTGAATTCTGGGTATGAGAGGGGCGCCTGGGTGGCTCAGTCGGTTAAGCGTCCGACTTCGGCTCAGGTCATGATCTCGCGGTCCGTGAGTTCAAGCCCTGCGTCGGGCTCTGTGCTGACAGCTCAGAGCCTGGAGCCTGTTTCAGATTCTGTGTCTCCCTCTCTCTCTGCCCCTCCCCTGTTCATGCTCTGTCTCTCCCTGTCTCAAAAATAAATAAACGTTAAAAAAAAAATTTGAATTCTGGGTATGAGAAAAAGCCCCCTTTCTGCAACCATGTGTGAGATTTTAATGAAGGCTTTCAGTCTTAGGGCTGGTGGTGGGTCAATAGATTGAAAAGGGGAATAAAGAGTTTGAACCTGTAGAGGGGACATTATGCAATATTTAACCCATTCATTTCTTTGACAAGTGAGAGAAATGTGGATTAATAAAAATTAAATAGATACCAGTGTCCTGAAAGTGTGCTGACACGGTGTGTTATTGTAATTTCTGTCATTCTCTTCGACACACATGCAGAACATAACCTAGAAGCCCATCAGAGCCTCTGAGGAGTGATGTTTGTCACACCTGAAGAAGAAAGGACTGCTGAGATTACCAGAAGATGCATTAGTGGTTCGGACGCCTGTCAGCCTGCCCATTCTTGGGCCTTTGGCCTCCATGCAAATCAGTGCAGGTTGATGGAAGATGCACACAGGAATTTAAAGAGGACCCACAGGCTCATCCTCTTTTTGCTATAGTTTGTCCCAGCTTTCTCCCTCGTCCCAACCGGGGACTGGTCAGTGTTTCATAGCATCCCACAGTATTTTAAGTAAGACTTTGTTTTTCTGTGTCAAACACAGAGTTTCTGGTTGCCAGATTTCCAAGCTAATTAAAAGGAGCACAGACAGGTCTTACTTTTTTTTTTTTCCTACTTAGTGAGTTATTGGCAGGATTTCTAGTCTTTTAGGTCAGAGTTTGTGGAAACAAGTCAGAAAACACTCTGACTGACTGGCAGTTCGGATCACTACTATGGCAGTGAGAAAGCCACAGGGTGAACTCTAAAGGAGCTGCCATTACTCAGGTGACACTGCCTCTCTCAGCTTGGGGGACAGGCCACTTGCTTCTGGTTCTACAATATTATATGAGGAGATCCTCTGCATTTTAGAGGTGGAGATTGTGACCTGTTTATCGCTCTATCCTTTTTGCCTGACATAGGGTTTGTTACAGATAAATACTTCAAAATGATTGAACTGAGTGGATTTTTTTTTAATCCAGAAAAATGTAAATTACATCAGGAATGCCTAAGTTAACACTGCAAAAATGCAAATAAGATGGACACCTGAGATTTACTTTCCGTCTTGATTTCAGTACTGCTATATACCGTTTGATTTTAATGGACTGGTTTCCCTTTTGGTCTTTTTCTTTTTTTCTTGCTTTCTCCTGTGCTTGGTTATTGGTAAAATTCCAGGCCATCTGTCTGAGTAGGCCAGTCATGTATTGTAGCATCAGAGATTTTCCCTGTGTCATAGTCACAGAATGAATAAGGTCAACTGTTGTAGGACAAGCTCTGAGGAACTGGGGGAAGTCAATCAGTGTAGAATATTTTCTAGAACATAGGTACTAGGAGTGGCAAATGGGGCAAAGACGTTGAGCAAATTGGAGATGAAGATACACAGCTATACATAGATCAAAAAGGAATCCTAGGATTTGTTACAGAAATAAACAGATAACACTTTGTTAGACACTTTCAGCCTCTGTGGTTAAGTATCTGGTGTTTTATTTTAATGAAAAGTTTCTCTGCATCTATACTTCGGATTTTTAGCCAGAATTGTATACACTAGTATGATCTTAGGCTGTGTTTATAAGGAAACCAATTTCAAGAATTTTTTAATGAAAATTCCCATTACCATATCACCATTTTGTTAGAGCCCTAATTTCTGTAATTGGGTTCCTTTTGACGCTAAACAAAGGATTCAGTATTATTTGTTTTACATTAAGGCTTAAGTTTCCGGAAGTGATACTCCTCTTAGGTGTATTTTCATCTGGCAAGATGAAATGCAACAGTGATTAAAACGGAGATCTAGGCTGCTAGTGGCAGAAGTTAATGTGTCAACTATTGATCAGTGTGGAGATATCCTGGGCCCTTTCAGAGTACTCAACTCTCATGGTTATTCTGCTAACATATGAATACAGTTTAGTTGTACATAATACATAACACAAAAGGTACAAGCATAACCAGAACAAATAATTCTAAGTTGTATACAACCAAAAAAGACCCTGAATAGCCAACAAAATCTTGAGAAAGAACAAACCTGGAGGTAGCAAATGCCCTAATTTCAAACTATACTGCAAAGCTGTAGTAATCAAAACAGTATGGTATTTGTACAAAAACAGATACATAGATCAGTGGAACAGACTAGAGACTCCAGAAATAAACCTACACTTACAAATTCAATTAATCTGATTAAGGAAGCAAAACATGCATTGGGGAAAAGACAGTCTCTTTATTCAACAGTGTTGGGAAAACTAGATACACACAAAAGAATGAAACTGAACCACTTTATTACACCACATACAAAAATAAACTCAAAATGGATTATAGGTTTCAATGTAGGATCTGAAACCATGAAACTCCTAGAAGAAAACCTGGTCAGTAACCACATTGACATTGGTCTTAGCAATGTTTATTGTTTGCTTTGTTTGCTTTGGACCAATCTCTTCAGGAAATAGCAACAAAAGCAAAAATAAACAAATGGATTACATCAAACTAAGAAGCTTTTGGACAGTGAAGAAAACCAACAAAATGAAAAGGCAACCTTCTGAATGGGAGAAGGTACTTTCAAATGGTAGATCCAGTAAGGGGTTGAGAGCCAAACTATATGAAGAATTCCTACGACTCAATAACAAAAAAAATCATATTAAAAATGTGGGTATCTGAATAGACCTTTCTCCAGTTGAAACAGATAGATACTCAACAGGCACATGAAAAGATGTTGAACATCACTAATCATCTAGGAAATGCAAATAAAAACCACAATGAAATATCATCTTACATCTATCAGAATGACTAACATCAAAAAGACAAGAAATAAGTGTTGGCAAGGATGTGGAGAAAATGGAACCATCATGCACTATTGGTAGGAATGTAAATTGGTGCAGGCACTATGGAAAACAGTATGGAGGGTCCTCAAAAAATTAAAAGTAGAATTACCATATGATCCAGCAATTCTACTTCTGGATTTTTAATTCAAGGAAAACAAAAATACTAATTTATAAAGATATATACATTCATTGCAGCATTATTTACAGTATTCAAGATATGGAAGCAACTGAACTGTCCATCAATAGATGGATGGATAAAGGTGATGTAGTATACAGATACAATGGAATATTACTAAGCCCTAAAAAAGAAACCTTGTCATTTCTGACAACATGGATGGACCTAATGGGTATTATGCTAAGTGAAATAAGTCAGAGAAAAACAAAACTGTATAATTTGACTTACATGTGGAATCTAAAAAACCAAAGAAAACAAAACTGAAACAGACCAATAGAATAAACTGGTGGTTACCAGGAGGAGAGATGGGGGAGACGAGAGAAATAGGTGAAGGGGATTAAGAGGTATAAACTTCCTGTTTTAAATAAGGCATGGGATGTGATGTACAACATAGGGAATATAGTCAATAATATTGTAATAACTTTTGTATAGTTACAGATGGTAACTAGACCTATTGAGGTGATTATTTTGTAATGTATACAGGATATTGAATCACTGTTGTACATCTGAAACTAATATTGTATGTCAATTATAATCAAATAAAATTTTGTTTCTTAAAAATAACCCAAAACAACAATAACAAAAATGTAAGCACAGATTTATGCTGAAGTGGATGGTATGATTCTTTAAATATGAAAAATCAGTTCAATATGTACTGAATTCAAACATTAGATGAATATGCTTCCTATTTTTATTTTATGCCTCAGTTTTCCAGCTCTGTGAAAACTCTATAGGTGGAGCATTGGCATGAGTTATATTTGTTGAACTCTCTTAACTAAGTTACACCACACTTGTATTAAATGTAGTCTAGTTTTTTTTCTGGTCATAGGAAAGTGGTATATTCTGCATTAATATGTTTTGCAGGTAATTGAAATTTAATTAAAAATTTTATTTAAATGTTTATTTTAGAGAGAGAGAGGGCATGCGCACAAGCAGGGAGGGGCAGAGAGGGAGACACAGAATCCAAAGCAGGCCCCAGACTCCCAAGGTGTCAGCACAGAGACTGACATGGGGCTCGATCTCATGAACCTCAAGGTCGTTACCTGAGCTGAAGTCAGATGCTTAACCGACAGAGCCACTCAGGTGCTCCAATTGAAATTTAATTTTTAAATAAACCTATTCATTTTTAATAATTTTTAAGGTATGTTTTTAGAAACTGTACTGTGTATTCAAGCACATAAATTGCCATTCACCTTTTTAATGATCAGGGACTCAGGCTATCATTGCAGATAGGAACTGTACTCTGAGATGCTATGCTGATGCCTTCAGATCTTACTAGGTTCCTGAAGCCTGATCTTCTCTGTTCTAAATGCCTCATACATTATCATATCTATTTTGGTAGTTTTTCTGTCATTTTCCTCAGTTTCCCTAGTATTTCTCGCCATTCTCATTGTAAATTTAATGCATGAACTTTGGTGCTTGGGATTTATAACCATTGTTTTGGATATTCTTAGACCTTTCTGTAGTTTAATCATCTATTTTTGGCAGAGTTCTGAACAGGTCCTGCTTTTAGTTAGGTTTCTCTTGAAGCAGACTTAAGATTAAAGTTCAGGTAATTTGTTTGGTAGATCATTTCAGGAAAAAGGGGTAATGGAGTATGGAAATATGACCAGGGTGGAGGGAAGCCAATAAAGGGTGTTGATGTGTCACTGTGGCTTAGCCCCACTGGGAATGTTGGGGCATTGTGAGGAACAAGTCTCAGAGTCATTCCCCCTAAAGTCAAGGAGAGTATTTGTTTTCCAACTAAGTTCTGTCATTAGCTGGGAGCTGTTCCCTGATGTCAACTCCCCAGTAACTCTAGCCTGCCACATAAAGCCCTTAGAAAGTCACAAAAGCTTGCAGCAGGACATGGTGGACATTTTCCGAAATGGTACACGTTAAAGTGGATTTGGGCAGTTCACTAACAGCACCTGCTATCAGCACATTGCATTAAGGAACTTTTGACTCCATGAGGGCCACTGTATTTAATACCTCTTTTTAAAATTCTATCATTCTCTATGATTAGATAGTTTTTTAAACTGTCTAGACAAGCTCTGTTTCTTAGGCTATGGCTATGTGTGCTTACTTTATCAATCCCATTTCAGTTTAAATTTTCTTCTATCTTAATGCTTCATTTGTTTTCTGGTTTCAGTGTGGATATATTGGGTTAATACCATGGTAAATCAGATTTGTTCCTTTAAAGTATTCAACCTAAGTTAGCCAGTTTTCAACATGGTGCCCCATTTGAGGAAGGTCTCCTTTACATCCAACAGGTGAATTGTGCACACACCCTGTAATATTCTTACAGCAACATTCAGGATGTCATTTTGCATAGGAGCTGCTTGAGAAATGTCCTATGACTTTTTATTTGTTTGTACTCTGCCCCATTATGATTATATGTGGTAACTCTCCACTAAGCCTTTTTGCCCTCTACCCTCCAAGTACATATTATGTGTCTTATGCAGACAAACTATCTTTTCTCCTACACAGACAGCAGATGTGATTAGAGGGAAATCTAATTTATCTGGAGTACTCCAGAAATGGAAGGAAATTACTTCACAGCAATATTTGCAAATGCATTCATCACACACACCCAGACATTCCAACACCAGCAGATGATGGCTTTGTGATCTCTGTGTGGTCTGTTTCAAACTGCTTTCTAATGGTTTATATAAATTCACTCCTTTTTATGCTTCTACATTGTGTTTAGAGTATAAGACAAACGTGTTGGACAAGGAGAGATTGGCGTGCTGTGGACAGTTTTCTATTCTCTGAATCTCTAATTGTCCTCCTAGTCTGTGAAGCAGAGACTTCTGGATTCTATGTCTAAGTAAACTGTGTTTGGATAAGATATAAATAATTTTATATTTTTAGACTCATGTCCCCTTGAATTTTTAATTTTCACATTTATTCAAAATTCACAACCTATTTGATTGCCTACTGTATTAGGCATGAGCTATCTGTTCTCTAGAAATTGTCACCTCATATTCCTCATGTTTGCCATATATATGTTAGACAAGAAGATACAAGGTGGCAGAAAGGGTAGGAGGAGGAGGGGGACAGGGTCTTGGGAAGTCCACTAGGTACCTTTTAGGCGTAGGAAGAGAAAATAGAAGATGAATTTAGATTTTAAATGTAACACAAGAGCATGCAATCAGAACTTACAAGAACCTACTCTGAAAACAGTGGCTGCTTCCTTGTGCGGGTGCTCTGAGTTGGCAGCATGAACATGACACTGTCCTGTTGGTTTGAGGTACAGGTGTGCATCTCCTTCTGAGTCCTGAGGCAAACCCTCAATTTCCTCGTGCAAAAGGAAATCTGTAGATTAGTCCCTTCTGAGTCTACGCTAACATGAGGCTCCCTGGTTTTTATTTATTTTTATTTTATATTTAGTTTTTTGACTTTTTTAATGTTTATTTTCAAGAAAGAGACAGAGAAAGAGCATGAGTTGGGGAGGGGCAGAGAGAGGGAGGAGACACAGAATCTGAAGCAGGCTCCAGGCTCTGAGCTGTCTCCACAGAGCCCATCATGGGGCTCGAACTCACTAACCGCGAGATCATGACCTGAGCTGAAGTCGGACACTCAACTGACTAAGCCACCCAGGCGCCCCTCCTACCTGTTTTTTTTTTTTTTTAAATAGAATTGTGTTGGTATTTTGCTTCTCTTTAATTCATGTTTTCTTTTTTTTCCTATCTCATTTCCTTTCAGCCACAATAGGACAGTTTAGTAATGTTTGGTATAGATTCACTTTTCTTAGCTGCACCTAGTTAATAGGAAATCATATAAACAGAGTATACCAAAAAGAAGAAATATACCTGTGTTGCAGGAATAATATAATTAAACACACACAAAAAATGAGAGGACAAAGGAGAACATATCATTTATAAACGTTAAGGGCCAGGAAATAAATGTCACCGATGGAGACCTATTTATACACATCAGAATATATCCTGGCGCTGTGTTTTTTATTTTTGCATTTTGCCTTTCATAGAGAAGTTTCCCAGAATGTTGTGGAAATTGGAAATAAATGAATGCCCATAAAAATAATATCTCCAGGCAATTGCAATATCTGATGTAAAGAGTATCTACAGGTTGTGAATTTTAACCACAGTTGGCTTCTTCTGAAAATGCTTATAACAAAACCCAGAGGCACTTAAATCTGATATATTTGATGGTTTGGGGACCAAGTGGATGGATGCTCTCAACTTATATTTAATTAATACATAATAGATTTACTTGTAGTCAATTTTATTTTGGATAAGATGGAGCAAATCCAATTTTGCTGTGTCTTCTTAACACTTTGGAAAACTAGCTTTGGGGAAAGAGAAGCAAAAGATGAGAATACTAAGTGGACATGAAGAATTCTGGTGATCTTAGGATTCTTTCCTAATATTGACAGACAATATTTGTGTGCTTTCTATCCTTTCATATCTGTTTACAATGTTTTTAAACAAGAAAATGTGGGTTTCTATACATTTAAAACAACACTGGGATGTGAATATAAGTATAAAACAATACTGGGATGTAAAATGAAGAAAGGACCTTTTTTTAAAAAATGTTATTTTTTTACAAAAGAATTTTTATATGTCGTTTTCAGAGTACTGGTTATTGAATCCAACCAAACTAATAGAAAATGCAGACACTAGAAAATCTGTTAAATATTTATTTACTAAAAACATAATTTTTCAGAGGGCAGTCAGAGAAGACAAAGCGGTTCGTTAAATATGAGCTCCCTGTCCAAAGGAGAATATACACCGGCCCCATTTAGCAGGGCTCCCCTGGCTGCGGATGAGGAGACGGGACCTTACTCACATGCAGTTATTAACACTCCCAATAAATTCTCAGGATCCCGATCCCGCTGATATATGTCATGGCAGAAATAGCTTAGTACACAAAGCGACAAGAAGTGCTGTTCCTGTCAGTGGGAGAGATACTGCCGTCTGCATTAAATCAGGGGCAGATAGAGACCCTGAGAGCTCTGAGTTCATAATGCCGGGACTTCAGGTCTACCACTGTACCAACTCTATCTCAAGACACTTGCTTCCTACCAAGGCTTTGATAGAGGACACTGTGTTTGAGATCAGGGTTGCCAAGTGATCCAGTGCCACACTGGGCATCTGGAAACTATTTTGTTGTTATTTATGTAAACATTTGGCACATTTCCATGACCTTGAGCAAGCCATTTCAACTCCGTCTCTGCAGGTGTTTTTCACTGGGGAGACAAAGAATAGAGTATTTGTTTTACGTTACTGCTAGGAAAATTATACAACCACATTCTTTCCCAGTCACTAGAGAATATAAATTTGTTTGTCAGAGGAAAAATAATCACCTTCAACATTGCTATTCTTGCACTAGGCTTCTTTCTAGCCTAAACATAGAATCACTGAGCTCTTGAGAGAGGACTTTGAGTCAGACCCTTGAGGACTCATTCTCCACTGTCTGTGTGAAGTGATAACCTTATGAGTCGAAGGAAAGTTGTAGGAGTTCATAAATCCAAAGGAGGCCAGACGATCATCTCTGGCCACCAGTGGGTGGTGACTCTCACCTACTTTGTCTCCAGGAATAAAGAGTGATGCATTCACTTAGCAGACAGTTGATATTCTTTCTCTTATCTCTGTAGATGTCCAGCCAAGGTGAAAGCCACAACTCAGCTGCTATGCGTTCTCCCAAGAATAGAGTGTGGTGGCTGAAGCGGGGGAGAGGATGAGGGGAAGCTGTGGGAAGGCAAAGCATCATGTCGTTCGGTTAGCTTTCCCCTGCCAAGGGAAGGAGACCACGACTGGAGGATTATCAGCCACGTGCTGAGTGCTGAGCAGAGCATATGATGTACAATCAAAATCAGACCTATAAGACTACACGCTGCTTTCAAATATCCAAGTCAGGGTTTCCGCTATTTTAGTGAAGCTAAATCTGGAAATGTCATGGAAAAAGACTCTCTCTAGGAGAACCATGGGACTTCCCACTCGAGATTGTGTAAAAAGAAAAAAAACCCACAATATATGAAAATGACCTTTCCATGCCAGTCTGGACCTGGCCTTTATGGTCTTTCCAGGGGTAGGAATAGGCACATACTTTTAAAGACAGGAAAAGAAAAAATAAAGAGGTGGATATTGAGGCTGAGTGTTTTCAAAAGCGAATGCTAGGGTATATGTAACCCTCGAATGTAGACCTGATACCAGGCTGAACAAAGGGATGAGACAGACAAAAGGGAAGAAGAAAAAGGCCAACTTGAGACAGGACAGCCAGGGAGGTACCTTGTGGCTACTTACGTGGCCAAGCCTGGACGGCATGTGTAAGCAGACCGTCAGCACGACTGAGCTCCCTCTCCAACTGTTTTTACAGCTCTCTTAAGGGAGGATGCCATTTTTATTCTTCATCACTACCCTTTTTATTTTTTATTTCAACTTTTTGCCAGTCAGGTATGAAAGCCCAAGGTGCTTTGCTACTAACTTAAGTGCTTTTGATTTATTGTCTGAAGCCAGGTTTTGAAGTTCCAGAGGCACTTGCTCTCTCCCAGCCATTTACTATTTGGAATAGTAAGCTTGCTGTTTTGTGGAAAATTTTTTTCCTGGTTCCAGATGAATGAGTCTGACCTCTTCTCTACATTGCCAGAGAAATAGAACCCAAAATTAAATGGAAAAAAAGCGTAGGATATTTGGAATAAAAGCTGATGAGAGGGACATCTGTACAAGGACAGGACACTATCACATGCTTCGGGTGACCTAGAAGTTTGGACAGTCTGTGGGTGAGGACACAAGATGGTCAGGCAGTCCAGTTGCAAGCCCATTGGGAATTCCCACACTCGAGCTGACAGTTTAGATTCTTGAAAGGTAGTGTTGCTATTTTGAAACTATTGAGGTTTATTGTTATAAGCGTTTTAAGGGATTTATTTTTTGGTGATGCTGCTGTGGTACAAACTACCACCTTGATGAGGACCCATGTGGGTAGGTATTCACAGTCCTCAGAACTGTGGAAATAAGGCATGTTTTAATTTGGGCAAGGTGGAACTTAAAACTTACTACCTTATCCCATTTACTTGGGGTTCTAGGTGTTTTTAGCACCAATGTGCTGCCTAATTCAAACAAGATAGAGAAAAATATAGCCTACCACCTTGTGTTTTCTTTTCCTACTCTTTTTTTGTCTTATCTGATTTATTTGTTTTACCTATGCATATATAAATACTAGAAACTTGACTAAAATTTTTGGAATGAGGCTCCTATAAATAACTCCTATCAAAAAATGCGGAGGTATATGTCCAGAGTGAGAAGGGTACTCATGAGAAGGTATATGGAGCACCCATCGGGGTGGGAAGTCTTACCGCCTATAGAGTAAATATTTTTAGTACTCTGTTACATTAGCAGGCCACCTTTCTTGAGCTCAGTATGTGAAACATGCAGCACTAAGCACTTTATATTGCTAAGTACTTTATTTTTATAATTTCATTTATACTTTATTATAACCCTGTGTGTTGTAATAACTATAGTACATTAACGTACAAAGCCTGTATGTACAAGTACACATACAAAAAAGGTTCTTTGTGAGAACCACTTTTCAGCAAATAAGACAAATAGCAGTTTTCAGCAAATCCGACAAAACTGATTGGGAGGTTTGTTTTCTTAATCCAAGTCTAAAAGTCTAATAAATGATGGCGCCAAGTTCCCAGCCAGGACAAGTCTGACTCCATAGCACATTCTCTTAACTTTGGGGATAGTAGGTCTGAGTTCAGATGAGTGTCCCATCATTTACCAATGACAAGACCCTGGGCCAATGACTCTTCTGCTTCTCCTGTCCCTAAAATTGGAATAAATATAGTACTTAAATAATATTTAAAATGCTTAGAACAGTGTTTGGCACTTAGGAAGTGTTCAATAAATCAATAAGTATTAGCTATTGTTATCATATTTAAAGAGTATGTCTATAGTACACATAATTAAAATTCTTTTCCCCCCAGTAGAGACATTTCTCCAATATTCAATTAATCACGTCTTACAACTCTCTGCACATATGCCTCGGCAGTGACTGTTCCCAGGAGAGCCAGCGTGGGAATGCACATGTCGACATTTCAGTGTAAGGTACTGCAAGGTCAGTGTGTCCCAGGAGAAGGCCAGCTGCCAAGAGACCTTGCAGGGTAGCATTTCCAGGGTGAATTCATCACAGCTGGAGTCCAGCCCTCAGCATCGCGGGTCCCAGCATTTGGTCTGGTTAATGCCCAGAGCTGATTATTCAGGGGGATCACTTGTACCAACTCACAAAAGACTGAAGCATATAAATTGGAAAGCCACTGTATTAATTTACAGTGAAAAATATTACTGTTAACTGGACCAGACATTTGCATCAGTCTGACCAGTGAATTCCTGCCCTGTAGGCAAGCTGCATAGGGAGCCACATTAACAGAAGGTTGCTTGGTGAGCAGGATGCTTGTTTCAAATGCTTAGTCTCATCAGGCTCTAATGGCAGCATGCATCCATCTCCATCTACCTGCCAGAAGGAACAGACATTCCGAGCAGCTTGACAATGCTGAGATGTCCCTTCCCTGGACAGGCGCAGAATGTGCTTCTGCGACTTTGCGTTTTCTGTGGTTCCATGGCTGACCAATCTCTGCTTCAGATTGTTTTCTTTCTTCGGATATATTAATTCTCACAGGAAGGCTGCTGTGATCCAGAAGCCATCTTGCCTCTTAATGGTAATCTTTGCTCCTTTAATAGTTTAACTTTTAGAGGGCATCTTCATTGCTGGTCATTCTGAATTCTCCTGGGCATTTCATGTACCATGTACACACTGTATAATTTGCCCAGTGTCACTGCAACCTCATCTGCCTCAAGCTATCTCTGGTTTTGTCATCATCGACATAAATTCCTACTAAATGAACCTCCTACTGTCTGCTAAAACCCACCCAGAGCTTGTACTTAAGCTGCTATAACTGCTAATGATACCAAGATATAGCCCCATAGGTTGTTACCAGCTTCCTCAGATATATTTAAAACAAAATGGGTTGTGATTAATTAAGAGGTACTATAAAGATCTGATCCTTGAACAATAATGATAAAATCTTTTTGCATTTATTCAAGTCAACTGGATATCACTGATCATCACAATATTAATAAGATCCTATCACAGTCTTCAATCTTCTCCTTGCTTTCTGTGACATCTGTAATAGAATCAAATGTCCTGGAATTGGGGGGCCTGGGTGACTCAGTCGGTTAATTGTCTTACTTTGGCTCAGGTCGTGATCTCGCGGTTCATGAGTTCGAGCCCCGCGTCAGGCTCTGTGCTGACAGCTCAGAGCCTGGAGCCTGCTTCGGATTCTGTGTTTCCATCTCTCTCTGCCCCTCCCCTGCTCAGGCTCGCTCTGTCTCTCTGTCAGAAAAACAAACAAACAAACAAAAAAACTAAAACTTAAAAAAAAAACCACAAGAATCGAATGTCCTGGAAGGGCCAAGAAGAACCTCTGTGATCTTGCCCTTGGCTGCCTCTCAGAGTGAACTTCCTCCCACTCATCTCCCTCTCACGCTGCTCTGCAGACTCCTTGACTCCTTGATGGTTTGGGACTATGCCAAGTGTGCAGCCGCATCAGTACTTTTGCCCTTGCTGTTCCTCTGCCTGCAGTGCTCCCCCACTAAACACTTACATCTGGTTGGTTCTTCCTTTCATTCAGTTGTGTTCAAAAGTGACCTCCATAGAGAAGTCTTGTGGCCATCCTGTCTAGCATAGCACCCTCTCACACTGTAGTCTCACCCTACTACTTTTTTTTTCCTTCTTTGTGGTTATCACTTCCTAACACAGTACTTGCATTATTTGTGTTTTTAAATGGGATGTATTTCATGAGGCAGAGACTTCCTTGTCTTATTCACTACCATGTCATTAGAGCCTGAATTAATAACTGGAACATGATGGGTGCTTGGGTAGTATTTCATGAATGAAAGATGAACTTGGTATTGATATTTTGATGGTCGTTAGATTTTGTTATCCTTCATGTTGTGCCAAACAACCCAGCTTACCTAGGATTGTGTATAGGTGCTGACTTCACCATTTCTATGATGTTGTATTGTGGCCATATCGAAGGAAGCTAGAATAATAGATCTGCCCAAAAGCTCACCCAAGGTTTGGCATCCATATTTTTTTAACGTTCAAACAGTTTTTATGAATTTTCATTTAATTCTATCTCTTCTATTTATTTTGAATTTTGCTTATCTTTATACTTCTTTACCTCTACCCCATCCTTTATCTGTCACTGATTCTCTGCATTTGTCCCCAAGAACGGTCAGATGGTGAGGAGGCATTTCAAATAGTCACTGAACACTTACTCTACCCATGTCTCTTGACCCTCAGTAGCTGGAACTCTGCTCTTCCCTTCAGACCTTCCTGCCTCCACTTCTCTTATCACTACTCTTGCCAAGTTAATTCTGTGAGTAAGACATTGCAGCATTTGCTTTCATTGGACTTTGGGAAAACTTGTTACGATATCCCATTAAGTGTTACAGTGTACATAGGTGGGAACATGAGATTGTATTGTCTTCATAAAACCATTCTCATTTTTGTGCTTTTCTCTACTTCTTTCCACCCTTCTCTCAGTAATGTTAATGATGAGATCATGAAATAGGAAGCTTGAAACTATAAGTTTCGTTTACTTCCCAGGAAAAACTACGGATTTTTAATACTATTGAAATATACAAGGTATATTTATTATGCTGGAAAAATCTACTTCGATTTAGTTTTTATGCAGCAAATTAATTCTAAGGATACCTTTGAACACTATTTGTTTTTCTGGTGGGAGGAATTTGTTGGCCTGTTAAAACTCCAGTAGATCAGTTCACAGATTCTTAACTCAGGGCAATTTTATTCTCCAGATCTGTCTGTTACTGAGTGGCATGACATTTTGCTAGACAGCAGGCACTAAACGATATACTCATCCTTCAGATTCACTCATCCCTGGAATACCCAGGGTATGCCACTAGGATGTCTTTGAGCAGGTTCACGGATGCTGCTTAGGATAGTACACTGGATTAAACACAAAAAGGAAATGTTGAAAAGTCTTAAAAATGCCATGAACTGAGAGAGGAATGTGAACTCTGTTTTAAAGAATCATGATTATAAATGCACTGGGACCTAAGAAGTAAAAAAGGATTGCCAAGTTTATTCTGTAGCCCTTTGTATTTAAAAATGTGTTTATTGGGTGTGTGTGTGTGTGTGTGTACTTCTTAGCATGTGCAACTCAGCCAAGAAAGATAGGCTTGTTATTTTGTTATCATATGATACATGGGTAGGCTTCTCTTTGCTTTGTGACTGTAGCTCCTATATGGACAATCTTCACGGTTACTGTTGCCCTCTTTGCTTGGGTTGCAGGCTGTGCTTATAGAAAAACACACATTCTCTCTGGGATTGATTTAAACCAAACCATTCTGTATGTTGCTGCTGCGGCTTCTCAACATTTCATGGAGATGTGACATTATTGAAGTTGAGTTTTAATATGTCACTCTACCATTTCCTTCCTCTGACCCTGTCTATACTCAATCTGCCATACAGCTGCCATCCATTCTCTGTGCTTGTCCAGATGAGCAGAGCTGTGTTGTAGCACGAATTACTTCCATGCTGGAAGACTTTCTAAGACTTCACTGCTGATGATCCTTTCTTGCCTTTCTACATGATGTCTGGGATGATCTAAGTTGGCCTTTTAGATGAGAGAGGGTGATTTCGTGTATGGCATGATTTGAAAGATGACAGGAAAGCTTTTCTCTCCCTAAATCATTTCTAGCCAAGTATCAATGTGCCTGAGATTGCATTTCCAGGAACATTTCTTTTCATGTAAACCTTGTCCACTTTACCCTCAGAAAAAATTGAACATTAATGCACTAATACGCTAGAGTGAGTGACGCTATTAGCATCATTTGGAAAGATCTTTGCCTCCATTCTTGGGTCTGAAGAGGACATTTAACTTTGGAAAACCATTTTCCTCTTACAGATTTTAGGTGGCAGAGATGTTCCTCATTACACTGTAATTATTCAATCAGGTCAGAATCCCATGAAGATGGCAGCCACACTTTAACAAGATTCACCTTTTCTTTTTTTCCATTTAATCAGTTGAGATCATTATGAAGAACAGAACCCCAGCTGTCATGAGCCAATAACCTATCTCAATTTTTCACATATTGGAGAGAGCATGTCTACTGTTACAAGTCTTGTCTGTTGATGGCTTCAGGCATGCGGGGGAACAATGGAGCTTACTTAAGTCTATAGGTTTCCTCAATACGTGGAGTCCTGAGGAAATGAGAGTTAAAGCATACCCCTGTTCTTGTCATCAAGAAGTAAAGAACAATGACCATGAGTTATTTAGTGTTTTCCACCATTGACCATATCTTGGCCAATGTCCACTGCAGGTACCCGGATAACCAAAATAAGCATGAGTGTTTATTAAGCAATCTTTTCATGTCAGCTGGATTGTTACATATATGATTTCATGGTATTCCCAACAGCCTTATGAAATAAGTAATACCATTGTCCACATCTTAGTTTAGTGAAATTACTTAATTATCCAAAAGTTTTATATTTGATGGTTGGCAGACCAGGGACTTCAAGTGTGTCTAATTTCAAAATGTATGTTAAACTGTATCCCTCAATTTGTTTGGACTGAGAGGTAAGGACACACTCGTCATTACAAACAATGGGGCATGCATATGCACACCAACACCACAACTAGGTACAGTCCAAAGATTTAAAACAAAACAACAAAACCTAGACAGAGCCAGAGCTATTTACAGATGAAACAAATGAACAGAGTAGAGATAAATATATAAATAAAAATACATAAATAAGCCGACACCAAACTTTCCCATGAGTTTTCTAACTTCCTATAAAAGATCTAAGAAGTAAAATAAAAAAAGTATTTGGGGTGCCTGGGTGGCTCAGTTGGTTGAGCATCTAACTCTTGATTTCAGCTCAGGTCATGATCCCAGGGTAGAGGGATCAAACTCTGGGTCGGCCTCTGCACTGAGCATGGAGGCTGGTTGATATTCTCTCTCTCTCTCTCTCTCTCTCTCTCTCTCTCTCTTTCTCTTTCTCTCTTTACCTTTGCCCCTTCTTCACTCTCTAGCTCTCTCTCAAATAAAAAATAAAAAATATTATTTGAATATAGTTGACATATAATGTTACATGAATGTCAGGTGTATAACACAGTGTTTCAACTTCTCTATAAGTTATGCTATATCCACCACAAGTGTAGCTACCATATGTCCCCATCTAACACTGTTATAGTATTATAGTATCATTGGCCATATTCTCCATTGGCTACATTTATTCCTGTGACTTATTCATTCTGTAACTGGAAGCCTGTGTCCCCTATTCCCCTGTACCCATTTTGCCCATCCCTCTACCTCTCTTCTCTCTGACAATCATCAGTATGTTCTCTGTATTTATAGGTCAGATTGTGCTTTTTCTTTTTTTATATATGAAATTTATTGTCAAATTGGTTTCCATATAACACCCAGTCCTCATCCCTACAGGTGCCCTCCTCAATGCCCATCACCCACCCCTCCCTTCCACCCCTCATCAACCCTCAGTTTATTTTCTTTATTCGTTTGTTTGGTGTTTTTTTTAATTAAAATTTTTTTTGATTCTACATTTGAGTGAAATCATACATTATTTGTCTTAGTCTCACTTATTTCCCTTAGCATTATACTCTCTAGGTACATCTGTGTTGTTAAAAATAGCAAAACCTCATCATTTTTATAGTTGCACAATTGTGTGTGTACAGATATGTGTATACATACCACATCTGCTTCATCCATTCACCTATTTATGGACCCTTGGGTAGCTTCCATATCTTGCTATTGTAAGTAATGTTGCAGTAATCATAGGAGTGCATATATCTTTTCAAATTAGTGTTTCCATTTCTTTGGGCGAATACCCAGTGTGATTATTGGATCATAGAAATACTATAGTATTTCCATTTTTAATGTTTTGAGGAATCACCACACTGTTTTTCACAGAAGCTCTATCAATTTGCGTTCCCACCAAGAGTGCACAAAGATTCCTTTTTCTCCACATCTTCTTCAACACTTTTCCTAACTTTTGGATTTTAGCCATTCTGACAGGCGTAAGGTAATACCTCATTGCGGTATTGATCTGCACTGCCCTGTTGATTAGTGATGTTGAGCATCTTATGTGTCTGTTGGCCATCTGTATGTCTTCTCTGGTAAAATATCTTTTGCCCATTATTTAATCAGATTGTTTTTTTGGTGTTGAGTTGTGTAAGTTCTTTATGTATTTTGAATATTATTCCCTTTGGATCTATTATTTGCAAATATCTAAGAAAGTCAAAATTTGAGTATAGAATTGGATTATAGAATCAACTAGATTAAAAACACGGCTGGAGAATTTTCTTAGCAGTGATCATTTGGCCTCATGATTCCAAGACTCCATATTCTGGGCTTAACATACCACCTTTGATGTAAGTCACCATTAGGTCCAACCAATGGGCGTTTAACTCTTTTCAGTGTACCTTCTGTTCAATACCTAAAAATTTCTTAACTCGTTTAAAGCCACATCTTATTACCAAGTTCAGCAAACTCACTTAAAATACTTTACCTTGGGGCGCCTGGGTGGCTTAGTCGGTTAAGCAACCAACTTCAGCTCAGGTCATAATTTCAGGGTATGTGAGTTCAAGCCCTGCATCGGCCTTTGTGCTGATGGCTCAGAGCCTGGAACATGCTTCAGATTATGTGTGTGCGTCTCTCTCTCTGCTCCTCCCCTACTCATGCTCTGTCTCTCTCTCTTTCTAAAAAATAAACATGAAAAAAAAAATAAAATGCTTTCCCTTAACACACATACACACCACATGATGTCTTGTTTGTACCTTTCTTTTGAAATCTTTTCCCCCAAATGGAATTAGCACATACTCATTTCAGACAAATTGGAAATGTAGAACTTTATGATAAGGAAAATGAAAGCTTAGTACAGTTAATCACTGCTAACACATCAGTGTATGACTTTCTAGTATTTAAATGCATATTTTACCTAGCTGAAATCATGTTGAAATATAATTTTGTTTTCTGACTTTCTTCCATGTTAACATGATAACAAAAGCATTTCCCATCTTTTTAAATCCCTTTACAAATAGCATTTTGATGGCTGCATCGTGGTATGTCTAGAAGTAGTATCATTTTCTAACCCTTTCTCTATTATTGAACATTGGTGAAGAGCCATCAAATATTCTGTGTTCAGCTACCAATTACTGTTGGTTTTGTGAGTGTGTGTATTGTGTAAATTGTTAGTAGGAGGTTTGGGCTGAAGGCAAATATGCTTTATCTCAACCCCACCTCAATTTAGATAGGATTTAAATTGATCCCTGCTTGTTCCCTGACTCTAACAGTGACACCAGGTTAGGAATTGGGGAAGAGGGAAGTGAAGCTGAGAAGTAGAGATTGAGAGGGGAAAAAAATGAAGAAGGGGAGAGGAAGGAGCTAGAGAGGGAGTGACCTAGAAAAGTGGGAAGAAGGAAAGAGGGTATAGAGTGGGATGAAATATTCTGCTGATTACATGCTTATGCCTGTCAAGATAGAATGTTAACCTTTCAGAATACCATGGGTTAACTAGCCATCCCCTCACCTTCTTTAAAGCCCAAATCAACATTTTTGTACCAACATGTGGATTTACGTGACATATTCCATCTTCTGATATGAGCAGTTGTAGCATTTCAGAAGCCAGCCTTGTTTCCAGGAGTCTGCATTATGTTAAAAACAAAAACAAAAACAAACAAACAAAAAACTCTAGAATTAGATTTCCTGCTGCCCTTTTACCTCCTCAACTGCTTGGTATTAGCACAGTTGTCTTCTTGATGGAAGTCCTGAGTTCTTGGCTGCCAACCACAGTCCTGCTCCCCTGGGGCTCACACAGCAGTGTTCTGAAATTCCTACTTACTAGCTCCTTCAATAAGACTGATGCTGAAAGGGCTTTGCTTTTGCTTTCAGCATTCATCACATTCCTTATAAATGAAACATGAATGTAATTCATATTTCTTCTAGGGAGAGAAGTTTAGAGGCTTCATTTATTCATTCATTCAACAAATATTTATAAGGTCCCTTCTGCACTTAAAACACCATGGCAGGCACTGTGAGGGTTACAGAGAAACATAAGCATAGTGACTTGGAGTCTAGTCTACCATCATGTCTGGTTAACTTTACCTCTTCAATATGTCCTACATCTATCCACTTCAGTCCATCCTAACCATAGTAGCCTTAATTCAAGCAACCATTATTCTCTGCCTGGATTACTATATTTTCAAATTTTGATCAGGTTATTTCTGTCCTTAAAAGCACTAATTGTCAGGCCAAATCTCTATATCCTTACTATGACCTATATAAGTCTGTAGAGGATCTCAACCCAGTAAACCCTCAGATAATGTCTCTTGACCCCCATAACTTAAGCCATCTTGAGTTTCTTTCATTTCCTCATGCATTGGTATATCTTGCTACTATGATTTTGTGTGTACTGTTTCTTTGCTTGCAAAATTATTCCCATCTTATTTTTCTAACTCTTCTCCTCTTTACCTCCCAATTAGTCTTCATTATTTAGGTCTTAAATTAGATATAACTTTAACCAGGAAATGTCCCCCATCTCTAGACCATAACTTATTCCTCTTCTTCGTGCTCCATGACACCTTGTACCCTTCATACCACTCATTGTGCTTGTTTATTACTTACTTACATGTGCCTCTAGTACACTAAAAATTCCATGCTGCAGGTATCACATCTTCCTTGTTTTCTGTTGTGTTCCCATCTTATGATACAGTGCCTGGTCCATTATATTTTTAAATGGGAAAATTTGTAATTGAATCATTGTATTATCATTCAGGAACCCTTGCATACACCAATAATGCTTCATATACCATACACGTTAATACACTCCATATTGGGTGAGACTACAAATGATTAAGTGGTAGATGTTTGAGGAGGTGTTATAAGTGTTGGAGATACAACATACCACAATTAAGAACTTAGATCATCAGAACTTGAATTTCTGTCCTTTTCTATTCCTTGCCCCTTCCCTAAACTACCTGCCCACTCTGCCACTTCAAAATTATATATTTAATGATCCACCATAGGTAAGTTGAGAAATAGTATTTCAGCTATTGTGAAAAATTTAGCGTTTGGAAATCTATGCCTTCCAGGAATGTCAACTAAGGAATTACACAACCAGCCCTACACAGACGATTCCCAGATGAAAAGCTCCACCCCTGACTTTTGGTCTGTCACTGACTCTTACTTTTCAGCCCCCCTTGAAAGTTTTATCAAGATGTGGACGGGGCTGCGGTATACTGTACACCTGTGAGAGGGAATAGGGCAAGAAGTTAGGTGACTAGTGGACAAAATCTTGGAGTAAATCTGAACAATTACAACTTCTCTGGCATTTGCACTAGTATGCCAAGATATTGGTGATTTTAAATAAATTTTGCATAGTAAGTGAAATTTGAACAAATTATGTTTACCAATGTGATCACAGACTAAAGAGAGAGAAAGGAATAAGAGATGAGAGACCAATGCGATATATATTGATCTAAATGATTTCAGTAAAAGTTAATCTTTACTGAATTTGTGACACGTTTCCAGTTTTTGTTTTAATTTTTTTATTTTGTAGAGAGAGAAAGCTGGGGAGAGGGGCAGAGGGAGAGTGAGAAAGAATCCTAAGCAGGCTTCATGCTCAGTGCAGACCCCGTGTGGAGCTCGAGCCCATGACCCTGGGATCATGACCTGAGCCAAAATCTAGAGTCAGACATTCACCTGACTGAACCACCTAGGTGCCCCTGCCAGTGTTTGAACATACATTTTTAGTCCTCACAAAAATATAGTAGTATACTATTCCCTTGTATCGATGAGAAAATCAAAGCCTATAGAAGTTTAATAACTTGTATAAGTCTACACATGTAGGATATGGAAAGGGTGAGGTGCAATGGACAGTGTGTGATTGCAGGATCTGAAACCTTTAGACCTTAATTGAATAGAGGGATTCAATTCAAACAAGTGGTAGAGGAAGTGGAAGAAAGGGAAGAATTGAAGATAGAGGTCCATGCAAACTGGCAGGTGCTAAGAATCAAAGTGAGCTAGTGAGATCTGGACAATGTAGATGAGAGATAATTGCATGTGGTCATCAAGTTCTATATTCTTAGAACATGTTCCCCCAGTTTCCAGATCCCTTGAAAACTCTCACAGTTCACTCCTGGGAAACATTGCCTGGCAAATGGACAGGAGGACTTTCCAATTTGGGAACTAGAAACCCACTGCTGACTTGTGTCACGTGTTCACAGGGAGCTTTGTAGCTTACCTTGAGGCACCAACAGCTCTTTTACTTTCCCTAATATATGAGAAAATGAAAATATGTAGAAAAATAAAATGGTGTCTCTAAAGCTGTGAAATCCTGTGGAAAAAGGATCTCACAGCAGAAATATTAGCAACTGTCATTGCTGCAACTAGAGTGAGAGTACCTTGAAAGTACAGTTTATAATTTCCTCAGTTCTGGTGCTTTCTTTAATCTATTGATGACACTGTAAATCTCTGCCACAGAGAAAACTACAGACGGGGTTGGGGGGGGGGGCAACGTTCCTGGCCCCCATTGACCTCATAACATGAAAAGTGAATTCAACCCATGGTCAGTAAATCTCCCTGGCTAAAAGGATGAGCACCAAATGAATTTCTTGCTCGACAGCAGCAAACAACAGAAACCTTTAATATGTGTGGGGCTATTTCTGAGTAATTCCTACCTTCTTTGACATGCCACTATTGGATGCTGGTGATCCATGTTGTCACCACACTGCATAAAGGCTGGCCTAGACTGGTTTTTAATTAAATCCCCCTAAAGGATGGTCAAATCGACCTGTCTTTGCTGAAAGAGTAGTTGTGATCCAGTGTCCTGAGAATACATACTACCCCATGGCCATCCCCAGAGTCTGTCTCATTGCATTTCTGATCAATGTCTTTCTCTCTCCCTGGCCTTTGAGCAAAAGCGTGACGAAAACAGAGAATGAAAACACAGTGCAGTTTCCATAGCAACATTTTTAGAAAGAAAGGAATGAAAGAGGGGAAAAAAGTGGAATTCTACTATGATGTTGGTTCTGAACACCAGTGAATGAGTTGTCTGTTCTAAGCAGTCCGTGCCAGGGTTTATTTATGCAAGAGCAGTAGAGAGGGTATCAGAATCCCTTCAATTCCAGACTTGTCCAGTAGGGGGTGGAAACAGGAATAGCCTGATGCCTAGATGAAAGAAAACACAGTCACACATGCACTTTCTTGCTCTGATATTGGTCACGCTATTAAATAATATAGTCTATGAATATTCATTCTGGTATCCTGGTACCTTTACTAACTTTGGGGAAGATGGCATATAAAATTTCTGTTACCTGCTTCAGAGAACTTATTAGCATAAAGGACAAGCAAATATTGAATAAATTTTCCCAAGCAAAGCAATGTACAACATGCCAGTAAAATGCAAACTGAAAGCAAATACTTTGAATGCATGTAGATTGAAGAACTCAGCATTGAATGGTGTTCGTTTGGAAGCCTTCATGGAAAGGAAACATGGTCTTGTGAAAGGGGAGAAAAATGAGCTGACAGTAAAACAACAGAGTTCTTTTTTTTTTTTTTTCCTGGGTGGGGTGAAGCAGAATGAAAAACTCCCAAACTTGTAGGTGCAATAGGTAAAGTATGCCCAGGATGGTGGGGTTAACGTGGCTTTCCTACAATATATTGTCCAGGAAAGATTACAAAATGGTTTGGTATAAGTATTTAAGGAAGAACAGAAATTTACATTTAATTTGAAAGGCCAGAGGAAGTTCTCAGATGTTCTTGAGTCACTCAGGGTTCGTAAGTAGTAAGTCTTGGATTAAAATGATATGTAGTGGTATACAGAATAAATTACTTGGCTAGAGGATAGCCAGTATTAGAGACAGAAGAACCCAAAGTGAATTGTACATGCCTAGACCTTTTGTATGGAAGGTGTTTCCAGTCATTCTAATAATGGCAAGATTGGAATTAATTGAATATTTCCTCTCGGGTGGACTTCACTTATGATAATAATGCTTGCTACCATTTAAGAGCTTATGACACACCAGATAAAGCAATCAATATATTTCATGTATTATTGAATTTATAATCTTCAAGATAACCTGCAGAGATTTTATTGTGATGCCCATTTTATAACTGGGAAACTGAAAATCTGAGAGGTTTAATGCCCACCTGAGGCTGGCATTTGAACCAGACTCCAAAGCTCATGGCCTATCCATTGGAGCACATTGTGATGTGTGCAATAGGTTGGGAGAGGTGAAACTTAGAGACTGTCATGGATTGGCATTAAATGGGAAAAGGATGAAGTGGAAAACCCCAAAGAAAGAGGACGATGTCAGTGTCATCAGGAGTGATGGAGATATTTGGAAGACAGGACTTTAGTATGTCGTTTTCAGTTTGGGGAGAAGCTGTCCTTGTAGTTTGCATTGATTACATTTTAATTGATAGCAGCAGGGGTAGCTCTGTGCACCTTTTGATAAGCATTCTACAGTTTGAAAATTTTTCAGCTATTGTATGGGGATGGGAGCACCCGAGCTAATGCAACTTTCTGGACATGCTAATGTATGCCCTAGGAGGTAAAAGAAGGTCAGCCTGAAAAGAACCACCAGCAGCTGTAGTTAGAATTGTTCTTTCTACCAGCCTTCAGCAAAACGTCCTTTTAACTTTCTTTAGCCCTCATCTTGTGAAGTTGAAGCCTTTTGGTTTAAGTTTTAATAGAACTTGAGCTAAGTGTTCAATCCTAAAATCTTAATATACGTGTCTAAAATTCATCCAAGTCCTTACATAAAGGCATATGAAGAAAGAATGCATTTCATGTTCCTTTGCATATTTTTCTCATTTTTTTTCCAGAACGATAACCCTAGGGTCTAATAGCATGACTTCTGCTTCTCTACTAATTTGCATGGTGAATACTTGATAGTATAAAATATCCATTGATAGGCCAGAAAAGAAAAAAAAAAAAAAAGATAGTGGCTGTTTCATGTCAACAACAGGGGAATGTGGGTTTGGGTTTAGTTTAATTCTGAACAGTGATAAGAGGGATTAACACTAAGATGCCATGGTGCTGATGCTAGCAGCCTCTCTGTCCCTTGAGGCAAAGTGGAAGTTTATTAGCACGGTGTTGAAAATGGGGATTCTAGAGGCAGGGACCTAAATTCAAGTCCTGGCTTAACTACTATCTAGTTATGGGACTTGGGCAGCAACTTTATATACCTCAGCTTCTGCTTCCTCATCTGAAAAGTGGAAATACTATCTGTATCACTTAATTATGGTAAATAATATTGCATATGAAAAGCATTTAAAACAAAGCCTGGCTCTTTATATGGCTGGAGACTGCTACTAAGAGCAAAGATGGATAGAAGAACAGTGAACCTAATATAGCAGGAGAGGAAAAAGTGTTCCACAAAATTTTAAAGCCACAGTGATGTCTTAAAAATGGAGATACGAGATGGAGCTAGAGCAAAGCCAGAAAATGGATTTTCTGAGGTACACAGAACTGCACAGTACCTACATCTGGTAGGTCATGAGTGCAGTGGGGAGCTGCAGACTGTAGCAGGCAGAGAATGTGTTTATGTGTGTGAATGTGTTTGTGGGTGCACACACACATACATATTCTTTCCCTCAACACTAACACAAATTTGCAGAGATAGATTTATCCTCTTTCCTCCTTGCTCAGTCTTGAGTATATGTGAAAAACAAGATATCAGAGGGAGGCAGAGAAGGCTTTAACACCTTCACATTCACATACACAGAACAAGATTTCCCAATCAAAACCAAAACTGACAACAGCAACTATTGTTAGAATAATGTCCCATTTACTTATAAGGGATAATGTCATCCTAACAGGGATCCACTTCATCGTTTGCTATGACAGTTACTCTGGCAGTTTTACAGAATATAACTTTGACAAGTAATTTCTCTAATTACTCTGGTTGTTTTTGTGAAACCACACCCAGGTTAGACTTGTTTAAATACTACAGTGTCTGTACAGAATGGAAAATGCCCTTTTGTTTAGCATCAAAGATCTGGAAGGTCTCCTGTTTTGGAGGTAAGCAGTGGGTCACTCTAGACCCTTCAGTCATTTCAAAACCCAGTTGTCAATGACTTTGGGCAATGCAAGTACCTAAAATTTTGTTCAGCTTACAATCCATAATTGTTTCTCTCTTACGTATTTTTATTCCTACATCTTTTTTTTTTTTAGAAAAAAATTTTAATGTTTTTGAGAGAGAGAGAGCGAGAGCGAGAGCAAGAGCGCATGAGCAGGGTAAGGCAGATAGAGAAGGAAACACAGAATCCAAGACAGGCTCCAGGTTCTGTTGTTGTCAGCACAGAGCCCAATGCGGGGCTTGAACTCACAAACCAGGATATCATGACCTGAGTCAGATGCTCAACTGACTGAGCCACCCAGGAACCCCCATATGTCTGTTTTTAAAATGTTTGTTTGTTTGTTTGTTTGTTTGTTTGTTTTGAGTAGAGGGGAAGGGGCAGAGATAAAGGGAGAGAGAGAATCCCAAGTGTTCATCAACTTGGTGCTTGAACCCATGAACCCTCAGATCATGACCTGAGCCAAAATCAAGAGCTGGAGATTTAACCAACTGAGACTTTCAGGTGCCTCTCCTTCTACATCTTTAAACTTGGAATTAGAGTATCACTATGGTATATCATACTTTATTTTTTCAAGCTAATAACTTTGTATCAAGTTTCAATCCATCCTTCATGTGGGCTAAAGGGTTGGTAAGCTATACAATATGCTCCCTTCAATAGCTTCTAAACAAATAATTGAATGCTAATATTGCTTTTTTTATTAAAAGTTCTTAAGTGTTAAATCAGTTGCAGATTAATTGAAACTTTTCACCATTTTCCCTTTTCTCTCCATAAATTAGCTTTTACTTTCATTTTCTCTCATGGACCTTTCCCTCCTTCTCTTCAGGCATTCTCAGAGGGCATCTAAAGTTCTTTGGCTCTGTAGTTTTGAAGTGTGCAATTTGGAAGGAATGTGGGTCTGGAGGGAATTAAATTAACTAGAAGCACTCTGATTTTTTATTAAATTGCCTCTTTCAAAGATATTATAGAACATTCCAGGTATTCATTTTTAAATTTTCTTCAAAAAAGGGAAAAGGCATTAAAGTTCAGACAATTTTGGTTCCTTTTTTCCTTTACTTTTAAGGTTTGTACTCAAAATACCTTTATCACGTTTTTATTAGAAAGCCCAAAACATTAAGAAAATCTATTTATTGAATTTTATTTGGCAAAAATAAGAGACAGAAAATGAAGGATGCAAAACAGCTGGAAAATGAAGAGAATATAAGAAACAGAACAGTAAGGCATGGAGGAGCTATATCCTGAAGCAAAGGGTGAAAATCTCAAATGATAGATACTGTAGCGGTCAGAAACTAGTAGAATAATGTGCCGAAAGAACAAAGAACATAGGCCTGCAGAGGAAATCAAGTATCAGACTGTAAGAGTTTTGTGAAGTTTGGGTAGAAAATTCCATAAGGGGCTATAATGGATAATGAGGAGATCACCAGTCAGCTTATATCCCCCCTTTGGACTGCTACAAAGTAAATGTGTGATTGTGAGAAATGAATGAGAACTGTCCTTTTGAAATAATCAACATGACCCAGGCCTTGGCTGGACTAATGTATCCTGTCCTGGGATTCTTTATTGGAGGCTATGCTTCAAAAACACCTCAAGAGAAATGGAAAAAAAAAACAATTAGTTGAAGACTGGCCATTGAACATCTGTACATTTGACTGTGTAAAAACATATGTGGATAACTAGTTTAAGTTTTCAATTATTCTCATCGCTTTTAGTTTGCTTGCTTCATGTAGGCACCCAAAGAAGGTATGATATATTCAGAGAATTAAAATGATGGTTCCAATTTAGGAAATGGCAGATTGTTTCTGCTGAGACAAAAGTAATCCTGCCATTCTTTTCTTAAAATACTTCAGTGCATTCCAGTTGCCTTAGTATGAAACCTAAGGATCACTTGAAAAGTCCCTCTTTTGGGGCCTGACTTCCTGGTGGGCTAATTATTTTCATTATTTTTTCATACCCCTTTTTTCTCCAATCATTCCTGAACAGTTTAAATTTTTTTAATAAACATAATATATTCTACCATGATTTGAGGCCATTCGGTATGTTGTTCCATCTTCTAGAAAACTCTAACTATGATCTCTGGTCGCTTGTACTTTTAATTCAAGATTTTTCTCAGACATTAGGGCATCCAGACAACCTTTCCATGTCTGACTTAAAGGCCCTTCTGTGGTGTTAGTACTTCTCCCCCCCCCCCCCATAGTTTGAATGTCTTTGTCCATTTTTCCCAGTAGACTGTAAGTAACTTTAAGGAGATGCCATATGATGTGATCAATTTTTGGTCCTTATTGCCTAGCAAAGTGTCTGCCACCTAAATCTAATTATTCATTGGTTGAGTGCACTGCCAAAGGAATTAGGTTCATTTTATTAGAAAGGAAGGCTGAAGAGATAACACTCAAGAGGAAAAGAGAGAATTCACGAGTTACGTATCTAATCAATTGGTGATACATAGACCGTTTTACTATTGTGTGAAATGAAAAAGTCAAAGCTTTCCTAAAAAGGGTAAACTACCCTACAACACTTCTAATTATACCTCTATTTTATGATTTCAAGTTGTCTTGTATAGTTTTATCTTTCTCCTCATTATAAGCTGGTGTGTGTTTGTGCGTGTGTGTGTGTGTGTGTGTGTGTGTGAGGGAGGGAGGGAGAGAGAGAGAGAGAGAGAGATTTTTCTCTGTTAGAGATTTGTACTACTACTTCCTCTTTTTTAAAAAAAATATCTCTCAAAGGGCCTGACAGTATCATGTACATAGTAGGCATTTTATAAGTTTATGTTTAATGAATGAATTTTTGGATGAAATAATCATGGAAGATAGGCTTTGTGAAACTGTTAAAATTAAATAGCAAATGATGTCAAATCTATAATCTGTTCTTTCTACACACTGGTCATAATATTTCTTTAACATATAAAAGAAACTGACATCATAAAGAATGAGGCTATATCCCATACTTTTTAAATTTGTCAGTGGAATTAAATATTCTTCAACAGAAGTTCATAGCTGTAGAGTAGACCATATCCAGTGGATGGTATCCATACCAGTGAATTGAAATAGTTTTATAAATATGAATGTTTGATCTCAAGCAGAGAGAAGTTAACTCATTACGTTTGACTTTCAATCCCAGGTTTTAGGGGTATTACTTCTTTAAATGTAGAGATAGGGTTTAATTATAGAACCCAGGATGCAATTATCCTGGAAATCCGTACATAACTGAATAAAGTAGTAATTTGCAAACTTTAATATTTGAACCAGAACCATGGACATCGCCTGAGAACTCCTTAGAAATGCACCTTATCAGGCCACTCTAGACTTAACAAGTCAGAAACTCTTGTAGTTGGGCCCACCAATCTGTGTTTTAATAAGCCCACCAGATGGTTCTGATGAACAGTACATTTTGAAACTCATTGGAATAAACTTTTCACAGCACCAACTAGGAAGTTTAGATGTGACTGTGGAAGCACTTGAGGAGCTTAGGATTTTCTAGCCTTGAGCATCCCCTAACTGCCAGTTATTTTCATGCTCCCTTTAAGTGCTACCCCTGGTATAGTTCACATCGTCATGCCATAGAAAACACCAAGAACTGTTCATCATGTGTGGCAAAAGGCCAAAACCTACCTGACTCTCTGTTGACTTAGCAAGTTTTAGAATAACTAAGAATATGAGTTTTCATCAAATTGAGGATGCTAAAAAAATGTATTCACTCTTCCTTTATGCTATATGACGATATATGCAATGATAAAACAACTTGATAGTTGGCAAACTTACGTGTTCGGTCACAAAATCAATTAGACAGTGGGATGAATTCTTCAGTGCCTTTGAGACACAGCAAATACCTTTTTTTAAAATTTTATTTTAATGTCAAGTGTCAATGCAGTTGTGTTCCTTTACCATATTATTTTCATCTTTATGCTGTTTTGTTAAAGTGTTTTCTTCTTGTCTTCATCTCTTTTCTGATAGTCTCCTGCTTGGTAAGGGAGGTTTATAGAGTATTAAAGGTTTTTTGGGAAATTCTACCAAAGTGAGATGTCCACCCACATCTTTTGAATACTCTCAAAAAGTTGACTGCTTGTCCTTAGATTATGATATCAATATTAGCTCTGCAGTCTTGTAACATTACTTGCTGTTCGACTCCTCTATTTGGAGGGATGAATGACAAAAGTTATTAATGAAACAAGCATACTGTTTGTGGAGAATTTTATTTTGGTGCATGATTTTGGTGGCTAATTTCTTTTTATCTTAATGTCTGTGGAGGAATATGGATTTTTAAAAAAATATGGAACATAATTTCAACTCTTCAGATCAAAGGCTAAAGCAAAAATATTTAAATACTTGTGATATTCTTATACACATCACACATGATAGAAAATGAAAAGTTATAGCTCCATTTTCTTGTATCTCTAGGAAGCCATAAAAGTGCACATGTGACTCAGGTCATCTCATAAAGAAAAAATAATATGCAACATATAAAATACGGAGATATTTAATAGGATTATAAAATCTGGACTACCTACTTATTTTGTAGTAGCAAATTTATTCATTATCGTCGCTATTTATAATAGTAATATCATTATGAATCTGTGCATATATTAAGAAAAGACCACTATTTGCCTTATCCACAAAAGGAAATTTTCCCTGTGGGATTTAATTGTGGCTTTTGGAAGAGAGAAGTAAAATCATTATGAAATGCAGAGATAGTCATACCTTTCTGCTCATGGGTCGAACAATCATTAATATTTATGTGAGGATTTTATTTTGAGGGAGAGAGGAGGGGGTTAAATAGAAGATTCTCTGATGAGTACAAGGTGTGAAAACAGGTATGCAATACAGTGCTCTGACACATAGATCACTAGTCACTTGGTGAAGAGGAAATGTTCTCCCTTGAGCAAGATAATATAATACGTCCTCTTTTTTCTTTGTTCATAAATGAGGAATAAACAGAAGGCTGCCTCTTCATGAAACTCAAGAGGTCCCTGGTACACTATATGATGAGAGATATGGAGAATCAGGATAATAGTGGCAAAAAAGCAGGTTTCTTCTTGCTCCATTATTTGTGACTATGTGTATTCATTGGCACAGAGTGCACCTTACCTTAATCTTGATGAGTGTGGCATTCTCTTCTGCTTGGTTTCTCTCAGCTGAGCACAAGCTATTGAGGACACCACAGCAGCCAATCCCTTTTGAAGTGAACCACTTTAAGCCCTTTGGTCTCTTTTGCTGGTGCACATATCCATATGACATTGTGAGGATTTCATACTTTTAAAAGTGATTTTGTTAGCTGTTGTGAACTAGTGATGAACTGGGTCAGACGAAGGCATAGACCTGAATTTCTACAGTGATCACAATCTGCATCAAATTTCAGTTTGTGTATGTGCGCTTAATAATTAAAGACTTTCCTTGTGTCACTTAAGAGATCTCATGAATGAATTTGATGAATTGTCAGGACTGGGCCAAGAGATAAGAAAAAGTCCAGGACAGAGCTGTCTTTCATGAGTCAGGCACTGAGGTCCTGACATAGCACCATAGATACTTCTCTGAGTCAGTACTGAACCATTGCCCTGTTCCAGTAATAACATGGGGATAAAATAAAACATCCTCCAAGGAGGCATTTAGTGGTGAGCTAAGGCTGAGAGCCTTCAAGGACATTTATCTCCATAGTAGCAATGTTTGACTCTTTGCGGTTTCCACAAATCTTCGTAAAAGGCATTGATCGCCACTGTCAGTATGATTAGAGGAAGCACTGATGCATAGCATGTATGATTAAAAACAAACAAACAAACAATTCATGCACTTAACACATGTCATGAGAAGGACATTACTCTCCTGGGGAAAAGATAAATTTTTACGTTTTTAAGAGATGCTTTTTATTTTTGATGTTTTTCTCCTTAAATGGCTTTTACTTAAGATATAATCCAGTCTGAGAACCAAGAAGTCCTACTTGCTCTGTGATCTTAACCAATTCACCTGACTTCTCTGGTTCTTATTATCCATAGCTTCAAAAGGAAATTGTTATTTCTCTACTGTATTCTCCACCTCCAAAATTTATGGAATTCTATAATCGTCATTGTTCCACATAAACATTTCAATAAACATTTCAGGATTTGCCCTATAGATTCAAGTGTTAGAGTGATCATTAAACATTTAGTCCCTTCCCCCATGGCTTGTAACCTATTAAGTTGTGAGGAAAGGGATGTAGAATACAAAATGTGTAAGACCTAGTCTTTGACCTCTGGGAATATTTAACGTACTATGTAATGCAAGGAAGAAAGTGTTAAATTTCATAAGGAGTTTTCAAAAGCTATTATCATACACACCAGAGTTTCTCGATCTTTCACTGTTGACATCTGAAACAGATAATTCTTTATTGTGGGTGGCTTCTTGTGCATTTTGGTACTCTTGGCAACATCCATATCCCAGTAGATGCCAGTAGCATCCTCATAATTGTGACAACCCAAAATGTCTCTAAAGATTGCTAAGTATTACCTGAGGATCAGACTTGCTCTGGTTGATAACCATTACACTAGTGAAGAGCAGTCACATCTGGGGAATTTTCAGAAAAGACCCATTTAGGGAGGGTTGATGTGACCTGGGTCTCAAATTACAAGGGTCTCAAATTAGGGGCTCCTGGGTGGCTCAGGCGGTTAAACATCCAACTTCGACTGGGGTCGATTCTCGCGGTTTGTGAGTTCGAGCCCAGCATCAGGCTCTGTGCTGACGGCTCGGAGCCTGGAGCCTGCTTCACAATCTGTCTCCTCCCCTCTCTGTCCCTCCCCTGCTCATGCTCTGTCTCTCTCTTTCTCTCAATAATAAATAAATGTTAAAAAAAAAAAACCTTAAAAACAAACAAACAAGGGTCTCAAATTATAAGGCTGCAGAGATAGGTTGCAGTCATTTTTGCAGGATCTTGATACTCTTGCCCTTGGGGAATGCTCCAAGTTTTGAGATAAAGAATGAGGCTGGGGGTTATTTTAAATGAGGACGGTGGTTCAGCATTGTTATTGGGGTAGGACAAAACTGGATTCAAGCTCTGGATGCAAAACTTTAGTAGTCGTGTGACCTTGGTCAGGTAATCTAATAGTTCCTGTTCATGATGAGTATTAAATATAATAAGGTCTTTAGCACTGGGTCTGGCATACGAGGCATGTACCGTGAATATCATGGTAACTCATGCATTAACCACAGGGTCTTGACACTCTACAGTCTGATTGTGAGTTAGGAATTTTGTTGTAAGTATCTTGTTATTCATAATGAAATACTAACATGGAAATGGTTAAATTTTATACTCGTTACATTCAATAATATTTTGGATAAGGATGCTCTAACTCATTGAAATGCTTTCTTGAGTATTGGGCAAAAAGTGACTTAAAGCCAGCATATGAAAAGGGAGCTTAACCCTGCACATGTTTATGGAGAGGTATCAACAACAAATGTCAAACTTAATGTACATTGAAGTTGGGGAGCGTTAAACAAGTTCTGGGGCTGAGATTTACAACTGCACTTGCCTACCTGACCAAGGTTAAGAGTTTTCAGTGCCATTGTGATGTTGGGATATGTCAGTCAACCCTCACCACGTGGTCTTCATGATGCTGGACATGGAGACTTGGAACATTCAAGTGTCTGGCTCTGGGCCTTTGCTTGGGCCCTAGCCACTGAGGAAGGGTAAGACTTGGAATCATCGACATAAAATATGGATATAAACTGAATGAGATCTAGCTGTTAATATTTTTCAATAAACTTGAGTTAGCTGTTTAAATCATTTTGTGAGCACTGTTTCGATTCAAGTAATTGTAGAGATTAAAATCCACAGTCTCCAGTTTTGAAATTTCTACTTCTTCAACTTCAGTTTATTCATGTCTTGAAATAAATGGTCATGTTAGAGCTAAATTAAGGGAAATTTTTATCATGCTTAAAACTGACAGCAGTCGGTTCCCCAAAGCCAGCATCTCTTCCAAGCACTGACTGTTTTATTCCAGTGGGGAAATATTTTGCTACTTGACCTGTTAAATTTGAGCCTTTGTGCAAGACTCACTACTTGATGTCACTACTGCTTTCAAGTCGGATATTGTACTGGTCCCAAACCCTGCAACACACACAGGTGACTATTGCTAATAGGTGGTAGCTTCAGCAGTGGCTATTTAAACACACCTGGGAGAGGCTTACCTGAAGAGAAAGGTGAGAAAAGTCACAGTAGGAGATTAATTGCATATGTTCCATGTGACATAGCATCCCATGGGATTTAGAAATGTATTTGTGGTTTTATAAAGCATACTGTAAATATCAGATTGGCTTTGGCCGTGACCTTGCCAAACATGGGGCTAATGTCATTTGTCATATTCAGACGTTGCCTTTTCTAAAACATCCTTTTTCAGGCTGCTACCAAGGTATGATGTGTTTGGCTCTGAGGAAATTGTTGTCCTTAAGATAGGTGGATAGACAGCAGGAAGAGGGAGATTAGGTGGGAGCAAAAACATGTCACTTGAGGGAATGGAGAAGTGTTGTCCTTACTAATTTGATTAATGAAAGTTGCTAGATTTTCTTATGTCTTCCAAGACTCTCATCTGTTGACCTAAGTTTAACAGAAAAATCTGTGAGAGAAGAGAACCTCAGAACTTGCCAGAGAGGTGGTAGTTACCTCCAGTGCTTAACTGTGGTGAAATACTTTGGATTTCTCATTGAAAGAAGAGTGAAGTGAAAGGTTGGGGGTATAGAGTGAGAATGAGTAACAGGACCATTTCACTGTTGTCCAGTTATTAGCATACTAGAGAGTCTCTCAGCTGTCTGCCATTTGGCTTCAGATCTGATCCAAGAGTCTGTGTTTGAGTTAAATCTCTACGTTATGTCTGTCCCCTAAGTGATCTGTTCCTAAACCCAATGCCCCTTGCTACAAAGCCTAAATCATTGGTTTGTCTTACTGAATTTCTAGCTCTGTTAGAGCTCTTCTCAGACCGAATGGCATCAGAACATATTTTTGCTTATAGCAGACAGATGTTCAGAGCACGAACATCTCTGTTAAACAAGCCCCACCCAAAAGAGGGACTATAATGCATTTCCATCCATCTGGCCACTGCAGTGACCAGCAGTGACTGTGGTCCATTAAATAATTATTTTTATTTTGAATAATACTCCTTCCACCTGCGACCCTGGAGGTTTAATTCCATTAATGCCTTTGCCCGTTTCTCTTTTTGTACTTTAACACAATGTGCAGCATCTCATGACTGGTGGTTTAAATCCTTTGTTGCAGTAGGGAAGGTGTGATGTTACAAAAACACTTCCAAGGGAAATGAGGCTTACTCTCCTGTGCTTGAGTAATTGCAATAATGTGCATCCTGCGCTGAAGCTGAGTATGAGGATCTGGTGTGCAGGACTAAATTATGACATCACTGTAGGAAGCTGACTCCTCAGATCTAGAAAGTAAAGATAGTAAAGGTAGGTGACAGTGTTACTTGTGGTATTCTTTCTGTTCCCTGCTCTCTCCCCTTCTCTGTTTTACATGCCTTTCTCCCCAGCTCTGTGTTTCTTTCTGTATTTCTTTGTTTCTGGCATCAGCTTCTTCTTTTCTGTTTTTTGATTTCGAGTTTACTTCCAAATTTTGAATGCTTCTCAGACTCAATCACATTGTGGGAAAATTATTTTTCTGTGGTCATGTTTGTTAAAAATAAGTTATCCATTCCATTAATTTACCCACTCACTTATTCATTCTCAACCATTCTCTCTTGAACATTTACCAAATATCAGATACTGAGCCAGGATGAGAAAGAACAGCCCTTAAGGCACTTACAAATAATTACAAGGCCATGTGGTATTATGAAGGGAATATTTGCCAAGTTCTAAGAGAATCCAGTAGAAGGAATTACTAACAGGTGGGGAGGGGAGATATTTGAGAAAGTACCATAGAGTAGTGATGTTTGAGATAAAACTTGATGGCTTATTAGGTGGGTATAACCACTACAGTCAGAAACATGTACAAAGGCCTAGAAGCATAAAAAGGCGTTGCACCATGACATTGAGTGAAGAAAGTAATTTAATTTGTTCTGACTTGAACAGAAGATGAGAATGGACTGATTAGAGATGGGCTTAGATAGGCAGTTTGGCTGGGGCTTTCTATTAACTTTCTTTTAGAAAATTAGCATCAGTAGAAATGTGTCATTTGGATTCAAAGGGAGATAATCAAGGCATGGAGATTTATATGGAGGTGATTGCAATAATCTAGGCATAAATATAAAATTATAGTCTGTGGAAATAGAGGTAGGTAATAATATGAAAGCATGTGGACATTTGCCTTGTGTTAGAAGGTTAAGAGATATTTTTTGGATGAGAACATACTAAGCTGAGATGTGAAGGGTGGTAGGCTGAGATTAAGAAGAAGAAAGGAAGTTTTCTAGGTAAAATAGAACAGAGATGAGCACTAGTTATCTATATAGATAGGACTGGGTGACAGAGTGAGAACACAGTTCAATTAGTCTTAGAGGAATATAACCTGAGAGGTAGGATAGATGAAGCTAAAAACATAGGTGGTACCTGATCACAGTAGATCTCATGTTCCGTGACCAGAAGCTTGAGCTTGCCTTGTAAGTGATGGGAGACATTGAAAGATGTCAGTCAAGGAGGTGACACAGAAAGATCTGCATTTTAAGGATCTTACTCTTCCTGGATGCCTGGGTTGCACAGTTAGTTAAGCATCTGACTCTTGATTTCTGCTCAGGTTATGATCTTAGGGTTTGTGAGATGGAGCCTCACATTGGGCTGTATGCTGACAGCTTGGAGACTGCTTGGGATTCTCTCTCTCCCTCTCTGTGCTCCTCACTCTTGCTCTGTCTGGCTCTCACTCTCACTCTTGTGCTCTAAATAAATAAATGAATTTTAAAAAATAGTGGAAGAATAAAATCCTTTTATGTAGAGGATGGAATTGAGGTAGGCAGGATTAGAAATGGAGACATGCACAAGGAGGCCTTTGGAATAGCCCAGGCAAGAGATGCAGAAAGTGCAAACTGGGAGAGAAATACTGTGGACAGAGTCTAGTCCTAGTTACCAACACAAATAGAGTCTTTGATTATGTGGTCAGATAAGAGCTGGTGTCTTGATTTGGGTTTGTTTGAAAGTATAACCTGAAATAAGAACAGAAGTGGAAGCAGTGTAGTTTGAAGAGGGAGAGAAAGCCAACAGGGAAATGGTAAAACAGGGAGAGAAATTTGGCCAACAGAGGACACATTTTCAAACTACTGTAATTACACTGTGGATCACTGGTGCTTAATCCTGTTGAAGAACTTTGGAAGGCATTAGGTAAGATACAGTTTACACTTACCCACCCAAGGGAGACTCCAGGCCAAGATGGTAACAGGATGCTAAATATATAGAGTTACACATGAAGCAATTTCCTCGGAGAGAAATTCCCTCTGAGACCTACTTTTGTCATAAACCCCACCCCTGGCACAGTGTCAAATAATTTAGAAGCTTATTCCTGAGGAGCAAAAGGTTCAGACCACATGTCTGGGACCCCAACTTTTAAGTCTATTACCTGAGGGATGGGACCTCAAGTCATCCAGCTCTGTAAGCCAGTAGGGCTTGCATTCATGAGTCTCACAGGATTATGGCAAACAGAGCAGATTTTAAATGAGTGTGGTAGCACCCCTTATGGCTTTATGCTTAGGCTCAGTGCAGAGTAAGTAGCCAAAAACACCATGTCCCAGCTTCTCCCTAGAATAAATTTCACTGCATAACTTCCCAGCTGCTGCCTGATGGGTTCACCTTCTGATTAGCCTGACTCTAGGTTTTTACCATGATTTTCCCAGGATCCTGAAAGAGCCAGTGGGCAGTTTGCTCTATCCTCCCTCTGGTTCACTCCAATAATAAAATCAAATTGGAAGCTTCTTCCTGGAAGGAGCTTGTCCACATCCTTGGGCCCTAACTTTTATGGCAGCCATCCAAGGGATGGTCCCCCAAATCACCTACCTCTGATAGCCAACAGGGCTTGGCATTCCTGAGTCCCACAGTACCATATTAAACAACAACACAAAAAGCAGTTTTCAAGCAGATGTGTAAGCACTTCCTGTAGCAACCCAACGTGGGCTCCGTGTAGAGGGAAGAAGTAAAAACTCCATTTTCCAGTTTCTGCCTGAAAGGGGTTTGACTACATACTTTTCCAGCTGCGGTTTAAGGTTCCAGCTTCTAATCAGCCTGCATCTGGGAGCTCACTAGAATCCTCCTGGGAGCCTGAGAGATCTGGAGGGCATATCCCCTGCTGTCTCCCCCTGGGTTAATTCAGTAATTAAAATAGACCTCCAGCTTCTTCCCAGAAGGAGCTCATTATCACATTTAGCACTCAAGTGTTAGGGTTACCACCCAAGGAACTGGCTTCCAAATAACCTACCTCTAGAATCTTTAGGGGGTTGGGGGGGGGCGCCTCAGTGGCTCAGTTAGTTAAGTGTCTGACTCAGTCAGTTAACTGTCTGACCTTGACTTAGGTCATAATCTCATGGCTCATGGGTTCAAGCCTCACATCAGGCCCTGTGCTGAAAGCTCAGAGCCTGGAGCCTGCTTCATATTCTGTCTCCCTCTCTCTCTTCCCCACTCCCCTGCTTGCATGCACGCTCTCTCTCTCTAATATAAATAAACTTTATTTATTTATGCATTTATGTATTTATTTAGAATCTGGTGGGATTCAGCATTCAGTTCCTAGGACTGTATAAAACAAAGTGATGGTTCTCTTTGGGTACACAAGCTCTCCCAGTGATTGTTCTGTTTGGCTTAGCACAGAGTGAGTAAGCAAAAACATTCAGCTTCTGATTTTTCTCTGATAGGTACTGGACTGCATATCTCATGTTCCAGTTTTCCCAGCTGCTGCCTGAAGGTTAGGCTTCTGATTAGCTGCTATTGGGAAACTTCAGGGGTTAGAAATTAGTGATCTTTAAGGAGAATGAAGAGGTATATAAGCATTTCATATGCCTTTGAGACACTGGTGAGTCTTGGCACAGCCCCAGCTACTAAGAGCCACTAATAACAAAGACAGTAACTTAAACAGTGAAAAAGGTTTGAGAGGCAACTGGAAGCTTGGACCAGACTGATTGACAAAGTTCATCTTCTACATGAGATTAATCTGTCAAGACTCAGAGATGGAACTATTTTATCTAATGCATAGAAACCAACAAAGACTGAAGAAAATGAAGAAACAGAGTATGTTCTAATAAAAGAGCAAGAGAAATCTCCAGAAACTGATCTTGATGAAATAAGTGACTTGCCTAGTGGGGAATTAAAAATAATGGTCATAAAGATGTTCACCAAGGACAGGAGAGCAATACAGAAATTCAGTGAGGATTTCAAAAAAAACAGAAATATATAGAAAAAGTATAAATCATAGAACTGCATAATATCATACTGAACTGAAAAATTCAGTAGTGGATGGGGCTCGGGTGGGGGGGGGGGTGTTCAATTACAGACTAGATCAAATGGAAGAGAAGATCGATGAACCTGAGGACAGGGCAGTGGAACTCATCGAACCAGAACAAACATAATGAATAAAAAGTGAAGATAGCTTAAGAGACTTATGGGATACCATTAGATGAACCCATATACACATTATAGAAGTCTCAGAAGGAGGAGAGAGAGAGAGAGAAGAGAGAGAAAAAATATTAAAAAAAAAAATAATGGCTATAAACGAGCCAGGAAACCCAAAAGGTAGATGAATCAAAAGACCCCCTTAATGAGACACATTATAGTTAAGTCTTCAAAAATTAAAGACAAAGATTCTTAAAAGCAGCAAGAGAAAAGTAACTTTTTACACACGAGGGAATTTTGTGTAGGGACTTTCAGTAGATTTTTCACTAGAAGCCTTGCAGGCCAGAAGGGAGTCAGATGATATGGTCAAAGTGCTAAAAGGAAAACTGCAAACCAAGAGTATCCTATCCAGCAAAGTTGTCCATCAGAACTGAAGGAGAGATCTGCAGTAGATCAGGCTAGCCTGCAATGATATAGTAAAGCCCTAAGGAATAAAAGCAGGGCAACATATTTTTTGCCAAACTCTGTTAAAAAAAAAAAAAACTGGGTTCACTCCCATATTTGGGAATGAATGGCTAGAGGGTAATTCCATTAACTTAGAGAATATGAGAAGAGAAATGGGTTTGGAAAAAAAATTGAATTCAGTTTTTAACATATTACCTTTGAGGTGTCTATAGGATATTCAGATGACTGAAGATTTTAAACTCAAGGAAAAAATCCAGAACAGGAGATTTAGATTTAGAACTCATCAGCATATAGGTAATGTTGAAATCATGGGGACAAAAGAAATTGAGGGATATTGTGCAGAGTGACAAGAACTGTAGGCCAAGGAGAGAATCATACAAACCACCAGCATTTCAAGCATGTCAAGAGGAAGAGGTACCTTTGTCAGGGAAAGAGAGAAAATGGACAGTGGCACATGGAGAACAAGGATAATATAGAGTCACAGACACCAGTAGACTGGAGAGGTTCAATAAGGAAGAAGTCAGCAGTTGTAACTGTAGTCAGTAATAATATAGAGGTTTAATAGTGTATGTCTAATTGGTAACCATTTGGTCTTTAGTGATGCTAGTAAGAATAGCTTGCAGTAGAATGGGAGATATAAGATTGCAAATTCAGGAGAGTGCCTACTTCTCTCTGTGAAGGAGAGAGAAATCAGATGATGGATAGTGGGAGATTTAATTTCAAACCAGGGTTTATGGCATATTTACAGAGCAAAGGTGGAAGGAATCAGAGTAACAAGTTGAATGCAATGGGAAGAGAAGGACTATGTAGTGTAGCATGATCCCAGAAAAAAAGTGAGTACTAAATGCTTTAGTTGAAAGGAATGCTTGAGCAGAAATAAGGATACCTTATCCTATAAGACTGAAAGAAAGAGGATAAGGTTCAGCATGGGTGAATTTAAGTTAGCAGAAGGTAGAACATGGGAACACACAGAAGAGTGTGTTTTGCAGCCTTAGTACTCTTGATGATTCAAGAGGCCAGATCCTCTGTGAGACTGCATGCAGTCTAGAAAAGAATGATTAAAGTTGGGAAAAGTTGTTGTGGAAATGGGAGAGGGGAATTTTTGAGTTCATATAAAAGGATTGCTAGACCCCACTGATTTTGCAGATTGAGGATTTGTAGCAGTGTGACTACCTGATTTTTTCCTAGTAGTGCTCGGCTACTTGAATGTGGAAACAGAAAAGATTGAATTCGAACATTGATCTATGTTTGGGGTTTTATAGGGCATGTGAGGTCCACAAGGCAGGGGTGCAAAGAACTCTGTTTTCTTTGCACTCATGATACGTGTCCATTATGAGTTGGAGGGTGGGGTACTTTTCACATCGCGATAACCCCAGAACCCAGGCTGATGGAGGATCCATCTCATGACCTTCATAGTCTCCATAGTCACTATGGCAGGAGGGAAGGATTTTGGCAAGTCCCGTACTGCTCCTTAAAGCTTCCTCCTGGAAGTGACACACATCAAAGCTTTTCACATTTATTGAACATATGAAATCACCTCTGATCACTTCTAATTTCAAAGTGGGCAGGCAGGAAGGTAGAATAATTACTATCTTATGCTCAACAGGAGAGACAGAATATTTGTGAACTACTCGAATGAATACTTTTACTTGGGCTTCTATGATAATGTACCTTACCAGTCAGATTGTTTTACTGTCTTTTTGTTTCCTACCGCCTAACCTGTTTTATCTATGATGTGTCCACATATTCCAAGTTTGGGTCTTAGCTAGTTATTCTTCAGGTGCTTCCCTGAGTACTTGCTCACTCTATCTTGAAGTGATTTCCAGGTTCATGATCCAACTCTTGACCTCATTGCTTTCTCTAATTTCATACTGTCAAATTAGTCCTAAATATTTTCCACTTGCATGTGTTTCTTTGACATCAGTTGGGGAGATTGAAAACAGTAGTCACAAACTAACCTCTGCTTTTATTTCCCTATTTTTGCTAATGGTTCTTTTGGAGATCCTGTTTCACAGCTTTAGAATCCTGTTGACATGTTTTCTTTCCCTTGAGTTCAAGTATCTGTTTTTACTTCATTAGTTGTGGATATAGACATAGAAATGTTCAAAAAATATCGACTGGTGATCTTATTTTTATATTGTTTCCTTCACTTTTTTTTTTTAAGTTTCAAAGAATAATACTAGAACCACTTTCTGATGAAATATCTTTCTTCTGTACATGTTTCTCATGAAGGTCAGAGTGGAAACTTTTCCTTCCCCTTCTCCTCCTACTCATTATTAGTTGAAGCAAATTTTTGATGTAGAAAATAGAAACAAAAAGGTCATAAATTACAAGTATACACCTGTGTAGTAATCACCGAGATCGAGAAATGGAGTACTACCATTCTCCAGAAGCTATCCCATTCTCCTGCCTAGACACTGCAACATTCCTTGGCCCCCAAGGATAAGCACTGTCTAGCACCATGGATTTGCTTTGCCTACTTGTGAAATTTATATGGATGGGGTCAGGTGGTAGGCACTTTTTTTGTCTCTGTAAAATGCATTCATGGAGTTGCATGTATCATTGCCCTATAATACTTTATTATTTAAATATATCCCATTTTATTCTATCAGGGATGTACATTTGTGCTGTTTTCAGTTACACATTATGAATAGAGTTGTTATGAACATTCTTGGACACGTACTTTGTTGAATCTCTGTATGTATTTCCGTTGGAAATTGACATGTCTGAGTCACTGGGAATTTATATGTTGAAATTTACTGCAAATGGTTTCTCAAAAAGAGATTATACTAATAGATACTCCCATGACTATGTATAAAAGTATCACTATGTATAAAAGTATCACCATGTCCTTGAAAACATTTGAAGTATCTTTTTTATTTTAGTCATTTTGGTGGATGTTTTAAACATAGTCACCTTGTGGTTTTTATTCAAATTTCTCTGATAACTAGAGAATTTGAGCACTTTTTTATGTGTTACCAATATTGGATATCCTTTTTTTTTAAGTGACTGTTGAAGTTTCATGCCTATATTTTTACTGAGTTACCTGGCTTTATAGCTTTCTAGGAATCATTTACATGTTATGGATATGAGTTGTGTGCCAGATATACTTCATACGTAAAACTCAATTCTAGGTGGATTCTAGATTTAAGTGAGGATGGAAAAACAACAGAGTATCTTTATGGCAGAGAGTCCCTAAATAGGACACAACAAGAGCTAATCATAAAAGAAATAATTGAAAAATTGACCTACATTAAAATGGAAAACTTCTATTCCAACAGTCTACATTTATTTTCATCTAGGTGTGACTGACCTGCATCTTGCTCTTCCCCAAATGCTTAAGTTATTTGCCTTTCAGCTGTGGATAGATGCTTCAGTGTATCCAGAAAACAAACAGACATGTGATTATAAATAGTCTATATTTTATTTTCAGTTTTCTTTAGGTTCACGCTTGGAGCAGTTCCCATCTTAAGAAAATTAGTGGGTGAGATAAAAAAAAAAAATTCCAGACCCTCACTAAACTTCTCACTAAACCATATCCTAATTTTTTTTTAATGTTTATTTATTTTTGAGAGACAGAGAAAGAGAGACAGACTGAGGGCAAGGGAGGGGCAGAGAGAGAGGGAGAGACAGAATCTGAAGCAGGTGCCAGGCTCTGAGCTGTCAGCACAGAGTCTGACATGAGGCTTGAACTCACTAACCATGAGATCATGACCTGAGCCAAAGTTGGATGCTTAACTGACTGAGCCACCCAGGTGTCTCTCACTAAACCATATTCTAGTGTAAGTATGAAAATTGCAGTTTTTGAATGGTTTTCCTTTATCATTCAAGATATTTCTTTTGTTTAAATGGCTGAGTATTCAGTATTGGAATTACACAGACTGTGGAAGACAGGAATATATTAGGTTCACATTAAGTTGTTCCTGTTAGGTTGTGCTTAGGCATGATTAAATTTGCAGACCAGTGCCACATGTTTTTGTTGGTTGTGTTTTTGTTTTTGTTTTTGTTTTTTAGCATGCATATTGGTAGAATGAAGACCCCTTTCACCCCTGCTTAATTTCCTAAATGGGGCTCCATTTGATAACTTACAAAGAATGGAGAAAGCTAAAGGTTGACATGAGGCTTAGGGTCAACTTATCCTATCCAGATAGTAGGAGTCCTAGAATACAAATAGACCCTGAAATGGGATTCAGGAGGATGTGTTTGAAGTCTTTGCTGAATCACTTAAAAACTAAGTGATTTTAGACTGGACTTACCAGGTTTTTTTTGTTTTTGTTTTTGTTTTGTTTTTTTGTCCCAACATTTTTTTTTTTTTTTTTTTTTTTTTTTTTTTTTATGATGAGACGATTCTCCTCAGAGTCAGTCTCAAATTTTAGGTATTTTATTATGTTGAGGGACAATGACATTTTAAAACTCAACAATAAGAGTAAAAAAGTGGTACTCGGGGTAGCCTTTCCTATCCACTGTATGTATTTTATTTCTGAGAGCACCTGCAAAAAAGAATGGGAAAATAGGATCCTACTTTAATTCCTATTCTGCCCACTTTGTGAGTGAGGGTCGTGTGTTCAGGAGAGGTATTCTGTCTTCAGAGGCAGTGACTAAGGAGAGGAGCCTGAGAGTGATGTGGAGAACAGCTCTGTTTAAAATAGTACCCTCAATTCATGGCTACCTTAGCCAGAAAAAGGAATTAGAGATAAGAGTGCCTTAGAGACAGATTTAAAAAAAAAAAAAAAAAAGGAAAAGACTTTTGTGTTTTAACCTAGGAGAGAACATTACTAAAAAGAAAAAAAAAATGCAGGAATACAAAACACTGCAAGGAACTGAGAAAGAAGAATTACAAATCTTTAAAGATTTTCACCTAGATAGAATGAAAGGTATTATCTGTATAGGTGGATTAAAAGGAAGGGAAAATGGAATAAATGCTTACAAATGTGTAAGCATGAAGAATTGGCAAAGAGAAGAAAAATAGCCCAAAGGTGGATAAAAATAAGGGAGATAGTCTTCGGGACTGTGAATTAGAGATAGGGCTTCAAGTGAGGTGGAGAAGGAGAAAAGTGAAAGACAGTGGATTTATGAGTCACTCACCAGTACAGAGCAAGTTCCTATCTTTAGGTGAGTAATGATGGAAAACTAGTGGAGAACTGGCATGACTTATATGTAAATTTTCCTTAAAACTGTCAGGAGGAGCTTTTCTTGTTGGGATCATTTCAAAAGCCCCAGGGCCACTGTCAGAAGGGAAAGGAGAAGGAGGCTTTATATATAGTAGGAGTCAGGATTAGGGGTGGAGAAGAGCATGGGGGAGGGGTGCTGTAAATAGAGTCTCATTAGCACAGTCAAGCCTGGCGCCTGATTAATTATGGAGTACTTGATAAATAACGTCCTGAAGTCATGGAAATTAGGAGAAAAGGTACAGATAATTGAATGGAATTGAAGAACTGGAAATGTCCAGAGCATTGTTTTTTTTGCTATTGTTGTTCTTGGCATGCACCCTTGTCACAATTGACTCTGGGATTCTGCCCCTTCGTGCTTTGGTGGAAGAGAAGGAGAGATAGGGAAAGAGAATGGCAAGTAGAAACTATTGTCCTTTAATAAAAGTCCCGTGGTACACTGGGTTTGTAGCCGGTCCTGTTGTCTGTAGCAGTCTCTACCTTTATCATTTTCTATTCTGCAGAATTAACTTTTTCCTCAAGCAGGTCAGTGCCTGTTTCCCACCGAAGTCAGCCCAGGTACGTGACAGTGGTTCCCAAGATGGATCATTTGGATTGTGTTTAGAAACTTAATACAGATTATAAGTTTTCTCTGAAGATATTCTTGCTGGTGGTCATTTTCTTGGTATGCTGAATCAGACAAGTCAAGTTTTCTGTTTTAGACAATGTAGGAAAACATTGCAGGGTCTGAATAAATAGCTCTTTGCTTGGCATGGTGCACGTGCCTTTAAAAACGTGAACTTTTTAGTTTTAAAACATTTTTGCTCTCCCTATAGATATCTGAGCTCTTTAGGAATTTCTGTGGTTTTTAAAATTAATACACTAGGGAAAGAGCCCAAATGTCCATCGATGGATGAATGGATAAAGAAGATGTGGGGTGTGTGTGTGTGTGTGTGTGTGTGTGTGTGTGTGTATACACACACACACACACACACACACACACACACACACATATATATATATATATATATATATATATATATATGCGCAATGGAATATTACTTGGCAATCAAAAAGAATGAAATCTTGCCATTTGTAACTATGTGGATGGAACTAGAGGGTATTATGCTAAGTGAAATTAGAGAAAGACATAGCATACGACTTCACCCATATGAAGACTTTAAGACACAGAACAGATGAACACAAGGAAAGGGAAGCAAAAATAGCATTTAAAAAAAGGAAGGAGGACAAAACATAAGACACTCTTAAATATGGAGAACAAACAGAGGGTTACCTGAGGGGCTGTGAGAGGGGGGATGGGCTAAATGGGTAAGGGGTTTAAGGAATCAACTCCTGAAATAATTGTTGCACTATATGCTAACTTAGATGTAAATTAAAAAAAAATAGAATTAATACACTAGGAATAAAATTTTGAGAAAAACATTGCAACACAAATACTTAGAGATTGGTCTAGGAGCAAATTTGATGAAACAAATCAAGAAGTGATAGTAATTTCACATCCCTCCCTGCAGGAGGAAAGTGGGTCCCTACCCAGGGACTTGTGCGTGGAGATTGAGCTGCCTTCTGAGACTGGAATCTGTTTCAGGTCACTGGGATATTGCCTGAGAGGCTGAGCTCTGCCTGTGTCCTATAGCAGAGCGTGTGGAGATGGGAAGCCACACAGAGGCAGCCAGGGTCTGAGCAGCGGCACCTGCCTTTGCTGGCTTTTGTTAGTGCAGATGATAAAATAGCTTGGAGAGTATCATGTGAGCTAGAACTGTTCTATGGAAAATACCAGCACTTGGGATACTGCCAAGCTTTATCCCAAGTGTTTTTTTGCTCAGTTAATTTTTCTTCTTTTTTTATTTTTGTTAAAAAAGTAGAAGAACTAGTCCAGATTGAATAAAAATTGACCTAAATGCTCATTAGGGCACAAGCTTACTCAGTCTCTCTTAAGACTTAGTTTATTTACACAGAAACCACAATAAAACCTTCCTTATACAAGAGCCCCAGGACATGGATAAACTTACAGGCTGGACTCCAGAGAGTGCTCACAGGCAAATGAATAGAGACTGGAACATGAGTAGCTGTGTTTCTCCATAGCTTAGGGGCCTTTTCCTGAAAATCTTTATGCTACTTTAGCTTTGCCTCGCCTAGCAACTTCCTCATGTTTATATTTGTTCTCCCCATGTTAGTAGTAAGTTGATTCAAACATGATTTTTTTAAAAGGCACTCTAATATTTCCTTTGGCATTGAATAGTAATATTTCACGACATTTTCCCAAGTGAACCACACAGTTCTTCCGTAGTGTAACTAGTGGACCAACCAGAGCCTCAAGAATAGTTTGCGTGTGAAAACTAGTCAGATATCTCCTGTCAAACATCAACTAGAGACAGGGCAATGTGCTATGTTTCAAGATATCTAATGTGACAGGATCTTGACAAAATGAATGTGCAAAATATCACAAATACCCAATAACCTAGAATATTTTAGATTAGCCATATTTTTATTTCAGAAAATCCAGGCAGAGGTCTTGTGATTCACGCTCAATTCTTTAGCTAATGAGACATCTTCATTGTTTTTTTAAAAAATTATTATTATTATCTTCTGGGTTTGGGAGTCAGGCTTAGAGCAGCAATGATTATTATTTTTTTGGCTGTTGTTCTCATAATATTCAGTTCTGGCATTTCACGGTTTACCAGGAGGTACAGTTCATCAAGAGACTCAGAAATAAAACTTTTAGATTAGTCTGATTCAGTCTTTATTGAGCATCACATTTGCTCCATTCATTTGATCTAGAGTTCTTATGGAAAGTTCCAGGACCATGCAAATGCAATTCGCAATCACCTTGAACCACTAGGGGGAAAAAAATCAATGAAACGTATACCTCAAGACTTGAGCAAAGTAAGTTATTTTTTCATAGAACCACTTTTCAGAAATTCTTTTTTTTAATGTTTATTTTGAGAGAGATAGAGCAGGGCAAGAGCAAGGGCAGAGACAGGAGAGAGAGAATCCCAAAAAAGCTCCCCCCTCAATGCAGAGCCCACATGGGGCTCGATCTCGGGACCCTGAAATCATGACCTGAGCCGAAATCAAGAGCCAGACGCTTAACCAACTGAGCCACAAAGCCACCCCTCCAAAATTCTGCATGACACCAAAATGAACAAATCGGGATTTCAGTAAATTATATGATGGAGTCATAGGAATCAGCAGGGAAAGTTCTTGTTTTATTATTCCCCAAATTTCATCAGGAGTGGTGATGGGGAAAAAAAAATTAAAATCTAAACAATGACTTTTTGGGAATCATTTTTCATTTAATAGACTTTTTCTTGAAATGCTTACGTATATAAGGAGGTTTTCTTGCAGAAAAGTATTTATCCACCGGTGATTTGCCAAATCATCGTTAGTAAAAAGCTCCCATCTCAGTATGCTGCTATTTCTTACACAGGCTGATCGCAACTCCTACGTTGTCATGCTTTCGTATACCTTGATATGGGAAAGATGGCAACCAGACACTCGTTATAATTAAAATGTAACAGATACTGAAGGGAGTTGACTGATTTCTTCTCACTTTCTATTTATTGCACATCACAGTGTCATTTTCATTTATAAACAATATCCCATTGTGTATATTAGTTCAACTTGTGATTGTACATTTTTGAACTTCTCTTTGACTTTAACAAACGCATTTAATAACATTTTAAACTCTTGTGTTTAATTCCCTCTTCTAGGGAAGAGCATAGTTTAGTAGTTTAGGAGATTTAATGAGCATACTTTGTAATTTAAGAATGTAAATGAAATTGTTGCTAGAATTGACATCTCTGAGCCAGCCACAACTCATGGATATGTTTTATTAAAGTAAACATCCAGAGGAGAAAAGGAAGAGACAATCAGACGTTTAGATGTTTTGTAAACATGCTGTTAAATGTCCAGATGTTTTAGAGACATCTGGTACTTGACAATTTTGTTTAATTTCACGGCTGTTTACTGTTACATAGATATGTCCCCTTAATTTGAAGACCCTGATAATCTCTTGGTGAGTTTCATTATAGCATACAGGAACTCAGAGTAAGACCTGTATTTTGTATCATGGCCCACTGTATTTGTACATAATCACATCTACAGCACATCCCTGTCACACATGAATGCATAAATGAAACAACAGCTTCACAAAGTAATATATAGCCTTACTCCATGTAGTGAATTGCTATATTTTCTATTCCATTATTTCAGAAAAATAACTCCATATTAATTCTGCCTATAGAATCAGTGAGTTACAATTCCCATTTCAAAAACTTTTATTACAAGGTATCTTGGACCTGGGCTGTCCCTCTTATAGGATAGTATAGACATTACATAGTGGTATGCATCCTTCCAGTAATGTTCAGGAAATGAGTGCAGTTCAAATTTTATTCTCGACAAGTATACTATATCTGTATAGTATATACTGCATTTCTTCTGTGGGATTCCCACCAAGGAAAGAAAGTAAGGTTGGAGTTAGGGGACAAGGTTTCTTGTGTTTGATTGCTTTTCATCAGTTTTAATTGCCAACCTTAGTGAAGATTCCCTGGAGAGAAAATTAGCTGTAAGTAGCAGTAGGTAAGATGCTGGCTCACTCAGGAGTTGTAAGCTATGTGTAGCAACCATTTCCAAATGCCATCCTTTATTTAAGAAGGGTGTAGGAGCCTCAGTGTACCACATTTGGCTCTGCAGATGGGGAATGACTTACTGTCCCATAATCAGAACGTCCTTAAATCTTCTATTTTATGAACCTCTAGTACTTACAAATCACCTGCTTGCACTGAGCACATCATCTCCTTTATGTCTTAGTGATCTAAAGGTGAAAATGTCAGAAGACATCTTGTTCATTTGGTAGCCTCTTATCTATTTAGGCCTCTCGTTCAGTTCTTGACTATTCTTCTGACCACGCTACTTTGCTAGACCTAAAGCAAATCTCTCTAGGGGTCGTATTACATCAAGAGATTCAGAAACACTAAAATCTTTAAGCAAGATGATTCTTATCAATTCCAGAAAAATGAAAATATTTACTTTCTTTAATGATACCTGTGGAAGAAGAATAAACCTCAGGCTTTCATAATGTATGCCAGTATTTTTTTCCTGGAAAATTCCGGTTGTATGTCCCTTAAATTATTCCTGCTTCAATTTGAACACAATTTCTCATTTTCTCTATGGAAATGGAAAACAATTGCTCTTCACCAATTTTGTAAAAACAAAAAATTAAAAACCTCAGATATTTATGTATTTATCTGAAGGATGAATAATCCTAATCTTGAGGGTTTTTTTTCTCAAATACTTTCAAAATACTCTGTTTTTTTTTTTCCTAAACTGTTTTGATGTCCCCTTGTTCTGTCCTTTGTGGTGGAGACCAGAATGTAGCCAATATACTTGTTTGGCTATGGAAAACTATGAGTGTCAGGGTTTCTAAACGTTAGCCTTCCAATCATGCATCCCAGCCTTTTCTGTATCAATGATTTATATTATTTGCCTTAAACTATATGTTGAGTACATATTTATCCAATGGATACACTTAACTACATGACTGTATGGCTAATATATTTTGACTTCCGGATTTGTACACTTGTTTTTCCTCTCATTCCTTCTTTTTCCTTTGTTATTCATTTTCATTTCTAGAGCTTCCCATTTGTGCTTGGCTACTTTGCCCATTTCTCCAGGCAACTGAATTCTAGTCTAATTTTTTTCTATTACTCCTAAGGTTTGTGTAACCTCAAGAATTAAAAATCATCTCTCATCCCATTATTCAGATAACCAGTGAAATAGTCTTATATCCACAGCTGACTCATCTTGAACACCAGTTATTAAGTTTATCCAAAACAATATCAAGTGAGGAATCCCTGATGTATCATATAGACACAGCTGACTATAGGGCCATAAGACACCAGTGGTTCTGCGATTCTAATACTTCAGTGTATGGAATTCCTGTGGTGGCTACTCATCTACCAAAATTCTTTGAAATATGTTAGGAATTACAAAAAGCTATGGCCATATGGAAAATGCATTGGCTGCCAATTTGTTTTCAGATGGTATACTGTAGTCAAAATTGAATTTAAGTTGTTTCTTGTTCCTTTTATAGAGTATCACATTTGGTCAGATTTAGCTCATTTAAATGTTATTGTGAAATGATCTAACACATTCCAGGTACTAACTGTACATACTAACTGAACTCTTGGATAGAAATGTTGGTTGGGAGGAATACTTGATTTCGTTCCATGATTTTGTTGGAGTCCAGGTGATGGAGACATCTGGTAATGAGAGAAGACTGGGAAGAAAATATTCTCCATGTTTGAGAATGTTATTTAGGACTTTAACCTTCTTTCAAGATGAAATGTACAAGATGCAAATGAAATGTTCTAGTTAAATACAGTGTTCTACTACATAGGAAGTCAAGTATAGTATTATACTATAGAGGGCATGTGAGATAGTTAATGGCCCCTAGGCCGGGATGAGCAGTAGGGAGAGAAGCATTAGGAGAAAAGAGTGGTTTTTGAATCTCAAATGCTGGAGAAGTAGTGAATTTCAGAAATGACACAGTATAAATAATTTCCAAACATATGATGGAGAATTGCATTAATTACATCTCAAACATTTCTCCAAATTTCTTAAGAGGAATGTTGGCTATTTATAGTTTTTATTGCTATATATTGTGTTTCAGCATACATCTTGCACATAGGTATTTTTTCCTTCTCTAAGAGTGATTCATTTTCAAGCATGTTGTTGGTAGGAATGCATAGACTCACTGACAGTAGAGAAATAGTGTAGGGATTCATTGAAATGGAACCAAATGGAAAAGTATTTAGAGTTTTGTTCATCGTGTTAGTCCAGTTTTTTTTTTTTCCAGCACTCACTAGGTATCTATTGACTTCATACTCTGTACAGCTGGAAATGGAGAGGATAAAAAAGAAATAAAAAATACAGAGCCTGCCTTTTGTAAGTTCACAGATTATATAAGAATACAAGTCATATTCATATGAAATAGTGCATAATGATAAGAGATGGTATGTACTTGAGGCCAAAATTAGCAATAGAGGGTGCAGTATGGACTTGTGTGGGCTGGTAGGGGTTAGATAATAAAGAAGAGCTAGAATTACCTGCTTCGGACTGTAAGCTTACCCTAGGCCAGATTTTGGGATAGTTCTGTCTCTAGGGAGGAGAAATTTATGAAACTTCATTTGTATGGGTGACTCAGAATCACATCAGCCTTTCTGATGCTCCCGTTATGTCCTGTGCCCCAGTGCTGGGGCTCGAGCCTCTGTGTCGTACCTAGGACGAGCTATAGGAGTATACTCTGCTGCCAGTTATTTAATCTTGTTCTCCTATGCTTTTGTGCCTTTGATATTCAAACGAAGAATGCACTGGGATGCCTGGGGAATAGCTGGTTAAGCATCCAACTCTTGATCTCGGCTCAGGTCATAATCTAGTGGTTTGTAAGTGTGAGCCCTGTGTCAGGCTCTGCTCTGGCAGTGTGGAGCCTGCTTGGCATTCTCTCTCTCCCTCTGTCTCTGCCCCTCCCCCCCTTAAAAAATAAACTTGAAAAAAAAAAAGGCAAACAAGGAGTGCATAGAGAATTGCCAGGCCAAGAAATGTATTGTAGCTTATATTAAGTCAGTGTTCTTGTGTCTTTGCCACAAACACTTTGGGACAGAACAGTTTTATGAGGGGTAGCACAGTAGTGGATTACCAGATTGGTATGTTGGAAGGCTGAGCACCTTTATTTGGTATTGTTTACTTCTGAAATGTTTGACCAGAGACAGAGTTCAGCTACATGAGGCGAAATTGTACCAGTGGACTGATAGAATAATGAGGGTGAAGAAACTGGAGGATGAGGATGAAAATTGCATTTTGTAGGATGGAGAAGTAGGAAAAGTGAAAGGATGGAAATAGGGCCCCATAGGGCAGAGACTAGGATGGATTTTTCTTTGTACCCTGTATAACACATTATCTGGAACATAGTAGGTAGAAAACAAAATCTGCTGAGTGACTGAGAGAGAATATAAGATTTGAGATTTTTGAAGCAGAGTAATTTCAAATGGTGATAAAAGATAAGGGGTGGTGCCACTGGTGGGTGCTAAGGTTGAAGAACCATCACACGAGAGAATCTCCTGGACATTGAGGAATTATGAGCCAGAGTATTGACCAGAGACCAGAGGAGAAAGGGAGCGTCAAAGACAATAAAATTGGAAAGTGGGTTTGAAGCATGTCAGGGAGCAAAGAATAAGCAGATTTCTCATCCCAGCTCTGCCAGTTGATGGAGGTGGTAAGGTGCAGGGGAGGGACAGGTAACAAATTTAGAAAAGACTGGATGTCACATGGTAATTTTGTTCAAACCATATTTAGCAAGAGGAAGAAACGGTCTTCATAAAATATGTGAAGGAATTTGTTCATAACAGAATATAGATTCTAAATAAACAGGCACAGACAGAGCCAGCCTTGGAAGGAGAGCCTAGGAAGAATGAGCTGATCTGAATAGGGATGAGAATACAAGAATAAGATTGAAAAGTGAAAATAACAGGAATTAAGATAAATGGTTGTGCAAGGGGGTTGGAAAAATGAATTTTTAAAATCTTAAATATATTTATTTTGCCGAAATTATTGGGTATCCAACTGGAAATATCCAGTGAGCAGATGAATATATTTGAATGCAATTATTTAAAACACTTTATAATGGCCATTTTCATTATTTTTATTCCAGTTTTTAATATTTTTAAAGGGAAGTGGGAACTATTAAAGAACATGAATAATCAGTGCTGGAGAGGAGTTTAAGATGTTTAAGATCATAAAGTAGTGTTTAGTGAGCACTTATTATGTGTCACACTTGTTTGGGAGAGTTTTAAAGGCTTCAATTCATGTAGTCCCGCAGAAGGCCTAGGTTAGTACCAGAGTTGTCCCGAAGCCATGGAGTAGAAAAAGGGTAAATACGTTAGCTCACATTTACACAGAAATTGAGTATTAAAGCTGGGATGGAACCCTAACCAAAGTTTTAAGCCACTACACTATTTTACTTTCCAATATTAAAATGGTTTTTAATATTAAACTGACAACCATCAACCCTTATCCATTATCATGATACTCTCCTTTTGACAGAGAGTATTTATATTTCTGCATTTATCAAGAACATGTAGAAAGGGTTGAACAATAGGAGTAAACACTGAGAGAATAATGTGAGCCAATGTGCAAGCCTTACAAAGGGGTAAAGGATGGTGCATCATAATTCAATGGGACAATAAAATGTGATAGATTTCCTAACCACCCAATTTTCACTGACAGGCTTATTCCATTCTTTCTGATGCCACTTGATTATACTGGCTTGCAAGATACGGAATGACCCTAGCGTTAGTTAGGAGCTACTATAATACACTATTGATCACTAATTCAGAGGTGAGACTAACTAGGCTAGAGATAATCCCTAAACTTTCCCTAAAATTACCTTATTGGGTTGTCTCTGCTATGCTAAATTCACCCAATATCTACAAAATCCCCTTGATTTTAAGGCATGGAAAATGAGAGGTATATCCAGTGAGGTGGGGAGATTTGAACTCTAGATGGTAAACCACTGGAGAACTGTATCAGAAACTGTGATCAGATCATTTCTTCTCACGCCATGCCTAACAGATTCTCCATAAGTGTTTATTGGATTGAATTAAATTTAATTAACAGAACCAATAAAATATTTTATATGATGTGTATAAAATTATGGACTCTTACTAGTATAAGTTTAAAATAGATTTAGATCTATATTTATTGACCTAGAGTCACGTTCACAGTGGACTATTGGGTAAAAGAAATAATATCCCAAAGTGTAATGTCCGTTAAGATTGTATTTATGTTCTCTAAGTGGAGAACAACATGTGGATAGCTGTTTTTCATTGGGCAATCCTGAGGCCATATAGCATAGTGGGGAGCATGTGGGCTTTGGCATCAGACCAGAATATTAGTTCTAGATGTTCCTCCTATTAGTTGTGTAACTGTGAGTAAACTAGTTTTTCTATGCTTCAGTATTCTGATTTGTAAAAAGGGGAAATAATAGAACCTATCTCAGAGAGTTACCATGAACAATAAAGAGATCATAAGTGTAAAAATATTTAGGGGCGTCTGGGTGGCTCAGTTGGTTAAGTGTCTGTTGATTTCAGCTCAGGTCATGATCTCACGGTTCATGAGATTGAGCCCTGCATCGGGCTCTGTGCTGACAGTGCAGAGCCTGCTTGGGATTCTGTCTCCCTTTCCCTCTGCCTCTCTCCAACCCCACTTGCTCTCTATTTCTCTTCCTCTCAAAAATAAACAAACATAAAACATTATTTTTCTTTTAAGGTTTTCACCCCCTCTTTCATCCCCATTCCCTTTTTTTTAATGTGAAATTTATTGTCAAATTGGTTTCCATACAACACCCAGTGCTCATCCCAAAAGGTGCCCTCCTCAATACCCATCACGCACCCTCCCCTCCATCCCAACCCCCTTCAGCCCTCAGTTTGTTCTCAGTTTTTAAGAGCCTCTCATGCTTTGGGTCTCTTTAAAATTATTTAATATAATGCCTGGTTTATGATAAACCTGATCCTTATTATGATGAGATAAATATGCAGTGAGGTTTACCAAAATGTTAAGTAGCTTCTTTATCATTTCTTCTTGTATTATTACTTTAAGCAGGGATATCTCACAATTAGGTAAAAATAAAACATTTTTTTTTAATTTTGAGGAATAACATAGAATCTTTGTGTTGGAAGGGAATTTAGACAACATTTGTCCCAATTTTCCTACAAGTACAGGAACCCCCAGTGTACCTTGCTGAACAGATTGACATCAACATCTGTAGAAACTCCTCACACTATCACCTAAGTAGACTGTGTGTTCTGAGGGCAGACCCTTTGTCTTCTATTCTTCTTGAGTGCCCTGTGGGATAGTTATTACATAAATCATACATCAGTGTATGCCTAGAGAAATCAGGAGTTTGTCATTTTCCTCCCTAAGTATAGCCACCCTATCATGGGATGTTTTTAGATTCTCAATACAAGTCTCCTTCTCCCTTTACAGCTGAGAGAACTTCAGTAGCATGGCCTCCTGGGGACCAAAGGAAAAACACCATCCCTTATCACTCTCCTGGGTCTTTACACAAGAAGGGCTCACGTAGAGAAGAGTTTAACTTTCCTTGGCATCATTAGCCTTAACAGCTGTCTCCCAAATAGCACCCTGAGTCCTTAAAAAGCAGATTAATAAGATTGCAGCACAAGGAGTGCAGCACTAAGGTGTCCATGAGGGAATATCTGCTGGAGTCCCTATTGTCAGCCCTCTCACAAGTTGTCCTCCACACAATATTTTGTGTGGTAGTTCCCAGAATCATTGAGGGATCTTGGGGTGGAAGGAGGGAAAAGAAATATGTATGTTAGAAGGCATAGTCTAGGTTACCTTTTACACCTAGGGATTTAACCTGGGATTAATACTCTATTGAACTGCTACCCCCCAATTTTTTCTGGACTTCAGTTACCTGTCCTGTGACCCTTGACATGCTCAGGGCTTTTTTTAAGATTAAAGCTTTATCCAAGAAAGCTACTCTGTCTTTGGGTAGATCTGTATGGTGGGGGCAGTGAGAAGGGGATCATCAAAGTATTTGTGGAAAGAATAGAGTTAGAGATTACATGCCATACAGCTCTCAAAGAACCTGAAGCTGTACACAGGACTTAATCTTCACACATACTGTGTAAGAGATTAAATATACGCTGCTTCCACTCTGACAGGCATTAAAGAGATCGGGCTTGTTTTTGCCCCTTCATAGACTTTATACACTTTGTCAGTGTGAAGTAAGCCCTGATCTTATTCAGCACGTGTTCATGCAAAGCTGCCCACATACTGCGAGAGAGTAAGAATAAATGCCTCAACTCAGGCAACTACTCTGTTCACTAACAACACATTCATTAAACCTCCTGTTCCTTCCTTCTTTTGGTGACCTCCAGGATTCTTGGCTCTACTTGCCCACTTGGACTTAAGGCAACCTCATTTCCTTCCTTTAGTTGACCTCTCTTGGTTTGCCCTGTAAAAAGATACTATTGCTTTGCTGGGACAGTAGGTTAAAAAAATACCAATGTTGAAGAACGTGTCGAAATCCCACAAAGATGCTAATAAAATATATTTCTAATCCTCTGAAAAGTTCTGTCAGGGAGATGAGAATTTTTTGGGCTCTGAGGAATGTCACTTTGCTATGTTCATTCTTAGGTTCTCAGTAGACTTTATTGTGTCTTTCTTTGCGTAGCCACGGTAATATCATGACCCAATAATAAACAAACACCGGCTTGCAGCATTAATTCTTAGGACTGAAGACTGCTATTAGCAATTGAAAACTGTTGAAATCAATGCTTGGTCCTACTTCTGCTACTTGCTAGATCTATATCTCAGTTTCCCTATGTATAAAATGGGCTAGTAATTGGTCTTGCCTCTTAGTGAGGATTAAATGAGTAAATCCTCAGTCAGGTGTAGCTGTTTTGGCTGTTTTCCTTCTCCCATCACCTACATTTTTGTGTTCTTTGGTCACATCCTTGCCTCCTACCCCTCCAAATCTAATTCTGTTTTTGTGGCTTTTTTTTTTTTTTTTTACTAAGCCCTGTGGCTTTATCCCCTCACCCCCACCCCTTTATCAATTCTTGAATTTAGTTTACCCCTTTTCTTCATTTCACATTATTTGCTAATTATCAAGATGTCTAAATTAGAAAAAAAAAGTTTTCAATTAAGAGCCATACAAATCTTCTATTCTCGTTGGCAAGTATAGCACTCTTCAAACACTTGTTTATCTTTTTAAAAGTGCACAGTGCCATCTCTAGTTCCCTTGTGAAAAATAAATTTTTAATAACAGTTAAAACATTTTTACATTCAATATATGAGAATCTATAATAACAAGCATTATCTTAAAAATGCATTTTCACAAATGATACAAAGTCTTTCCAATGTTGTTGTGGATTGATTTGATTAATGTTATTCTTAAAATCTTACAAGAGACAGTTTTAGTATTAAGTTTATATGAAGCCTAAGATAGAATCTGTGCTAGAGATAATGTTAAAACGTGATGAAACTCCTGGAGGTCAATGATTTAATATTGCTCTAGCTGGCAGCAATCTGTTTCTTAAAAGAACATGAATGATCAAGCATGAATATATGGGATTATATTAGAAGTATAATTGTAAAGAATCAAGTTTTTTTTTTCAATACTCCCTACTCCTATTCTCTCTTTTGAGCAATTCCATACAGCTTAAAAGGAAAACAAAACAAAAAAACAACAAACTGATATATTTTGTGTATTTTATTCTTCCAGGTTGTCTTCATGGTATGAATATAGGACAAGCATTTATGGATATATTTGTACAGTAATAGTAATTAGATGGAAATATGTATTTTTACTCTACTTATTCTTGTGTACATTAACCTGAATGAAAACGTTTTTTTTGTTGTTGTTGTATTAAGACTTGCCATTCCTAGTGAGGAGATGTTTATATTTATTCTTTTATATCTGTTCAAGTGCCAATCATCTAATCTGAAATGAAATTAACTGGTCAAGATCATTTATTTTTTCAAGCAATTATTGAGCGTCCAGTGCATGCCAAGCCTTCTCTCAAACACTGGAGAAACAAGAAAGACATAATCTTATCTTCCATGAGCTTTTAGTACAGTGGAAGGCAGACCTATAAGCTAACAAATGTATATCGAAACATTAAATGTCATGGGGCACCTGGGTGGCTCAGTCAGTTAAGCATCTGACTTCGGCTGAGGTCATGATCTCGCGGTCTGTGAGTTCGAGCCCTGTGTCAGGCTCTGTGCTGACAGCTCAGAGCCTGGAGCCTGTTTTAGATTCTGTGTCTCCCTCTCTTTCTGACCCTCCCCCATTCGTGCTGTCTCTCCCTGTCTCAAAAATAAATAAATGTTAAAAAAAAATTTTTTTAAATGTCTTGATGGAATTGTATAGAGGACACAGTATAGTGCTTTAAGGAAAAAGTGTCAATTACGTACAGAAGTATTATTAAAGAAATGATTTTTCAGTTGTCACAGGTGACAATTCCTAAGCAATTAGGAAAGGGGAAGAAAGAAGAAAGTCATGACTTAAAAAAAAAAAGCTTTAAAAGCCTCAAACTAAATGTTCATCAACTGATGAATTGATAAAGAAGACATGGCATATATATGTATATATATGTACACACATACATACACACAATGGAATATTACTTGGCAACCGAAAAGAATGAAAACTTGCCATTTGCAACAATGTGGATGAAACTAGAGTGGATTCTAAGTGAAATAAGTCAATCAGAGAAAGACCAATACTACCATATGATTTCACTCATGTGGAATTTAAGAAACCAAACAGATGAACATAGAGGAAGGGAAGGAAAAATAAGATAAAAACAGAGAGGGAGGCAAACCATAAGAGATTCGTAAATACAGAGAACAAACTGAGGGTTGCTGGAGGGGAGGTAGGTGGGGGAATGAAGTAAATGGGTGATGGACATTAAGGAGGGCACTTGTTGGGATGAGCACTGGGTGTTACATGTAAGTGATGAATCACTAAATTCTCCTGAAACCAATACAACAGCGTATGTTAACTTGAATTAAAAAAAAAAAATCCAAACACCACCAACAAAATGAAATCAATGACTGTTATATAAGTAAAAACAAAACAAAACAAAAAAAACCCTACAATCCTGAAACAGTTTGGGCCATGGAATATCAGGTTTAGTAGGTGGTGGCAAGACGTAAGGCTACAAGCAAGTGTCCTGAGACCACATGAGGCACCATTAAAGGATCTGATTTTGAAGAATATGATCTGATGGTTGTGTTTAAAGCACCAATTTAAAGAGCATGAGGGATAGATTAGAAATGTGTGGAAACAGTCTCTTGATATAATCCAGGAGAGAAACATAGAAGGCAGGAACTAGGCAGAGTTGCTGATAGTGGGATGGATTCAAGACTTCTATAATGGAGGGAGATTAGATAGAACTGGATCTTGACTGGAGATGGGGTATAAAGGAGGTACGACGGGATGAGTTGGTGACACAATCAGCTATGTGGTTTAGATTACTTAGTGGATAGTATTGCTAATAACTGAGAAAGGGAATACACCGAAAGGGGTAGGGGAAGTGTTCAGGAAGATTTTAGTTTGCTGAATAACAAGTTATCCCCAAATTTAGCAGCTTAAAATAACAAGCATATATTGTGTCACATTTTCTTTGAGTAAGGAATTTGGGCACAGCTTAGATGAATCGTTATGGCTCAGGATATTTCATGAGTTTATTGTCAAGATGTTGTACACAGTTGAAGCTATCTGAAGGTTTGGGGATAGAGGATCTATTTCTTTACCTTTTTTTTTTTTTTTTTTTTTAATAAGACTCTGTACCCAGCCTGGAGCCCAATGGGAGGTGGGGGCTCAAACTCACGACTCTGAGATCAAGACCTGAGCTAAGATCAAGAATCAGATGCTTGGGGCACCTGGGTGGCTCAGTCGGTTAAGCGTCCGACTTCAGCTCAAGTCACAATCTCACGGTCCGTGAGTTCGAGCCCCGCATCAGGCTCTGGGCTGATGGCTCAGAGCCTGGAGCCTGCTTCCGATTCTGTGTCTCCCTCTCTCTCTGCCCCTCCCCAGTTCATGCTCTGTCTCTCTCTGTCCCAAAAATAAATAAACATTTAAAAAAAAATTTAAAAAAAGTCAGATGCTTAACCAACTGAGCCACCTAGGCACCCTTGGAGTATCTATTTCTAAGAGGATTCATTCACATGGCTGTTGGTAGGAGACTAGTTTCTTGTCACATTGGTTTCTAACATGGTATTTGACTTCTCCTAGAGCAAGTAATGCAAGAGAATCCAGGAAGAAATCATAATGATATCTTCATCATTATGATGAAGCCTTATAATTCACACATACCATTTCTCTAGTATCCCAGTGGTTACTTAGGTCAGCACAATTTAATGTGGGAGAGGGTAACAAAAGGGTATGACATAAGGAGGCATGGATCGTTAGGACCATCTTGGAGGCTGGCTAATACCATAAGGAGTATTGAGTTTAAGTGTCAGGAAATAGTTAATTGTGTAGTAAGTAGTCATATATTTGCATCTGGAATGCAGGAGAGCATTCAGTCTAGGGGGAAAAAATGTTTACAGGGATAACAGAGACAAAAACATAAAAATTAAGCATTGTATTTATACAAAAGTTTTTCAGAGGGTAACGTATCAAAAAAACTGAGGAGGAGAGATCAGGGAGTGAGGATGGTAATCAGAAGAATATGGTAGGCCTAAAATTGTAAATTTCACATAGTACAAATAAAGATTAGAAAAAAATACATTAGATTTTTTATAATGGGGTAATTATGACCTTTACCAGTGAATTTGGAGAGGAGCAAAACACTTAATGACATGGTATATGAAATGAAGTAAAGAAGTGGAGACAGAAAGTAGTAATTGTACTTGCAGGGATTTGGCTAAGACTGAGGAGAAAGAAGAGTAATGTCAGTGGAATCGGAAAGGGTCATGTATGTAATGGGAGGATTCTGAAGATGTAGGGAGAAAAAGACTAAACTGTTAGAAAATAGAAAGGGTCACTGAAAGAGAAGAGTCCCAGGGGAGGAAGGAATATTTTGATAACAAGAATGTAGGTAGAAAGCTTAATCTAAATTTGGATAAAATTTTCCTTTTCTCCTCCGGTGAGTTACTGCAAAAATGTGAAGTAGGTTATGAGAGTCATTAGGGGAAAGTTGAGATAGTTCAGACTGGAGAGAATCACTTTTCTCTGAAAAGTATGAGTTCTTGTGATGCTATGGTTTAAGGCAGAGATGATCAAGGACCTAAGAAAATAGTTTAGAATAGTATTGTGTAGAGTAGAAGTGGGTGACCACACCAGGATGGCAAAGTGTTGGAGATTGAAGATCAAATTTATGGTGGCACCAATGGTACTTTTGAACTTTAAAATATGACATTCAAAAAACTGGGTGAAAAAGAAGCCATATTGTTTGGTGGTTAAAGGATCTGGGACTGGGTTATCTCAGTTGAAATGTAGTTCTGCTATTTAAAGTTGTGTGATCAAAGGTAAATCAACATTTCTGAGGCTATTTCCTCATATACAAAATGGGGGTAATAATAATACTCAATAACAAGTAGCCACTATTTATGAGGGTTTATTTTATTTGTCTTAAAAATATTTGCTTCCAAATATTTGTTTCTGTATTTTAATAAACAGTATAGTTTAGCTTCAAGCATTTTTAGAAACAAGTTTGAAATAGAATAAATGAATTCTCTTGCAGGATTCACAACCTGATTTTATAGATTAAGGAGTTTTGTGTAAGTGCTGAAAGGAAATGCTGTGACTAATCAATAAGTCAACAACTAAACCCACCATGTGATATAAGATAGTATAGACAACCAATAAACCAACACCCTCTCTGACTCTTTATCTGTGCCTGCTTTTTGCAATGCTTTGTCTAGAGAAAGAGTCCATACTCTCAAATCATTATGACTACCCTGTACCTCCTCATTTTCCTAAAATCTGTTAAATTTAAAAAATTTTTCTTTATGGAGAACCCTCTATTCATTCCATAGTGTTCTGCTTTTTAAATTTAAGCATCAATATGTACATCAGTTTAATGTTCAGAAAAAATTATTTCTGCAGTTTTCTTTCACCAGAAAGTTCTAGAAAAGCTTAATGGTGTGTAAGAATTATGTGGACTAAAGCTAGACATTAGTATCTCATGTCAGTGTTTTTCTTCGTGGTTATGGCCAGAAGGGAATTTGCTTACATTTATTTATTCTAATGGGAAATATTTTCTGAATTGAAATATTTTGATGAAACATAGCAGTTGACACAGATGCAGTTTAGAACATTCTAGAATGATTAGTATATTTCCAGAATAGGCCATGATTGGTGTAGGAGATAAAACAGCCCAATATTTGAAAGAACATGATCCTATCTTCTGAGTGAAATAGATTATAGCACTGTACTTCATTTTGGACTGATCTGGACATTAGATTTTGCCATGTTGATGAATTTCCTATCAACTTCTCAAGCATATAAAATGAGGAAATTAACAACTTGGTTTTGGAGAGTGATTTTGAAGATCCACTAATCTAACTTACTTTTACAAAATGAATCGGAAATATTGAAAAGAATCCTTAATATGTGGATGTAGTTTTTCTATGTGAAACAACTAGATTATATAGATAATTTTATATGTGCATCAGTTGAAATTACAGTGAACTTTAGAAATCAGTTAAACCTGAAAATTGAAAGGGTAAATCCAGTGTGGGAAAGGAGTTAAAGAGATCAAACAGGTAATTGGTGACCTAATACAGGTTTATTATCCTAGCACGCACATTTATTCCAAATGGCTTGCTGGCATTAGTGTTGTTGTTAGTCATTAAAAAAAATCTAGGGGTGCCTGGGTGGCTCAGTCAGTTAAGCGTCTGCCTTCAGCTCAGGTCATGATCTCACCATCCATGCATTCGAGTCCCGCGTCGGGCTCTGTGCTGACCGCTCGGAGCCTGGAGCCTGCTTTGGATTCTGTGTCTCCCTCTTTCTCTGCCCCTCCCCTGCTCATGCTCTGTCTCTCTCTGTCTCAAAAATAAATAAAAACATTTAAAAAAAATTTTTAAAAAATCTAGTGCTTAGCCCTCTACTGTTGAAGTGTGACTGCTCAGCTTGTTACAGGTATGATCTTCAGGCTGTGTAACTCTATTGGTGCACATTTGCATTTTTGGGTGAGTGCTGTGGATTTACCTGCTTTCCCATCACGTGTTGCACTTGGTAAAGCACTGTGCTTCTAATGGCTCGCATTGATCTCTTGATTCTGTGGTTAATTAAGATGTATTTTGCAGCAACAGCCCAAAGGTTCCAAGGCTCAGAGGATTAGTCAATAGTTGTTTTGTGGCTCTGCTGTTAGCAGGACAAACTGTCTTAAAGACAAGTCTGTTTCCTATAGTGTGTGTATTTTCTTATATTTGAAGGAATTTGATGTGCAGCCATAGCAGTCAGAGATGGAGATAGGCAGCTGTGATAAGGCAGAAACCTTGGGGTTGGTGTTCTAATTCTAGATCACAGCATTACACATTGAGAAAAATTGGGCAGACTTGATCCATTTAAACCTGTAGCTTCATCTGTATAAAGATGATGTTGGGGCACCTGGGTGACTCAGTCGGTTAAGCATCTGACCCTTGATTTCAGCTCAGGTCCTGAGCTCAAGGTTTGTGAGACTGAGCCCCATGTGGGGCTCTGTGCTGACAGGCCCAGAGCCTGCTTGGGATTCTTTCTGTCTCACTGTCTCTTCCCCTTCCCTGCTCATGCTCTCGCTCATGCTTTCTCTCTCTCTCTCTCTCTCTCTCTCTCTCTCTCTCTCTCTCTCTCTCTCAAAATGAACATTAAAAAAGAAGATGGCACCTCTTCCTACCAATGACATAGTATTCTTTTAAGCATTAGCTTCATTAGAGTAAGAGAAAGTACTTTGAAGTCTATGAATCCTTATATGTGAGCTTTGGAATAGGCATGCACTGGAAAAAAAATGAATATATTTAAAACACAAACAGGAAGAGAATGAGGCACAGAAGGGAAGGGAAAGGCAGAAATGAGAATTAAGCAGTTGGGGTTGAAGGTTTCAGGAGAGTGAGAAGGAAAAAAGCTGTGGTTTCGCAGGAAAATAAGAGGGCTGCATGTAGGTGGATAGAAATAAAGAGGGAGGCGGTGGAAGCATGAGGTGAAGCAAGGGGAGAGTGTTTACTTTTTAACAAGTCCAATCCATTTGGACTGCTGTTCTGCCTAAAATCTAGCTATTTCTGTGCCAAAGAACTACTGTTGTCTGTTGTTGATAATGCAGATTCACAAGGATCATGTTGATGGTGTGGCAAAATGAATACTCCCTTACTTTTCCAGAAGCTCTTGCTGGCTCAATACAACAGACTCAAGGTTCTTATCTAAATGGCCTGCACAGTTCTCATGGCCATAAGTCTCTTGCAAGTAGCACAAGCTCCGCCAATGGTGTTATCATCACAAACCTTAAAGGATCTGACCAATGGTGCTCACTATTACCACACTGGTCTAGTACTGGATTTTTATGTCCCTGGAAAGATGTACTTTTCTTCATCACCAGCAGCTGAGGTATTGCATGTAGATTAAAGAAAAAGGGCAATGGAGTGTGAATAATTTGGCAAGAAAATATTTAGTTACCCAAGAGCTGGCCTATATAAGGAAATAGAAATATTTTATTTGTTTTCAAGATGTAGGTATAAAGGTAAGAAAAGAATGATTCACTTATTTCATTGACCACCGGAGAATCTATTTCAGTGAGTTAAGGGAAATTCACACATAACTAGCTGTTTAGGTGAGACATACATATAGAGGAGGATGGATTTTCTATGTTGTTTCACAAATATATAGCAGTCCCTACTAGCAGAGCTAAATCACTTAGTGAAGCTGGAAAGAAACTGGGCTCTAGATTTACTTAACTTTTGGGTAAATTTGTCTACAGTTGCCTAAAGTTACATAATGATTTTTTAAAATTAATATGGTCCATATTTGGAAAGTGTAAGTTTTTTTTTCTGCCTTTAGCTCTCAAATAAATGAAGGAATCAGGTGATTTTAAGATGACTCTCATTTCTTCACTATGATTTCATACCCATGGTGGATACTAATATATGTTAATGATGACATTATGGGTCAACACATCTATTGGGATTACCACATTCGCTGATAATAATCTAAATGAATGCTTTAGAATCATATATGGGAAAATACCAAATGTCTGTCAGCACAATGAATGCTGAGTAGTTTATCCCTCCATAAGGACTATATATCCCTTCCTCCAAATTATTTTTCCAAAAGGATGCTAAGTCTTTGTTGCCTAAGTCCCAACAGAATGCACTTCAGGGATAAATTCTAGATTGAGAAATAGAGGAAACTAATTTATAATACTGTACAATCCTTCTCAAGTATGGTAGATACTTCAAATTCTGGGACTTAACAGTCCATGTTTTAAAGATTTGTGAACACCCCAGATGCCTTTTTCAAGGAATAATTTATAATGTTTCCAAGTCTAGGATTTGAAGCACATCCTGGAGCTAGGGGTATGAAAGCCAATCACCAGCCCGTCACCCAGAGACCTCACTTCGACATGAAATCATTGTCCCCTATTTATTTCCATGGACTCTGAAATTCTCACTAAGGGTCACTTTACATTTTATGGGTGAAATAATACATCCATGAACTAGGGAATTAGAAAGGTCTTAGAGGTAACTCATGGGAATATTAAGGGTGATTTTTTTTCTAAGCATGATCACTTTATTTTCCTTATCTCAACTTCTGCCTCTTCCCCAACTCCCAGAAATTTCTGCATAGGACGAAAGCTGGAGTACCAAATGGATGTCAAATGTAAATTTATTTAGTAACTAAGTAGACAAGCTGTAATTGAAATCCATATCTGACTTCCCAACCCATAGATCCTATTACACTGTGCGACTCAATTTTGGACATCCAGTTCTGTGCACTGCAGTTAGGAGTTGAGTTCTTTGCCTGCTTATCCCTCTCTATTCACAGCTAGAGAGGCCTTAGTTAAAGAGTTACTTTGAATACAGACTCATCTTTCTCCCTGATACCACAGTGCCCTCTTGGGATGGGACTTCCTGGTGATAAAAGGGGCAGAAAGTCAGGGATTGTGGGGTTCTGGTCTAGTTTTATTTCTCAAAGATGAGATGGTTTTCTAAACTTAAGCCTTTTGCTCTTGGGGAGTTCAATGTTGGCTTTCTGGAGTATTCTGAATCTTGCTTTTGTGGAAGCAGAGCCCTGGGTCATTCTTAAAAACACACTTCCTAGAGAGAAGTTGTCTCTCTCTGAAATCCCACAGGCATCTCTACACTTAGGCTGTGAAAGAAGCTGCTAATGGAGTTTAAAAGGTTACCTTCATTAACTAAAAATAAATCTAAAGTGAATGGCCTTCCTTCACAGAAGGAACATTCAGAATGGGCAATGTTAAAATGAAATGAAAGATAGTTTAGTCTTTGTGATGTTTTCCTAGAGTGTTTTCCCCTTTTCTGTTCATAAATGCTGGCCATCTCAGAATCCTCTCTGGAACCTGATTAGACTTGAGGGCCTTCATAATGTTTGAAGGTGAGCTCGGATCAATTTCCTGCATTTTTTTCTGCCATGGTAAATCATTTATTGGGGCGAATGTTTTACAAAGCCAGGCAAGAGAAAACTCATGAAAAATAAATATGGTAAAATAGAGTATGCTGTCCTGCAGCAATCTTCAAGGCTTCATCGCATTTAAACTGTCCCTGGCAGTTAGAACATTTCTCCTCATTTGGTCGCACTGTGGCCAGCTGAACTCAATACATAGTGCCACTGAGGCCAAAGCATGCATTTTATTTCCTCATATATCATTTGATTCACTCTGTTCTGTGGCCACAGATTTCTCGATCTGGTCCAGCAAACAACATGGGAACTTAGTCATCACAATAGGGTGTGAGCCAGACAAGGTGGATAGATCCAAGTTTACTCAGTCTTACTGATGACAAAACGAACACACAAAGAAACAAGAGCAAAGAAAATACCTTACCTCGTGGCCATTAAACCTTTTTGAAAAATGTTTATTTTTGAGAGAGACACACACACAGAGAGAGAGAGAGAGAGAGAGAGAGAGAGAGAGAGAGAGAGAGAGAGAAAGAACCTGAACAGGGGAAGGACAGAGAAAGAGGGAGATGAAGAATCTGAAGCAGGCTCCAGGCTCTGAGCTGTCAATGCAGAGCCCAATGCAGGGCTCAGACTCACGAATGGTGATATCATGACCTGAGCAAAAGTTGGACAAGTTAACCGACTGAACCACCCAGGCACCCCAAACCTTATTTTTATGAAGAAGAAAATATACATTATACAGATTTAAATTTAAAGGTTCCTAGAAAATTATTTTTAACCACTAGGCAAAATTACAAAAATTGGTTTTCTAATATTGAAGCTATTTTGCAACTGAATATTCTAGTCATATCCCCTGGGATGATAAAGTGGTATAATAACCATTACAAAAAAAGACAAATACACAGCAGTGATAGCAAGAGTGACAATTTTGGTCTCCAGTTTCTTCAATTCTCTCTGCTTTTGCTCTTGCCTTTGTTAGAAACTCCCACATTCTGGTGTCAGAAGATAAAATGAGGAATGGAGGAAATAATACATGGGCCCCTATTATGTATCATGTTGATTCCATAATCTCTTTTAGTTCAATCCTCATGATTATATGTCAAAGTTGGTAGAATCATTCCCATTCTACTGATAAAGAAAGACTACACAATGTACTTGAGGCCATATAATTAGTAAAGAGTGAACCAGGTTTCAAATCAGGTCTGTTTGAAATCTGCAAACTAATTTAGAGGAAGTTTTGTAGACATTTCAAGTCTAGACAGGGGCGGGGTGGACCAGAAATGTATCTAAAGCAGAAGTATGTCAGTCATGTTAGGAGGCAAACAGGCAGGATAAGAGACAATCAGAGCAACATTACAGAGTGAAGGATTCTGATTCTCAGATATTACACCAAAAGAGTGTAAATTAGAGGAAGAACCTGTTAAATTTCTCTTGTGGATGATACCCTCTCATGGTTGTACCATCTTGACTGGTTCTTGATTAAATCTCTCCAGAGCTCTACTTTGGGGAATATGTGTGGATTCTCTGATGATGTCTTTTGTCAAGAAGAGGAACTCAGAATGTTTGATTGTCATTTCATTCCCAGAAGCATTTAGTAGATTGAATTAATAACTCTTTTCTATACTTCACTCCTCATTCCACCCAGTCCATCTGCCACACTGCCATATATTAATCCAATGAGAATTTGGCATTCATCACATCACTACTCAGTACAAGAATATCAACGGCTCATCCAGATTTTTCAGGCATTAGCTGTCCAGTCACATTTCCAGCCCCCTCCCCCAGCACATGTACCCTTTGCTACAGTCATATTCTCATCATTTTGGTGAGGCATATCCCCACCTATCCACCTTTGCTGAAGTGCTTCCATTGTCTTGGAATTTCTTTCCGACTCTGAACATCTGAATAAAGTTATTTATAAAATGTTTTAATACATAGAAATCATAGGGAAATATAAAGAATTATTAAAACGATCTACATACTCTCAAAACCTACAAAATCACTACAAGTCTTTTTATGTCTTTTTGTATATATTTTTTAAATTAAGCACATAAAGTCATATATAATGTAAATGGTTTTGTGTCATTTTATTGGTGTGGTAGGCATTTCTCTCTGTCATTGTTTTTAAAAGCTTGCGTGTTTGGATAACATCCCATCATGCCTAATTTATCAAAGTATTACTTTATTTGATAGGTTTCCCCTAATTTTCTCTCTCTTAATAATCTTGTGATACATAGAGTTTTATACAAATATTTGCATCTTTGATTTAGTCTTTGAGATGGAATCTTGGGTTTGAAAATACTGTTTCTAATAGTGTGAACATTTTTCAATTTATATTCACATCATGTGAATATCATAGTGTTATATAAATTCACCCTAAAGCTAAGCATTATTTTTAAATGTTTGTCAATTTGATAAACTTCTGTGATTTTAATTTTCATTTATTAGATATTCAGTAGAGTTCTTTTAAAAAACATATATTAGTTATCTCAGTTTTTCCTCAGCGATTTAATTTTATGGTTTCTGCCTATTTTCTTGCTCTTATAAAAAAGAATATGTAAAAAGAGTAAAGAGAAAATAAAAATAACCAAAAGTTGTTTTTCCTAAATTTTTGATTTCTTTTGAAATGAGAAAAAAAAATGGTAAACCTAATTAAATGCACCATTTTTTGTTTGTTTTTTTTTATTTTTTGCTAATCTTGTTTTATTAAAATTTTTTAAAAATATGTTTTATTGTCAAATTGGTTTCCATCAACACCCAGTGCTCCTCCGAACAAGTGTCCTCCTCCCTGCCCATCACCCATTTTCCCCTCTCCAACACCCCTGATCTACCCTTAGTTTGTTCTCAGTCCTTAAGAGTCTCTTATGGTTTGCCTGCCTCCCTCCCTCTCTGTAACCTTTTTTTTTTTTCCCTTTCCCCTCCTCCATGGTCTTCTGTTAAGTTTCTCAAGATCCACATATGAGTGAAAACATACGGTATCTGTCTTTCTCTGCCTGGCTTATTTCACTTAGCGTAATACCCTCCAGTTCCATCCACATTGCTGCAAATGGCCAGATTTCATTCTTTCTCATTGCCAAGTAGTATTCTGTTGTATATACAAACCACATCTTCTTTACCCATCCGTTAGTTGATGGACATTTAGGCTCTTTCCATAATTTGGCTATTGTTTTAAAGGCACATTAAAAAAATTTTTTTTAATGTTTATTTTTTGAGAGTGTGTGGGTGGGGTGGGGAACAGAGAGAGAGAGAGACAGACAGACAGACAGACAGAATCCAAAACAGGCTACAGGCTCCAAGCTGTTAGCACAGAGCCCAATGTGGGGCTCGAACTCAGAAGCTATGAGATCATGACCTGAGCCTAAGTCAGACGCTTAACTGACTGAGCCACCCAGGCGCCCCTAAAGGCACAATTTTTATTAGCCTGTACTCCTAACTGCTTGGAAGGAAGGAAGGAAGGAAGGAAAGCAAGAAAAGCAAGAAAAGCAAGAAAGTGGGACACCTGGGTGGCTCATTCAGTTAAGCATTGGACTTCACGCTCAGGTCATGATCTCATGGTTCGAGTCCTGCATCGGGCACTGTGCTGACAGCTCAGAGCCTTGAGTCTGCTTAGGTTTCTGTGTCTCCCTCTTTGCCCCTCTCCTGCTCCTGCTGTCTCTCACTCTCAGAGATAAATAAAAACATTTTAAAAATGAGTGAATTTGTGCCATACATAGGGGGTGGTTGCCCAGTTTTCTATTTGTCTGAGGATTCTCTGTATCTGTTTGTCTCTGTTTCTGTTGGTCGGAGAATTCTCTGAATCAGGGAGTAGGAAGAAAAGGAATAATAAAGTAAGTTTCTTTTGTTTTCTTTTTCTTCTCCGTTTCCTTTCAGGTAGGAAGACTGGTTTTAATTCAGAACATGGGTAGGCTTCCATCTCTTTTTCTTAATCTTGTTCCAGGCCTGGGGGCAGAGGAAATGGTTTTCTTTCCATTACAGATGTTGCTAAGAATGTGAGTCCCTTCCCTTATGAAGATAAAAAGCTTCTGCACAGCAAAGGAAACAACCAACAAAACTAAAAGGCAACCAACGGAATGGGAAAAGATATTTGCAAATGACATATTGGACAAAGGGCTAGTATCCAAAATCTATAAAGAGCTCACCAAACTCCACACCCGAAAAACAAATAACCCAGAGAAGAAATGGGCAGAAAACATGAATAGACACTTCTCTAAAGAAGACATCTGGATGGCCAACAGGCACATGAAAAGATGCTCAACGTTGCTCCTCATCAGGGAAATACAAATCAAAACCACACTCAGATATCACCTCACGCCAGTCAGAGTGGCCAAAATGTACAAATCAGGAGACTATAGATGCTGGAGAGGATGTGGAGAAACGGGAACCCTCTTGCACTGTTGGTGGGAATGCAAACTGGTGCAGCCGCTCTGGAAAACAGTGTGGAGGTTCCTCAGAAAATTAAAAATAGACCTACCCTATGACCCAGCAATAGCACTGCTAGGAATTTACCCAAGGGATACAGGAGTACTGATGCATAGGGGCATTTGTACCCCAATGTTTATAGCAGCACTCTCAACAATAGCCAAATTATGGAAAGAGCCTAAATGTCCATCAACTGATGCATGGATAAAGAAATTGTGGTTTATATACACAATGGAGTACTACATGGCAATGAGAAAGAACGAAATATGGCCCTTTGTAGCAACGTGGATGGAACTGGAGAGTGTGATGCTAAGTGAAATAAGCCATACAGAGAAAGACAGATACCATATGGTTTCACTCTTATGTGGATCCTGAGAAACTTAACAGAAACCCATGGGGGAGGGGAAGGAAAAAAAAAAAAAGAGGTTAGAGTGGGAGAGAGCCAAAGCATAAGAGACTGTTAAAAACTGAGAACAAACTGAGGGTTGATGGGAGGTGGGAGGGAAGGGAGGGTGGGTGATGGGTATTGAGGAGGGCACCTTTTGGGATGAGCACTGGGTGTTGTATGGAAACCAATTTGACAATAAATTTTATATATTGAAAAAAAAAAAAAACGAGTCCCTTCATTGAAATCATTCCCAGCAGCACTGGAACAGGGATTTTTTTCTACTTTATTTTAATGTTTGATTACATCCAATTCAATAGTAGCTACTTCTGTGTTTTGTCTTTTATACTGTTTTTCTCCCTTTAATAAGAAATGAAATTATAAGTTCTCTAGGAGCTTGTAACGTAAAAAATTCTTGAGTATTGGTAGGTTACATGTTTATGCTTAAGAACATGGAGTCCAAAAGCAGCTAAAGCAGTCCCTGGTTGTTGGAATTAGGATAGTTTTAACCTTTGAGAGCCTCAGTTTTCTCAACTGTAACCCTTAAAAGATGACATCTTGGATATTCAACTCAGAACTTGACTTTTCTTCAAATATCTCTTTAATATGAAGCCTTATTCTTGAAATCCTGATTCCAGTACTTGTCCAGTTTTATGAATGAGAAATTTCCAGTTTTGAACTCTTTCTTTCCTAAAAGGCATATCTCTTTGGGACCACAGACCAAAGTTGTAAGCTAGCTTGTCATTAGATCTAGACTTCCAATGAAGAAATAATTTTTTTTATCTGTATGTCTAGGATAGAATGTGAATTTAATCATGTTAAGTAAAAACCATGGGGAAATCAGCAAAACTGTTAAAACCAGTGACCTGGTCAGGTAGACATCTGGTCACTGGATGTCCCTAAATTGTTTATACCTAATATTCACCCTCATGTGTATTTTTACTTTAAAGAAGTCTTGAATCAATCTCTGTGAGATGTAGCTCAGTGCTACCCATACTTTGAGGGCCCCCTTGAAAAGCAAATGCCCAGGCATCCAGCCATTGCACATCTCCTTTAGGCAGCACTTAATGAGTGATGTTACAAAACACATTGCTAGAAATGAAGTCTTTGTAGCTGCTTGGGAAAACTTGTTCTGATTTAGAAATGGTGATAAAATTTCCAAATTCTCCAACTTTCTTCCTGGAGATACCGCTCCAGATCCAGTGTGAAAGGGACAGCCACTTGCCCTAGTTAATTTCAGGAATACTCTTGCCCCCAAAGATTTCCTTCATCTGGTGAGATGGCCTCAATATCTTTTTAGTGCTTTGTGTTGAGTTTCAATAGTTTGCTCTTAAATTAAAAAACACAAAACACATTTTCCTGTAGTATGCTGTGAAACAGATCCTGGCAACATATGATTTTATTTTTCTACGGTAACCCTGACCTCTTGGGTGCAGCCCAGACACGTTCCTGATGTGAAATTTTTTGCTGTACACCTGCATTCTTATTTCTGTTGCCTTTTGTCTTTGGCATCCTGCTTGCTGTACAGACCGATAACTGTAGTAGACCAATACCTGTAAAAGCAAAGTGTTTAATGTTCATGACATTAAAATATTTTGTGATCATTCGCACAATGAAGTAGCGGTTCTATATATCACCTTCATATTAGGTACAAAGCTTACTCAGTTCCACAATGGTTTCCTATTTTGTGCTAATGTTTTCATACAGTTTCATAATTAGAGATTCTGAAGAGGTGGTATTTTTCCAGTCAATTACCACAGGATTTGCACAAAATTTACTGCTGCCCATGGCATGTTCTCAGAGTTGGCTGGTTTCAAGTAAGTTAATTTACAACTGATACTTGTGAGGTTTCACATATACTGAGTTGTTTTTTGCTTTCCTGTACTTTAAATACTGAAAGAATGTTTAGAGCATTGACTGGGATATAGAAGTTAAAAACTTGATTGATGACACAAGCTAATTATCTTTCTTTCCTCTATTCTTATTAATGAGATGTTTACAGCAAATTTCTAGGAGTTTGTCTCAGAAAGGGAAACAGAATCAATTAATGAAGGGTTTTATCAGTTTCCCTTATCAATTGTTAGTAAATCATAGCAACTAAAAGCACATGGCTGGCTCATCATATTTTTGAATGTGTGAATATGCACAGTGGTATCTGAAGGACTCTGAGAATCACCTTTGACCATAACTTCTGGTTAGAATAATTAGCTGCATTGCTTTACATGGTAATATCATTAAAAAGATCTTATTTCTTGGCTTACATTTGTCACATTGTGTAAACAATGTGCACTGATACATATTACCTCAAAGAAGAGGCTTTTAAAATTGTTCTGTGACCACTGAGTAGGTAGTACTGTTATTACCTTTTAATAATGACACCTTAGAATAGCAAGATACATTCTCATAAGAATATATTTCTTCTTCAATGATACATTAGCTCCAAGAATTTTGTATTTATCTCATATAGGCTCGAGAAGGAGCCAAAGTTTTGAACTGTGTTGTTTGATGAATTTATACAAAACTCCATGATGACATTAAAATTTTCTAACAAATAGATGAAAGGAATAAACACATTTGAATAACATTAACTCTTCAAAATATTTTCCTCAGTATGCTGTTTAAATCCCCACAATGATTAAAGGTGGATAGATGTTGGTACTCCCTTTATAAAACTGAGGAAACCAAGGCAGAGATAAATTAATTTGTGTAATAGTTGTTAACATTTCATGGCTCATAGACTCTTAAGAATTGGATTATAGCTGTGACCTTCCACCCTAGGAAATGTGTGTAGGAAAATGTATAAATATGTTTTCAATAGAACTTCAGGTTAACAACCTGCAGCCTAGGTAACATAGGTGTTACTATAGTCAGGTCTAAAACCCAGTTAGGCTAGCTTTCAGATCTGTTCTTTTTCTTGTTCCATGTTCTATCTGTTAACTATAGCAAAGATAGGCCTTTCTTCTTTTGAAAAACCTATTGCATATTTCCCTTCTCTATACAATATGCTACTGAAGTATATAAAACTGTAATTTAATTCTGCTCATTTCCTCTTCTACACAATTTCTATGGAGGTTTCTTTTTGCCATGTTACTTTCCTGGTTCCCATGGGATTTGGAGACAGCATGTGGGGATATTACAGTTCCAGGCTGTACAACTTGTGCTTCACACATCAAAGAACAGCAACCTAGTAAGCTGTGCCTTATTTTTCTGTTCTGCCACCAAAAGGCAATATATTAATTAGGTTTCTAAATATTATTCTTAGGATGACAGTGTTAATTTGTAGAACAGAGTGCCTGTGAGTTATGGGAAGTCACTTTGTGATTCCCTCCATTGTTTTTGAGCTTTGGAAAAAGCAGAAAGGATTTAGAGTAGAATGAATGTGGTGCCTAACACTCTCTGAAACAAAAACATTACATGAAAACATGTCTGTCCTTTGTTACCTATTTGCTTTCTTTCTGGTTTCTATGACTTTATTTTCTGTTTGCAAGTACTATTATCAAACATAGAGTAGCATCTTTTTTCTGTGTCTTTTTTTTTTCTCTAAAATAAAGCTTCATTAAAAAATTAATCTAAGCCTTTTATTTTTTATAGTTTGCTCTTTATCATTTTTATCACCAGATTTAAATGAAGGAGATTCTATGAATTAGAAAAGCTGAAAGCCCTTTTATGTTGAGTACATAAACACCATTGTTATAATTAATTTCAGTACAGAGGTTGAGTTTTCTACCATTCCTCTCTGCAATTTTAGTTGAGAGATGCAAAATGCCACAGATTTGAGTGTATGTTTGTTTTATTGGGTAGTTAATTCTCTGTTCTACTTTTTTGAGGAAGGCTAGGAATGTAGTAGCTCTCTACTACTCACAGCCCATTATCAAGACTATATTTTCTCACAGCTTAGGCCAGGTGAGCAGTTCCACATATTGCCTGTCCAACAGCAGGATTGGAACTGTGCTAAAACCCATGGTCCTCATTGTATCTTCTTGGTGAAGAAGACATGGACTTCCTTTCTTTGATACAATTGATAGTTTTTTGTTGTTGTTTTTTGGTGTTTGTTTTTTGGTGTGTGTGTGTGTGTGTGTGTGTGTGTGTGTGTGTGTGTGTGTGTGACAGTTACTCTATCATTGCTGCTTCCTACTGGCATCCTGAGGGCTTATCATTTAGTACAAGCAGTTCAGAGTTGTGCACAGCCCTAGGCAGGAGGACTCTGGAAGGGTAGTGAGGACACAAGGTGAGAGCTGCCCATTAGGAATCAGCAGTGAGAGGAGAGGAATACCACAGAAATGGAGTCAATGGCAGTTGCCTTAACCAACCTTTCTTATAGCATGGTAGCTACAGGTTGGAATGGAAGAGTTTGGTTTTAGAGACTGTTTTCTTTTTATTCTTCTGATTGGCTTTCCCTTTTGTCTTTTTATCCAATGTGTGTCATCTTGACTGTCTCTTTATTTTGCTTAATCCATTTCCTGTTTATCTTGGAATTTTCTTTTTTTTCCTACCTTCTGTCTACTGATATGTACATTGAAATAGATTACTCCTAATTAGTAATTTCCTATGACCTGGAACTCTTCCTCACTAGTAATTTTTTTTTTAAGTTTGTTTGTTTGTGTATAGTGTGCACAAGCTGGGGAGGGGCAGAGAGAGAGGAGTGAGAGAGAATGCCAAGCAGGCTCCACGCTGACAGTGCAGAGCCCAATGTGGGGTCTCAATCTCATGAACTGTGACATCATGACCTGAGCTGAAATCAAGAGTTAGACACACTAAACCAGCTGAATTGCCCTGGCACCCCACCTTGTCAATAATTTTTATTGCAATAGTCTATATTGCAATAGTCTATATTGTAAGAATTACCTCTTTTAGTGCAAATGTATTAAAATCCTCACAAAAAAAACAAGGGAGAAGTCACTGAAAATTACTGTTTGAGAGTAGTAAAGTATTTGCAATAATAACATAAAATCTGCATTAAAAGTCTTTTTAAATTTTTTTAAATTAAAAAAATTAATTTTTGTTTATTTTTGAGAGAGAGAGAGAGACACATTGAGTGTGAGCAGGGGAGGGGCAGAGAGAGAGGGAGACACAGAATCCAAAGCAGCTCCCAGGCTCTGAGCTGTCAGCACAGAGCCCAATGCAGGGCTCAAATTTGCAAACCATGAGATCATGACCTGAGCTGGAGTTGGGACGCTTAACCCACTGAGCCTCCCAGGCACCCCTAAAAGTCTTAAATAGAAGTTGATTTTTTTTTACATGTAAGATTAGTGTTTGGTATCTGTTGCTCATTAGCAGCTCAACAATATCAGAGTCAGTAAGTGTTTCTGCATTTTTTTTGACCTTTTGCTAATGATTCTTGCCTCATAGTCCCAAGATGAATGGCTCAGCCCAAGGCATGATGTTCAAATTCAAGATAGAAAAGAATAGGGAAGAGGAAAAGAAGTCATGCCACCCATCTGTTCCTTTTACTAGGAAAGCCAAACACCTTCCCGGAAGTCCTCAGCAGGCTTCTGCTTGCATCTCACTGATCATATCAGTGTTCATCGCTGCATGCTGCATCTCACGCGTATCCCCCCTGCTGCAAAGGATGATTTAAAAATGATTGTTGAGATTTCCCACTCTCTAAAGTTGAGGTGACATGGGAGAAGGAGCTTGAGAAGATGAGTGAGTTAACTGATGGACAGCGTCTGACACATTTCTTTATTGGGAAATGTGGACAAAATAATTGAAGGTACATATACACATAGATAAAATAACAGTATAAAATAAGTAACTCAGAAGAAGAAGTTATAGTGGTATTTGACTCATGCTCAGTATTGTGCCCATGGTGACATTTCCCTGTATATAATTTCTCCTCTAAAGTATGCTTTGGCTTCCCAGCTTCTGACTTTGTGTGACTGTAAGTAAAAGTTAAAGGAGAAAAGCTAATAATGGATTTGAGGACATGAAGAAGAGTCCCAGTCTGAGCTACCATAAGTTGTTCTAGAAATCTTGGCTCTTCTCTGATTTCCCTAGACAGCCTACCTAAAAATTATCCTTCAAATAAGTATAATTATCTTATTAGACTTTATATTTCTGTTCCTGGTTTTGTTATTTGTTGAGACAGCGTGTAATGTGTTAAATATCCACATGCTATCTTTCCCATTCTCCTGTTCTTAAGGTCAGAAGTTCTGATGTACTCAAGAATTCTGCTGAAACAGTGACTCAAGTAACTGGCTTGAAACACCCACTCAGGTGATGCCTTAAACAGATAACAGCAAATCTGTGTATGTTTGAGGCAGTTCTATGGAACCCCAAATCCACTTATTAATATTGAGTTAGAGGAGATGGATAGGGAATATGTCTCTCTGAGAGTAACTGCTGGGTGTTGGGGAAACATCTAAGGAGAGACTCCGAAATCCTTATGCCCTCAATTGCTTTAGTTTGTGCCTTTGTGATTCTGTGAGGAACAAATTGATGAATTATAGGTCTTCAGTGAAGGGTAATCATTTGTTAGCTTAGGTAAGGTGCCTTGCCTTATTTGCAGTGTTCAGTATTGAGTACATTCACTCCACTCCAGATCCAGTCATTGAAATGTAAATTATGTGAAATGTTTGTGAATTTATAAAAGTCAAGTACATTACTGAAAGAGCTGGGTTGCAAAGTGAAGGCAGTAGGTTTTAAATGAACACTTTATTAGACTGGGCAGTAGAGACATGGACACAGAATTTTTGCATGCCTACGATGTACCAAGCAAATTCTTATAAGGTAGTTATTTTCCATTCACTTTAGAAGATGAGCTCATGGAGCCAAGTAATTCACCTGTTTACACAAGTGAAAGTATTTAATAGTTTTTCCATTTGTTCTTCATTATGTCCAACAATTTAAATATACTCAGGTTTGTTCTTTGAGATATAGGTGGATTATATAATTTTGTAAAAAGGAAATATCATGGAACTTCTGTGTATCTATAATAGAAGTCCCTAGTCACATATCAGGGCAGTATCTTATTTGTTTCTTCCAAGACCTGCCAAGATACTCTTTTTTCTCCTAGAACAATTGTGTGCCTAGCCTACTTCTCCCATAGTCATCCCCCAGCCCATGATGACACTTAAGTGAAAAGCTATACAAGATTCCCCTTGACTTCCCAATATACAATTTATAAACACACTTACCTTTCACTGATTATGAATTAACTGATGCTGCAGCTTGCTGTCACAGCTGATGAGAACCTAAAATTAGTACTGCCAGGTGTGTTTTAGTAGGCACAGAGGGCAGGTACATTCTGGGAGCCTTTTCCATTTCTTGGCTGTGCCTTCTTGAGATGAGAAAATTGGCAGCCTTTGGATGGTGCAGACATGTCAGGCAAGTCCCACACAGGCTAGAGAAGGTGGAGGCAGAGTGGCAACTTGTGCATGTGCTGTACTTGATTCAAAGGATTTGGGTTTAATGTTTCATCAGGCCAGTCTTTCTGGGAATCCATTGTTCTGCCTCTAGGGCTGACATTAGATCATTCTGGATGGTTTGCTGCCATATTGCCCTGGACCCACTGTGAAATCTTGAATGTGGAGGGAACACTCTCTGGCTTTGAAGTTTCTCAAATGTGTGAAATAGGAGATCTAATTTTATACACTGCATCATCTTCATAAGATCAGTACAGGAGTCACAGGGTAGCAAGCTTTTCTTTGTTTAGAGTTGCCCTCACGTCCCAGTGAAGTGAAGGCATTATTCTTGTTCATCTCATTTTCCTCAGCCTTTACATAGGGGATTGCATGGATTTCTCAAGATCTGGAGAACAAGCAGAAGGAAATGCTGTTAAAAAAGAGATTGGCTATGGTGCTTGTCTTCGCTGACAATGATGTTCTTGCTTTGTTGGGGGAATGGGATTATTCCAGAATGTCTCCATGTCTGTTTTTTCATTCCTTGAAATGCCCAGGGAGACAAGTGAATATGTATTTACCTAAATTATATAAATTGTTATTATTTCATCAACACAGTTGTTCCCCTTGACATTTGTAGAGTGTCTTTTAGTACTTATTAGATGCGATGCTTCTAACTCCCTAGTAAATAAGAGATTTGTACACCCTCTTCACAGGTAAGATCTTTGAAGTACTGGGTGATTAAATATGCATAGGTGGGATAATGAGGCACCTGCCTAATATCATCCATGTAAGGCACTTTGAAGGATTGAGTTACTTTTCCCTTGAACATGCATTTATTGAATGTGAGATATGTCAGTGTTTAGGTGTTTTCGATAAAAAATAAGATACTTTGCCTCCAGGGACCTCAAAAATTAATAGTAAGAGTTATGTAAACAATTAAGAACAGTGCAGTGTTCCATGTATTGAAAAACATATAAGCTGGGTGACGACTCCTTATAATGCACTTCAGGGTTAGTCTGTGAACTCCATAACATTCTATGCAAAACTGTGTATTAAGTTTTTTCTCATAAGAAAAAGTTCATTATTTTCATTTGAATTTTACTTCAAAGGAATATAATGACATAAAACAAGTGAAGAACTATTGGTATAAGGTATTATTGAGAATCAAGGTGCGATAAGAAGACCTTGTAGGTAGAGGCCCAGAAATGTATACACATTGCCTTGTCCCAAATGCTGTTCTTACCTGATATTTCCATGAGAGCTCTACTTAAAAAGGAAAAATTAACCTACAGGCTCTTATATGTAATGCAGGGCTTTCGGTTAAAGCTCCTTTGATACTTTATTTAGGACCAAATACAGGCCAGGACACTTTTTTCCATAAGGCTTAATCGTACCATCAGCCATCCTATGAATAAAGTTGGTCAAACAATGCCTTAACTTTTTTTAGATCAAATTAGTCAATCCTCAAAAAACCCACAAAAGCCAAACCAACAGACCAAAATTAGTCACTGCTGCTCTCTTCTTGTGGGAGATTGATAGGGGAGGTAGTGATGGATAGCAGCTTCTTTCACTATTGATGTTAGATTATGGTTTGGTGACGTGCTCAGGAAAGTTTTAAACAAGCTGAGATTTAAGCAATAAGTTTTCACCGAAATGAAAAACTTAGGTAAAATAAAATAAAATATGGCAAAAGATGGTTTTGGAGGAAGACTGGTGGTGAAGAGGATTTTCCTACCCCCAAAATAACTGTTCTTCAAGTGGTATCTAAAATATTAACCTCTGTTTACCATGATAATTACCTTGTAGTTTTAATGGGAGAACAAGATTAATAGAAGAGTTATTTTGCAAGCTGTTTGTCCTTCAGTTTGAATCTGGTTATTGGATGAGGAAACCAATCATCAAACTGGTTTCTGAGATAGCATAGACAAAGTAGTTTCAGGTATAGAGAGGAGACCAGAGTTCAGTGGATGACACTGAAGAATGGTTTAGAGATCATTGGTGAAACAGTCAGTGCTTGAGGTTGAAAACACACAAAAAACAGCTCTGGCTAATTTAAGTAGAATCAGCAGACACCCAGCCCCAGCTAGAAATGAAGGGAGACTGTGCAGCAGAGGTGTCATTCCACAAGAAGTCTGCCCAGAATGCTACCACTGATATTTCATCACTGAAAAGCATGCACATCTTCCCCTTCACTATGTCATGTTCACAGCCAGTACCATGAATTCTTGTTCTCTGACAGTCTCATGTCTTTGTGTCTCTGCCTTTAGATTCAAAGTCCTAGAAAAGGCCCTCTGGTTGATGGAGTAACCTGGGTGCCAGAGGAGGAGAAGGGGGTACTTGGACCTTTTCAGATTTTTAAGCATGAGGAAGAGTCCTGTCTTGACTAAAATGTGTGGTCAAGGCATATCCTTGAAAAAATTCAGGTACTGGTCAGTCAGGAAAACACTATAGATGTCTAATATAGCTGTAAAGCCTTTTGTTTTTCCTGAAATCTCAACTGTGTTTCTTGTATGTTGACCAAACTCAAACAGGTAAGGAATCTGATACTCATTGTCAGAATAGACTAGCCTTTTAACAGACCGATTTAATCTCAAGGAATTATGAGAGGCTTCAAGTATGGGGATGAGTAGCAATGACAACTGAAACTGTTCCATGTGGTCAGAGTGAGTAGGCCAAGTCTGCTGGTGATGGAGCCAGGACCTTGACAAATTCATTGCATTTAAGTTGCCCTCAATATTTTCACCAATAAAACAAAGGGGGGGGGATTTCTAACTGCCTATGAGATATCTTCATGTAAGAAATCATTTATTTGTAAAATGTTTATCTTTTACCTTCTCTATTCTAGTCCATATTCTAGGCACTAGGTAATAGTAGTAAACAGTGTAAGAAGGTCTCTGCTTTCGTAGAGCTTGTGTTGGAAATGCACACACACTCAACTTGGGACAGGGAGCATGAAAATCAGTAATACTGGATTGGATATTCTGAATTTGAAGTAATAAGTATTCACATAGAAATACCTGGATTTCAGAGGAAAAGAAAGGACTAGAAATATAATTTTGAACTTCATAGGTAAGTATAATGTTTGGTATTTAAAGCCAGAAAATGAGATCATCTAAGTTATGAGCAGAAATTGAGAAGACCGCTAAGGACTTAATCCAGAAGTACTATAATATTTAGAGAGCCGTTATAAGAGAAACCACTGAAATAAATGAGAGAATGAGAGGCTCACAAAGCATCAGAAGAAATCTGGAAATAGGAAGAAAGTGAATCAAGAATTAGGGAGTGGTCAGCCTTGTCAAATGCTGATCTTCGAATCTTTTATTGTCTTTGGCAAGATGTGAACCCCTGCTGAGCTTGGTAAGTGCTCTCTGATTCAAGTGATAGTGATGAGAACCCAGTTGAAGGGGATTGAGGAAAGAATAGGAAATGAGAATGTGCAGACACAAAGGATACATGACTCTTTTAGGAAATATCTTTAAACCACTGACACTAGATGCTGTTGCACCATTATTTGTCATTGCATTATAAGGTCAAGATTTCATATCTTACAGAAAACAATGTATTAGTTGAACCTAAATCCTAGGTCCTTGCTCTGAACCAGGGACAGGAAAGGTAAATTTCTAAAATGGGAGGTAGAGTCCTAGTTCCTAACAATATTCATATAATGGGGGATTCTTCAAATTAAAACAAGGTATTCAGATGTGTTTTTCCAAAAGTTAACAGATGCCCACTTGTTGTCTCTGTTACATCTCTAATATCTGGTATGATCTCCCCATTCAGCTATAACTAATGTCATTCTGACCATTTTCTCACCTATTGTTTTGTCTTCTCTTCTAGCTGATGTCTGTTATGCCACACTGTTGTTAAATGAGTTTTTGTCTACAGCTCTGACAGTGCATGTTTTCCAATAGATGGTGATATATTCTCATTGTCCATAAAATAAATTTCAAACTCCATAGTCTAGAACCTAAGGAACTTCATGATTAAGTCATAATCATTTCTTTCTAGTCTTATTTTCCATCTTTTTAACTATTTCCTGATCCAACAAGACTATATTACTATTTAATGTGCATTTTTGCTTGGCATAATGCTATTCATTGTCCTTCTTGAGATAATCTCCATATTCCTATCTACTATTCTGTTTAGCCTTCCAGAATTCTCCTCCAGGTAGAAGTAATACATCATTTTTCATAACCTATGTAGAATGCGATCTAGCAATTTGTTAAATGAGGTACAGACATATGGGGGTAGGGAGAGGCATTGCTTTCTAATTTGTGTTTTAGTTTTAATAGTATCCAAAAAACAATTAAGATATCCTGGCTTGAAAACTTTGCATCCTATAGCCTTGTAGAAAACTAAAGCCTTCGCCTAGGTCCCCACAACTTCTGTAAATGCCTAGGGGGCTTAAATTCCTTGGTTAGTTCTGCCTCTGAAATCCTCAAACCTGTCTTTTCTAAACATGTAATCAAATTTGAAACTTGGACTCTTCTCATTTTATACAATATCAATCAATCCATCAAAATAAAAATCAGTCAACAACCCACTGAACATGTGGTAGGTCACAAGACACATTCTGATTTCCCCAAAACAAAGTCTCAATTTAAGATTGCCTATTAGACATTACAATGCTTACATATTCTTTTGGCTGTCCTGCAACTAAAGGTTCTCAACTGAATCCTTTAATAAACCTCTTCCCCCACAAGTTAGCAACTTCCATTCTACTGTCTTCTGAGGAAACCCCTTCATTTCCTTGTTGTACTTTTCAAAGATATTTAAATGTTGTATTCAGTTACCAAGGCTTTTAAAGCACCTATGATTTGGGGCTTCTCCTCTATTACAAAGTGACATACCAAGGCACATACTCTTTCTTTTTAAAAAAAAAATTTTTTTTTACATTTATTTATTTTTGAGAAACAGAGTGAGACAAAGCATGAGCGGGGGAGGGGCAGAGAGCAAAGGAGACACAGAATCTGAAGCAGGCTCCAGGCTCTGAGCAAGCGGTCAGCACAGAGCCTGATGCAGGGCTTAAGCCCACGAACTGTGAGATCATGACCTGAGCCAAAGTCAGACGCTCAACTGACTGAGCCACCCAGGTGCCCCTCAAGGCACATTTTCAAAAGTAGTTTTCTTCCCAAAAGTAACTATTAAGGGTCAGCTGTTAAGATTTTATTTTTCACTTTATTTTTTTGTAATACTCTTCTATCTCTTCCTGGGCAGCAGATTCCTCAAGAACATAGAGACAAATAATCTTGTTATTTGCTTGGCAAATAATTATTTGTCTTGATTAGAGACAAATAATCTTATTTAAGTGTTCTGTGGGATCAAGCACAGTGCCTGACATACAATAGTCATTGACTATGTGTTGAATGAGTGAATGATTGATACTGAGTATTTCTTCCAGATATAAAATTCTATTTTTCTGTTTTTCTAAATAGTTTATTCTAAACTTATCAAAAACGCTTATGAATGTGCCTATTATTTATAAGCACTGGCATAGAATAACTAGTTGAATAAATACTGATTTGAAAGGAATAAATGTTTGTTATATCTTCTTGTTGGATTGTCTGCTTTATGATTATATAATGCCCTTCTTTGTCTTTTTTTTTTTTTTTACAGTCTGTGCTTTTTTTTAATGTTTGTTTATTTTAGAGAGAGTGCATTCAGGGGAGGGGCAGAGAGAGAAAAAGGGAGACACAGAATCTGAATCAGGCTCCAGACTCTGAGCTGTCAGCATAAAGCTCAACGCAATGCCCAAACTCACGAACCATGAGACCATGACCTGAGCCTAAGTTGGACACTTAACCAACTAAGATACCTAGCCATCTTTGTTTTAAAGTCTAGTTTGTCTGATATAAGTATTCCTACTCTGACATTCTTTTGACATCTATTTGTGTGATAAATGTTTTTCCACTCTCATTTTCAATCTGCAAGTGACTTTAGGCCTGAAATGAGTCCCTTGTAGGAAGCATGTAGATGGGTCTTGGTGGGTTTTTTTGTTTTTGTTTTTGTTTTTTTTTTTTACTCCATTCTGACCCCTTATGTCTTTTGATTGAAGCATTTTAGTCCTTATACATTCAGAGTAATAATGTTTTTTTTGTTGTTTTTAGAGATTTTCTCTGATCTTTCTTTTTTACGTTTGGTTTTCCTTTGCCCTTAGAGTCCCTTTTAACATTTTTTACAGGGCTGGTTTAGTGGTCACGAACTCCTTTAGTTTTTGTTTTCCTGGGAATCTCTACCTTTCTTTCTATTCTGAACGATAACCTTGCTGGATAGAATATTCTTGGCTGCAGACTTTTCCCATTCAGCACTTTGAATATATGATTCAAACTCCCATCTAGCTTGCCAAGTTTCTGTTGAGAAATCTCCAGCTAGCCTTATGGGTTTTCCTTGGTAAGTTAAGGACTTCTTTTGTCTTGCTGCTTTTAAGACTTTTTCTTTATCACTATATTTTGGAAATTTAATTACAGTATGTCTTGTTGCTAGCCTGCTTTTGGTGATTTTGATGGGAGTCCTCTGTGCCTCCTGAATCTGGATGTCTGTTTCCTTCCCCAGATTAGGGAAGTTTTCTGCTATTATTTCTTGAAACAAATTTTCTGCCCCCTTTCCTCTCTCTTCTTCTGGGACTCTTATAATATGAATGTTACTACATTTGATGGAGTCACTGCGTTCCCTCAGTCTGTTGTCATGTTGAATAATAATTCATGATCTCTTTTGTTCAGATTCATTATTTTCCATTTTGTCTTCTTGGTCACTAATTCATTCTTCTGCTTCTTCTAGCCTGTTGTTCATTGCATTAAGCCTGTTTCCAACCCTGTTTATTGCCTTTTTCATCTCTGCATGATTCTTTTTTAATGCTTTTATCTCTGTAGTAATATTCTCAATGATGTCTTCTTTTCTCAAGCCCAGTTAAGTATCCTTATGGTTGTAGCTTTAAATTCTCCATCAGGCGTGCTACTTATATCTGTTTTACTTAGATCTCTGGCTATGGCCTTATCTTGCTCTTTCATTTGGGACAGATTCCTCTGTCCTGGCATTTTATCCAACCCTCTGCCTTTTCCTGTGTTTGAAAAGCCACTTATGTCCCCTGCTCTTGAAAATAATGGCCTTATGAAAAAGAGGTCATGTAGTGCCCAGGGCATGGCACTTCAGATAGTGTCTCCAATGTGCTATGTGCACTCTGCTGTTGTAAATATTTATGCACTCAACATGAAACACCCATTATATAAAACCATCCATAACAAACATAAACTAAATTATAATAGCACAATAACAGTAGGGGACTTTAACACCTTACTCACATCAATGGAAAGATCATAACAGAAAATAATCAAAGAAACAATAGCTTTGAATGACACACTGGACCAAATGGACTTAACAGATATTCAGATCATTACATCCTAAAATAGCAGAATAAACATTCTTTTCAAATTCACATGAAACATTCTTCAGAATAGATCACATCACAGGTCACAGACACCTCAACAAATACAAAAAGATTGAAATCATACCATGCATCTTTCTGACCACAACACTGTGAAACTAGAAGTCAACCACAAGGAAAAGGTGGAAAGACCACAAATAAATTGAGGCTAAATAATGAAAGTGTCAACAAGGAAATCAAAGTAGAAATAAAAAATATGTGAAACAAATGAAAATGAAAACACACTGATCCAAAACCCTTGGGATGTAGCCAAAACGGTCCTAAAACGGATGTATATACCAATACATGCCTATTCAAGAAGCAAGAAAAATCTCGAAAAAACGAACCTAACCTTATGCCTAAAAAAGCCAGAAAAATTTCAACAAATGAAGCCTAAAGCCAGGAGTAGGAAGTGATTGGTAAAGATTAGAGAAGAAATAAGTGATATAGAAACTAAAAAGAACAGAACAGAACAATAAAACCAGGAGCTGATTCTTTGAAAAAATTAATAAACTTGATACACCTCTAGTCAGACTTATAAAAAATAAAAGAGAAAGGACCCAAATAAATCACAAATGAGAGAAGAGACATAACAATCAACAACACAGATATACAAACAGTTATAAGGGAATATTATGAAAAATTACATGTCAACAAATGGGATAATCTGGAAGAAATAGACAAATTCCTCAGAACTTATAAATGACCAAAATTCAAACAGGAAGAAATAGAAAACTTGAACAGACTGATAACCAGCAAATAAATTGAATCAGTAATCAAAGAACTCCCAGCAAACACAAGTCCAGGACTATATGGCTTCACAGGCAAATTCTACAAAACATTTAGGGAAGAGTTAATACCTATACTTCTGAAGTACTCTGAAAACTAGAAATGGAAGGAAACTTCCAGATTCATTGCCAGCATTACCCTGATACCAAAACTAGATAAAGAGTCTACTAAAAAAGAGAACAGGAGGCCAGTATCCCTAATGAACATGGATGCAAAAATTCTCAATAAAATACCAGCAAACCAAATCCAACAATGCATTGAAATTATTTACCACAATCAAGTGGGATTTATTCCTGGTTGCAGGGATGATACAATATTCCCAAATCAATCAATGTAATACACCATATTAATAAAAGAAAGGATAAAGGGGCTCCTGGGTGGCTCAGTCGGTTAAGAATCTGACTCTTGATTTTGGCTCAAGTCATGATCTCATGATTCATGAGTTTGAGCCCTTTGTTGGGCTCTGCACTGACAGCATGGATCCTGTTTAGGATTCCCTCTCTTTCTGTCTCCCTCTCCCCTCCCCCATTTGCAAGCTCACTTGCTCTCTCTCAAAATAAATAAGAAAGGATAAGAAACATATGATCATTTCAACAGATGTAGAAAAAGCATTTGACTAAAAAGCATTTGACAAAAACATCCATCCATTCCCTCAACAAAGCCGGTTTAGAGGGAACATACCTCAACATAATAAAGGCTGTGATAAACTCACAGCTAGTATCATCCTCAACGGGGAAGAACTGAGAACTTTTCCTCTACAGTCAGGAATAAGACAGGGATGTCCACTCTTAAAGCTGTTTAATTAATATAGTACTAGAAATCCTAGTCACAGCAGTCGGTCAACAAAAGGAAATTAAAGGAATCAAAATTGGCAAAGAAGCAGTTAAACTTTCACTATTTGCAGATGACTGGATACTTTATAGAGAAAACCTGAAAGATTCCATCAAAAAAACTTCTAGAACTGATACAAGAATCCAGTTAAGTAACAGGATACAAAATCAACATGCAGAAATCTGTTGCATTTCCATGTATCGATAATGAAGCAGAAAGAGAAATTAAGGAATCACCCCATTTAAAATTGGTCCCAAAACCTTAAGATACCTAGGAATAAACCTAATTACAGAGGTTAAAGACCTGTACTCTGAAAACTATAAAGTACTGATGAAAGAGATTGAAGATGACACAAAGAAATGGAAAGACATTCCATGCTCATGGACTGAAAGAACAAATATTATTAAAATGTCTGTACGTCCAAAAGCAATCTACACATTTGATATAATCCCTATTAAATACCAACATTTTTCACAGAGCTAGAACAAACATTCCTAAAATTTGTATGGAACCACAAAAGACCACGAATAGCCAAAGCAACCTTGAAAAAGAAAAGCAAAGCTAGAAGCATTGCAATTCCAGACCTCAAGTTATATTACAAAGCTGTACTGATTAAGACAGTATAGTGCTGGCACAAAAATAGACACATAGATCAATATAACAGAATGAAAAATTCAGAAATGAACCCACAACTGTATGGTCAGTTAATATTCAACAAAGCAGGAAAGAATATCCAATAGAAAAAAGACCGTCTATTCAACAAATGGTGTTGGGAAAACTGGGCAGCAACATGCAAAAGAATGAAACTGGGCCACTTTCTGACACCATACACAAAAATACACTCAAAATGGATTAGGGCACTAAATATGAGACCTGAAACCATAAAAATTCTAGAAGAGAACACAGGCAATAATTTCTTCAGCATTGGTCATAACATTTTTCTAGTTATGTCTCCTGACACAGGGGAAACAAAAGCAAAAATAAACAGTTGGGGCTTCCTCAAAATAAAAAGCTTCTGCATAATGAAGGAAAACTAAAAGGCAACTGACGTATTTGATGAAGTGTTAGTATCCAAAATACATGAAGAACTTATAAAACTCACCAGCCAAAAAATTAATAATGCAATTAAAAATGGGCAGAGGACATAAATAGACATTTTTCCAACGATGACATATATATGCCAAGAGACACATGAAAACAGGCTCAACATCACTCATCATCAGGGAAATGCAAATCAAAACTACAATGAGATATCACCTTACACCTGTCAAAATGGCTAAAGTCAACAATACAAGAAACAAAAGGTGTTGGTGGGCATGTGGAGTAAAAGGAGCACTCTTGCACTGTTGGTGGGGATGCAAACAGGTGTAGCCAGTGTGGGAAACAGTATGGAGTTTACTTAAAAAGTTAAAAATAGAGGGGCCCCTGTATGGCTCAGTTGGTTAAATGTCACACTTCGGCTCAGGTCATGATCTTGTGGTTCAAGACCCACATTGGGCTCTGTGCTGACAGCTCAGAGCCTGGAGCCTGCTTCGGATTCTGTGTCTCCCGCTCTCTCTGCGTCTCTCTGTGTCTCCCACTTGCACTCATCTCTCTCTCTCTCTCCCTCTCAAAAATAAACATTTTTTTAAAGTTAAAAATAGAACTACCCTATGATCCAGAAATTGCACTACTAGGTATTTACTCAAAGAATACAAAAATACGTACTCTGGTGTTTATAGCAGCATTATCTACCATAGCAAAATTATGGAAATAGCCCAAGTGTCCATTGGCTGATTAATAGATAAAGAAGCGGTATATATACATAGTAGAATATTATTCAGCCATAAAAATAATGAAATCTTGTCCTTTGCAACAATATGGAGCTAAAGAGCATTATGCTAAGCAAAATAAGCCGGAGAAAAACAAATGCCTTATGATTGTACTCCTACGTGGAATTTAAGAAACAAAACAAGGGGAAAGAAAGAGAAAGGCAAACCAAGAAAGATACTCTTAACTATAGAGAATAAACTGATGGTTACCAGAGGGGAGGTGAATGGTGGGATGGGGGAAAGAGGGAATAGGGATTAAGAAGAGCACTTGTTGTGATGAGTACTGGGTGTTGTATGGAAATGTTGAATCGCTATATTGTACACCTGAGACAAAATTACACAGTATGTTAACTAGTTGGAATTTGAATGAAAACTTAAAAAAATGAATGAAGATTCCTGATCCTAGTGAATAGCTCACCAGGTCGTGTTGAAATCAGAGTCAGGAACGTTGATGTTAGGCACTATTGTGGTAGTTGATTTTTGCTCCAATTTATAATTGCTATTACTATCACATTTAAGTGAAAGAGCATCTGAAATCTATAGGATTTAGGATAAATGGGTTTATAGTTCACTGATTGCCCATAGTATTTATGCAGAAGTTGCTTTCACTGACTTTGTGTACTTCCCAGGACATATCAAATCTTCCCCGTGGGAGTATATTGCCTCCTGCAAGCAAACACTGCCCGTGCTCCATATGTAGCCCCACAGCACTTAGATGTTCAATAGATTGCTGTTGTTGTCATTGTTGTTTCAATAGTTTCTTGTTAAAGTGAATTGATTAGAATTTGGAAATTTCTCTGAACCTCTTGATACTCTCATCTTTTTTTTTGTTCTAGAAATGGCTAAATCTTTTATGTTCTCCAGAGACCAAAACATATACCCAGTGTTTAAAACAAAGACTTGTTTTTCTACCTTCAGTATTGGAAAAGTAGAAATGAAACTAAGTGAAAATGAACTAAATCTATGAAGATGAAATAGTGAAATACCCCTTTTAGATGAATCAACAAAAAGAGTACTCCGAGGACCAAGATATTTAATCAAATAAATAAATCAAATGCTAAGTTAAATTGAGAACCATCAAAGGGAAGCAGTTTTTCAGATCTTTAGCAAGTATGAAAAACTGAACCATATGTCAAAAATAGAAATGTTTTATCTTTGTATAACAAAACAATGTTCTCAAAACGCGGTCGGGATGAGGAAGAGTCCAGGAGGGAGGGAGAGCTATTAGGCATGAAACAAGGGTGCTGTTTAGCCAGAGCATGGTCTGTGATGGAGCAGCACATACTCAAAAGTGAACACAAATGTATTGTTTTCAAATGTGCTAAGGTCCACGATGATAGAAGCCCAAGCGATTTCTAAAATAGAATTTACTTTCCTTATTTGGATAGATAACTCTCCAAAGAAATAAATGTGCTCAGTACCATTAGGATACCTGGTGTACAGAAGAAAAACTCAGGAAATAAATTATCAATCAGCTAGATTCAAATCCTGGATTTACTATTTCCTGCTGAGTAACACAAGGCAAATGACCCCATGCTATCCTGAAATGTAACTAACTAATTTATGATAGGAGATTGATGGATTCTTCAAAAGTTTGTTGTATTATATGGCATAACATGAAGATGATCTAGGACAGGAATAAATTGTTTTCTGTCAAGGGCCAGATCATAACATTTAGGCTTTGTAGATGAGATAGACTCCATTGCATCTGCTCAACTCTGCAATTACAGTGCAGAAAGAGTCGTAGGCAACATATAAACAAACCACCATGGCTGTGTTTCAGTAAAACCTTATGTACAAAATCAGGCCATGACCCAGGTTTGTCCTGTGGGCCATAGTTAGCCAGGCCATGATCTCAGGCAATGGCTGTTGTGTTGGCAGTGCTCATAAATTAAAGAAAAATCTCCCAGCACCCTTCCTGCCACATAGAAAATCTTCAATAAATGCTTGGGTTAATCAACCAATCAACAAATCAGGGCATGAATATAACCCGGTGAGGATAATTACCATCCTCAACTTCACTACTTAATATTTTACTACTTCACGTGTCATTTTTCCTGTTTTCATGAGATCATTTGACAGTTCTTACTGATGTCCCAGATATAAGACAGTAACAGTTCTACAGTCGAAAATTTTCTTCAAATGATTTTCTTAAAACAATTGGCTGAAGATACGGTGTTTGAAAAGCTCAGTGCTTAATATTGGAGGAAATCCCCTCTAGCATTTTCTCCTAAACAGTGTTCCATGGATAATTTTGTACTAGGAAATATTAATAGGGTCCTGTAGTAAAATATTTTTGAGAAATGCTGTGTTAAACAAAATTAAACAGATTTCTTTATTACAGAAATTCTCAGAGGCTTTGATGTTAAAGAGGGTAGAGGAATACATTTGGCACAGTTTCCCAGATATTTATCATTTTTTTTCCCACATACCTATTATCATTTTCCAGTATATAGTCTTTGGAGAATACTGTTTGGGAAATAGGACTCTGGAACATAAATCAAGTCTTCATACATTTGAAATAAATGGTGTGAGTGGACTGGTCAGACAAGGAACTGAGTGAACGAAAGGGAAAAAATGGCCAAACAGTTAACCGTTAAAATTCTGTCATTTTTTCATTCCATTATCTCCTCAGTCATGATTCAGTGTTTATTCTGTTCAAGGTAGAACCATATTCCTATTCGTACTCAGAAATTATGGTTAGCTTTATGAATAGAAAGTTTAGATATTTTAAAATGAATGGCTAAAATCTCAAGCTCTTTGTTTCACATCTATAAAAATCTTTCTGAGTTTCATGGGAAGATAAACTTTTATTTCCAAAAAAGAACTTTAAAGTTCTATAAAGATAAAAGAAAAGCTCCAGTGAGTGAACTGGAGTAATATTTGGCAATAACCTGCTGGAGAGCTCATCTGAATTAGAAAGAACTGTGATAACAGATCTCTTATAGTTTAGGTCCATAGAAGCTTGAAATAGGATTGAGGCAGCCTAGTTGAAACTAATACTCTTGCATTAGAATCATTTACAGAATTTGATAATGAATTTCATTTAAGCAGAAATGAAGAAGATGGATCATTTCCAAGCAACCCTTTGTGTATTTCAGGGCACTATGCTTTTTTGAGTGGTCTCAGAAAGCATGAAGGGACTATTTCAAGTAAACAATTGCTATACATTCAACATCACCAATCACCAGTATTTCTCTCATAGGGCTTTCCTGTGATGTTGATCCTGGAAAGGAAAACAAACTTTATAAGTGTGGTGAGGCAAAGAGTAACTACCTTCTTTCTTGTTACTCTTCACGCTTAGTATCAGTGCGCACACACACGTAAACTTTTCAGAATTTCTTGTAAGGATTTTATTTACAACCATTTTGTTCCTTCTTATTCAAGATCATCCTGAAACAGTATTTTCTAGAGAGACAGTGGAACAAGAATTTGAATCTATAAGGTCTTCTGATAAATTATGTGTTTAGTAACTTGATTATATTGTTATATATTATGTGTATTTAGTAATATGTACTTCTAAAATACTTAGTGCTGAGTGTACACAAGGCATTCAGTTAATGTCTACTTTTTTTAAAAAAGATGTTTATGGAGGGGCGCCTGGGTGGCTCAGTTGGTTGGGCGTCCGACTTCTGCTCAGGTCACGATCTCGCGGTCCGTGAGTTCGAACCCCGCGTCGGGCTCTGTGCTGACCGCTCAGAGCCTGGAGCCTGTTTCAGATTCTGTATCTCCCTCTCTCTGACCCTCCCCCGTTCATGCTCTGTCTCTGTCTCAAAAATAAATAAATGTTAAAAAAAAAAAAAAGATGTTTATTGAGACAGAGTGAGCAGTGGTGGGGGAGGGGCGGAGAGCGAGGGAGGTTAAGAATCCCAAGCAGGCTTGGCAGTGTCAGCACCGTCAATTAATGTTTGCTTTGTATTGTAAACTGGAATTGGTGGCTAAGATGACCCAACTCCAACTTCATAGTGGTGAGCCATTCTTGGAAAATGTGAATTACAGAAAAGCAATACAGAATAAAAAGTATATGCCCCAAAATACTTATGGATGATCTGAGTTAATTAGATGGTTACAAGCCAGGCACGATGAATATATATAATTGCTTAATGTTACATAGTATAATTTCTCAGAGATGTGGGGAAATATATAGACCTCTCTTATTTTCAAATCTTAGTAAGCAAATGCTAAATTTCCTTAGGAATATATGTGACTAGGGCTGGGTGGACAGTGAGGCTTGACATTCATGTTTAAGATTGTGGGTTCAGCAACTTGGCCTTTGTAGGGTGTGGGGAGGACCTGTCCAAGTTGGGTAGTATCTTGTAATTTAATGCAGGCAAGAGAGGGGTTGTATCTGAGAAAACAACTGGCCAAATCCAGACAGAGGTTATTTTTGCTCTTTCTGAATTTGGTAAACAATTAGTGCCATTCTAGAACTTATCATTATCAATATTAGTATAAAATATTAAATGAAAATGTCCAAGTCAGATCACATATTTCTTTTTTCAGCCCATAGTTCTTGAAAACTGGATACCTGTTGTATACTCATGCTTTATTTATAGGGCCTGGAGAAAAAAAAAGGACCAAACATTGAGAAATATCTATGAAAGAACCTAAAATGAATTGATGGAATTAAGGACAGAAATAGAAAATAAATTGTGTAAAAGAATGGTAACTTAATCTTAATAAACCCAGCAGAGCCAGTATAATTAAATAGCAACTATGGTATCATTTAATTATTTTTCCCAAACAGCACCGTTGTTATATATGACCGCGAAATAACTTTCCTGTATTTATTTGGCAAAGCAGCAAAAAAAATGAATTGAAACTAACATTATCAATTGCAAAAATGGCATTACAGTGGATTGGAAGTAATTTGAAATTACACCTAATAGAACAAAGCACACTCCAAATTAATGTATAGTGCTACTAGGAAATAAATGAATTCCTTACTCTTAAAGTCTTTTGTTTTAAGGAGAACCTTTAGCAATGAAAGCCAAATAATTGTCCATAAGACCATGAAATGAATCAAAGCAGCCATAAATGGCATTTGCGATTACAAGAAAAGGATTTTCTTCTCTTTGAGTCCCTCTCTTTTTATGCAGTGTGGGCAGAGTCCAATTGTGTGACATAGAGCCCCTTAGGTTGTTTTCTTGCCATAACTTTGACAAAACTGTTCTCCTTTGTCTGGTTTCATCTTTTGCGCTGCACTCTTTGCTTTTCACACCCACCTTTGCAGGCTGCTCCTTGCATGCTTGCTTCCCACTGTTTGTAAGTGTGTGTATGCTCTGACTTGTAAACAAGGAGCTGCTATTAGCCAATTCATTAATTAGGGTCCTGTCTGAAGTTCTCCTGTGAAGGATAATAATTTGTTAGCTTAACTAAGATCTTCCTTCCTGAGAAACGTCATTCTGAGAAAATATTGATTGAGGGTGGACCCCTGCTAGGTAATAAACGTACAATTTATATACTTCAGGATACTCAAGTGCATTATCTCCTTTTTGATAGCCAGTAATGACTGTAATAAGCTAAAAGCACCTCATTTTAAATACACAGATAGCTTTAGTTGACAATGGAGGCATAATTCACAAATATGCTAATAATTATTTCTGAGGTAGGGGATTTTAGCCCAGATTGGAACAGATACCTGTAGAGACACTTTATACTCCATATTATTTAACGGTTCCAAAACAAAGTATCTTTGTCCATGCAGTTTCCTAAATAAGAAATGCTAATCTCTCTACTTACTCAACTTGAAATCAAAATTCAAAATGATCTTAAGTTCTATCCTCTCATGGTCTATCTAAAAGTTCTAATAAATATGTATCTTGACTTCTTGACCACCTTTAGTCACGACTTGTAAGTAAAGTATCTATTGTTTCATCCCAACCATATTTGATTTTATAGCTGTTGCTTTTGGATGTATGGCTAAGCATGGCTTAGTATTTGGAACCCTGATGTGGGACTGTTAGGTGATCTTCCAGGCTACTTCATACCTTTCGTCCTTAGTGCTATACTCCTTTTCAATATGCTATGTTTTTGACTTCTAAGTCTTAGTCTTTCTTATCCTCATCATCTGGCCTCTGCTTTCTACCTTTGTGTTTAATTTAGACCTGGATTACTGTGTTACTTTCCTATTGCTGAGATTTTATTTTTTTAATCTATGGTTATAACTTAAGCTAGATGAACTCCAGTCCACTTCCTGGGGGAGATGGGCCAGACCTCTCCTCCTGGCCCATATTGTGTGGTAGGCCAAAAGACAGCTGGAGTTAGAAGGTTAAGGCTTTGAGAGTCAGTTTATATTCCTACAATGGGTGCAATCTTAGGTAAGGCATAATCTTCCTGGGCCTCTGTTTTCAAGCCTGTGACCCACTTCAATATCCTCTGCCTGGAGTCCCATTATAGTTTGTTGAAAATAATAAGGTTGATGTGTTTTCATGGCATTCTAGATGTATTTTACATCATAGTACCAGAGATGCTGGATCTCACAAGTGCAGCTGGTACAAGGGAATGAAGGATTTGAGACCATGGTGGGTAAGGAAGGGGCCTCTATGGAATGTAGGAATTATTCCCTAGGTGAGAGTTGTGGTGGATATTTAGCAGTATAATATGTAGCGAATACAAAAAAGGTTAATGAACTCCAACCAGATTTCAGTCAGTGTGTATGCCTTTGAGCCAGCATCTATCTGTGTGTCTAAGGAAGGCCAATCCGGTTGGTGGATCATGGAACCAACATTGTAGGCATTGTAATGACACTTGTAGTCACATTGGTGACAGCTTGGTGATGTGGCCGTTTTCAAGGGGATTAAATATCTCTAAGGAGAAACCTAGCCATGAACTGATAGGAGAGTAGGGGTATATCTAAAGGTGAAAGAGAGTAAGTCAGAGAGTCCTATAGGTCAGCTGGGCTCCAGCTGTATCTTTAGTTCTCTAGAATGCCAAATTCCAAGTTGTATGGATCAGGCCAGTAGGAGAGGCATGTTCTATTATTTTGACCAAATTAGCTGACTGCCTCATATGCATATCTAGGCCAGAGCTTCTGGATCTGAATCAAATATTAACTCCCAGCAAAACTAAAGTGGCTTCTAAGTAAGTTAGTTTCTCCTCTGTGCTCTCTCAACACCATGTTAAAATATCTAAAATGGAATTTAACATCATAATATTTTCATTTTTCATAAGTCTGTTTTCCATTTAGATGATGAGCTCCTTAAGGGTAGGCATACAATTGCTTTCAACTCTCTATCTTCAGTGCTTAGGACAATGCCTGGCATAGATATGCAAAAAAAACCACTATGGAAGGGGTTAATGAATGATAAAATGAATGAACTAAGAAGGCTTTATTTAAAGGTCATAGACATATAATCTGGATGCTATTTAACCATTCTGAAAATGCATGCCTTTATCACATAATTAACCAGGTTCGAGGTTGGGATGTTTTGATGTCTGTGATGGATCTGAGGATGAGGGAGAAGTCAACTACTTTTCTTAGCTTTCTTCTAAAACATTTGGTCCAAAGTCTTCATTCCAACTACACACTGGAATGCTTCTGGTTCCTTTGAATGTGGTATTAGGAAGGTAATTCCAAGTATATATCCTACCAATGGGGAGGGTTTATTTTGCCATATGAAGTTGATCCATGATTCATTGTGAATGTGAATTTCCCCATTGTAGGACTCAATAAAATTGATGAAGCAAAGAAAGGACTTAAATTTTTTTTTCTTAATATCACATTTTACCATTAAGAACTTTAGTGAGGAAATTCTATAGGAATTTGGTTTACAGTGATGCTATCAGTTTTCTAAATACCCAGGAAGCATTTTGCTGAAGGAAGTGTTAATGTCTGCTTTATTTTGAAGGCATTTTGGATCAAGCAGCCAGTTGATTATCCTGAACTGTTGTTCAGTAGGCCCAGACTTCACTGCCATAAAAAGAGTACTTTTCCCCAAACTTAACTTGTAACAAAGAATAAGTCTTATCAGACTTGTTAAAATCCAAAGTTAGAGACTTTGCTCAAGTAGGACTTTTTTTTTGCTTAATCTTCACACCCTCCTATTTCAGAGTGCTGAATTACCAAGTAAGCCAAGAGAAGATTATACTAAAAATGGGACTCTCAGAATTGTGAACTTATTCAGCAGAGATTTTACAGGAACCTCAGGGGATTTTATTCAAAATTGAACTTGAATAATTTTTAATAATACTTTCTGGTTTTGGAAAAATTGTCTCTCAAAGTTTCTTTTTTCTTTAATGTGTGTAAAGATGAGTAATTTATATAATAGAAAAAAAATAGAATTAAGAGAGAAGCTTGGGGATCTAAATCCTTGATGAAAGCTGTTAGTTTGAGTTTATGAAAAGATTTATAACAGTTGTTTTGGAGAAAGTAGGTTTAGGCATAGGATTTTACAAATTCATTCATTCAACAAAAACATATCGAGTGCATGCCCTATACCAGGGTTTGTCAGTTTCCAGACCCTTTTGTAATAATTTGCAGTAGAGCCAATCAGTTCATCTTTGTGATTTTTCTCAGGCAGAACTCCAAAGCCCAGATATAGAGAAAGGCACCGTGGCATTAACCCAAGTTGATGAGACGCGCGGAGAGTGAGAAAGCAATGAATTCCAGAATGGAGTGTGTTAGATGGAAATGGCTATTGCCTGTCTTGTCCTGGAATGCTCTTCTCGAGACATTTTCTTGGGACTTCCTCCCATCAGTCACTTCTCCCAGAGAAGCTGTCTTACACAAACTGACCTAAATCAGCACCACCCTCACATTGTCAACCCTCCGGCCTGGCTTCTTTTCTTCATTACTGCTGAGGAATATATTAATAATGATGTTTTTGTTTATCATTCACCACTGAAAAAAAAGGTAAAGCTTCTTGAGGGCAGGGTCTTGATCAGTTTTGTTCATCTTTATATTTTCTGTGCTTGGGCCAGTGATTGGTAGGTGATAGGACCCATTAAATATTTCCTGAGTGGAAGTATTTATTCCAAGATGGGAGGTAAGTACTTCCAGGATGCCTGCCTTCTCTAAGAGTGCAGAAGAGTTGAATTCTGACTAAAGGAAAAATGAGGAAAGGTAAAGAAACAGGAAGGGTGTAGGAGAGGTGGGAGGGCAGACAAACCTTTAGAATTAAAGAGGTGAGGACTCCAGAACTAGAATCCTGAAGAGAGCAAGGGAGAAATCATGAGGGCTAAGCTAAGGCTGCCTGAGGTGGCAGGTCACTGGAATTCATGAAGTTCAGGAGGTGTGAGGCCAAGATCACTGGAGGAGGATCAATGTGTACCTTTTAAGTTAGGTAGGATTCTTGTGGTAAGTGTGGAAGGAAATCTGCTGAAGTAGGCAAAAATGACTTTGAAGAAGGGACAGGGAGAGTAGAATCAGCATTACTGAGAGCCTCCCTGTGATAGTTATTATTCAGTTTTTTTGGTGAGAAATCTGATTCTCAGAAGTCAAATGCTAGAGTTGCATGACTAACTAGAAGCACAGACAGGATGAAAACACAGTTCTATGTGGTTCCAAGTTCCATACTTTGAAAGGTCATGTTTCTTCCCCACTCCTCTCTGAGCTACTTCCTCTGCTCTTCCTTCCTTCCTTCTCTTATTTCCATTGTCCTTAGCATGAGATCTTTTAGAAGTTCAACAAAACCATTCCAAGCCACTTTTCTCCATTTCCCTTCTCATTCAGGGTTGGGGGGGGGGGGGGGCGGAGAATTAAGAAAGCTAAAAGGAATGTAAGGTAAAGTATTTACCAAAATCAGCAGGATATTTCACTAGTATTTTTCATGCATAATGGACAAGAAAGCATCTGCGAACAAATCACAATAATAAAGAGAAAATGGTGTCAGAATTTGTTTGGAAAAATAAATGTTACATAGCTTAAATTTCTAGAATTTGTTCAAGGAAAATTGCATCTCTGTTAACTTAAAATACCTTGGTTCTTAAAGATTTAGCTACTGCCTGCAAAATGCCTTGTGTGATGTATTTAGGGGTTAAGGGGATAATAGTTGTTAAGAAAATCTTAGGATATTCCAAAAGGATTGAAATGAGTAAGGTGTAAAATAAAATTTTATGTAAGTTTGTAGCAATCTTATGTATTAAAGTCTTTTTGACTGCCTAGAGGACAAAACAAGAGGATATCAAAGAACATGGAGCCTGTTGCTTAGAAAGGCAACATGAAGCAGAATGTTCTATTCTGATGATCATAGGTTTGAAATAATGGTGACACATATCAGCTGCCATCCAGGGATTTATTAAAGATTACTGTAATATGGTTTGCATATAGGTATGCTTATAGATACTGAACTATTTTTAAGGTCCATAGTTAAATTATGTTTTATGGAGACATAGTCATGACTTTTTAATTACCTTTTTAATGCCCATTGATTTCATTTATTTTGCCCTTAAAAATAAAATTTGGGTTTCCATTTTTCATTTCTTGGCTTAGTCTATAATAACACAATGGGAGCTTTAAAAAATTTTTTTAACGTTTTATTTTATTTTTGAGAGACAGAGATGACCTGAGGGGGGAGGAGCAGAAAGGGAGACACAGAATCCGAGGCAGGCTCCAGGCTCTGAGCTGTCAGCACAGAGCCTGACGCAGGGCCCAAACCCACAAACTGTGGGATCATGACCTGAGCCAAAGTTGGGTACCCAACCGACTGAGCCACCCAGGCGCCCCCACATGGGAGGTTTTAATTAGAGACTTTCAAATTATTAAATTGGGTCTCCACAGGAAAGTTAAGTGGAACTATGAACAACTAGATGAGAAAATAATTCATCTCCTCATTCAAAAACATTTATCGATCAACTCGTATGTATTTGGTACTCTGCTAGGCTCTCTGAGGAAACAGAAATGAAAAATGACAACAACATCCTTGCCCTCATAGAACTTAAATCTGATTGGGGGTGGGAGTGGACTAAAAACACACATGTACATACACGCACTATACAGTTGAGATAAAAACAAAGAAAATACAATGGGCTAAGGGGTGAGAGGTGCCAGGGGAACAAAGAGTCAGGAGGATGCTAATTTAGGTAGTGCTGTCAAAACTGTTTCTCAGTAAAGGTGACTTTTAAGTAAGATTAATTTAATCAGCTAATAGGAAGTGTGAGGAAAGGTATAAATTGGGCATTTATTATACATCACACATTTTGGAAAAGTATTCTTTATAGAGTATTGGAAGCAATACTTAATATAACAGAGTAATAGATGGATTATTTCAGTCATTTTAAAGCCAAGGAGTCTGATATTTAGAAAGATTGACTAGTTTACCCAAGATCATACAATTTCTAAGTGACTCATGGTTAAATTTCAGATCTGTCTGGACTTGAGAAACCATGTCCTTTTTTTTTTTTTTTTTTTTAATACTGAGGCAGTCTGTGGGGACATAATAGGAACTGCAATCTTGAAAGTGAAATGGAGAAAAAAGGGAGAGCATCACTAGTGGAGGGGGTAATAGTCTGGGTCTTGAAGAGTCAGAATCAGGAAGTTCTGGGGGATAATGGGTTGGGGGTTTAGTTAATTACCTACAGCTGGTGTGACAAATTAACCACAAACTGGGTGGCTTAAACAATAGTAGAAATTTATTATTTCACACTTATGGAGACCAGAAATGTGAAATCTGTATCATCGGATTGAAATCAAGGAGTCGGCAGGTCTTAGAGGAGAATATTTTTCCTTGCCTCTTCCAGCCTCAGATGGCTGCTGGCATTCCTTGCCTTGTGGCTGCTTTCCTTCTCTTTTCCCTCTTCACATGTATGTGTACAATTTCCCTCTGCCTCTCTCTTATAAGGATATATACAATTGCACTTAGAGGCTACCTAGATAAACCAAAATAATCTCCTCATCTCAAGATCCTTAACTTGCATCTGCAAAGACCCTTTTCTCCCTCCCCTATAAAGTAATATTCATGGCTTCCAGAGATTAGGTTATCCCTTGGATATCTGTTCCAGGGTCATTTTTCACCCATCAACAAAGGTTAAAGAAAATACCTTATAGAGGAAAAAACAAAGCACATGTTTAGAGGCCTTAAATCACCAACCGTAGGACTCAAATTGAGGAACTAAAAGACCATGAGAGAAGACCTTAAACAGTATTAGCTGCACTGCTTTTTGGAAATATCACTCAGCATTCATTAAAATTTCATTGTTCATTATGTATTTGGTTTATCTCTGTGCTTGAAACTGAGAAAGCATAATTGTGGGACAATAGCCATGGCCCCTGTCCTTGTGAAGCTTGCAATCTAGTGATGGAGATAGGCTATAAAAAAAGTCACAGGGATCAATTCTGTGGCTACACATTGTGATAAATGCTATGAAAATAAATTTAGGGTGCCATCGGAATTAATAAAAGTTACGGGAAGTGGTGCAAAAAAAAGTTACAGCATTTGCATATTGATACATATACTGTATAGATTATTTTTCTTTTGTTCCTTGAAATTTCTTTGCATGATGTCCTTGAGAATATGATCTTTGAACTGAGATCTAATGGATGTGTAGTAAATAGTCAAAAGGTGGAAGAAACCAGCGAAGAACATTCTTGATAGACATGAAGACTCTAGGATGAGAAGAATAGTACATTGAGGGGTTGGAGCAAAGACCAATGCAGCTAGTGTGGAGAGAGGAGGGGAGACAGGTGCAAGATACACTTGGAGACCTAGGCAGAAGCCTGATGCTGAGGGGCTCTCTTGGCCACACTCTCAGATGTTACTTCTTATTATATAAGCATTGCAAAGTACGGGAGGAGAAGTGTGTGTGTGTGCGCGCGTGTGCGCGCGTGTGCGCGCTTTTCTGCTTTTTAGACTTTAACAGTAAAATTCACTTTTTTTACATAGTTTGACAAATGCTTTCAGTTGTAGTAACTATACTTCTGATCAAGATATAAATCAGTTCCAGTAGCTCCCCAAACTTCCTCATGCTACCCTTTTGTAGTGCACCCCTATTCCCCCCTCTGACCCCTGACAAATACTGGTCAGCGAGGTCTTACAGTTATGTCAAAGCTCATTTGAAGGCACAAGGCTGAAATTCAAGTGATAAACGTGATGGCCTAACACTGTGATAGTGTAAGAAGTGAAAAGGCGTATATATTCAAGAGATATTTAGGATCCAGAATCAAGAGAACATGGTGACGTTAAATATTTTAATTTGAGTAGAGAGAAGGAAACATTCAGGAAATTGTCACATTTCTTGCTTGGCTAACTAGAAGGCAGTGGCACCCTTCAAGAAATGGGAAGAGCAACTATTGTAGACAGGGATTAAGTTCAGTTTATGGAGCCAGTGAGACATCCAAGACCAATCAGTAGATGGAAGAATTTTGGGTCTTAAACTCCTTAGATTTAAACTAAAGATTTACATTTGAGAGATGGGAAATTTTCGAAGGAATCTAAGCCTTTTCTTATTTTGTACATAATATTTTTTTTGTAAAAATCAAAATATTCTTTGTGTGCAAACTGAATACTATCATTCTGAATGTGCATGTATTTAATCATGGAGTTTACCTGAAAGTGAAAAACGTTTGTTTTACAGATGAGAGACTAAAAATAGAGCAATTAGAATATATGACCAGAGACCAAGGGGATATCCCCTCTACTTGTTAGATGGGATGTTGCCCAGTTAATGAATCCTTTAATAAAGTTATTTAGATCTTTTAAAAAAATAGTTGGTTAAGCATCTGACTCTTGATTTTAGCTCAGGTCACGATCTCACAGTTCATAGTTCCTGAGATCGAGCCCCGCGTCGGGCTCTTCACTGACAGCATTGAGCCTGCTTAGGATTCTCCCTCTCTCCCTCTCTCTGCCCCTACTCTGCATGCTCATGCACTCACTTGCTCTCTTGTGCTCTCTGTCTCTCAAAGTAAATAAATAAACATTAAAAAAATACAATCAAGGTTTCACAGCTAGAAAGACTCAGTTGGTAATACAAGAGCTGTGTCTTAAACTCAGTTACTAAAAACTTGATCAGATGTATTTTATTAGATGGTTAAGCCACTGGTTTACTGTAGGAAATTAATCATAATGGTCTCTGAAACTTTTAACAATATAAATGCAATGTATTCATGATAACCTTTTACCTTACCTGCCTACAAGGGGAGCAGAGCTTGGAGGATTTTTTGAACTGTTTGTAGCTGATCGTGATATATTCCTCCTTTCTCCTTCACCATCATACACCTCTACTGTCAAACACGTGAGAATTGACATCCATTGTATTGGTGGTCGGTCCTGGGATTATTGATTTATTGTAGATATTAATGGATCATAGAAATATGCTGCCAGCAGATGTTGGTAAACAAATATTCTGGGCTAGAGGGTGCCTAAATATATTCTATGAGTATGGACCTTGGCACTGATGATCATGAGATAATGACATTCTTGCATAAAGCTGCTTTCTATGGACCATGTGTTGGCCACTAATGTCGTATTATGGAATTTATAGCATATTATTGAATGAAGAGGTAAAATTTAAGCTTGTTTACAGTATGGTCTCTAGGTCAAATGGACAAAATTTCAGAAATCTATCCAGGCTAGAGCAGGTTACATAGACTATGTGTGTATACTGTTTTTTTCTTAGGTATTCTTGAAATTCATACTCTACATTTCCTTTATTTATACTTTACAATGAAGAATGGTATTTAAAGAAATAGTCTCTCTTAAAAACATAGACTCTGACAAAATTAATGGCATTTCTAAGCTATTTATTTTGTAAATCTACATGTTGATATAATGCATCTGGATATAGTGATATCCAGACTCTTCTTCATTTATGTTTATGGGAATGAACCTTCAAATCTTAATTCATAGAAAAGTCTGGTAATGTTTCTTCTCTGATCTTGTTATATAATTCAAGCAGCAAAAGGTGTCTCCCATATATCCTAAAGAGACATGAATGAAACCAAAATATTTGTTTTGCATTGATTTTATTTTTCACCACCAAAGAACAAAAGCTAAAATAAAACTAAAGGCAAAATAACAGCAACAACACAACATGTTGACAATGGTTGTATTTTTCAAAACCTATAGTAAATTTAAGATAAATCTATCATTTTAACCTAAGAAATTAACCTCTTTCTCAGCATTGAAATTATCTTTTCCATTGTGCAGAAGAAACACAGGCCTTGTTGTATTGGGCCTATTTGCTTATTCAGTATTCACCTGTGATGAGGAACAGAGATTGAATTGGAAAATAGATCATTGGAGGTGACTTTTGCAATGCAATACTAATATAAAAATGGATTTATAATCTTCTCTTATTCCAAAGATTGAATAATGATTGGGCTATAACATTTTGACCTACTGTTCACTTTTCAGGGGACCATGGCCCAGATATCCCATGTGGCTTTAGTAGAATGGATAATGTACCCTCTCCCTAGAGGGAGCTAAATGCAGTATGTCAGAGGTATGACCTCAGGAATTTTCATTTATGCTATTCTTCCTTTTGTCTCGTTCCTGTTTTTAGCCTTTAGAAGAGGAAGGTAAAGAAAAATGGGTCGTCATTTCAACATGACCTCCTACATAGAGAGAGTCAAGGCCTGGGATCATGGCCCAGCTCCCAGGGCCTATGTGATGTAGGATTTTTTTTTCTTCAGTAACTGCCAGTGTTGTAACTACTGCTTTGGGGGCCAGGGGAGAAATAAGAGAGAATGAGTAATAAAGAGAGAAGCAAGTTCTTTCGGGGGTGGGGGACTTGGCTGTGATTTCAGACTGTTAAATCCTATAAAGAAATAAAATGGGAAATGCTTATCATGTAACATAAAACACGATTTAAATGTGTGCATATTTTATCATTTCAACTGTTTTTCAAAAGTACCAAATCATAGGCATAGGGAGAAAAAAAGCTGGAAGGAAATAGTCAAAAATGTTAACAGTTGTCATATTTTGGCAGAGAATATATATGTTTTTTCATATTTTTCGAAATGTTGCATTTTCTGAAATTTTAAATGAGTTTGGCCAACTTGTATAATATAAAAAAGATAAAAATTAGTGTCAATAGCTGAGATCTGGTTGGTGATCCAGGGGTCTGATCAAGGTTCAGGGTAAAACACATGGAAGTGAGCAAGAATGTAAGCATTATTTTCAGGATATACCGTGTTCTTTTTATTCATTTCCTGCATTGCCATCCTCATCACCACCGCTGTCTCCCTCGCCTAGTAGTTTATCCTCAAACCTCAAAGGCCTCCTTCTGCAAAAACCTTCCTAATCTTTCCATCCTTATGAACATGCAAGATCCTTCCAAAATCCCAACTAAGGAGCAACACATTCCTTCTTCGCCTAGCTGCTCTCACCAGGGCATCTGCAGCGGGTGTGGGAGGCTGATTTTCATGGATGATATTGCCATGTGCCCTTTTTATCATGGTGGGAGTTTAAGATACTACATGAGAACTCTCAGGAAATATTTTTTTGATAAATGGGGAAATTTAGCCCTAAATTTCAATTCACAGAGATCTGGATCTGAATCTTACTTCTATCACTTTAAACTTGTCTAACCTTAGGCAAGTTGCTGAATCTGTCTTTTCTAAGCCTCAATTTGCTCATAATTACCATGGAGAGAATAATACCCATTTGTTGGAAGCATCAATCAACATTATTCATATGAACTAAAAGAACTATTTTGACTATACCTGTTATTCCTCATAATCAAGCAATGAGACAGGTATTGGGATAATGGTAGAGAATATCACCTCATTACAACATACCCCTGTTACTTTCTCTTATAAACTAGGGGAGACACACTGGCCTGTTCCCTTCTCCAATTTGGGTTCAATTTAAATGAATTTAACACTTAAAGAACATTTACTGTACACCAGATCTTGTTCACATATGTTCACTTGTTATACATTGTATTTTGCCTGTTGACCAGCCAATAATTGGAGGTCACTATTTGTTTTAAATTTGATCTGCGGAAGTACAGAGTAGTGTTAGGGCCATGCCATCCTCTAAAAAACATTTTAGATTATCCATACCACCACTTGTGTGACTTCTTGTCCCGTCTGAAAGTGTGCCTCACTGGCTGTGTGGCAAAGATGTTATGAAGTCAGAATTTCATTCCATATTAGCAATCACTGGAAAGGTTAAGGTTTAGAAACAGCAAGAGAGAAAACAACAACAACAACACGAAATTACTGTGAATCTTCACTGGCCCCTAAATGTACTCCCAGAGCTCTCTACAACTTCGAGAATACAAAGAGATGAGAGGGGAGGGCAGATAAGTATTGGTTTTCATTTTTAAATGCATTTTTCTGAGGATCAGAGGATTTCTTATATCTATTTCACCTTCAAAATGGCATCGCTGAGTTCCCAGTAAAGGTTACTCATGAATCTGAGGATTTGCCTTTCTGACTCAGAGTTTACTGGCATTTGCTAAATGTTTGGCTTCGTGTTCATCTTTGTCTTTAACCGTGATGAAAGTAAGGCATTGTCTCATTTATTAGATGGTACTTGCTGTGCTGAATTAAGGTTGAATCATTTGACATTGGCCCCACAGTGGCTTTAGTCTTCTGAAATGTTTTGTAGCTTCAACCTGTTTGCATTAAATTTTATTTCTACCTATCCTTTCTCTAGCCTCATAGAGTTGTCTAAGGCTATACATTAGCTTTTGGTGAGTAACCTTTACTTCTCCACAAGCCGACCTTTCCCAGGTAGCCTGATGTATTCCCTCAGTGAGAGGATTCCTCAAGCACGGATTGCCCCATGCATCCCTACTTTTTGGCTTTGTCTAATTACCACATTTGGGTTACACAGTGGATAAGTGGAGCTGTTCCCCCAGTTATGAAAGCTAAAATATTCCTTTCTGGGTCTTTGTGGAAAAGGTCAAGAAATTAATTTTAGATGAATATCTTCACCTTCTTAGCTAGTTGCTGTATTAATGATCTCATGACTGATTGCTCCTTAAACTGGCCCCAGCACAGGTCAGAGTAGAGTGAGAATATGCTCTATTTAATGAGGCAGGAATCAGAACCCCTAATATTTTATCACTGGCATACAGATGGAAGGAGTCATCAAGGAATAGAAAGTAGTTAAAGAAGCCTAGTGCCATATACAGGTCTGTGTGTTCTAAGAAAAACATGTTTTGCACTGGGAAGGGAGCGGTGGGGTAGATAAAAGATCTATGAGTCTAAACTTTTTTCTTTTTTCTTTTTTCTTGAGGTTTTTATATCCATCTTAAGAAACTAACATTATATTAATTCAAAAAAAATTTTTTTTCCAAAATACGGAATATGTGGGGCGCCTGGGTGACTCAGTCAGTTAAGCGTCCGACTTCGGCTCAGGTCATGATCTCACAGCTCGTGAGTTCAAGCCCCGTGTCGGGCTCTGTGCTGACAGCTCAGAGCCTGGAGCCTGTTTCAGATTCTGTGTCTCCCTCTCTCTCTCTGACCCTCCCCCATTCATGCTCTCTCTGTGTCTCAAAAAAGTAAAATAAACGTTAAAAAAAAATTAAAAATCAAAATACAGAATACTTGAAGGAATTGAATAATGATCACCTATGTACTCATCCCTGAAATTTAGTGATCCTGTCAATATTTTTATTACTTTTTTCAATTAATATCTAAACAACTTTCCTGTATTATATTTGTTTTGTCTCTTTTAATCTAGGAAAGTCTTCCAACTTCTTTTTTTTCTTCCCTGACATTTTTTTAAAGAAGCTAGATCAATTTTGTCTTGAGGTATACTACATTCTTCATTTGTCTGTTTTCTAGTGGGATTTTTTTGTTGTTTTTTATTTGTCCTTTCTCCTCAGTATTTCCTGTAGACAGGATTCAGTCTCAAAGTTTAATCAAATTCAGATAAAACTTTTGGCAAGAATACTTCATAAATGATGATGAGTACTTCATTTTACATCCAAGAAAGAGGTACCTAATGTCAGGTTATCCCACTTTCACTGATACTAAATTTGTTCGCTCGGTTCAGATGGTAACTACTAGATCTTTCCATTATACATTTACTCCTTTGATATTAGTAAGCAAACTTTGGGGCAATAGTTTAGTACTGTCAAACTTTGACCTACTTGTCTCCATACCCATTGATGATCCTGGATTTCTGAATCAATTGTTTCATTCATGTTTGCTGAATGGTGATTTTCTAGTTTTATCATTCCTTTTACATTCCTTTTATGTCATTCTTCTGTAATACTGTTTTAATTCAACATGTTATGGATGAACTCTGGTTCTTCCTAAAAAGGAAGGATAACCGCTATTAATTCCTCCCATTCAAGTATCAATCTTCAGAGAACAAAATTAGTGTAAACATCACCTCTAATTACAGCATGTGCATATATTTTATGTTCTCTCTTTAGTATCAAAATGGACCCAAAGTTTTTATTCAAAATGTTATATAATCAATTATGGCCATCATTCTTTTTGATGCCCAAATTGTTTGAAATTTGGACAGTGAGGGCCTCTTCAAACACTCCTATGTCTTTTCCATATGCCTCTGTTGGTCTTTGAGACCTCCCTTGCTTTCCAGTACAAGATTCTGGGCTTACTTTGCATTTTTTCTAACCCATATCTGGAATTAGTCATTTCTGCAAAGAGCTCTAATTTCCTTTTATTGAGGAATGATATTTAGAAACCAAGTTATGGATGTTAGGCATGTTCACTGCTACCTGGAAGCCACTGCTTCCAGAAGTTTTCAATGAACAGAATGAGAAAAAAATATATGCATATTTATATTCATTATATGTAATATGTTTACATATAATCTATATATAACCTAGTAAATTGTAAACTGTATATATTTAAAACATTAATTCATATTGAACACTTGAGATGTTTGCTAAGTTTTTTGATATTTGATTCGGTGTTTTCTATCATATGTATCTTTTATTATGCTGAACTGTATTTAATTTTTTTTAATGTTTATTTATTTTGATGACAGAGACAGTGCATGAGTTGGGGAGGGGCAGAGAGAGACAGAGATAAAGAATCCGAAGCAGATTCTGTATCTCTTCGGATACAGAGACCATGACCTGAGCTGAAGTCAGATGCTTAACCAACTGAGCCATCCAGACACCCTGAATTTTAGATCCATATTCTTACACTAAGACTTTTAGATTCCTTAGTTTATGCATAGAACATAATCTGAACAATGTGTCTACTCTGCTTCTAACTCCTCTTCAAGTAAGATCTACTCTTACCCAGATATTTGCCATGCCTTTAAAATGCCAATATTTCAAAGTGAAATAAATAGTATTAAGGTTTATTGTTCATATTCAGAAGTGTAAGTAACTATTGGATCAACTTTCTTGTTTTATTTGTTTACATAAAACTGGTAATCTTGATGTTGAGGAGGCTCAGTGAAAGTCCACTACAATTCCCTTGGCTGTGGGAGCTACCACTAGTCTTCTCTGCCTCTGCACTTGAGTCTTGGCCTCTGAATTTTTCTCAACTCTTCAGGCAGCCACCACATATTGGCATGTTAACTCAAACTCATTTACCAGCCCCAACCTAACCGGGGAGTCTTGCCTAAGGTAAGAGATTATAGTTCAGCTCAGTGATTAGTTAGAGCCTATATCAGGCCTACAGTTATATAATTATGGATTGTGGAACAGGCCACATTTGAAGAAGGGAAGTAGCAGAGGGGTTGGATGTGGTTAAGGCATATCTAGGCCATTCTGAAGATTAGGAAGGCCAATGCATTTTGCAAATAATTAGCTGTGGGAACAGAAATGGAGAGGAATCATCTCAAAGTTTCACTTATTTATTGTGCTTTAGTAAATTTACACATTGTTAAGAAAGTGAGACAGACTTAAAAGGAATTTATGGTAAATTAACAAACTTATAGAGAAAATCATGACTTAAATATGTATAAGGAAAGACTTCCCTGTTTTACCAAGCTTTGAGTAAAAATAGTAGCAGAGTTTGTTTCTGTATGTGCCATGGATTCACTTTCCTAAGGTGCTATTTTCAGTGTCTTAATTGTTGTCAGTATTGTCTAGGAGGGCAGACAACAGAGGATATTTTCTCTTTGAAGAGAAAATTTTGTTATCTTTCTAATATACTTTCAGACTGCACCCCAAATCCCCATCAGGTGCTTCTTGATCGGCATGACAACAAGGTTGCGGGGTTCTTGTAATGTGCCATTGGCTGACTCTCACACATCACCGCAGACCAAATGATCCACAGGATGCATCGTCATTGAAAATGTGTTTGGTATGAATAGAAAAACTCATCAAAATTCAAAAAAGAGACCCTGAACTTGATCTACACTTGGAGTGTAGAGTAGCTGCTGGGATACCCCATTGCTAGTTCCAGGGTTGGGGGTCCCATTCAACAGTAACTTTATAAGACAGGGAAGGGAACAGAGCATAAAACCACTCCCTTTTGTGCTCTGCCAGAAAGATAGAGGAGAAGATAGAGGACTATTGGATACAAGCAATGCTGCTGGTCAACTGCTTTCTTGTCTTCACGGTGCCTTTGGAAGGGCTCTTCTTTTTCCAAAGTGTCCTTAGCTTTGCTTGAAATCATTCTCACTGCATCTCCCTCATCTCATCCTAAGTGGTTAAATTTAGCTGGTTCTATCTAGCAATGTGGGGAAATCATACCTAGGGATGCAGAAAGTGTTTGATTCAGTCACCTGGGTCATTTTCTCGTCTCAGCAGTGCAATTGTATGGGCAACCATGGAGAGTCAAACACAGTGAAATTAACCAACCTTGTAAAGACACGAGTTGACTGTAAATGGTATTTTGAGCTTGGCGTATTTAACCATTTGCTAAAGTCAAATCAGTTTGATTTCAGTGTGGTTCTGTTAAGAACGGGCAATAATTCTGTTAGCATTTAATTATGTATGGCATTCTGTTATCCTTTAGTTATGTTAAACATGTATGTATTGTTTTTCCAGGTTGTAATTTTTGTCAGGACAGGAGCTATGTTATCTTGTGTTACTTATTACCCACAGAACCTCCTATAGTAGAGAACACAGAATAGGTGCCCACTGGCCCTTAGGGAAGTGTGTGTAAAGTTTATTTCACTGTCTCTCAGTCAAAGAATGGGAGGACGAGAAAAAGACTGGTATAGTTTAGTGAATAATATAGGAATATCCAAGTATAACCATGCTTTATGTGGAGATTTTAAACATTAAAACAGAGTTATGAAATAAAGTGTATGATAGGCAGTGAGTAGGAGGAAAAATAAGATATTTGAAGACTTTGCACTTTCTAGGGGGAAGGAGAGATGCAACTAGGGAAATTAGTAAAGAACATAAGAGTATATCAGAGAATGAAAGATCAGTCATATCCCTGAATGGTATTTGGGGAAATGGAAAAATCCAATAACATTAGGCTGTTCATATTTGTTTTTAGAAAAAAAAAAAAAGGTTTAGGAAAGAGTAGTGCCACAGTTGATTTTCAGAGTAAACTGTGTCTAAACTGTGAGGGGAAAATGTGTTTTTGGATAAAAGTTTTAAAATAGGCTTATGTTCCCTGTGTTGTGTTTCACAAAACAGTGTCTTCTAAATGAAAGTTGATAACCAAGCAGGTCTACTTTCCTGTAGACACAAGAAATGAGTTTGTTGGGGATTAGTAAAGGTGTGAGGAGGAGGAACACGTGGTTCGGATGATGGGGTGCTGGGACAGTGGGACTCTTGGGCAAGGAAATAAGCACAAGAGAGCTGGAACTGCCAGGCAGAAAGCACAGAAAGGTGGGATGAGGCAAAGCAGTGCTCTAGTTTCTTCATTATTGTCCCAGGTCATGACGAGCAGAAGTACCGTCATTCAAAATAAGTCCGGAAGTTCATTACCTGATCCCTAACAAACACTGGCACATCTACAAAAACAGGAGCTTACCCTCCCACATGTATAGGTGGTGCTCTGCCAGAGGGAAAAGAGGGAAGAGAGCAGGAAAGAGAAACATTTGGCCAAAATATAGCATACAGTCATGCCGACACACTATGATGTAGAATGTTGAAATAGAACACTGAAAAATGTCACTCATGAGAACTTTGAAAACCATAAATAAGGAACATATAATGTTAACATGAATGGGGCGCCTGGGTGGCCCAGTCGGTTAAGTGTCCGTCTTCAGCTCAGGTCATGATCTCATAGTTCCTGGGTTCGAGCCCCGCATCGGGCTCTGTGCTGGCAGTTCGGAGCCTGGAGCCTGCTTCGGGTTTTGTGTCTCCCTCTCTCTCTGCCCCTCCCCCGCTCACACTCCGTGTCTCTCTCTCAAAAATAAATAAACATTAAAAAATACTTTTAATGCTAACATGACTAAGAATAGAAAGGGTAAACTGTACCAAACAACTCATTTGAACACACATTTTGTAAATCTGGACAAACATCATTAATAGTGGGCTAACCATAGTAAGGAGATGGTTGCTCCACAAATCAAGGATAGGAAAGCACATCATCTGAAATGACAGGAGGAAGAACTAAGGCACATGCTATACTTGTAAGCTTCTAATTTGCAAATCCAGTTGACAGCAGAAATTAATTTGGAAGGCGGTTTGAAATTTGGAATACGTTTCCCCGTAGGAATAATATTCCACACTAAGTTCCCAAGCCTGTTCACAAAACCACTTTCATACAAATGTGAATCTGAAGCCTAGAACCAACAGCAATATCTTACTACTTAAATAATTTGACTCTAATTAACCACCACATGTGAGATTGTCTGATAAACTGGGTAGGGTAGGCTGAGGCGCTCCCAGAGCCTACATGACTTGTTGCCATATGCATCGAAGAGCGCTCTCTTCTTCACTGTAATGAGTCAGGATATTGCACTTCTTTATTTTGCCTCATGTTTCCTTTATAGGAAGTATTGATTTTTATGGCATTTGGATATAATAGATCTTGGGCTGTCAGGAAAGACAGGAGTATTTACTCATCCTTGGGTCTTCAGATAAGTTGAAAAGAAGGCCATCTCCATGTGTAAGCAGCCGCATAGGTTAGTACAAAAAAACAGATCCTTTTCCTTTAGGTTAGCTAATACATGATGCTGTATTAGTAGCAAACACTTAGAAGTATATTGCTTCTTATGGAGTACTATAACTTGAAAGTGTGAATGCATTCAACAAATCTTTTGGTAGTGTATAGTTGACTGCATTTGAATATACCCATACAGTAAAAGAACATATATAAAAATGAGAAGATAATATTATATGAATAGAGAATACATAGTAAATTCTACACAGGTAGAATTCAATTTTCACAAATGCTGTTTTAACATCTGGTTCTGTGTAACAAGACTGTTTCCAAATCCTCCTGACAGCCCTTAAATATTCTGTTTTGCTGATATGGATAAAAACAATCTTCTGAAAAGAAAACTACTATAAAACAGATGTATTCACCAGTTCCTGAACATGGAAATAATACACCTTTAAGACAGAGGAATTTGGGAGGGGGAAGAGGGAAGAGTAGGGGTGGAGGGAAGTTGCAAAGGGGAGTGCTACAGAATGGGAGAGCCAGAAGAGTTCTGGGAGGAAAAAGAAGGTAGGTGGCAAGCCCAGGAGTCATCCTGAGGACAGGTCCTAGACAGGGCTCCACGCAAGGCGATGGATCCTCTCTTGTCACAAAGCAGTCAAAATGCTGCCTCCTGTTGTTACCCAAGGATTTGAAATTTGCTGTAGTTAAACTATCACTTCAAAATTGGCCCCTGTCTTTATCTTTTCCTGATCTCTTTGAATTAAGTCTTTAGGTCATTCGTTTTTTTTTTTTTTGAGATTTCTGGGTTTTATTATTTTTTTAAGATAATTTATTTTCAGATTGGCTAACAGTGTATACAGGGTGCTCTTGGTTTTGGGGGTAGATTCCTGTGATTCATCACTTACATACAACCCCCAGTGCTCATCCCAGCAAGTGCCCTCCTTAATGCCCATCACCCATTTCCCCCTCTCCCCACCCCCGCCTTGGACCCTCAGTTTTTAACCCTCTGTGTTTAAGAGTCTCTTAGGGTTTGCCTCCTTCCCTCTCTGTTTGAAACTGTTTTTCCCCTCCCTTTCCCCCATGGTCTTCTGTTAAATTTCTCAAGTTCCATATGCGTGAACACATAAGATATCTGTCTTTCTCTAACTGTTTAAGTCACTTTTTAAAGGGCAAATAGAATAATTTAACTTTTGTTTGTTTTGCTTTTGTTTTTCTTGGAATTGTTAATGTAGAGTTTAGGAAACTTGTTTTCTCCATTTTAGTTAATACAGAAACTACTGACGGCCCTTGAATTAGCTTATTCTGTCTAGTTGCCAGGAATGGTCAATTCTATTAAGGATCCCCATGCTACGACCCTTTTGGTGTCAGTATCCTCTTTCTTTTCTGTCCTAAATCTTTACCTGGAACTTGTGACTGATGATTTCTTATTATTTTGGTTTCAACTCAAATACCACCTTCCTGAAGAGGCCTTCTCTAACCGAGTAATCAAAATGACCTCAACACTTTTTATCCTATCATTCTGGCTTATGTCTTCATAGAATTTATCACTATCTGACATTATTTTGTTGTAGGACTCTTCCAAAAGAAAAAGGTCCTTGCCATTCTTAGTGGTGAATCCCCACCATTTAGAGAAATGTTGAGCACTTAGGAGATTCTCAATAACTAATGGACAAAGGAAAGAATGAATGTCCACTTCTCTGTGGAGTGGAGAATTGGGGGAGTTGGAGACTTGAGGTCTCTCTTGTCCAATCATTGATAATTAGTAATTTAACATATGATCTGTAACATCAAAAAGGTCATTCAGTCAGGATAAATAAAACTCAGAGGACCCTTACTTTCACAAAGTGTTCTTAAAGAAAGCTACAGTTGGGGAGATAGCCCATGGAAGCCATCCAGGTGCCCAGGAAAGAGGATGTAGAAAAGGGACAAGACTCAGATACAATTTGTGAGGTGTAAGGGAAATGCCAGGTGTCTGGTGCTATGATGGAGACAAGAAAATACTGGGATGTCAGCATGTGTAGCTTCTTGGGGTGAAACACTGGTTCAGCTGGAATTCCCTTTCCCACTCTTAGAAGAGTTTCAGGACAAGATAAGCTGACAGAATATTTGGACATAAAGCTATGCTTTGGTTTGTTTACTTTCTTTTCCCAATTCTGACTCTTTATAGCAGGGATAGAGAGTGCTTCTGCCCTGCCTTTGGCATCAACCTTAAAGTACTTCTTTCTTTCCGTAAGCTTCCCTATAATACCTCAAAGTCTTAGCAATAGAATGAGCTGAAAAATAAAGGTCTGTCTTACTCTTTCAACATTAATTAGTTGGCACAGACACAGCCAAACAAGTAATAATCAGTAACATTTACCCAGAAAATTTTATGTATGTAAAATATATATGGTGTCTGGTATTTAATTAGATAGTAATATGAATACTTGATTGTATTGAATACTTTGAATACTTTTTTTGGAAGCAGATTTGTTTGGTGGGGGGGGATAGAGTATTAGGTACCAAATAGGATAGAGGAGAAACAAAATGGCTGTTAAATTTTTATTTACTTTAAAATTTCACAGTGCTCTGTTTTCACCGTGAGCCTCTGTATCTTCTGTTTTTCCCTGGTTGCTTGGGGGTAGAGGAGGGACTGGGTAGTGTGAATATCTAGCATGAGATAAGAGAACAGAGTAAACCAGGAAGAAGATGAGAAGGGGATTCTATGGTTAAGAGATTGTATGAGAGAAGTGAGACAAGTCCTCAAAGAAATTCGTAATGTTATGTAAGAAAGCGCAAAGAGGGTAGAGAGAAGGCACCTGATGACCCACCAAACACAGCCACTAAACTTTATCTTATTCATGGACCAGCCTTTAATTTATTGTCCAATATGGGATACTCTTTAGAATGTGACAAAGTACTATTAATAATTAATTATTAATAATTACAGGTGTCAACCAGAATGCATGATCACTTAGAGATTGCACCATCATAATTTCTTTTATAAAAGTACAACTTAAAGACTTTTACCTTGTTTAAAAAAAAATCTGACTCTGAGGAAAAAAAAAGCTGGATCTAGGATGGAGAAGATAAATGGTATTATTTTAAGCACCTGAAAAACTGCCTTCCCTACCTTTCACCCTGAACTAACATTTTCAGAATCAGATTTAGAGATGCCTGGCAGTTTTTCTTAGTAAAATGAGTTAAGCTCATAAGCCTTATCCCTAAGTATAATTGGACTTATCAAAGAGTTTTAGTTTTTATAGTAATTTTTTAGTAGAGTTGATATGCAGTGTTGCATTAGTTTTAGGGGTACAGTATAGTGATTCAACTTCTCTATGCATTATGCTGTGCTCACCACAAGTGTAGCTACTATCTGTTAGCATACAATGCTATTACAATACAATAGACTATATTCCCTATGCTGTACCTTTCATCCCAATGACATTAATTTCATAACTGGAAGCCTGTATCTCCCACTTCCCCTCACCCATTTTGCCCATCCCTTCACCCCTCTTCTCTCTGGTAACTATCAGTTCTTTGTATTTATAGGTCTAATTCTGCTTTTTGTTTACTCGTTTGTCAAAACCTTATCTTGAACTTTGTTTTGACTGAGACTCAAAAATTCAAAGAGCCTATATCATAAATACCAGAGGGTGTGTGTGTGTGTGTGTGTGTGCGCGTGTGCACACACGCGCACGTCCACACACACTTTAGGAGACAGGGCTTAAGAAAAGTCATCAAGTAAAAAACCAAAAAGGAGATAGAGGCTTTCTTACATTTAGTCACCAGGGTACCCTGTAAGACTGGCTCTGATTATACTAATAACCTTCTATTGACCTATACTTTTTACTACCATGGAATTTTACCATTTTAATTCTAGTGTTGCAAACAACTTAGTGAAAAATGAACTTACAGTTGTTTTTAAAAGTTTGAGTGGCAAGAAAAAAAGTGAAGTAAAGAACATACCTGAGAAGATGAAACAGTGTTAAATCCTTTGGTTTCTGTGAAGAAAAAAAAGACTAGATAAATTCAAATCATTATCAAAGATTTCCTCTGCTCATACAAAGTGAAATAGAAAATCCATATGGTTGCATTTTAGTCCTACCAAAAAGTAACATTTTACAGAGTCTGGCCTCAGTCCTCAAGATATTTCAGACATATGTTTTTGCCTTAAAATGTCTAGATGCTGTCTCATTCCTCCATTTCATTTTACATGTGTAGACTCAGCCATCATGTACTGCATGTGAACTCACCTCTCCCTAGACATGTACTGAGCACCTGACTCAGAATTAAACTTTTAACATTTTGTAGGTCAACCTTAAATCATTGATGGAACAGAAAAAAGAACAGAGGGTCTATTGTACATTTCTCTATGGGGGGACATGAAAAAAAAATGAATGGCTAGAGAAGCTATGGGAACTAAAGCTGCTAGCAGAGAAATCTGACAGTCACAGAGTGTTCCTGAAGCACTGGGCTAAAAGAACAGATTTCTGATTTATGCTTCAGAGTCTGGAGATTTTGAAAATCCATTTGAGGAAGTTTAATGTGAGGAAGGCAAACACTCTGAAAAATTAAGTTTACAGAAATCACACTGCATATAAAATGGTCATTTACACATGAATTGTGTTTAATTACTTAATTGATTAGAAAATATAGATTTATGCCTGTTTATATAGTCTATAAACAAACACCCTATTTATTAAAATGCCACATAAGTGATGAAAGCCCATTACTTTTGCTCCACGGACTAGGTAAGCTTCTCCGCCATCTATGGCAACTCTTAACATCCACACTTAAAAGAAAAAAATGCCAATTGTGGCATTTCAATGGATGGGCAAAAATGTTGCCTGTACTGGCCACACCCACCCCACCCACCCCACCCACCCTTATTTCCTGCCAAAGAGAAGGGAGAACGACCCCAGCAATACTGATTGCAGTAAAGTATATGCCCTTTTGCCTTTTTCTCCTTCCTACTCTTACAATAACAATTACAGAAAGAAAAAAAAAATGTTCTCTGGGAATTTATCCAGATGAGAAAGAGGCTAAACAATATATTCAGTGAACAAAGGCTGAGAACAAGACCTAGAGTATAGATAGGAAAGGATAGAGAAAGAAAATAAAAGGGAAAATGTGCCAAAATAATTAAAACAATGTGATGTGAAGACAGTTTTTAATCTAAAAAAATGAAAAGGAAAAAAATAATTGTAAATTCTAAGTAGGATGTTGACCACTAGCCTACAGAAAAAGTAAAACCTCAAAAGTAAATGTACACATAGAAGTATTCATTTAAGTATATGATACTGGTGTTTAAAATTTAGTAGATGAGTAATCCTGTCAATGTCATGAAATAGCTCAACGTTTCTGAATATTAAGCTATTTCAGAATATTCATGCTTAGGACTGAGTAGGTAATATGTTCAGATACTTAAATTATGGGTTAATCTTCTTTCAAATGTCTGAGAATTGTATAGACACAGTGTAAAAGAAAGAAACTAAGAAGAATATCAGAAAAGGGATAAAGAAAAATAGTATAAAAAAGCAACATATGTGTGAATAGAAGCTTTTATTTTTTAGATTTAAATTTGTGTATTACCAGTATTTTGCTTAAAGGATTTGAATGTGACACATCTACCTTGTGATCCCAGCTCCACCCTCATTTCCTGCTGGGCTTATTGACAGATTTGCTCATTTACTTACCTTTCCTAGCAGGGCAAGCTGTGATACATCACTGGATAAATTACATGTGCTTTCACCCTATTTTTTCCCAAATATTCGTATATTTGGACTGTGCGAGAAAGCTGGAGAATGACAGTCTATTAAGTTCTTAATAGGTGACAGGCCTACTAATAATGTTTCGTTTGTATTCTCTTTCTGTTCTAAGAAAGTGTATTAAATATTTCTAAACACGTGTATGTCAGCTTGGTGACTTCTTTTGCTAGTGTGATTTTCTGTGTTTCTTCCTAAGAGATTCTTTTCTGGATTTTTTGACATAAGAACTTGCTGTGACCTTGTGTGCCTGGTCTAAAAAACCTAGCAAGCTTTGTGACATTGAATGAGTTTTGAAAAAGCACTTTGTTGATTAAAGAAATTTACTGGACAAAAGGATTTGTTTTCCCTTTCTGACTTAAGTTCAATTTTCCCCTTCATTTGCTAAAAGGTTGGCTGCCTTAAAGCATGGAATGAATCTTTGTCCTTGGCTACGGTTGGACAGAACAGACATTGTGGGTCCATGCTTGACTTGGTGCTGTCCATATAGGCACTGTGTAAACCTTAAGGTATGACTGTATTGAACTTCAAGCTTCACACCAATAACAAATGCTTGTATATAGCAACCTAAAAAAGGTAAATATACCTTATTAAGTTTAGGATTACAATTGTCTTTTGCTCCAAGTTCCCAAAGACTTTGTCTGAAGGTTAAGTGTCACAGACTAAGTGTCAGATGGTACCCACAGCCAGAATGGCTGAATCAACCTGGGTTATAAGTGTGGACTCTCTAGTCCAAAGACTTGAGAGAAATAGAAAATTGCTTCCCACGGGCAAATGAGAAAAAAAGGCAATGGTAATAATTTATGCAATAAAACTATGCTAAACATTTTACAAATGTATGATTCTATTTATACGAAAGCATCTTCTAGCAAGTAAGGTATACAGAAGCTCAAAGTCAGGGTAGTTAAATAACCCTTTAAAATTACCCAGATACTAAGTGAAGGAATTGGGATGCAAGCTATTATAGTGAATAGATGTAAGAGAAGGACAAACAGATACATAATTCTGTTGTCTAGGATAATCCTGATTCAGAAAATTATGCCCCATTGTCAAACTATGTATTCAAATATATTTCAAAATGTGTTCTATATAAAAATTTGCATATAAAGCCTGGATATTATATCTCTTAGACATCCCCCCAGCTTCATCAAAATATAATTGACAACTAAAAATTGCATATATTTAAGGTGTGTTACTTGATGTTTTGATATAGATACACAGAATAAAAATCACAATCAAACTAATTAACATATCCATCACCTCACATAGTTACATCTTTGTATGTGTATGTGGTGAGAAAGCTTAAGAGGTACCTTCTTAGCAAATTTCCAGTATACACTACAATAATATTAACTATAGTCACATAGTTATACATCAGATCTCCAGAACTCTTCATCTGGGGACATGTTGGTCAAGGGGAAATGGAAGGATGTTGAACGTTTTTAATTGTAATAGGGAGTATCTGGTTAATCAACCACTATAAAACCTGGAACAAAATACCCTGTTTGGAATTACATTCTGGTTTTAATATGGTCACATCATCTGGCTTGGGCATACAGGCAATGTGATTATAGCATCTGTTACCACACTTATCAGCCGGGTTGATTCAGCCATTCTGGCTGCTGGCACCATCTGACACTTAGTCTGTGACACTTAACCTTCAGACAAAGATCCCAAGTGGATGGTGACATTTTCATGGATTAACTGAACCTTTTACCCTTTATCTCAGTGCTTTTATACTCTGACAGAGCCTTGGGTGCTCTGCATTTCCCAGATTTACTGTGTTGTTTTTTTTTTTTTATAGAGTGGGGCTTGACAAGTACCACATCAACCCAATAATACCTTTAAAACAAGCCATATTAGGAAGACAGTAAGTGTCTTGCAGGTGAAGTTGGTTACTTATTAAATCAGATCATCATCTGAGATCTAGTCACCATTGGTATTTGCTTTATGTTTCAGTTAAATACTATTAACTCAGATTCAACAAATCTCACCAAAATGGGGAACCACAGCTTTGAAACAGTGATATAAATGTAAGATGGAAAGACTTGGGTTCAAGTTCCAGTTCCACAGTTAGTTGGCTACATGACCTCAAGCCAGTTATTTAACTGTTGTGGAGTCTCATTGTTTCACCTGCAAAATGATTGGGAGAGACAGGTTAGACAGGATCCCTTAGGAGATTCATCTATTGTACTTGGAAGTTCTGTGACATGTTTAAGATTCCTCCACTCTGTTCAGTATCATTCCAGAAGTTTTGGGCAGTATTTTCTTCATGGAAGGACTATGTTCTTTATGTTGTGCACCATTTTGCTATACATAATTATATTAGTTATATTATGCTGTATAATAAGTTACCAGAGATGTGGCTGCTTAAGACAATGGATACTTATCATCTCACAGTTTCTGTGGGTCATAAAACTATGCATGGCTTAGTTGGCTTCTCTGCTCTGGATTTCACAAGGCTGCAAATCATGGCGCCATGTTGACTACTGTCTTCTGGAGCTGGGAAATCTTGTTTATGTTGTTGGCAGCATCCATTTCCTTCCAGCTATATGATGGAGGGCCCCAACTTTTTGCTAACTATTGACTGGAGGTTCTCTGGGGTCCAGTAGTTTGCCTAGAGTTCCTGGCCACATGGGTTTTCTCAGCATGACCACTTACTTCACCAAGCCCATGAGAAGTCTCTAGCATCAGTCTCCTAAAATGGGTCTCAGGTAATGTAAGGTAATGATGGAAGTGACTTCTCTCTCCACCTTTGCTATATAATGTAACTGAATCTCAGGAGTCACATATTATCACCTTTGCCATATTCTCAGTTAGAAGTAAGTCACAAGTACTGTCCAAACTCAGGGAAAGAGGGTCACACAAAAGTGTGAACACCAGCAGGTGGGGATTACTGGGGTCACCTTTGGGTCTATTCACTACAATAATATTAGTAATGGGAAATATTTACAAACCTTCACTTTGTGACAGTTCTTTGTAGTCTTTACAAACAGGTAGCACTATTAATATCATTATTTTGTATATGCAAAAAATGAATTTCAAAGAGGATCAGATACTTATCCAAAGTTATACAGAATGCGAATATTTTTCATTTGTCCATGTTTGGCTTTCCAAAACGTGCCCCATGGAAATTATACATTCTCCTAGTTATTTCATCTATAATTAGGGAAGCCATGACTAAGCAGCTGAGCGTATTTTATTATTTTATTGTCCAAAGAGCTAAACTTTCCTAGACATATTAAACACACAGGAAAGTAGCATATATATATGTACAGATACAAGGGGCAAGATGACTGGGAGACAGAGAGAGGGGCATGTGTGCTCAAGTGCTGATCAGTACGGAGGTTTCAGGCGCAACTTCTAGTGCAGTGGCCACAGAGCATAAGGAAAAAAGGTATAACTTATGGTGATATGTCAGGCCCATTAACCCTTGCCATAGTGTGAACATGTGGACTCTTTTGACAACCTTAGGTACCATTTTAGACACTCCTTTTGAATGAGGATCTGTTCTCCATTTGTTTCTGTGGAACTCAACTAGTGAGACCCGACATAGGAAATATTCTTAAGCGTGAAACCATGGACAGATTATACTTGTTTGTCCTCTGGGCCTGGTTAGGTTCCATCTTTTCAGCTCCCTGCATTCATGGAGAACAGTGCCTCCACTACAAACATGATTGTAAGATAGCATTGCCTTTCACTCAGGAGCTAGCTGGGCACAAAGGAGAACCGAAGGGAGGAAGGAACAGGATTTGTTCTGTTCTCCCTAGGAAGGCAATACATGAAGCTGGAATCAAGTTCATTAATACCAATGAGAAATATTGAGTTTAGTCTATTTTTCAATTCACTTAGCTTTCTTTTAAAAAATTGAGAGGTTTGTCTTTGTCACATGGTGTGTCGTGATTAATCAGATAGATTGGATAGGCAAATGGCTTAATAGTTATTGCAATTTGTCACATCAGACATGGCTTATCATGCATTATTAATACTCAAATGTAAAATTAGTTAAACTGGGTCTGGCTTCTGTTCAAGACAGTTGTGTGTTAGCAATAGTATGTTTTAAAAACCCGCATAAGGATGTTTTAACCAGTATCACCTTATCCCTTCCTTTTCAGTATCAGGAAATTGTTAAATTATAATTAAGTTGACAGAGTCTTTATTTAGCAGGAGGGCAAACAGCCATCCCTTTGAGAGGAGGAGGCTTCAGGCTTCTTTAACATAGGTACCCAGGAGGTCACATATTCTAGAAAGGCGCTGTTCTTTTTTGTTTTCTTTCAAAGCAAGATGGAAGTTCAGAAACATGTATTTTTAGTGTCTTTTTATTTGCAAACTCTAAAATGTATTTATTTTGATACTTGTGTTTTTTGTTAAATTTGATGACTATACAGTTGTATTAAAGTAAATCTCAGTACCTTGTTCAGAGCCATATGTAATTACAGAAGAAAAGGAATCACATTAGTGTTTACATAGGAATGATAGTTCACTTTGAGGAATGTGAGGGGGTTGACTTTTTCTCTGATTCCATCAGCAAAGGGCCTCTGTCTCATGTATCTATTATTACCACCCACTTTGTTGACTTTTCAGGTCTTTTACAATCCAAAAAATGATTTGGAATGTATAATGATTTCTTTCATTATAGTGCATAGTCTGTAGCAATAGTTGTTTCCTCATATTTGTAACTCTGTTCTGATTCCAAATGCTTATATCAATCTATTCTGAGGAGATGACTGTCTCTAGTTAGTAAGGGCCCTACTGATCAGTAGGTCCAAAGATGACTCAGCATGTCACCTCTTGAACTCCTGTCTCATCCCAAGCAAATCAGTTGTACACTTTTAGTGTCTCCTGAAAATTGAAGTGTTCCATGTATTATCATAAACAGACATATTTTCTTCTAATTGTTTGGCAAGATCAGTTTCCTACGATATTGATCATTTCATGCTCAATGACCATTTTTCCCCATTCTGTCCATAATGAAAGCCCATTATAGAATTAGAATCCTACCAGGTATGGTGAGATCTTTAGAAGAATTATACAGTGTGAGCCAGTTTGCAAAAGAGGTCACAATATATACCTGGGGAGAAAAGCTTGAAATATTCAAAGAGATGGAATATAATTTAATGCAAGTTTGGTGCATACAGATTCTGTGTTTTTTAGACATTCAGAGGAGATCAGGTAAGTTTGGGGTCTTCAGCTGAGCATTTTTGGAAGAGTTTGAATTTGAGCTTGGACTAGAGGATGGCGGGTATTTTAGTTGGGTGAAAGACAAGAAAAAGAATAGTAAGCAAGAGGAGAAATACCATAAAAGGCTTTGGACTAGAAATATGATGTGTACCACAGAAGGTGAGCTGATGAACCTGACTTGTTTAGAGGGTAGATAGGCAAAGGTCAGATGATAGAGATAGAGGGCTCATAAAAATGTTGGACAAAGCAATTAGATTTCATGCCACTTGATCAGAAGCTCTTGCAAATGCCATTTGCCTTTAGAGAGTGGGCACATGGAAAGTAGAGATTCACCCAGCAACAATATATCAGTTCTGAGATGTAAATTCATGTTTGCATTTGTTTGACACATGGATTGTGGGCTTAAGAGCACAAGTGATCTCTATAAAAACTCCTTTGTATAGAGAGTGAATCAGCATAGTTAAGAGTACCTTCTGTTCTGTGCAGGAGGACATAGAATCATGGTACACTGATATATAATCACTGATTATTTGTAGATTCATCAGAAATCTTAGAGGTTTCTTGTTCATTCCGGTAGAAACACCAAAAGAAGAGAATAATAAAATATTTTTTACCAAAGCCTTTGAAATTCCAAAAGTAATATAATTCATCCCATCAATGAAGCCTAGATACACCTTGGCTATGATGCTTTGATAATGATCACTATTGATTGGATGTGCCTCAGTTTTTGGCCTGATGTTAAACTTTTTACATTTGCATAAGCAAAAGTAAAATACCTCTGGAAGTTGCATCATCAAAATACATTTACTGTTTAACATTGTAGATTTGCTGTTGAATATAGTCAGTCACGAAGCAACTAGAAACTCTCCTCTGTAATGTATTCTCAATGTACTGTACTTTGTCTCAAGTATGACAGAGAAAATAATTACCAGTAGCAGTTAGATTCACATTTCCGATTACTCTTTTTGAGCCTCCCATATGTGTAACCAGTCAGTCTCTCTTTTGTACTTGTATGCAAACATACATGCAACGTTCTTCACATGAAATTGTCATAGTTATAATACTTCCACTAATTAATGATCAAACGTTTCCCAATGAGATTTGGTTTTCTATATAAGAAGATCCTTTTCAGTAAGAATTTTCTTTTTATACAGCCAGAAAACTACATAATTTTGGACAAAGTTCCCAAAGAATAAGAATCTAGTAAGCCTAGCCCAATAGTCTTGGGATTATTTTAATACCATAGAAACATTTTAGGGATGTCTAAAATGTATGCCACTTAGTCACTACTCCCCAATTATTTCTCAATTCCAGAAGAATTGTGTCACTTACAGTAGAATCACAGAATGTTACAAGAAGCTTTAGGCTGCATTTCTTCCAATAGTTTCCTAACAGAGGGCCAGTAGCCACAAGTTTTTTGCCATGAATTCTATGTAATTCTGCTTGAACATGTAAATGCATTTAGGTTAGATGTAAAGATATGACTCAGTTTACCCAGTCCTTAATCCCCTGCTACCTTTCACTGAGCTGCTTCTCACCTGATATTTGCTACTGAAGGCATTTGTGTCTCTGTGTAGATCTTGTTTACATGATTAAAAATGTTAAGCTTAGAGTGGGTAAAAGATCTTCTCCAAAGTAACTTCTGAAACCTAAAAATATGGAGTCTCTCCTTGACTCAGAAAGTAGATCGGGTGACAGTCTAACATACTCTTCACCATGATTTGCTTGATATTTTTCATGTGCATAATTCATTGCTATCCATTGCCAATTTATACATAAGGAAAATTTCAGAAAGCTGCATTTTATTAACATTGCACCTGTGATCTAAATTTAAACGATCTTTGAAGGTGATGCAAAATATTTGAATGAATTTCCTTTTATTAATTTTTTTAATTGCTCTTTATAAGGATTTAATTCTACCTGGGATTAGAAGAAGTGAACTATTAGATTTACCTATAATCACACCTAGGTTGTGCTGGATGGAATGCTTTGAGGGGCTCCTGGGGTATCTGACATTTACTGCGATGTCTGACATTTGATTGGTTTGTGAATTTGGACCTCATTCCATTAGGATGCAAAACTTCTGGTATCTGAGACTTCTTGAAAGGGCCAAACCTTTGAGAGTGTGCACAGGACTTGTTTTTTCTCTGATTTGCCTTCTCTTTAAGAAACTCTAGTCCTTTTTCTCTTCTTTTCTTTTCTCTTCTCTTCTTTTCTTTTCTCTTTTCTCTTCTTTTCTCTTCTTTTCTCTTCTTTTCTCTTCTTTTCTCTTCTTTTCTCTTCTTTTCTCTTCTCTTCTCTTCTCTTCTCTTCTCTTCTCTTCTCTTCTTATGTTTATTTATTTTGAGAGAGAGAGAGAGAGAGAGTGTGTGTGTGTGTGTGTGTGAGCAGGAGAGGGGCAGAGAGAGCGAGAGAGAGCAAGAAAGAGAGAGAGAATCCCAAGCAGCCTCCAGCTCAGTGCAAAGCCCGACACACGCAGGGTTTGAATTCATGAATGGTGAGATCATGACCTAAGCCAAAATCAAGAGTTGGACGTTTAACTGACTGAGCCACCCAGGCACCCTTCTAGTCCTTTTTCAAGGAAAAACATTGAAGGATTATTTTTTGTGGCTAGTTCACATTGAAAGCATGGCATAGACTGGCAGAAAGAAACAAACAGTGTAAAGGTGCAGAGAACAGGCTGTTTGTGAGCTTCTGGAAATACTAGCTTGGAATCCTACTGATGTGAAGTCTTCACAAAAATGGGCATGGACCTCCAGGGTTCTTCCACCCACTCCTGCACTCTCACCATCCAACACTGCCTTCTTTGCCTTCCCATGATAATAAATCATGTGAATGCAAAAGCAAAAAAATGCATGCTTCTCAGTGCTGAGAAAAGTCTGATGGCAAGAAGACAATGAGGCGTTGGGAAAGACATTGGTTCCAGAAATTGGATTCTAGGCATGTAGTGCCAGGATGGAGGACTTTTATTTAATTTTATAGAAAAATGTTCGGGTTATTTTACACTGAGATGTGAAATCTCATTTGCAGCTAAGCCCCGGAGGGAGTGAAGGGAACTAGGAGAGCTCATAAAGACAAGCATAATAGGATTAATAAGAAAAAGGCCGAAGACATAAGCCTTTATTGTAGGAACTCAGTGCTAAATTTTAGCATTGATGAAGGGTGAAATGTCGATACTTATCCAAACATTGGTGCCTTCAGGGCACAACAACTGAAGGATGGTGGCTTCATAGGTCAGTGCTGCTTGGGTAGGTTGTCTGCTTTTCTCAGGAGAGAGGGCTACTCTGACAGAACAGGGAAAGAAAATGACTGCATGGCAGCAATTCCTGAACCCTCATCACAGAAATAATTCTCAAAATACATATTTATATAATTGGAGTAACATTTAGGGTTGTGTAATAATCCATTGGATAGAAAATTGGAAAATCAGTAATCTAGGGCCCAAATGTTAAACTATTTGTTTATATACTTATGACTTGAATGTTAAAGAAAACAAGTAGAATTCTCCATCTAAAGAGTCCGTTTATGTAAGAGTTCCCAGTCACTTGTGAACATTGATTAGAGGATAAGGTGGTAATCAAATTGTTAGCTCTATAGTTGGTTCTTTTTCTTTTATAGAGGTCGGTTGCTACAGAATAATTTGGGCTGCAAATGTGCCCCCAGGAGCAATTTCACTACCAAAGAGAGCATCATCTATGATTTCGACCACATAGACCTATTGTCAGGCTAATATTTGGAGCACCTACTTCGTAACTGGGTAAAGAAAATGATGTTGACCTGAGACTAAGGGAGTGTCTGGGTGCTGATGATTTCAGTCCCTAAAGGGCCTTATTCATTTTTCTTAAATTTATGTCACGGAATTGATTTTTGCACTATTACTTTGCTAATAAGATGGGTGTATTTTTTAAAGTCTTCTTTTAAAAACAATATAAATGCCTCCAAATTGACATTATAAGTGAGCAAAAGTATTACAGTTACTAGAGGAACCAGTTCAAGCGTTTTATATAGTATGATAATGACGCAACTTAAGTTTAGAAATGGTGCTAGGCATGAGATGACACTCCTCACCTGCCCTGAGCATCTTTGTTTGTATAGCCTCACATTTCATATTTATAACAGGTGTATACTAAAAGTACAGAGATGTAAACTACATGAAAATAGATGAAAATTCTGGAATATGGAAATGTACATTTTACCTGGGTGCAAAGCAAAAACATATATGGCATGTTCCTTAATTTAATTATTTTCCTAATACAAACATTTAACATTTGGTCTTCTTGATGATCTGATAATATTATCAAAGCCTCCATGTGCAGTAGCGAGATCTCTGTATGGCTTTTGTGAGATTATCTTAATGAGGTGGTGTCAGTTAGGATGGCTAGGTCTTTTTTCCACGTTCAAAAACAATGCATTTCTGACCATCAAGCTTGTATATGAAAGAACACCTGCTTTTAATGTAGGAAGGCTGCCTTCCAATAGCAATGCCGGGTTCTGCATGAAGTCTCTATTAAAAAGACATTTTTACAAAGGGATCACAGATTTTAGTTTAGTTATCAAGAGGTACTACTTGTAAGGCTTGGAAGTAGAGTCCTTTTTAGGAAAGGTGGCCACTAAATCATTTAAATCCTTCAGAAGAGTTAATTGGGGCAACAAAGGGACCTTATATTATCCCATTTTCCAAGTCCATCCTTGTCGTGGTTGTCACTATCATGGTGATCTTTGTTGTCAACACCATTATTACTTTCAGCAATATCACCATCCTGAGACCTTATATATCCTGATTACAAATGATCCCCATGTGCACAGCCAAATCTATTAGGACCAAAATATCCAGACTGGCTGTTTCTTGTGAGGTTATTTTGGCCTCACATGCAGATGCTGGGTCCAATGTTTTGAGTATCCACCATGTGGCTTGGTTCTGAAGATGAATCCCAGCCAATGTGAAGCACTGAATGTTCTGGCCGCACCATATTTACATAGACTCAGCCATTGTCTTAATTTTACAGCTTTACTCACTGGCTCATAGTTATTGAAGATGATAAATAAAAATGAGAAATGACCAAAAATTTGTTCATTTCTATTCAAGTGTGTCATCAATATGGCCATACAAATGACAAGGTCCGGTGAACACAAGCCACGCTGGTGACTGGGCTGCCTTAGTGAATCAGTTGGAATGACTACATCCAATTCATATGGGGGCACAGGGCTGAGGGCTAGACTCTTGCCAAATCATGCTACTCCCAGCTCTCTAATTTTGTTGCATTTTTATTTGAACTTCCTTTTCAACATTCAACTCTAATTACTCAGTGCAGTCCTCCTGGAAATGCTTTCTCTCTGCCCCTTTATGAGTAAAACAATGAAACCCTTTGATCTTTCCTTCCTTTCCTGCTTTTTACTCAACACTTCAGGACTCCTGTATCAACAGTCAAGTTTAGGAGAAGATTCTGCTCTTATTTGAATAAAGGATTCATGAGAAATGGATGATGGACCTGGTAACAAAGGAGAGAAAATGCAATTGGGTGCCTGAAGGAAGAAGTGAATCTCTGCCCTCATCTATCACTACTGATTAACTGCAGTGTGAGAGAGGGAGAGACAGAGACAGAGAGAGATTGGAAATAACAAATGGATTCAGGAGAGAGGCTGGGCTTTGCTGCCTGGTTTTTCTAGCTCATCATTTATCTCAGTTGTGGCTGATAGGTGGCTCTGTCTCTCCCTCCTCCGTCCCGCCCACCAGAGAATCTGTAACCACGGCAGGTGGTCCCTTGTCTGTAGTGCTTTCAGTGGCAATGGTATATTCAGCCCTTGCACAGAATGTCTGAGAGTAGGTGTCTTACTGTCTGAAGTGTCTATTCCAGTTTACCTTAAGAATGTGTGTTTACATGATTCCTGTCCATGTTTTCAGGCTGTGGCCTTGCCATTCCCTCCTTGGGGCAAGTGTTGACAGCATGCCCATCATGTTCATAGTGCCAACACAACTGATAGGCAGGCATTACATAAACCATTTACAGGAGGTGGGTAGGGCTTGGGAGGGTCCATAAAAATGTTGAAACCATCCAAGTATGAAATGGAAAGATGAAGAAAGTGTTTTCCCAAGGCGATTTATATCTGTCATCTGTTCTGGGTCTCACTCTTATGTCTCCTGTTCAGTCCCTTCCTCCCATCTTCACCGCTGAGGCTAGATATTTCTCTGAGAAAACATACCTGTAGAGGTACACTTGTTATGAGAGAAGCATCTTTGTATAAAACAAAAGCTTCTTAGCCAAGTGTTCTATTGACATTGTTCGTTCTCCAATGAACAAACATTTTAATAGCACAGCATTCAGGCACATACATGTGAGTGGTTACCAAATCCTATTGGTTTAGCTTTTGAAATGTATGAGAGGGAGAGCACGCTACCATTTGAATTGGGTTATATCTGCTATGAAGGAACTTCCTGTCACTTTGTAACACTTAAAATGATGCAGAAATTATCATTTAAACTTAAAGGGATGAAGTCAGTCTGTAAAGACACTATCCCTTGTCCTCACCCTGATCCTTGGTCCATTTCCATTTTTCTCTAACTTAAAGACTGTAAATACTTTAATCTTGTGGATGGATAAGAATTCTCAGCCTGGGGATGCTGTTTGTATGTTTTGCATTTGTCTTTGCTCCCAGGCAATTTTTCCATTGGTGAGGTTCAGTTATTTTTCCATAGGTGAGTGGAAGTAAGGGGTAGTACTTAAGATGTATGGTTGCTATTAGACAATGACTAAGAGGATTTATACATATTTTCTGTTGAGCCTTACAATGTTTATAAATTGGACATTATTAGATTTATCTTACACATATGGAAAGTGACCCTGGACATGGACCGAAGAAACAGGAAATGGCTCTTTACCATCCTAGCTCTCCGAAGGACTCTATTGTTATACAGCAAAGCCTTTGTTGGCTGCCATCCCCTTTAGTTCATGAAGCATTGTGTCATTAATGCTTTAGTCACCCCTTTGAAAGACACTCAAGGGCTGATGGCTTTTGGATTCAATGTCTTTGGATTCAGAAACTTTAGATTTAACTCTCAGCCTCTCCCCAGATGAGATAGTTAAAAGATAAGGCTATAAAATAATGAAATTAAGGCTTACACAAGTAAACTAGAACATATACATAGAAATGACTCTTAAAGATTTCCAGGTCATTATTCTAGTAATGCTATTATTGCTCATTGTATGGAAGTCTTTTGAGGAGAAGGGAAGGAATTTTATTAAAATTACATAGGGAATTGATTCTGATCATTTTACAATCACCATTTATTCTTGACTCAAATGGTGTCACCCTGATTGGGCACTCATGGCTTATTTGAGGCTTAATTTAAGATTATATTTTTCTTAACATAAGAACATTCTGGGTATGGAAGTCAGAGAATTCTGGGATTTGTATCCTGGCTTGACTACTTATCAGTTGGGTATTCTTGGATCAGTTGGTTAATATTTCTGATTCTCAATTTTCTTAGCTATAAAATGGGAATAGTGATATCTGTCTTACAGGATGCTTTGCAAACTAAAATGATATAATGAATATTTGTTATATACTTATCATAGTGCCTGACATGTAATAGAGGTTAAACAAAAATGCCAATTTCTTCACTTAAAAAAGACATTTATAATCACTAAATTAAAAAAAAAGGTATACTAGGTTCTTAAATGAATATCAAAAGAGAAATGTGAAATTGTCAAGTGATTTTTGAAGTAGGATATAACACATGCATAGTATCAATGAGGCTGATTTGATTAAAGACGTATCTACGTAGCCAAGAATTCAGTTCTATTTATTGCTAATTAGACTCAAAGTATATGTTGGTTGGGCAATAAAGAAGAGTGGTTCACTAGTTTCATGGTACGTAGGTATATCTGTAGTAGGATTGCCTGGAAAATTTGAAAACATGTATACAAAGAACAGGAGGATGAAAAGAAAATCATATTTATTATTTTGTATATGTTAATGATTTTATAGACAATGTGTCTATTTTTGTAATTTAAAAAAATTTTTATTTTAATTACAATATAGTTAAAAATACAGTGTTACAATGTGTCTATTTTTAGATAGAAAACACTTGAAGACAAGGACCATCTCTTTCTCTGGGTACTGCCCAGTGTGGAACTCACTACTAGGTGTTTGAATTCAACTTCGATTCTGGCCATTTAGCTGAAACCATGTTTGCCTGTGGTTTGATGCCTAGCTATTTCAGTCCTTTCGACAACCTTCCTGGATTAATGGACAAGTAATTAATTACTCTATATTCTGCTTATGTATGGTCAATTGAAGTGATTGGGATAAATCCATCCTGTACCTACATATTCCTTAGAGGAGTGACCTCAGTTTAAGAAAACCCAATATATGACATTTTAAATTTACAAGTAAATCAGGGGCCAATATTTATATTCTAAAAAGACACATCATCATGTATATGTCCATAGGATAGTGAGAAATGTTTATATTATTAAGCTGTGTTATCATCATAACAACCATTCTTGCACATATTTGTGGCTCTAACTTCTAATCCTCACACTATATTAATATATATATGTGTGTGTGTGTTGACACATATATGTACACATACATACTCACTTCCTATGTTTCTCATAGGAACTTTATTTCTATGATTGGAGGGTTCAAAATAAATTACAATAAGCTGGCAGAGAGATGCTTTTCACAGGTGTAGTCTAGTAAAGAGGAGATCTGTCCCTCTGGGTGTAGTTGTTCTGCCTGAGACCGTGCCAGACGTGGGTTTTTTTGTGTGCATGCATAGAAAGTGCAGCAGGCCTGGGCCTTGAAGACTCCTTACTCTACTGGGCCTACTTACTTGGGGCCATCATGGAGTTTTCCTGAGGTATCCTAACTAGAGACATAGGCAAATTAAATCCTTAAATCTGGGTCAACCCAGGAACCAAGAGAAGGCAATAATTAACTAAGATTGTGATGGCTGTGTGTATATCAGGACCTGTTTCTTCTTACTTTTTCAAAATGTGGCCACTAGATAGTTTTAAATTACTTATGTGGCTCACACGTTGGCCTGTATTATATTTCCTTTGGTCACTGCTCTTCCAGAGGAAGACAGAATCAAATACTGCATCTGCTGTTTCTTGGTGAGTTTGGTCAAAACTTTTTAACAATTCTGAGCTTTCGTTTTCCACATATACCAAAAAAAAAAAATCATAAAATCATGTTTTACAAGACATTTTGAGAATAGATTGAAATAATAGAAAAGATGAACCCAATATTTTTCTGAAGAAAAGCCAGCATTCAATAATGTTTGTTCTTCTCACATCTACACCGTGTGTGTGTGTGTGTGTGTGTGTGTGTGTGTGTGTGTTGTAGTTTTCAAGGATAACCAGAATGCTATTTGTTTGTTTAAAAAACAAAAGCAAGCTGTTTCTGTAAAGCCCTCCTTTTAAACTCAGCTCTGTCAGTTAAAAGTTACATAATTTTGAGTAATTTATATACTATTGAAGTGTTAATAACACCTACCTCCCATGTTTGTTTTATGAATTAGAAATGATCTTTGTAAAACACCAAGCACATTGCCTAATGCAACACTAGCACTTAAAAAGCTGTATATACTGTCATCATTTTATGTTATCATAATCATTGTCATCACCAGTATCATCATCACTGAACAGAACAGCTGGAAATCTCTGTTATTCTATATATAACCTACTGGTTGTTGTTTTGTTTTTTGTTTTTTGTTTTTTTCTTTTTTGCAGCCTCGCCTACAGGGAAGCAAGTTTATTTCACCACAACCCTAATTAGGCTATGTGTTAACTAGACGATACCTTTGAGAGGTAAAAAAGACGAGAGTGGGGGCTAACAATCAGATGGTGGGCATTTCAGTCCAAGTTGCTTCGTGGGACTTTGTGTATTTTTTTTCCCCAAAACTTTTAGCAAAACTAATGTGCAATCCTTCTATGTTGGTGTGATATTACTCTAAATTACTCTTGTTTCTTTCTTCCTCTCTCTTCTTAGATTTCCATGGCTGTATCTCCACACTTCTTTTTTCTCAACCTGTTACCTTCCCCCTCTCCTTCAAGTTTTGTACTCAGCAAATGGAACAAGTACATTTGCCTCTAGTCCTCTAGTTAATTGAGATATCGTGTTTTAAGGCCACGCGTGTGTGTGTTGTGTGTGTGTTTCCTTTATGACTTGCTATTATTTTTCCCTGACTCTGACTTGGCAACTATATTTATTTGGAAAGAAAAAAAAAGAAAGTGGTATAATTTGCTTTTCTAATTTTCAGAGAGAGCTCTCCTGGTTACATGGGGTCGGAGTTGCACTGTCTGGTGCCAGAAAGCTGAGGCTGCACACAGAGCTCTGTGCTAGGCAAGGAAATACTTCATTAGAGTTGTATTCCACGAAGGCACTTTTGCTTCTTAACGCCTGTGATTTTAATTAAAACCTGGAAAGTAAAGAATTCTCTGGTCGTATTAATGCTTTCATTTCCATTAGGACGGTGGAGTTTATAAACACTATCCGGGTTTATAAATTAGTTCTCATGTGAATAATAAGTGCACAGTGTCGCATAGAAAGCAAAACTCTGCCGATCCATCTGTTCCTCTCCCACTTTTTTCTTCCATTTTTGTTTTCTTTTTCAGCAACTCTGGTAAGAGTTGGTCCTTGATTTCTTTCATCTCTAAATCTTGATTACCTCTGTCTTTTAACTATGTTTCATTTAGCATTTAAGTATGCTAAAACTTATTCTGGGTTGGTAGAGGGGACATTAGTAGTTCGTTTGGGTGTAAATCTAAAATAAAAATTAGTAAAACTCTTCTTAAATTGATATGGGAAACAAGATTCTCTACTTCTTTAAGTTCAGATTTTGTAGAACATTTAATATTTCCTTAATAAAAAAAATGAGCATACACAGTCATACACCTAGGGATATGCACATATCTGTCTTTCTGAAGCAACAAGGTCATCACACACATGGACTTGTTTATATACAGTGTTTTATTAATGTATTATCATTTTTCTTCATGTATATCAAAAGGCGTAACCGGATACACACAGAATCATAGCCAAGATTGTGACACAATACATAGTATTATAAGAAATGTCTGTGGGCAGAAGCAAATAATAAACTATTGATCTCAGCAAAAACTTTCAATTAGACAAAATGATCTATGGTACCAAATCAGTCAGGACTGGACTTAAGTGTCTCTCCAATCAGTTTTGGATGCAGGGCAATATAAATGATAAATAAAGGTAGATGTGTTTAAGGAAGCAAGTGTTCTATGTGGAGGAATGACCCCCCAGAACTACCTTCTGTTGATTACAGACTTAGATGGCTTCCAGTCCATAAGCACTTCAGGAATATTGCTCCTTCCAGAGCTTGTAAGAGTTGATTTTAAGGTTGTAGATACTTTCTGTAGGCACTTTTTGAGAATTCAGCCTCAGGTGGGTTATGCAACTTTCTGGTTTAGAGAATTTTCAACCACTGTCTGTGTCTAGCTCTCTTTGAAGTAACTGGATGACACCAAGAAGTGACCGTTTTGTAGGTGTCAGGACATCTGAGTGTCCATAGGGAGTGTCTGTGCCACCTGTGGGGGCAGAGCTCTCATCTCTGGATAGGCTATTGTGTGTCCAGCCCATTTCTTTTTTTTTTTTTTTTTTTTTTTTTTTTTTTTGCAGGGAGGTAAAGTCCAGGCTCATTTTGTCTGTGTCTCACCAATGTGGGAGTATCTGATGTGGGAGGGCTGTTGGCAGTCCCTGCCTATGGCTGGCACAAACAGACAGACAGAATGGAATACTGCTAATAGGCACATCTTTGGTGAAATGTGCCAAAAATGAACATGTTTCCTCATAACAAAATATGCATAGCACAACAAACATATGTATGGCAGTGTGATTGTAAAACTCTATAAATTATCATAATTAAAAAGTACCAAATTATAATTGTGTATGTGTGTATGTATATATATGTATATATGTGTATATATGTATATATATATACACATATATATACACATACATATACACACATATATACATATACGTGTGTGTGTGTGTGTGTGTGTGTGTGTATACACACACCTTTTATCACCAGAAGAATTATGGGGACCATTTACTCACCAAGAATAAACATTTTAGAGGAACTTAAAAGAAACTTTATGATCTTGCTTCAACATTTTGCCATATTTTCCATTCAGTTTGCTTCCACCAATTCTTCAGTCTCTTCTGAATGTGAGCATTTAAAAAAAACAAAATATCTTCCGTAATGGTATTTGATAGCACTGTACTGTTTTCAGAGTTTTTCCTTTCACATACATTATCTGTTTATCAGCAATCTTTCTTGGCTAGTGAGCAAATGAACATGTGTATGTGTATACATATATGTGAAATAGAATTTGGTCACTGGGTCTAATACCAAGTTCATGTAGAGTCCCTAAGAGTCCATGAGAGTGTTGTGTGGTTTATATGTCTCGCTATTCAGTTTGCTTGTTTGAAAAGCAGTGCTTTATGTTTCCTTATGTTCAGTTTTTGGACACATTGATCCAGGGATGGTTTTCATACAGTACCTCACCTAACTGCTTATTCTCATGTTTGTAAGTTACAGTTTTCCCCAGGATAGTACAGAATCTATCCCCAAAGGATGCAAAACCTTTTTATTCACATGATAACCAAGACTGCTGGTACTATAATTATCTGTCTCCAAGGAGCTTCTGGTCTATAGAATCTCTCTTCTCAGCCTGGGTTCAGAACAAGATAAAAAGAAAATAAAGGGAAAATGGATGCCAAAATGTCATCTTAGTACTGGAATGGCTCAGTCAGCAGTTATGGCCTTGGACCTATTTGCCACACAGGTTTACTGATACTGGGTCTCTGATTTAGAGGATGAAAGTCTGCACAGCATGGCAGGACTTGGGCTCTGGGGGCCTAGCCCATGCTGGGAGACTTATCTGTAACTTCCAGCAAGGAGAAGCTGAGGAGGCTTTGGTCTGGGTTGGATAGGCTCCTTCCCTAAAGGAGAAGAGTGAAACTAAGCCAAATTTAACCATCAAGTAAGCTAGGCACCTATTCAGGGGCAAGAAGAAGTAAGAGAAGTCAGAAGTATGCTGAGGGAAAATCTCTGCCTGTGGAAATGAGGAGCGGAGAAAAGGCATTCCTCTCTAGCAATATATTTACCTAACTGATCATATAATCACAAAATAATCCGCAAAATTGGGGCCGAGGAAATGACATGGCCTCATTTAAAAGAAATCTTGGTAAATATTAGATCTGTTTCACAAGGGGTATGTAGTATTTGGATTTTCAGAAGATTGGTTTGGATTGGAATGGAGATAGGCCAGAGGTTTATTTTTTTGGAGCGTGAGTATAATTTTTGGTCTATATTGCACCCTCCCTGTGATAAATGGATGTTCACTTGTTGCTGAAGGGCATAATTACCAATGTTGCTCAGGCAGTGGCCAGCAGAGCTCTGTGTCCTATTTGTTAACCTGGTAACAGCCTGAAGACCAGGTCTTCTGTTCTGAAGTCCCTCAGTCCTTGTCACTTTCTTGTGATCAACCAGGATTGAAGGCAGGGTGGAGAGAACAGGGCAGATGGATTCTCACCCAGTCCTCCCAGCTCAGCAAAGGGATGTTATTGAGATATCCTTCCAAGTATTTTAAATAGGAGTGTCTGATGGCAAAATGAAAACAAATGGAGAAGCCAGTGAGACCCACACAGGGGACTTGGTTTCCTGCTGCCTCCAACCCCTGTAGGAGAGGCAAGCTGGAGCTTCCATCCAGAGGAATGCATCTCAGCCAGGGGTGGGAGCTGTCAGAATTAGCAGGGAGGAGGAGGTATTGTTCCCTGATCATTTTCTAAGCTCCCTGAGATTCTCTAACATTGCCGAATCTGTTAGAGGCTGATACTCAGGCTGCTTGAGGAGATGGGCTTTTTGACCCTCCGGAGGATTCCAAACTCATCAATCAGTGTAATCGGAATATCTCCCTAGAAACACCATTGGGACCTCCACAAAGGCACCAGCTTCATCCTTGTTGCCTTCTCTGACCGTTCACATTCAAGGAGAAGCGGAAGAGAACACACAGCCTGCTGGTGCCCTTCAGAGCCTGTTTGGTGGCATTTTCTTACATCCTTGTAGTTCTCAGTGCGGTGCTCTGCTTAGCCCCACCATGGTTGCCCTCTTTCCCCTTGTTCTTTTCTGCTTCTTCCTCCACATCTCTCAGGAAAAGCAATACTAGAGATTGTCTTCACATCTTAGAATTTGAGAAGAACACCAGGCTCATAACTCCCCTTTTATGTTGACCCTCTGCTTACTGGTCACTGGAAATAGGTTATAACTCCACCACTGAGGGAGAAAGAGATCAAGGAAGGCTGTGTTGTATCAAGGGTGCAAAGTGGGAAGCAGTGGGAGGAATTATTCTGGTGAGAATGTGGGTGTGTGTGAGAAAATTAATGATAGCCTCTGTCTCACCAAAGGAACAGAAAATTAACCTTTTATCAGGTTAACCTCAATGATTGGGGCCGGGGGCGGGTGGGGGTTGAATATTTTGACTGTGCACAACAAACACTACACCCCTGGAGGCCAGGCTTATTGTTAAGATGCCTAAAAGCTTAGGACTGACATTAATAAAGGCGGAAAGGCCCTTATTTCCCCGTAGTTTTACCTTTCTCAGTGACTAGTAAATTGCTTGCTATTAAATTGATTAGAGAGGTTAGGAGAATAGAACTCTGGTTTTAAAGATCAGACAGCCATGTCAGGAATGTCATAGTGCCCTGACTCACACATCCAAATCTCAGCCTTCCCTGTCCTCAAATGGTAACAGTAGAAAAGGGTTTGTGGGACAAAGGCTGTGATAAAGTGTTACTTTTCCAGGGTACTTTTAGAAGCCAAGCACAATTTTCTACCATAAGCAGATGAAACTGGTGGAACACCAAAAAATAAAAATAAAAAAATAAAAAGACTTACCTAAAACTGTGCTTGGATATTCTGTTTGTGTTTTCCTCCTCTGCGCTGGGGGAAAAAAAAAAAAAAAAAAAAAAAAAAAACAAACTAATTATAAAGCTGTTCCACATATACTATCTCATTAAATTTTCATAACAACCATGTGAAATAAGAACTAGTTTATTTTTAACTTAATCCCTTTGTGCCCTGGTTTCCATATTTGAACAATGAGGATAATAACACTAATTTCAGAGGCTCATTAGGAAGATGAGATGAGATCAGGTCAACTGCTTGGTACGGGTTTTAGTTTGGGTCATTGAGAAGCAGACCCCAAGACCAGATGAGATGTGCAAGCAATTTATTGGGGAACACATGTGAAGGATAGAAGAGCAGGTGAAAATAAGCCTCAGAGTGTTTTTCAGTTCTGACACCTGTGAGTGGGTGGGAGGGTTGAGTCAAAAGAGCTTAGACTGCACTGTAATTCTGAGACTCAGTCCAAGCAAAAAGTTGCCATCTTAAAGGACTGTTACACTGGGTAGAAAGAGCTTGACACCAGTACCCCTCTTGAGTCATTGTTTGCGAACAGCCTGGTGAAGCATGACCTCAGTGCAAGTACCAGTGGATCCAAAAATGTGGCACCTGCAACCTCCCAGGCAACGTGACCTCCCTGCAACATAGCCTTTTGGAGGGAGATGTTTGTGGCATATCGTCTGTCCCTGTCCTGCACAGCACAGATGCCTAGAGTAGTAAGCACTTGAAATGTCTTAGCTGTTTCTTGCTCCCATGTTATAGGTAAAGAGGCTGCATTCCCAATGACGGTGTGTGGTTTGGCTAGGATCACTTGCAACAGAGTCAAGACTTAAACCTCCATTTCTGCCTCTGGATCTTCTGGTCTGTCAAGCACATCACATAGCTGCTTTTTTAACAGCGTGTATTTAATGCATTTCCTTTTATGATAGAGTAGATACTAATTCCATTGGGAACAACAAAACCCTACCCTAAGCCCTTTGGGTTGTGTTGCCTTACAGTCGGTGAGAAAGCCTTGGTTTATTTATGTGGCTTTTCAGGCACAGCATCATGCCCTTAGCTTCTAAAGTGCTCAATTGCCAGGATTTGAGCCAAGGCAAACTCAGGCCACATCCCACCCAGCTCCCAGGAAGGCCATGCTCCTCCTGGCTTCAGCTTTAGAGGGACAACACACAGACATGTGTTTTGTCTGCATGGAGAAGGGTGTGAGTCTCTCTGGATGCCATGATATTTTGGGGTATCACTCATAGAATTTTCATTTAAATCTCCTAATGATGCTAATTCTTGTAAGCAACTGAATAGAATCACCTTCTATGGCCTTTAATCTTTTTCAGCGAACCCTTGTTAATCCTCCATTTTTACCTAAAATTAAAAAAAATTAAGATGTGTGTTAACAAGTCTTTAAATATCTAAAAAGAGGTTCACTGAGTGCATTTTTTTTTCTCATTTTGAGAGAGAATAGTGCAGTCTAGCCACTCTCCTGTCAGCATTTGCTTAGATTACACCAGGCTAACTTCTAACTGTCTTAGGACACATCCAGCTACGGGACTGGATCTTGGGCCAAAATCACAAAAAGAGTAGAATTTCTGTGTGTTGTCATGTTTAAATAATTATATAATCTCTTAATTTTAAAAATAGAATTGAAAGGGCGCCTGGGTGGCTCAGTTGGCTAACGTCTGACTCTTGATTTCAGCTCAGGTCATGATCTCACAGTTTGTGAGCTGGAGCCCTGAGTTGTGCTCTGTGCTCACAGTATGCAGCCTGCTTGGGATTCTTTCTCCCTTTCTTTCTGTCCCTCCCCTGCTCACACACTACAAAAACAAACAAACTTAAAAAAAAAACAGAATTCAAGATCCCTGAATTGGGCTTTGAGAAATGTGCTGTGTATACATGTGGAGACATATACATGCATGCTAACATTTTTTGAGGAGGTGTAAATGACAGGACAATCTTGAGAGAAATGTAATACATGTGTAATTAGGCCTTCTGGTGGAGAACTGGGCCTTCCCTTCTGTTGGAATGCAAGTTTCTAGGATTAAATTAGTAAAGACCAAAGGGTATGTCCTCTTCATGATTGCAGATAGTCCTACTACTGCAATGTTCTCAACGGCCCCCAGAGCTGTTTAGAAACTTGCAGTAATTCTGAGATCACTGGCAAACAGGCAAGAGATTTTCCATTGAGCCTATTAAATCTACCATTGGAGCAGGCTTTGTGAGAGGCGAAGATTGGTTTATTTGTTCCCTACCTGTTCAAGAAAGGATTTGCAAGGGCTAGGAGGAAGAGGTCACGCTGCTAACCTGGCAAGATATGCCCACCCAACAAATCACGAAACTGTGGTTTAGGTGGTACTGTATGGCCCCAGGAGAAATCCTGGAAAGCAAACAATGCCACCTGGGAATTACTTTATTACCTGATGGCCAATAAATATGTTTCTGTTCTTTTTCTTCATCCTCATTCAAGACAGGCCTTGGAACTGAGTCTTTGTGGTACTGGCTGTTTTTAGACACTCTTGGCCAAAGAAAGTATAAGCATTTTTGGCTGAGTTCTTTTTTTAACAATTATTCTTATTATTTTTTAATTTTTTAAGCTTTTTTATTTATTTTGAGAGAGCGAGCATGAGCAGGGTAGGGGCAGAGAGAGCGTGGAGGGAGGATCCCAAGCAGGCTCTGCACTGTCAGCACAGAGTCCAACGTGGGGCTCAAACTCACTAACTGTGGGATCTTGACCTGAACTGAAGTCAAGAGTTGGACACTTAACCAACTGAGCCAGGCACCCCTGGCCAAGTTCTAACAGTCAGTCTACAAAGAGTACTGGAAAAACAACCAACACAGAACCGGCAGCCACAGTTGCTATTGGGAGTGGTGTCGCCTCAGTTGACTTAAGGGCAGTGAATATTTAATTCAAACTAAGACTGCTGTACCCGTGGCATCTTACCTGCACCAGCTGTGGCACATCTGTATTCAATGTGCTTTGCACACAGTCTGTGCCATTTATGCAGCTCAGCTTTGAGGCTCCTGTTTGCTCCAGGAGAGTAACAGAACAGGCTGAGGGATTTCTCCTGAACCCCTTGCTTTTTCCCCTGGTGTAGCTGTCTTCCTACCTCCCATACAAAAAAGGCAACATTGAAAAAATTTGAACTGAGACCACAGAATTACAGTGGCAACAAATCCCAGGAACAATACAACAAAAATACATCTGCACTTTAGCCATGTGCCCAACTTTAAAAAGCAATATTTAGTGATAATTAAATAGGTAGGGTAGTTCCTTGGAGTTCACTTATAAGTATTTAACCTATATAATTTATTCATGTGATTTGTGCTTACTAATGGATTTTTTAATCACTCTCAATTCTAATGTCCTATTCTCTTTCCTCTACCATGTCCCTGCATTTATTCATCAGTGTTGAAAATCACCAGCACTTTATTTATTTTCATTTGGAAGTATGAGAGCTGAATGCAAAATAGTTGAACTACAGGCCATGTGACCAAGTTTAAATTACCCATGATTACCTGGAAGGTCTTTAGAGGCACCATTAAATCTTCTCTTTTAGCATCTTACTTTATACGATAAAGAATATATATTGAGTCATTTGAGATTTTCAACATATATAACAAATTAGCAAACAAGACATCTGCAAAGGTGGGTTTTGCAAAGCATAGAAATAATACTTCCTGTTTCACACAGGAGGAAAACAAAACTCAGGGAGGTTAATTCACTCTTTCATGTTTACCAGATAAAGGCAGATCTTACTCTAACATCTATCTGATGTTTGTGTTCCCTGTAACACTGGAGTATGTTGTCTTTATAATTCTGCCTTTGTCTCCACTCGACTACATCCTTCTCTGCAGTAGCCAGAAAGATATTTTTAAAAAAAGTAAACCAGATAAGGTCAGTCCCCCTCTCAAAAACCTTCTGAAGGTTTCCCTTTGTGTGCAGAATAAAATCCTTGCTGTGACCTCACCTTAACTATTAACGTGACCTCATCTTCTACCCCCTTCCTCCACTCAGCAAACTCCAGCCACAGTGGTCTTCTTTCTATTCCTTAAACACACAGAGTTTATTCTCCCTTTTATAGACTCTCATATCTACTCTTCTGTCTGCTCATACCTATCTGCTATGAGATTTTTGCATTGCTTCCTCCTTGTCATTCAGGTCGCTGTTCACCTGTCATACATTTTCAGAGGTGCTTTCGTCAAATCGAGTTTCTTTATGGTATACGTTATCAGAAATGATCTTTTATTTTACTTGCTTATGTGTCTACTTTATGCCCCCTCTGAAGAAACACAAATGTAAACTGCAGAAGAGTTGCGATACATTCTCTCGTTCTTTGTGGAGTCCCCAACATCTAGGACAGTGCCTAAGAATCTGATACACTGGAGATGCTTCCTTTTGAAAGCAAACTCGGGGAACTCACTCACTCATTTCCGCACGTGCTCATAAAATCTTCATACTCAAGTGAGAAGCTAAATATAAGTTTAGACAATAAAGCTTTTGTGATATGATGCTAAATAATTGTTGTATACGTTTATACACAATACAGTTGAAACTAGATATGCAAAAACTGCAATGAAACAGACCAAAACAATAATAACACTCTCTTTTGTACCTTTTTCTATATTTTCTGAATTGTCTACAGAAAGATAATCAGGATAAAATCACTTTCAAAACACACACAAGAAACTTTAAAGGAGAAAAACTACTTCCCAGTACTGAAAGGATTGTTTGCTAACGTTACTCAGCTTTTCAGCAGGTGCAAATACTAATATTGCCTTCTTCTCTGGGTCATGTGGCCTCATGTTTCCTCTGTGTCTCATGTGATGGTTCTGAGTTCCTTCCTTCAGAATGTGTTTCAGCCTATTTGTATCTCTGTGTCACTCAGTATTATGCTGAATTCTCTACGAATGCTGTAAATGGTATGGGGTAAAGTGCAATTATCTTCGTCCACTTTTCTAGATAATTCCTAGGTATTTATTGCTGTGTTAAGTTTGCATCAGGTATTTTTGGTAGTTCATATCATGGAATAAGAAACCTAGGCTCTTTCCCCCGTAGCATAGCTATTATTCCTGCCTTTCCTCACCTCATGCTTATATATGAAATTGTTTGTATTCACAAATGAGACCTAACATCGTATCTAAAATATATTTCATTGATTTAGATTTGTCTCAACCTTTCAGGGTACTAAGTTATTTTAAATCTCTGATTCTATCACCCAGATGATTTATTATTCCTCCTCCTATGTTCATCTTATTTACAAATGTCATTTTCACTTAATGGGTTTATTTTTCTTTTTTTTATTTTTTTTTTATTTTATTTATTTTATTTTTTTTAATTTTTTTTAATTTTTTAATATATGAAATTTACTGTCAAATTGGTTTCCATACAACACCCAGTGCTCATCCCAAAAGGTGCCCTCCTCAATACCCATCACCCACCCTGCCCTCCCTCCCACCCCCCATCAACCCTCAGTTTGTTCTCAGTTTTTAACAGTCTCTTATGCTTTGGCTCTCTAATGGGTTTATTTTTCTTAATGTGGAATAGGTTAGAGTCAAGAACAGGGCCTAATTTTAAGCTTCTAGATACTTCTAAGTTAATATTGATCCATTCATCACATATACCCTATGGTTGTCATTGATCAGTTACAAATGCAGCTAATACTACAATCCAGGCCTCATATTTTGATCCTTAATGGTAGGGTGCTCATGAGGATGTTGACAAGCACCTAACTAAAATGCAGATAAACCACACCTGTGACATTTCTCATGTATATAAAATTTTAACAATTTTGTCAGGGGAAAAGGAGTTATGGAAACTCTGAGTTGGTCTGCTTTAGTGAGCTCATGATATCTCCTAATAAGCACTGCATTATTTTCTAAGAATCAACATCAGTATTCTTCAGCTTACATAATGCACCTTTTCTTTTCTGAAAATCAAGTACTTGGCCTAAATTTCGTCTTCATCACCCTTGCACTTCTCCATTATTTCTTTTAAAACACTCTGAGTAATTAATTTACTTCAATTCTGAGGGTTAGCAGTACCCCAAGGTTGTAATTTGAGCAGGACGACTCAACATCATTTAAAGCAACTGAATGTTGTTTTCCAATTTCTTCACCCATCTTGAGCTAGCTATACTTCCTTCTGACTGATGTTTGTTTTACTCTTTTATTCTCAATAACATCATTCTCGTTAACAGAAAAGCCATTAAAAATCAAATTTAAATACTTCTTTTTCTTTTCATCATTTTTCAGCATTATAATTCCTGTGCTTTGGTGAGTAGTCTGTTTCCTTATCCTACTTCTCCTAATAGAGACCTTAACACTTTTTTGCTCTGATGTCATTTTATACACTTCAGCTTTCTCTCCCTCTCTCGCCTTGCCTCTTGTTTAATCTGTACTTTAGTATATCTGTTTATTGCTACATTTAATTCTGTCTTTAACCAAATGAATTCATTTTATGAGGATTTGGCTCCAACATAAATATTTTTCTGGGTACTGTGGGGGCATGTCAAGATTAATAGAACATGTCCCTGACTTTTAAAGAACTAACAGGATTTTCAAACTGGTGAAGGGTAAGTTTTGTTTCATAGCCTGGATAGTTTTACTGAAGAGTCTGTTAATTACTCTTCACGAATGATTCAGCATGAGAGATGATGTCATTGTAATGTTTGTAACCACTGTGCATGTTATAAAATGTATTTGTATGCATTATCTTATTCTCTTTATCATAGAGTCACAAGGAGACACCCCGTTTATAGTTAGTCTGCTAGATTTATTAACCTATTAGTTATATGTCTTGGTGCTAATTTGGGGCAAATTTTTCAAATGTTTTTTTGTTTTTTTCATGCATTCATTGTTTTGGTAACAGCTGAATAGAGATAAGGAGGAAGAGGAACAGCAAGCTTTTTATTTAAAAATTTTTAAACTTATATTTTTAAGTTTCCCTTAAAAAATTTCACCCTGAACCCACTCTATGTCATACCTTCTGGTAACAACTTCAACCAACATCTCTCGTTCAAGTAAACAGCAGAGTGACGTCCATGCCTAACACCATGTCCTGTGAAAGAGAGTTGACAGTTGATAAGTGCTTAAATTCCTTTTTTCCCCCCATGGGTTTATAAAATATCTTCATCTAAAAGCAACAAGGTTTGTGGACAATCTTCAGTATAAAGCAATGAAATCTACGCTTTCTCTGTCTTCCATCTAAAGAAAGTACATTAGAAACAGGTGAGTGAAGGTAGCACTGTGACAGGGATGACCCTGACTGAAGCAACGGAAATTTCTGCACTTAATTTTATTAATAAGTTAATTTCACACTTAGCAGTAATAGTTCAGTGGTCCACTGTTTCAGGAAGTAAACCCAAGTCTAACCAAATAGAAATCTTGGATAGTTTAGGCCGTGGTTCCAGGATGGGAAACAGGAGTATTTTGTCTCCGCCACGGTTCCACAAGATCAGTTAAGCTGTATAGCAAGTGGAGAGGGAGGAGTCAAGAAGTGTCAAGACCCAGTGGTTACAAAGTAGGGATTTTTGGGGCACCTGGGTGGCTCAGTCTGTTAAGCGTCTGACGTCATCTCAGGTCATGATCTCGCAGTTCATGGGTTCAAGCCCCGCATCAGGTTCTGTGCTGACAGCTTAGAGCCTGGAGCCTGTTTTACATTCTGTTTCTCCCTCTCTCTCTGCCCCTCCCCCATTCACGCTCTGTCTCTGTCTCAAAAATAAATAAACATTAAAAAATGAATTTTTGCAGAAACAGAAAGTGTAGTTATAGGGGAAAAAAGGGTGACAACTTGTGCATAGATGTCTACATTTTTAATTTGGCCTATTGTCAATCATGTGCCTTAAGTTTTAGCTTTGAAATTTTGATTACCATGGCTAAATGATTATCAGGAAATTAATCCATTCAACTTATTCAACGATGTTGATGGGGGGGGGGGCACTTGAATGGCTCAGTAGGTTGAGCATCTGACTCTTGATTTTGGTTCAGGTCGTTGTCTCACTGTTCTTGGGTTCAAGCCCTGTGTTGGTGTCTGTGCTGACAATGTGGAGCCTTCTTGGGATGTTCGTTCTCTCTCTCTCTCTCTCTCTCTCTCTCTCTCTCTCCTCCCCTCCTTGCACTCACTCTCTCTCTCTCTCTCTCTCTCTCTCTCTCTCTCTCTCAAACAAAACAAAGCAAGACAAAAGTTTAAAGATATTGATTTCATGAAGCATATATATAAATCCCTGCAATCCTAGAAATCTACCAGGGTTGAAGGAACTTGAGAAGTTCTTTTCTCCCAGCCCTATAAACCTTCCAGGACCCCCATTTTAGGTCTCAGGCATGCATCTGCAAATTTCCAGAACATGATGTCAAATGTAAGTATACTCAACATACCCCATCTCAGTAATTTTTGTTCCAACTTACAATATCCAGCAAAACAACTGTAAACTTGTAGAAAGAAAATTGACTGAGATTTGGGGAGCATAATATTCTCATATTCTCTTGGTGGCTCTGGGTAAAAAACTTCTCAACCCTTCGGCAATATCTGACACGTTGGTGGCTCAATGGTTGAGAGCATGAAGCTGACCCGCTGCTAATGACCTGGGATGCATCACACTAGGTTCCAAATAAAGTGTTCAAAAATTAATAGTAAACTGAGTTTTATGGATGCTGATAAAATTGGAGTATGCTCTCTGGTTTCTGAGATGGCTGAGATTTTCTTATCTTCTGAATTTTCCTGCAGAGTTAAATTTGCCTGCTACCAGAATATAATTTCACCAAGTATATATAGGCATTGGCATGGAAGAAATTAAGACAGGCAGTTTGAGTCTCTGGATGCCTAGAGACATCTACTCCAGGCAACATAGCATTACACGGTCATGAGACATATTAGAAAAATAACCATTGAGAGGAAGACAGCATATTTTTCAAACTCTAGGCAAGCCCAGATGCTTCCTTGAGAGAGAATTCTAAAGCTCAGACACTGCAAATACTTCCTTTTTCAGACTATCATCTTCTTGACACTTAAAAAAAATAAATACACATTAAAGGCTTACTCAAAATGCAGCTGGCTGGTATAAATCAGATCTTTGGTGATGGGCAGTACGTTATGTGGAGTATTTTCTCCCATTAGGAATAACCCGTTTTCTACTTTCCAGGGTTCTGTTTGTTTCTTCCACTTAAGAAAATATTTATTACCCTCCTCCATGTAATTTATTTTTTATGCATGCATATACTATATCTGCAAAGGTTTTATTTATATTGATTTATTCACCTTATTCTGTATTCACTACACACTTATTCCAGTCTCTAAAGAACTTATTATAATAATCAATGCAGTAAACATTAAGTAGCTAATACTCAGCATTTTCCTCTAAGGTGCCATTATTCCAATTTCACAGATGATGAAACTGAGGTAGAGAAAATAAGGAATTTATAACTCCAGAATAAATAAGATTATAGCAAAGGAAAATCTGAATGTTGTTTAATATCAGAGCATTGTTCTTCCAGTTGTGTGTTTCCAGTCTATTCAAACTCAAATTTAATCCTTTTCTCTTTGGATTTCTCCCTCCCTCCATCCCTCCCATCCATGCATCCATCCATCCATCCATCTATCTATCCCAGGCTGTGTTTACATGTGATCAGTTAATTGATTGCTTTTAAGATACACATTTCTGGGGCACCTGGGTGGCTCAGTCGGTTAAGCATCTGACTTCGGCTCAGGTCATGATCTCACAGTTTGTGGTTCGACCCCCGCGTCAGGCTCCGTGCTGACAGCTCGGAGCCTGGAGCCTGCTTCTGATTTTGTGTCTCCCTCTCTCTCTGCACCTCCCCTGCTCATGCTATCTCTCTCTGTCTCTCAAAAATAAATAAATGTAAAAATTTTTTTTTAAGATGCACATTTCTTTTTACCTCTCCTAATCCATTTCTTCACCATTGTTGAATGGGGCATACATTTAAGGTATTGTGTTTTTTAGATCAGATCATTGGGTCTATAATTCTTTGAGCTCGTATGTTTATTCCTAGATTAATGTATAAACAGACATTAGACATCATAAAATGACACCATGAGTATTTTAAATATTATTTACATATGAAATTGAATATTGAGTCCATCTAGCCATTGATATGTTTGCTGTTCTCTTCATTGGTATCTTTATCAACACACATATCTAATGCTCCAATGGCAAATAATTTTCACAGCGGAATTGAAATCCATTTTTTTCACCAGGCAGTTCCAACCATACAATTTTAATGGGGAAGCCAGATGCAGATCTGTCTCTGGCAGTTTTTTGGTGGAAATTGTAAAATGTCTTCATAACCATTATTTCTATACAACATTTTCTCAGAGTTTTTTCCAGAATTCCTATCAAGCCCCGTAAGACAGTGTTTTCTCATAAAACTTACCAAGCCAACAACAAAAACAACAACAAAAAAAACTGGGACATCATATCCTCAGTGGGCTTATTTTAAGTACCAGTCTAAATGGAGTTAGGCTGAGTATCATGGGGGATGTGCCATGGAGTAGGATAGTAATATGTCCCCTATCTAGTTTTTCAGCAGTGAACAAAACGGATGTGGAATAGTGCATATAAGCTGAGTTTAATTTCCAAGATTAAGATAGCCTGATATGTAGGACTGTTGAAGAGGAACACTGTTTTTGTCCAGCGAGTTTCAGAGACCTGATCGGTTGTGAGACTGTGCTAAGGGATTTATTTCATTCTGGACCAGCATCATAATTGGATAATTCAGGTAGGCTTTTAAAGCTTAAAAGCCTATCTGAATCACCAAATCAACTTTGAGAGAGAGTGCGCGAGAGCGCACACACACACACACGCTTACATGCATGCTCTAGTGGGGGAGAGGAGGGGCAGAGGCAGAGAGAGAGAGTATCCTAAGCAGGCTCCATGCTTAGTGCAGAGCCCAATTTGAGGCTTGATCTCAAAACTGAGAGATCACGACCTGAGCCGAAATCAAGAGTTGGATGCTTAACAGACTGAGCCACCAAGGTGCCTCCCCAAATATACTTTGGAGCAGTCTTCACCAGAGATCACGAAATGGGTTTGTTATAGTCATAAGGTGCTCATTGGAGGAAGGAAGCCTCCATACTTGTACCATTGGAGGAAACCCAGCATATCATGTTAAGGACTGTAATATGCGTAACCATGAGATCTTCATGAGGCAGGAAGAAAATACAATTGTTTGAAGAAACAAGGTGTGAACTTATAGTGTCTAATAACATGGTGCGTAACTGCAATTTATATGCCCTGCCTAAAGGTCTTCAAAGTAACCAGTGTTAAAAAAAAAAAAAAAAAAAAAAAAAAAAAAAAAAAAGGCTAATGGTAGCCAAACAAACCACATAGACCAGCTAGATTTTGCCTTCAAGCACCTTGCTAAACACCGTTTCACTTTTTCTATTGTATGGCCTGAAAATGATAACTCACTGGATTTTTTTCAGCTTCTACCAGTTATAGAGGCCCCTTTCTGTGATCTCAGGGATTGCATCAATAATTGTGTCACAACTAATTCATAATAGCTGATAATTATTAAGTTGTTTTCTATGTGCCAGACCCAGCATTAAATACTATTCATATATACTTTTTATTTCATGACTTTATAGGTGAAGAAATTTGTTTTAAGGAAGCCAAATGAGTTACTGAAAGCCATATTACTTTCCAAATTTTATATATACCCACATACATACACGTGACATATGTACATATAGGTACACATACGCTATATAGTTATATCTTAAATGAAATAATACATTAAAGTTAAATGTTTTGTTATCATCCGAGCATACTCTCTGTTCCTCAACCTTGAAATGTTCAGGAGGACCAAGAGAGAGAGTTATAAGAAACTTTAGGAAAGGATGAGATGTGAAGTTCAACAACCAAATGCCAAGTTTACAACTGTCTTACACTCCCCTCCCCACCTCCCGAATCTTACACATCTCTTATCACATCTACTTAAAACCTTTTAATGCCTTTCCAGTGTACTTAGAATAAAAGCCACGTTCCTTAGGTTGGTCTACAGAGTTACTGTAAGATTACCCGCCCTATTCCAACCTCAGCTTACACCTCCCACTGCACCAGGAGGAAACCACTGGGCTTTCTTTCGGTTTTTCAAGCTGAAAACTCTTTCCCACCTTGAAGTCATTGCACATGCTGTTAAGCTCCATATCATGCCCTTCTTCTCACTCCTCACCTTGTTCTTACATGTTCCTCAAATCTGATCTTAAATGGTGTTAATGCAAGACTCTACCGTGAGCCATTTATCCAATTCTCTCCAACTCTAGGCCTCTGATTATCCTTTTTGTGTGTACTCCTTGTATGTTTGAAATTAGTATCTTCTTCCCTCACTGAGGACAGGCACACCTGTCTTTGTCTACCCTTGTTACCCGGCTCACGGTGGTCACTTTATTGCTGAGTTGAACAATGAAGGCTTGTTCTGATCACTACCAGGTGGTTGAGATTGTCAACACTGAGAAAGGTTGCCTAACTTCTGAAAGTCACACCCACAGCAGGTCGCCTGAGATTTGAATTTAGGGCCATTCAATTCCAGGGTCTATATTCTCCTTGATGCTTTAGAAGGCCTGAGAGACAAAAGGTCTGTCATTACTAAGACAGTCAAAGCATTTGTTTGTTGCCATGTGTATTATATAGCTGGCTGATGGGCTAATTTGGGCCATCAACATTCTGCAGAGGCAGAGCTGGTCTAATTTCACAGGAGAGTAGAAAGTGGATCGCTGGTAATCATGTCGAGGCTAGTTATTTTAAATTGATGTTTTATAATAGCTTGTTCTGATGGTTTTAAAAATTCAGAAAGTGGCCTTTTTTTCATAAACCACATTATGTAAAGATTTTCACTTTTGTTTATTAAAAGTCATAAGTAAAGAAAAATTAGGTAAAAGTGGAAAATTAGAGAAAAAGTATAAGATCCCTTACTGCCTAAATGTCTGGAACTACTTAAATATGAAAACTTTGCATCTAACTGGAGATTGATGTCTAGCTACCTGAGCATGTAGGAGGGCTGTTAACTGCTGAGGAAGGAACACAGATTTTAGACCAACAGATCTGGCCTTGAATTTTGTTGCTGTTTTTAAGTTGCATGTAGGTGGGAAATTTACTGAGTTTTTCTATGCCTCAGTTTTATTATCTGAAAATGGGAATAAAATGAGTATTGAGTACACAATCTTACTGTAAGGATTCATTCAATCATATCTTTCAAATTCTTCGAGGGGAAAAAAAAAGACAATTAACAATTGCTTCTTTTCTCTTCTAGAAAGTAGATTATGCCATAGCTGGTATTTAAAATGGGCAAGAGCTTCCTGGTGCCTCTCTTAATTTTACCTATGTGCTATTTTTATTTGTAGTTTTCCTTTAAAAATAGCCAAATATAAGTGTTTTCTATATCCTAAATGCTTTATACTTGTTATCCTGTTTAATCTTAAAAACTAAACAGGAATCTAAGGTTCCAAGACAGTTAAAAACAAAAACAAAAAATAAACAAAGAAAAAAGCCTTTTCTAAGATGCCTAGCCAGTAAGTGGCCATAAAGACTTGAATTAAAATAAACACTTTTTCTGTTTTTTGATGAAATACTGGTAAAGACTTGAAAGACCATTGCTTCCATGGTAATTAGCTGTCATGACAGACCCTGTTATTCCCACGTTACAAACAGGAAACAGGCTTAGAAAAATTGTTCCTCAGGGCTTTGATAGGCTAGCTCAGTGATGCTGCCGATATGCCTTGTGGAACCTCAGTCCTGGGCGTTTCCATGCGCTGTGCTCCCCACGCAGCATCAGGCGTTTCCATGTGCTGTTCTCCCCCCGACAGCGTGGGAGGGGAAAATGCTCTTCTTGCTTTGTCTTTCTGAAAATCAAGTCCCATCTCAGGTACTACCTCCTCCGTGGGCCTCCACTTAACAGTGTTCTCCTTTTTTTCTGAATATCTATTTTTCATATCTGACACCGAATTATGAGCTGTTTTCCTTAATAACAAGCCTCCCCAATCATGCTGGGGATTCTGCTGGGTCAGTGAACATAAACTGATAGACAAATCAAGAAGTATTTATTGAGTGCCTCTTATGTGAAAACGTCTGTGCTTGATGTTGCCTTAGTATATAAAGTAGGGTAAGACACTGTCCTAGCTGTAAGAAGCTTACACTTACATCACCTACTGATCACTATAGAATTTTTTAAGATCTTAAGTACTTGGGATGAATAAATAGATGGATGAATAAATGCTGTTAGGAAGGTAGTTTTTCTAGGCACCAAGGAGACTTCAAAATAATAGAATATATATTCTCTTCCTTCTTATGATTTACAGTCAAGTTGAAGAGAGAATTCAAACACTATACAGTGGATAGACCCAATTACTTTTCACCACCTTAATGGGAAAATGGTGACCTTTTGGGTTCAGTGTAATCCTCTGAGTGAGACCACAACATGACCTTGAATGGAAACGAATTGGCATATTTGCTTCTGACTAAAAAGCAACCAGCTCTGGTATTTGTGGGAAGCTGATGTGTAGGAACCACTAAACAGCTTCCAACTTGCATTATCACCCATTTTACATAGCAGGAAGACTCTTAATGTTAATTCTTTAATTGGAGCATTAATATTGTGGTTTCACATCCTGTAAATTGAAGCTGTTTGATGACCAAAGATCTGGCACACGGAGAATCTGACAGCTTGCATCAGGATGCATACAGCTCGAGACATAGGCCAAGGACAAGTGGCCCGGCCATTCCAGGGATCAGCATTACTTCCTGGAATGAATGGCTACCCCCTCCTTTCCTTGAGTTCCTTTGCCTGGATCCTCACTTTGGCACTTTTTTTTTTTTTTTTTGCTCTTTAGTCTGTACTTGATTAATTTACACCTGCCAATATGTTTGCATTGATTGCACAGAATCTAGCTGTTAATACAACTTCAGAGAACTAACATAGCCTCAAAATAGTACATGTATTGACTTTGTGTAGGAAAAGAAAAAACAGTTTTCTCAAAACCCAGCTAACGTATTTGTTACAATGCTGCGGCCAACTTTGATACTTTGTTGGTCCCAACCACAGTAGTCATGGCTCAGAACATTTTGGAATTGTAGAGAGGGGTGCCTGGGTAGCTCAGTTGGTTGAGCGTCTGGCTTTGGCTCAGGTCATGATCTCGCGGTTTGTGAGTTCAAGCCCCGCGTCAGGTTCTGTGCTGACAGCTCAGAGCCTGGAGCCTGTTTCAAATTCTGTGTCTCCCTCTCTCTCTGCTCCTCCCTGCTCATGCTCTGTCTCTCTCTCTCTCTCTCTCTCTCTCTCTCTCTCTCTCAAAAATAAAGAAACCTTAAAAAAAATAGTGCATGTATTGACTTTGCTTAGGAAAAGAAAAAAAACCAGTTTTCTCAAAACCCAGCTAACATACTATTTGTTATCATGCTGCAGCCAACTTTGATACTTTGTTGGTCCCAACCACAGTAGGCATGGCTCAAAACATTTTGGAATTTTAGGGAAATGCTCTACTTGGCATGAGAGTAGTCAATTCTTTGAGGCAACCATTCAGAACCATGAGTTCAACTTTTCAACCTTTTTCCAGGTTAATACATATTAAATTGCTTATGGATTAAATCAGGGGTCAGAAGATTTGACCTTACAATTTTAGGAATGATAAGTGCCATCAAAGTGGGGACAACTCTTTCGTTTTATTTCTGTGTTTTTATTCCCTAGCAGATAGTAAATATTTGCTACATATTTAAGAACTGAATGAAAAAGAAATACCTGAGGGTTCTAGGTAGATTACAAAGGTATTATTGGCAATTTATAACACAGAAGAGTGTGATGACACTTATTTCATGAGTCTCTCCTCAAGGAGAGTTGGCTACATCTCTACAAGGCCGCTCTGTAAGGTAATGTGGAGGGTGGGGAAAGGAGACTGGGACCCACAGGTAGAATAAATAAGACTTGCTGAAATTTCTGTTGGTCTGGGTCCAGCTTTTTCTCTCTTATTTAGAAAACCAGTACATCTTAAGAGACTGAAGAGTAGTAAGTCATTGGTACAAATTGAAAAGACCTTCAAAATACATCTACTTCAGAGAATGACCAAGACTTTTATGACAGAGGTTTCACTTGTAATTCCATTTTGTGTAATTTATGTTTCACTCTTGGGATCTTCATTAGTCACAGGACTATGACCAATCTTCTGCCACCCCTGAAGATGTCAGAAGAGATGTCTACCTTTATTACTTCTTGATGCAGTTATGAAAGGAGCTGACTTCCTTCAGAGATTTTGCGTTTAATTTGGAACAAGCAGAAGTCTCTTAAAGTTGCATGTCATGATTTTTTTCACATGTGAAGTTTCTCACTTTCTATTTCTCTGTGCCAGATAGTTAAGGTTTCTCAAAGGCTTGTGACCTCAATAGTAAAATTCATGTTCCCAAATGTTATGCAGCTACTAATGGGAGGGCAGCCATTTTCACAGGGACTGTAAGCCTCAAAGAGGGGACATATGTTTAGAGAGAATGGGGGGTAGAGGGGTTTGAGGGAGAAGAACACACGCTTTGGCTTGGACAAGGTGGTAGGCAAGAAAAGAATTAGAACCTGTCTAAAAACATGCCATTAGTACACAGTGTACTGGAGACAGAAGTGGGTTGTCTTAAGGAGGGCTGTAAAGTAACAAACTTGACTTTTAAATTTCTACCTTTTTGGCAACCTCTTTGTGTTCCAAAGTCTACCAGAGTTGGTGCTCTGGTATACTGGAGCGTGCAATAGCTAACTGAATTGGACAAGTTTATGGGATGTGCTTTATCTCCTAGGTTTGCAACTGGGAAACAGCTCAGCATTATGGGTACCATAATTAATTCACTCATTTTCATTGTGTGAGGAACCCATTTGTGACATCCCCTTGACATTCCCTTTAGGCCCAGTAAGATCAGAAGGAAAGCCCTGGGAATATAACGTTCTGACTGGTTCTGCAGTTTACCTATTAACAGGCTATTAACAGGCTCTTAAAGAGTGTGGGGTCAGCAACTTGATGAGAGCAGCAACTTGTGGGGATACTCTTTAGAGACAGGTGCGTATAAGTAACCTTTTCTCACAGGTCAGCTTGGGGAGACCCTGCACCCTGCTCTGTTTGAGACCAGCATGTCTTGGTAGATGACATAGGTGGCATTCAGTATCACCACTCAGCACAAAGGTACTGATGGGAATATATTTTTAAAGACACAATTTTATTTCATTTATTTATTTTTCATTTTTGAATATAATTTATTGGCAAATTGGCTAACATACAGTGTGTAAAGTGTGCTCTTGATTTTTGGGGTAGATTCCCATGGTTCATCACTTACAGACAACACCCAGTGCTCATCCCAAGTGCCCTCCTCAGTGCCCATCACCCATTTTTCCCCTCTCCCCCACCCCCCTATCCACCTTCAGTTTGCTCTCTGTATTTAAGAGTCTCTTATGGTTTACCTCCCTCCCTCCCTCTCTGTTTGTTACTATTTTTTCCCCTCTCTTCCCCCATGGTCTTCTGTTAAGTTTCTCAAGATCCACATCTGAGTGAAAAGATACGATATCTGTCCTTCTCTGACTGACTTATTTCACTCAGCATAATACCCTTCAGTTCCATCCACATTGTTGCAAATGGCATGATTTCATTCTTTCTCACTGCCAAGTAGCATTCCATTATATATATATAATTATATATATATATATATATATATATATATATATATATATATATATATATACATACACCACATCTTCTTTATCCATTAATCAGTCAATGGACATTTGGGCTCTTCCCATAATCTGGCTATTGTTGAAAGTGCTGTTATAAACATTGGGGTACATGTTCCCCTATGAATCAACACTCCTGTATCCTTTGAATAAATTCCTAGCAGTGCTATTGTTGAGTCTAGGGTAGTTCTATTTTTAATTTTTCTGGAAACTCCACACTGTTTTCCAGAGTGGCTACACCAGTTTGCATTCCCACCAACAGTGCAAGAGGGTTCCCATTTCTCCACATCCTCACCAGCATCTGTTGTTTCCTGAGTTGTTAATTTTAGCCACTCTAACCAGTATGAGGTGATATCTCAGTCTGTTTTTGATTTGTATTTCCCTGATGATGAATGATGTTGAGCATCTTTTCATGTGTCTGTTGGCTATGTGGATGTCTTCTTTGGAAAAGTGTTCACGTAAAGACAGAATTTTATACCTAATAAAAATATATACATCAGTATTTAAATTGTCCTAACAATTTTGGTATTTAAATTATTGCAATCAGTGTTTACATTTCAAGTACAAAGGCATTTAAGCCATCATGTCGTTTGAAGTCACTCTTCTTGTTTTTGTTTTATATATGTTTATTTTTGAGAGCGTGAGCAAGTGGGGGAGGGGCAGAGAGAGGGGGAGACACAGAATCCAAAGCAGGATCCAGGCTCTGAGCTGTCAGCACAGACAGAGCCTGACCCAGGCTTGAACTCATGAACTGCAAGATCACGACCTGAGACGAAGTCGGATGCTTAACTGACTGAGCCACTCAGGCATCCCTGAAATCACTCTTCTTAAAAAAAGCAGCTTAGAAGACCTCATCCGTCTTTAGTGGTTAGTGGGGGAGAAGGAACTTGAAGATGATGGCTTCGAAGGTTGACTCAAAGCAGACAGAGAGGTTAATCATTTGCTGTGATGAATTTGGAAAAGATGTGAAAATTTTGAATTATGTCCTTCAAATCTGGAAGCAGAATGCAGTGGTTTGTTTCTGAACATCTATCTCTGCATTTAGGGAAGATGAGTGAAAATGAATATTACTGTTTTAAATATTAATCAGTCAGAATTTCTGAAGTGGCTACTCTGTGTGGAGCATTGTGAAGTTACAGGGGAAGTTTATGATTTATACCTCTGTCCTGACAGAACACACAGCACAGCTGTAGGAACAAGATGAGGATACTTGAGTCAATTAGAGAGAGATGAAAACAATCTATGATTTAATCTATGATTAAAGGATCCATGGTATATTACACTCCAAATTACAGAGATATTCAGCTGAGAGGGATTAAAGGAACATGAAATAGTCGGGAAAGCAACAGGAAGGGGTGATGGTAGAAACAGGAAAATGTTACTTAACGATTAAATCCTTGATTAATGTAATTGCCCTAGAGTTACAATTATAAAACCCTTTCCGCAACATATAAGGCTCTTCATTATCTGGTCCTTATCATCCCTACAGCTTTAACATCCCCATCCACCCTCTTTACCCTCTATACTCCAACCATGTAAAATGATTTTTAGTTCCCTAAAGGCACCTGCACTTACCTGATTCTATCCGTGGCAGATTTGAGTCCTTTGACTAGAATGGCTGCTCCTTCTCTCTCTGATTCAGTTGAGAAGTTCCTTCTCCTCTTTCAAGGTCCAACTGAAATACTACTTTGGTAAAATTCTCTGAGGTCCCTTTGTCCTGGATATTTGCTGTTTCTTATGCTTCCACTGAACTTTGCTCAAAATTGTCTTATATCACATACAATGTCTTGACATTATTTGTTGTAATGCCTTCCTCCCTGACTGCTTCTGTGACAGCCCAGAGTGCAGGAAATCTGTGGTTGTTCTCCCCGTTCTGGGCATCTAGTTCCGAGAAATGTTGGTTGAATAAATCAGTGTGTGAATGTAAAAGAGGATTTTGAAAGTCACATCACCTGGTTAATTAAGATTGCTAATTCACTGAGCATTAAGTAAAGTTGCATGTTCCTTTTAACCCTTGTTATAAAAATATTTGCAGTAAAGGATTTGTCTCTTTTCCTGCATGACACACAATACAATGATTCATTTTGTTAAGCCTTCAAGATGTTGATTTGTTTCATTTTCAACATCAACTCTCTCACTTCGAATTTTCATGGAGGAAATGCCAAAGGATTGAGTTGAATTTCTACCAATATAAGCCATACCTGAAAGTTAATCTTTTGAGTAAATCCCTGACACCAGCTTCTTTTACTATGATTTATCTGTTTTTTTTTCCTAAAAGCTGAACATGAGGAAAATTTCTGTTTAATGAAAAATTCAAATCAAAATGTACCTGTCACAGGGATGAAAACACAGTGAATAACAATTACATGGAAAAGGATAAGGGATTCACTAAGTGCAGTTGATTTCTAATAGCAGGATTACCAGTCCTCTGTTGAAAGCACTATCAACCAGTTGCATTCGACCATTCATTTCTTATTTCAGGGATTCCATAGAAAGTAAAGTCAAAGGTCAATCTTGTACTCATCATTAACTGGAGGAACAAAACAAGGAAGGACCCCTGCTACTTGTCACCAATTTGCCTTTCAGACCCCTGTGTGTATTCCTTAAACACGGACTCAGTTTTCTGTCCCAGTCTCAAGCATCCATTTCTAGTTTAGTTGAATGGAAAGATGCATGAAAATTTGGATTGTGTTTGGTTTTGTCTCACAGAGTCTATGTCACTATGATCAAAGAACAAAATTAATATATGCACACATAAAGTACTATGCCCTGTTGATATGCAGATAGTTTTCAACATTCCCATGCCCCTGGACACATTTCAATCAGGTGATGGGTAACAAGCATAACACACACACACCACACCATACCACACGACTTTTTATTTCCTAAAAATATGTATTATGCAGTACGTGTTAGGCCCCTTTGTGAGTATTAGGACTAGGTTCTCTTCATCGTTGGACTCATCCTCAGTATAAGGCACCCAAGTGATTCTCAGTAAAATTTGTTAAATATTTAATGCAATTTTGTCTACACCCTTGAGAAACTTGTGGTCCTGTGAAAAAGCAAACAGAGCAGGCAAACTTCACACCAGGTGGCAATTGGATACAGTGGGAGCATATCTGATGGAGTGTCCAACCCTTTTTGGAGGGAGCAAGTAGGTGTTAGGAGTTGATGCTTATGCTAGGTTACAGGACTTTAGTGGAGAAGCAGATCTGTGTCAGGCACACAAGCCAAGGAGCAGCATTCCAGGTAAGGGGGCAGCTATGGATTTATGAAAAATTCTAGACAACCTTCCAATAGAGTCCAGGGCTACTGGCAAGGGTAGCTGTGAAATTTGGACCTTATTGGAATGTGGGAGATTTCTTTCCACATCCAGAGGGAAAATCAGCTGATGGAGTAAACTGGTTGCCGGAACCCCCTCAACACACTGAGAGTACTTCTGATGTCTCCCTGCAGACCTGGACAGAGGCCGGGCCAGCCCAGCACTGCCCCCCACCCCCTGTAACTCTCCTTCTTTCCAAATCACAAAATGAAATGGAGTTTTCTTCAAAGTGACAGCTAAATCTCAGCCCCTTGCCAGCTGCTGTACCAGTGCCGCTTAATTCTGTAATCCTTTTGCCCTCCATTCCTCGTTGTGGTTAGCAAATGCCAGGAAATGTTGGAGTGACAAGTGAGTTCTCTGTGCCTGACACCTCTGCTGGAAGACTTGATAAACTGCAAATCCCATCACAGTCATTTTTCAGGTGCAGGTTCGGAAACACGTCTAGGGAGGAACCAGCCCTGGGAGGTAAAATGCTTCCCCCTCCTTGTTGGCCTCCTTCCCCTGTCTTACATTTCTGTGAACTTGGCATGTTGCTGAGAGCTGTTTGCAAGGGAATCCTTCTGGGGACTATTTTCCTTTACTTCTTTAAAATGGAGTGACATAGCATCATATGTTTCGTTGTCTTGGCATGGATGGTACCCTCCCCCTGCCTGAAGCGGGAGGCTGAGACTGGACTAATGCTAAACTCCCAGAATAGCTAACAGTGTCACAGGACATCCTATGGCTCTTCTAAGTTTTTTTTTTTTTTAACGTTTATTTATTTTTGAGACAGAGAGAGACAGAGCATGAAAGGGGGAGGGTCAGAGAGAGGGAGACACAGAATCTGAAACAGGCTCCAGGCTCTGAGCTGTCAGCACAGAGCCCGACGCGGGGCTTGAACTCACGGACCGCGAGATCATGACCTGAGCTGAAGTCAGCCGCTTAACCGACTGAGGCATCCAGGCGCCCCCATCCTATGGCTCTTCTGAGTGCAGACACACATTGTGAGTGGCTGCAATTTCCCCCACAGTCCACACCCTCCAATGTAGTATCCACATGAGTTTTCTGTGCTGGGGAAACTTGGAAACCCATCCTCACATAATCCACTGTCCTCCTGTTTTTCACTCTGTTGAAATGGACATCTGAGTTTCTCTCTCTCTCTCTCTCTCTCCTCACTTTCTCTTTTCCTCCCTCCCTTCCTCCCTCTGTGTCTCTTTCTCTGGGGAACAGTATTAGTATTCTGTGGTACTCTCTTAAGCAAAACCTGAGAAAGGAATTAATCTGTCACTAAGAATGAATGTACTGGACAGTGATTTATGCAGATTCTGTACTCCAAGTGATGGCGTTCATTTCATCTGTACTTCTTACAGGCCTTCTCAGAGGCAATACACAAAATTGCATTTAAAATAATTTTGTAGCTGGGTGACCGTCTGGGCACTTCCTGGAGCTGGGCTACCCAGCTTTAGCCACCAGAGAAACCCAGCAGAAGGGCAGGCAGGTGGCTCGTGTGGGTGCGTAGGTTTTGAAATTTCCAAATCTGTGATCCCTTCGTACTCTACGCCTGATGAAGAAGCTGATCCACAAGTTCTCTGTGAGCTCAATTCCATCCACCCTTCCTCCCCTCAAGCCTGGACTCAGGAACGTCCCAGAGTCCCGTTGGCTGTTGCCCCTCTTTTCCACAGCCATCAGTGCTTTTCCACAGTCTCAGTGCTTTGAGATTCTGGTCATAACTGGGGAAAGATTCATTAGGGCTCGCGTTTCTTCTGGCTGGCTGGCTTCTGCACTGTTTTCTGGCAGCAAGGGTGGGAGCCTCCCTAGAGAGCTTATTTTCCTGAAACTCCTCCTGTAGTTTTACATACATAAGAGGGCTGGATGAGGTTGTGAGAAACAGCCTTGCTTTTGAACATTAATCTGAATCAAACTTCTAAATCTCTTGAAGTTCAAGCTATCAGCAGAAGAAACCCGAAGTAAACAAACCAGTCATGGCCCTCCTCCCCTACAACCGGGCCTCCCCATCTCCTGGCTCAAGACTGGGGCTCTTCCCAGGAGCCCAGAGGCTCTTGTGATCAGCTCTCACACTTGCCAACAGCCAGCAAGACGGAGGGGCCTTGCTCTTTCAGGCAGGCAGGTTTCTGCAGACGTTTCTTTTGACTCTTGTGCTTGTGATTACTAGTATTTTCCCTCACTCGCTCTGCTGTCTGGAGATCCATCTGGGATTTATCTCCATAATGAGAAAAGGGAGATAGGGAAACGCTGGGGCATTTTTCTCTGACTTAGATTATTTGTCATTTTGATATTCATTTTAAAAGATGCTTTTCAAATATTTAAATGTATGTGTGCTCACATCACAGTTCCTCAGGATGAATTGTAGATGACACAATCACTGCTTTATCTCTCTCATGCTCTAGGCCTCTCTCCTGAATTAGCGACAACAGTGACTTGGCCAGAATAAAGGGTAGGTGAGGAAGAATGTGAACTCTGGTCTCTCTGAATAGTGGTTTTTCTCTTACTCCTTCAAAGTTCCCAACTTCAGCGTATCAGCTGCTTTACTTGCCATCTCTCAGAGGCCCTGAACATTCTGGAACCAAGTGGCAAAGGGACGCAACTTAAACGTTATTATTCTAAGTATCCTCTGTGTCCCTCTCCCCCATGTAGATGCACACTTCAGAAAATAGGAGGAGCTAAATAAGGTTCTCTCTCCACATGTCCAAATTCTGGTTAAAGATAGAACAGATATAAAAGAGAATAAGCCCCATTTATAAGCAGACTCCCACTTTATTGATAGTGGATCAGTGAGAGCATGTATAGGTTTAGCTGTGCAGACAATGGACAGAGTTTGAAATGCAGGATGTTAAAAGGTCCAAGACCAATTATTCTAAGATTGGCGCTTCTCTGTAGAAGAGCAGAAAAGAAGATAAAGACTCCACGTGACTAAAAGCACATAGGCTGATTCGGGAGTAAATGAGCACTGGAATCTTAAAAAAGCGGTTTCATAGAAAGGAATGTCACTTTTTTCCCTAATGATATTTGTCGAGTGCCTATGATGTGCCTGCACCTGTGCTGGGTACTGTGGTTACACTGGAAAATAAAAATGAGACTGCAGTGTAAACAGATTTTAACTCGAGTAGAAGTGAGGAGATGAGCAATAGCAAAAATACGTGGATCAGGAATGAAGGGAGTCACATCCTGGTGGCCACTGGCAATGGGACCAAAGAGAGCAGAGTGGACAATGTCAGCTACTTTAAAACTCTAACAAAAGATGCACTCTTTCTCACCAATCCATGGTGGCTCCAGAAAGGATAACCCTGCTTAATCCTTTGTCACGGCACTAAAAGGGGTCAATTTAGGGCAAGATAATGGAGGTCTCGTGACCTCCATTATTAGAGAGTCAAACTCTGAGCAGAAAATTACAGATGTCTCCCATACAAATGTCATATTTCCCAGAAGAAGTTTAGCTTTCTGGAAATCAAAGAAATACCAAGATCATAGAAATTCCATAGAAATATCACTTCTCCTGTCAATCAAATTGAGTAACTATTCACTTAATGTTTACTTTGTGCAAGGTGCTATGTTCAGTGCTAAGGCATTATGGTGGCTGCAATGACTTTAAAATATCAACTTCATTAGCAGTCTTTGGTGGCAACTCATCAATCTCTATCTTCATCCTGATTTCCCATACCTACTCTATTCAAACAATGGGCAATATGTGTCTAATCAGCTGCATGCTCAACTCTATGTATGTAGGCCACAAAAAATATAGACAGTGTGGTTTCTGCACTCATGGTGACTACCATACATCTCAGGAGATAGGAGAGTGTTACAGATTAAAACTACAGAACTATCAGGACAGCATATAACTCAATTCTGAACTGTGTAGTACAGCCTAGAGTTGACTGGACATTCAAAACTTTAAAGATGTATAGAAACAGCATTATGAACAGAGGCACAGAGGATGGGTGATGTGAAAGAGGGCATATGCAAAATATGCCCCTGATTCAGTTTTGCTTCTCTGCCATTCTAAATCTGGCTTGTTGGATTTTTCAAAAACTAGCCCAAGACTTTATAAGCCTTTCCTAAAAACGTTAGCCATCATGTATCTATTAGAGTCTGAATTTTTTGAAGACATTTTGTCTCTGAGCCTTTATTTTTACATCCCTTACTGTCTATTGCATAGGACTTGGTACGTGGAAGGCATTCAATAATACTTGATGGATGAGTGATTTATGTTGCTGTATATGCCACAAAGCCGTTCAAGAATGATTGCCTAATAATTGCTTTCTTGAATAGAATCGAAAAATCACTGGATTACTTCCCTGTATCATGAGTTTGGTAATAGTGAAAGGATCAGTCTTGTGTGCAGGGTTTGGGAATAGAACATGGTGTTCACAGATCTAAGAGGGACTACCAAAAGTTGAAGAGATTTGAAGAGGCACTGCATGCTTTCCCTGGTAAAGCAGTGGAGGTCAAGAAGGCAGCTTGTATTTTAGGAGTATGTCTTAGGTGAAGGTGGTGCTGCTCTGAGTTCTTTGCTCAGATATGGTGGTGTTTTCATTTTCAGGTAGCCGCCCCCATTGGTAATTCTGGGAGTTGTCCTACATCATATTTTGTGTATCCTGTTTCCTATACCATACATCGTATATCATATATATCATGTATTTTGGTTATACTGTCTGACTTTGCCCTAGAGATGGCACCCTTATTTCCATACCTTCTCTAAAGACTTTGACTCATTAGAATTTCCAGGTTAATAATAGGGAAATCTGTGTGCTTTCAATAGTCCTTTGACTGTTAATGAGTTAAGTTGTCTAGACTTCCTTTCTTCAACCACTTATAACACTCTTGGGTGCACCAAAAAGAATAGCATGCCTACTATTTTGTATTTTGCATCTTCCAAAAACTCTTAATCTCCACTCACACGGAAGGCATGTCCTGGGAGCACTGTCATCCTTGAAGCTTGACACAGCTTTTCAGTTTTCCTTTGTCTGAGCTGCTAGAGTGCATAGGAACTCAAAAAACTCCTAGTGATTCTCAAGATCGGGGATGCTTTTGGCATTTATGGCATGCCAATTCTTTGTGCAAAACTGCCCCCCCCCCCGCCATTGCAGGACATCTGGCACTTCTCATCACTAAAAACCAATAGAAACCTTAGTTACTGTGATAATGAGAAATGCCCCACACATTTCTAAACATTCCCAGCAAGTGGTACTAATTCTTGTTTAAAACACTGCAATGACTGAGACTCTTATTGGAAGGACTGAACAATGTTTCCATTCTTTCTAGTGGCTAATATTGGTGATAGAATTCCATCCCCTAGGACGCACCATATAGTTGCTTTGCATCTACAGGTACAAAGAGTAATAGAACATTTTCAAGCACACTATAGTCCTTCTCAGACAATTCAGAGAGGCAATGTGGGGAGCCATGCCAACAGACACAGATGGGGAGGAACGCCAGCCTTGTCATACTGATTTACCAATTACACATTGTCTTCAGTCTACCCTTTACTGTATTCAATCTGGTTTCCTAACCCCCTAAGCACAGTGTTTGTTTTTCTGCCACATCTTTATTATCCTGGATTTATTCTATTCCTGGAAATGTTAAAACCTCTAAACTCCTGTGGGAAGATGCAGAACCAGAGAGATTTGTACAATTAACTGACACAGTTTAGAATGTTTCAAAAGGCTTGGAAATATTAGTGTTATTGTTACTAATAACATTTATTGCATGTAGGGATGTGCATTAAAATATTTGTAACAACTTGATATTGTGGAAAGACAGGGGCTCAGGAATCCTAAGTCTCTTGCTCTTGAGTTCTGGGTCCTGCCACCAACTAGTTGGGTAACCTTGGACAAGTCACTTCTCTGGGCTTCAATTTTCCCATGGGAAAAAATAGGGGACTGGACTTTGGGAAATTCAAGTATGTAATTCTATTACTGTTGAAAAAAATATATATATACATATACATATATATATATATATATATATATATATATATATATATATATATGGCATTCTGATGAATTAAAAAAAGTTAAAAGCATAATTTTATAGCACTAACATTGTCAAGCCTTTTGAAATGGATCCTATGCCATTAACATAAAAATTGCCCATCATTTTATTTCTCCATTCCTGACACCCCAGAATAAGTAAAATGGACCGTGTTGCCTGAGTCTAGGACCAAGTTTTATGTGAATGCATGTCCAGAGATTGAAATTGTGGTTGTGTGTTGCACACACAACATGGTGTGGTCTCCTAATTAAGTCACATTGTTAGCAATAGGGCTTGAGAAAGATCCTATTTTATACATTTGTTTGCCATTCTTTTAATCTATTGCATATTAAGCACTATGGATTAAAAAAAAAAAGATGAAGACAGAGGGATTAAGATTCAGGGAGCTCCCAGTCTGTGAAGAGAGCATGTACACATCGATGCATGTAAAGAGATAAGTCAGATCTGATATGTGCAGTGCTAGAGCTGGGATTTGAGTGTCATGGCGGCACTGAGGAATGTGAGCCATCATAACTATGGGTGGTGAAGTCTGGGACTGCTACCTAGAGAGGTAATGTGGATAAATGATAGGGTAGGGCTTTAACTGACTTCTAATTGAACTCACACCTCCTTTTTGGAGTTCTCTTTTTTATTTCCTTGCTCTTCACCTGATACTCTCCCTTTTTGGTGACAGAATGTTCAAGAAAATTGATGCTGGTAGCTTCTTTTGTTTCATCTTCATTAATGAAGACCCCTTCATTAGCTTCTGTACAAAGATGACACCACCAGCAGCATACATTGTGGATATAGCCAATGAATTCATTGTCATAATTTGCATCGATATGTTTAATAATCTCTTGTTATTCAGAAACCTGTGGTTCAGATTTTACTGCTGCTTGTTCTTGAATCAAAACCACTGGTTCTTTAGGTATGTCCTATGTATGTGATTCTGTAAGTGTAATAATTCAAACAATTCAGAATGTTTCAAAATACTTTGTATTATATAGTGATATATATGGATATGCCATACTTTAAGATAGGAGGACGGAGGGCAAGACTCTGAAGAGATGTGATTTAGGTCTTTGTCTCTCTCTGTCTCTCTCTTATATAACATAAATACACACACACACACACACACACACACACACACGCATGCACACACGTATTTTGTATTCAATTTTAGGTTCCCAAACTTCCTGAAGCTCACCATGAATCTTAGCTTACCTGATTAAGTCCTTTAAGGAAAGAAGTTCATGGAAGACATCTTTCCCAAGCTCATTAGAGAATGAAGTCCCTGTGGCCACCACATTTTCTCTTCCCCCACACACCCTTGTCGCTGCCCTCAGGCAATCTGCTGCCCCTCAGCCCAGCCATCTGTTCTTAGCAATGAGAGAGCAGTGTGGTAGCCATAAATCCTGGCAGACGTTGTAGTCTGGCGGTGTGAATGACAGCGTGCAGTATGGAGCCTTTGGCAAAGGTTGAAGCTGTGGCTACAAATCCAAAGACTGTAAACCAGAAGATGGAGTAGAATGAAGTGCCTGGATTTTTCTTTAACCACCAGGTGATATTTCCAGAAGCAACAATGCATCTTTGTCAGTGACTGCTGTGAGTTATCTTCTTAGAAAAATAAGTGCAGTAGATCCTAATTCTTTCAATTTGTTTCAACATTTCTTATTCCTCCTTCAAATTAGTTTATTGTTTAACTTAAAATGTGTTGATACAGCCTTGCAAAAATAGCTGTTCCTTTTTTTTTTCTTTTGGCAGGAGAGGGAGACCCTTTTATGATTAAGTGGCCCCCAAATCATTTCAATCAACACATTCAATTCAATGATTTTGGATCCCAACTAAATGCTCTTGAAGAATGAAAGCCAGTTATTTTTAAATCACTCTTTTACATACTTACTTATTTTTTTGGTCAACTTGGTAACTAAATAAAACTGAATAGCCAATAAACATGTAAAGCTGTTACTGTTAATAACATAGGTTTCTTTACTGCAATGAGTGTGCAGGCTGTGCAGGTCAGAGCGGATGCTCTAGGGAATGTTATTGGTCAGTGACAGAAGTTAAAGCTGAAGAGAAAGGATGGGACCAGATCATAGGGGATGTTAAATGACATATATTTAAAATATATTTTGAAGGCCAACAAGAATAAAAAAAGGTGTAGCGGAGACAGATTCATTCTTAGGATGATATATACCTTATAACAAGTTTAAGTTTCAATCAATATTTTAAAAGTCTTTTGTGGCTCTCTAAAGAAAGACTCCATGTAAGTGCCAAATGATAACCAAAATTAGATGTTTATTGGCAAGCCTTAAAATGTGGAGGAGCCAGAATGACATACAGGCTATAGACACACAGCACATGATGTGCTTTTTATACTTCAAGAGGCCATGGCACTTTTTTGACATTTCACAGGGGGCTCTATCTTACCACCTTGGCCCAATGTATTAGCAATTTTTGTCTTAACCAAATGTTAAATAAAGAAGCATGTGGGTGGGAGTTGTTTCCTGTATTTTCTATGGATGTATATACTAGAGGCTGGATATACTAGGGTTGGAAGTGTGTATGCAATTTGAAATATCGAGATGAAAATCTGAGTATACAGTAAACCAGGTGAATCATTACGGATATTTATGTAGTTTGCACTGTATAGTTGCGATATTTTCTGAATTTTTCACTTTATATTAGGTATTTTGCTGATATTATTAAGATAGCATTTTTCCTACTTTCAGCCCCCTCCCATCTAAATCTAGAGTATTTCATCACTGTGTTTAAATTTTAATTTTAAGTACATATTAGAGAACGTGGCATGTTTTAGATAAATTTAGTTATTTTTCCTCCAACCTGTCTATTGAGATTTCTACACACTTTTCTAATGATAATAATCTCATAAAGTAGTGGTTTCTTCATTAGACTATGCTCATTAAAAGAATCAAATCTCAACTTGAATCACTCATAGTGTTTATTGAATATTTAAGGCATTTAAGATGGTGTTTTAAGAACTTTACAAGTATAGCTCTACTTCAGGAGCAGTGCCCTAATGGCAGCCACAGACAATGATAGCAGTGAATCAGTGAACGTGAATCCTGGGACTTGGATGGTGGAACTGTTTCCAAATTGTGTGTTCCCAAACCAAAGTTCATTTCCTAATCCATAAAATGGAAAGGATAACATCTGTTGCTTCTTGAGGAACCAATAAGGTCATACAATGAAAAAAGGATGAAAACTATTAAGGTCCTTTCTAAACTTTTTAAGTAACATTTATATAATGTGTGTGTGTGTGTGTGTGTGTGTGTGTGTGTGTGTGTGTGTGTGTATGCACATGCACATGTATATTATTTATAACATGCATGTCCATCATAGTTATGCATAGTTTAATAATACCTATATAAAAAATCAAGTGAATGAGTTCATACCCTCCCATTTCCCTTTGATCTGCATGCTTAACCAAGTACTTTGAGTCTTAGTATTTTAAAAGCAGTTCCCTAAAGGAGAGTTCATGTGAGTGCCAAATAGTAATTATAATTAGATGCTCACACCAAGTGACTAGAATGCCAGCATGTTAAAATACAGAATGGCCCCAGACATTAAAGTTACTACACTGTTTATTTTTATTATTAATTGCAAGTGCTGAATTATATTCAATAAGAGAGCCAAGAGGCAAACAAGTTTTTCAGTGTTGAGGTACAAGTGATTTAACAAATTCCTAAGGGAAATTGACATCTTAATGATGTGTCAGAGAGCCACAATAGTAATATTGCCTTCCATCACAATCTATATTCTTCTATTTCTAGAGCACTTTGCACTTGTTTTTACACTGGCAGTGATTAAAATATTTCCTCAAGGTATGTTTATAGTTCCCTCACATGCCCATTGCATCATACATACTTTGAGAGCTGTGACATTTGTATAGTGGGTGGCACATGATGGGCACATAGTTGATTTATAGACATGTATTGAAGTAACATTTTTTCTAATTTTTTTTAATGTTTAATTATTTTGAGAGAGAGAGAGAGAGAGACAGAGTGTGAGCTGGGGATAGACAGAGAGGGAGACACAGAATCTGAAGCATGCTCCAGGCTCTGAGCTATCGGTACAGAGCCCGACGTGGGGCTCGGACCCAGGAACCGTGTGATTATGACTGAGCCAAGTCGGATGCTCAACCCTCTGAGCCACCCAGGTGCCCCGATTTAGGTAACATTCTTTATCCTTTGCAGCATGCATTTATGTATATAATCTCATTTCTATTTTCCCAACGGCTTTGTAGGTGGCCATTTTCTCCTCAGGTGACTTTGTCAAGGAATCTCCGCCGGCAGCTGGTAGAACCATAACTTCTGTTTCTTAGTCTAATGCATTCATTACTGGCAAATCTCACCTCTGTGACTCTGTGCTGTCTGAATTCTTGAGCTCTGACTAAAAGGTATTCCTGCTGGGCAAGGGCAGGCATCTTTTCTATTTTACCATTCCTCTGCAGTGTTGGCCCACCCTTTTCTGCTCATCATGTTAGGGCTAGAATTGCTGAGATGTGAAATGAAATCTATGGCAATTTATTACTGTTTATGAGAGACTCTGTGACATGGCTGAGTCGACTTGCCTTCTACTATCCTGTATAGGAGATATGAGAGGATCGGCAGATAGATTAATTTAAGGCAGCTTTTGCTGACACTGGTTACTTCTAAATGGATAATCATTTATCAGTAAATTACTTTTTTCTGAGCCAGGTAATTTCTGATCAACATGTTCATTCTCATTCCTTTTCCCTCCCCTTTCATCCCCTCCACCCCTACCTGTCTTTCTCTTTTTGTCTCACCACGTGCACACACACAAACCCACACACGTGCACATGCATGCACCCATGCACACTCACCAATACTATGCCTTCCAAAGTCAGCTTTAGTTGAGACCTCAGCATGTTAATATTTTTTTTTATTTGCTAAACCAAAGTCAAAATTGATGGCAAATGATCAAAATAGGGAGCGGCTACAGTGCCGATTATAAGGAGGGGATGGGTACTACGTAAAGATAAATTAGTCTCTGATACTGGAGTAATCAAAATAGGTTTAGAACTTCACTAGCACTTTAGTATTCTAGCAGACCGTGAAAAATGGGTAAAACTAGATCTTGGATGTCATTATCAAACAGTAGGCTTTATGAGTGCCTTGACACCCACCCACATAATGATGAACAAGTCTGTTAAACTAACACCCCTCCTGTCTGAGAGCTTACCTCATAAATGTAGGGTATCGTACAGTTGGAACAGGTTTGGTTTATTTACAAAAAACTCTGGGAAGGAAATGATAGCAAAGAATCCAAGGCTTTTACAAATCTGACATGAAATGCTAAGCTGTGGGCTTAGAGAGGCAGGAGAAAGAAAGAATAAAAAAAATTTAGATAGAAAACTACGTTACAGAAAGATTTAAGTGAAACTATAACTTTGGAATTTTGTTAACTCAGGGTTGCCAGAAACCAATGCCAACTCATAGTTAAGATCCTCAAAACTGAGATCCCCAATGATACAACTAGGTCTGACTTTTTTGACAGATTTGTTTTCCAGGACAAAACAATCTTATTCCTGTACTATGACATCATAAGTATAGGGTATTCCATTTTCGTGAACTAAATTGCCATTAACTAGAGTATTCTCTCTTTTTCTTTATGTCAATGTGTCACATAACATGAATGTAAAACTTTCCCCTGAACTAAATCTGCAGGTCAAAACTGCTTTACCTGTTGATGAGATTTTAGGAGGAAAGGGGCACTGGCTAATTCACCAGGACCAGGCAGTAGAGATCAGAAAGCTGTGTTGGGCGTGTGGTAATTTGGCTACAGAATGGCTGAGATTGCCGAGTGCCGATTTGAGCAAAGAGAAGAAAAGGAGTTGATAGGGGATTTTATTTTACTGCCTTGAACATTTGAAGTAACTTGTGTTTGGGATGTGAGCAGCTATCTATTAAATGTCTATCTTGTCTCCATTTGCCATTCATTTAGGTCATTGGTGACGGGGAATAAAAATACCAACAGATCATTTTTGTTCCTCCGTATGCATGGTCTGCTCTTTATTATTAATGAGTACAACATACCGTTACTGGGCTGCAGATTCCTTGTGGGGAAAGGTCTGTACACTGCAGATTCCTTGTGGGGGAAACCTAATACAGTGTCTCACGCCCCCCATAAGCGTGTTCCCTGTGAATCCCCGAGGGACTGATTTCATGACTAAAGGCAGGTTGTATGCAAAGGAATTGCCATGCTCACATTTTAGTTGATGGGAACCCTGAAGAACAGAGTGATACACACACTTTAAGAGCCAGATTGTCATTGGAGATAAGACTACGGGGGTGGGGGGAAGCAAAGTGGGAATCAAATCATAAATGAAAGCACTGCTGTGGAGACCTGGCTTTGGAAACAAAGGGAGCTTTTGTTGATGTTCCCCGTACAAGTGCATATGCTTCGAGGCAACCGGTAGTCATTCAGTGTGTTTAGTGTTCAGTTTTACATCCTCAGCCATCCCCTCTTCCTCCACTGTAGGCATCTGTGCTGAGCATATTCCTTAACACCCTCCCCCCAGGCCTGCCTACTCTCTCTTTTTTCCCATCAATATCTTTTCTAATACCCGCTGTCAGAGCCACTAAAAACTGCGAGGTTTGTTTCTTGACAAATGTCCCATTTTCACAGGCAGTTGAACTGAACTGCAGCTTGTGCTCCGTTCAAACATGTCAATAAACATTATTGCAAAGACGTAGAAGCAATAATGGGAATGTATAAAACTCACCTTTATTGCTTCTTGCCGTGAATTCACACGCTTCTCTAAGCAGCTTTCACTCCCTCAAGAAGAAGCTGCAGGAAATCTGTTTTGGGTTGTGGGGGCCAAAGATACTGATTTGGTTATAGTCTTCCCTGGAGACTGGAAGCACAAGGTAGCAGCACCCACCAACTCCAACGCATGCACGCTATTTCATTTCATTACAGTCTTTTATGAATAATGCCTCTTGTCACAGGTGGGACCAGGGTCTTGCAGGGTGGAACATGTGATATCACAGAACAGCAACACTCATGAGTAAAGATCCCAAGCTTGGTGATCCTCTAAACCCAGCTTTCCATGATTGTAAATCTGCAGTGACAGTACAATTGTATGGGGGAATATAAACATGGAGGATTGTAAAACAAAGAGACTGGCCACAGCAGTTGCTAGAAGGACTTGACCCTGAGGTACCCTACCCTAAAACTGGGGAACTGGGGCCCATAATTGCTTGGGTTGTTAAGATATGTTTGAGGCAGGTGCTAGTCTGAAAAGCGTGTCTTTGTGGATAGACTGTTGGGATGAGCATTGATATATCTCTTGGGGTGGGGCATGTCTAGGATTAGTATGTCTTGTAGTAAAATGCCCCAGAAGGGTCTCAGAGTAAGGTTATCATCCTGTAGCAATGGGTTCCACAAAAAAGAGATAGTCCCTGGAAAAAGGCCTGCCTACATTTGTAGACATCTAAATCTGCAGATGATAGAGTTGAGGCAAAGAGACCTCTCTGAGAGTGTCCAGGTCAATTTCTTCCTTCCTAGTCATGTGTGAGTTCCATTATGGATGCTGCATCGTTAAGATGTCCTTCACTGCTTCACTGCAGGAACTTTGAGATCATTTAACACTAATGCCAACCGTAGCACTGCCACTTGTTTCTTCTTTCTCCTTTCTCCTTTTCAGAGCCAATAATAGCACTTGGAGTCATATTGATTTCACTTATCAGCTGCTAATACATCAAATAATTTTTGGAATTTTGTAGTAATAGTCAAGAGGCATATGTTATATACCATTGTTGGCTAGGATTAGTTTTGAAGTGGAAAGTGATACATACCTTAAAAAGAAAACATTTTAAAAAGAAAAACATTCTCAAAATAATCTATGTTTCTTCTGGTAAGGTTACAATATTATTAAGGTAGACTGAATAATAGATACAGTATATATTAACTTCACTGGCAATTTTGATTCTATAAGGCATGCTTCCCATATGGTATACACTTGATTATTAGTTCAGACTACCAATATTTACTGAATACCTGTTAAGTGCGAAAACATGTTAGGTACTAGGCTGTTTTAGAAAATTAGTTAGAATAGGGAATATTCTTTTCCCTTTTCTCAAATTCATTAATTATTTTTAATCACAGTGAACACATTCAGAAATGAGAAGCAGAATTCAGTCACAAGGGCATTTTCAATGAAGTGCCTTTTATTTTCTATTCAAGATAAGATTAAATAATAATCTGATTATTCCTGCAGTGGTGTCTTGGCGCTTTTTGCACAATTTATTTTGTTTCATAAGTCCAGGCAATAGAGAACTTCGACCTGATCCTAGGAGAGATGGACTTCCAGAAGGAAATGCCCGGAGAAGAGGAAAGTGTCGTATATTTAAGGGACTGAATAAAGGTTAACATGTCCACAGTATGCCTATGTAGAGGGCCAGGAATGGGGGAGGTATGACAAAACCGTTAACTCTGGGAAGAAGACTCCATCATGGATCATACCATGGAAGTCTGATCAGAAATCAGTTCTCAAGCATGTCAATATAATTTCGGGATGATGATGTCAATGAATTTAAAGCATGCTTCTATATTAAAAACAAAATGTATGCACATAAATATATTAGAAAAAAAATTCATCACTTTCTGAGTTCTTATATTTTCTTTCCTCCACATCAGCTCTTTGTCTTTTTCCCAATTTTCTTAACAGCCAAAGCTATAGTCACAGTTGATTCTTGTAAACCAGTGAAGATTAGAAGGCAAGCCCTGGGATTTCCTGGTACCAGGAAAGCTTGTGCTGGACAGGACCACCAGTCAAGCAACTGATGTCCTTTTCATCTGCTGTGATTCTATGTAGACTTTCTAATATAGATCTGGATGCATTTGGCATTTGAAATAAAGTCAGCTGTAGCTGAGCCCTGCCAGGTCTTATGATAAGAAGAGAACTAGTTGTGACTAGATTTTAGGAAATCAGATGGATAAGGTGGAAAACAATGGAATATCTATATTTATGCCATTAGTAGTATAAAATATTGATATGGCTCTTGAAAGAGATGTTTTTGAAACTCAGTCTCCTGGTTTAAAGTTTATTGTAGCTGCTATTGTTACTCCTCCTCCTCCTGCTCCTGCTCCTGCTCCTGCTCCTGCTCCTGCTCCTGCTCCTGGACAGTGGTTTATATTTTTACCTAAACTCTCAGATTTCAGAGAGGACTTAAGAATGCAATCCTGGAGCCTTAAGTCTTAAGTAATAGTTTTGTCCACTCACAAGAGATAAGTATCGTAGAGGATAAAAGAAACATGTAAAGAAAAAAGACTTCAGTGTCCTACATTATAATCTTTTCAATTTCTCAGGAATCCATTCCTCTGGTCATGGTGGGACTTTTCTTACTGTTCTTGATCTCTGAAGTTTGTCCATAAGACTGTGGCCATATCAGATATTTAAGTTGTAGTTGGTCTGGGTCATGGTAGCTTATTTATGTAATCATGTCACATGAAGGGAATCTTGATATATTAGCCCCTTAATTTTTCATGGCATTAAGATAGCCCCCATTGGTTTGGATCAACTGAATGTTAAGATTTCACAATGTTCCCACATGAAAATCTCTTTATAAACGTGGCCACTTTATCTTTCATTTTGACTGTAGAATTTTGCTAGGATGCTCAGAGAGTTTCTCTGACAAAGACCTGTACAGCCTCTAGCTCCAATGCTCTGGCAACACAGAAGGATATAGCAGAAGGAATATAGTACAGATACTGATACAAAAAGAAGGCCTCCTTCTCCAGCTGTAATCCTAAATGAAACATCACTCATGAGATACATGAATAGAGTAGTTCTTATATGGTGCAAGTGTGTATGTGAGAGAAGGAGAAAAGGAGAGGGAGAAGGTAGGAGGGATGAAGAGAGCAAAAGAGGAAGGGAAGGGCAGTAGAGGGGAAGAGAAGGAAAGGGAGTCAGAGGGAAGAGGAGGGGAGGGAAGCAGAAGGGAATGAAAGAAGGGGAGGAAAGGAGAGGATGTTGCTGTTGGAGAATTAAAGGAGATGCTTTCCCTAGTGATTGTAGAAGTGAATTTGTTATTGCTCTGGAAAATTCTTTCCTTTGGTTATCAAATATCACATTTACAAAGAGTAGTTTCATCTTTGTCATATGATATACTAGAGACATCAGATTTTCATGAGCAATTTTTTACAATATGATTTTTTGAATTAATGTTTTATTTATTTTTAACTTTATATCCAAATTAGCATATAGTGCAACGATGATTTCAGGAGTACATTCCTTAGTGCCCCTTACCCATTAAGCCTACCCACCCTCCCACAACCCCTCCAGTAAACCTCAGTTTGTTCTCCATATTTATGAGACTCTTTGTTTTGTCTCCCTCCCTGTTTTTATATTATTTTTCTTTCCCTTCCCTTATATTCATCTGTTTTGTCTCTTAAATCCTCATAAGAGTGAAGTCATATGATTTTTGTCTTTCTCTAATTTCACTTAGCATAATATCCTCCAGTTCCATCCATGTAGCTGCAAATGGCAAGATTTCATTCTTTTTGATTGCCTAGTAATACTCCATTGTATATACATATACCACATTTTCTTTATCCATTCATCCATTGAGGGACATTTGGGCTCTTTCCATACTTCGGCTATTGTTGATAGTGCTGCTATAAATATGGGGGTGCATGTGTCCCTTCGAAACAGCACACCTGTATCCCGTGGATAAATTCCTAGTAGTGCAATTGCTGGGTGATAGGGTAGTTCTATTTTTAGTTTTTTGAGGAACCTCCATACTGTTTTCCAGAGTGGCTGCACCAGCTTTCATTCCCACCAGCAATGCAAAAGAGATCTCCATATCCTCACCAACATCTGTTGTTGCCTGAGTTATTAATGTTAGCCATTCTGACACGTGTAAGTTGGTATCTTATTGTGGTTTTGATTTATATTTCCCTGATAATGAGTGGTTTGAGCATTTTTTGTGTGTCTGTTTGCCATCTGGATGTCTTCTTTGGAGAAGTGTCTATTCATGTCTTTCGTCCATTTCTTCACTGGATTCTTTGTTTTTTGGGTGTTGAGTTTGATAAGTTCTTTATAGATTTGGATACTAACCCTTTATCTGATAGGTCATTTGTAAATATCTTCTCCCATTCCGTCCGTTGCCTTTTGGTTTTGCTGATTGTTTTCTTCGCTGTGCAGAAGCTTTTTATTTTGATGAGGTCCCAGTAGTTCATTTTTGCTTTTGTTTCCCTTGCCTCTGAAGACGTGTTGAGTAAGAAGTTGCTGTGGCCAAGATCAAAGAGTTTTTTGCCTGCTTTCTCCTTGAGGATTTTGATGGCTTCCTGTCTTATATTCAGGTCCTGTAACCATTTTGAGTTTATTTTTGTGAATGGTGTAAGAAAGTGGTCCAGGTTTATTCTTCTGCATGTTGCTGTCCAGTTTTCCCAGTACCACTTGCTGAAGAGACTGTCTTTATTCCATTGGATATTCTTTCCTGCTTTGTCAAAGATTAGTTGGCCATACGTTTGTGGGTCCATTTCTGGGTTCTCTATTCTATTCCATTGATATGAGTGTCTCTTCTTGTGCCAGTACTATACTGTCTTGATGATTAAAGCTTTGTAGTATAGCTTGAAGTCTGGGATTGTGATGCCTCCTGCTTTGGTTTTATTTTTCAAGATTGCTTTGGCTATTCGAGGTCTTTTCTGGTTCCATACAAATTTTAGGATTATTTGTTCTAGCTCTGTGAAGAATGCTGGTGTTATTTTGATAGGGATTGCATTGAATATGTAGATTGCTTTGGGTAGTATTGACATTTTAACAATATTTGTTCTTCCTATCCAGGAGCATGGAATCTTTTTCCATTTTTTTTGTGTCTTCTTCAATTTATTTCATAAGCTTTCTATAATTTTCAGTGTATAGATTTTTCACCTCTTTGGTTAGATTTATTCCTAGGTATTTTATGGTTTTTGGTGCAACTGTAAATGGGATCCATTCCTTGATTTCTCTTTCTGTTGCTTCATTGTTGGTGTATAGGAATGCAACTGATTTCTGTGCGTTGACTTTATATCCTGCAACTTTGATGAATTCATGAATCAGTTCTAGCAGTGTTTTGGTGGAATCTTTTGAGTTTTCCATATAGAGTACCATGTCATCTGCGAAGAGTGAAAGTTTGACCTCCTCCTGGCCGATTTGGATGCCTTTTATTTCTTTGTGTTGTCTGATTGCAGAAGCTAAGACTTCCAATACTATGTTGAATAACAGTGGTGACAGTGGACATCCCTGTCTTGTTCCTGACCTTAGGGGGAAAGCTGTCAGGTTTTCCCCATTGAGGATGATATTAGCATTGGGTCATTCATACATGGCTTTTATGATGTCGAGGTATGCTCCTTCTATCCCTACTTTCTTGAGGGTTTTTATCAAGAAAGGATGCTGTATTTTGTCAAATGCTTTCTCTGCATCTAGTGAGAGGATCATATGGTTCTGTCCTTTCTTTTATTGATGTGATGAATCACGTTAATTGTTTTGCGGATATTCAACCAGCCCTGTATCCCAGGTATAAATCCCACTTGGTTGTGGTGAATAATTTTTTTAATATATTGTTGGATCTGGTTGGCTAATATCTTGTTGAGGATTTTTGCATCCATATTCATCAGGGAAATTGGTCTTTAGTTCTCCTTTTTAGTGGTGTCTTGTCTGGTTTTAGAATCAAGCTAATGCTGGCTTTACAGAAAGCATTTGGAAGTTTTCCTTCCATTTCTATTTTTTGGAACAGCCTCAAGAGAATAGGTGTTAACTCTACCTTAAATGTTTGGGAGAATTCCCCTGGAAAGCTGTCTGGCCCTGGACTCTTGTTTTTTGGCAGATTTTTGATTACTAATTCGATTTCCTTACTGGTTATGGGTCTGTTCAAATATTCTATTTCTTCCTGTTTCAGTTTTGGTAGTGTATATGTTCCTAGGAATTTGTCCATTTTTTCCAGATTGCCCATTTTATTGGCATATAATTGCTCCTAATATTCTCTTATTATTGTTTTTATTTCTGCTGTGTTGGTTGTGATCTCTCCTCTTTCATCGTTGATTTTATTTATTTGGATTCTTTCCTTTTTCTTTTTGATCAAACTGGCTAGTGGTTTATCAATTTTGTTAATTCTTTCAAAGAACTAGCTTCTGGTTTCATTGATCTGTTCTACTATTTTTTTGGTTCCGATAGCATTAATTTCTGCTCTAATCTTTATTATTTCCTGTCTTCTACTGGTTTGGGGTTTTATTTGCTGTTCTTTTTCTAGCCCCTTAAGGTGTATGGTTAGGTTGTGTATCTGAGAGCTTTCTTCCTTCTTTAGGAAGGCCTGGATTGCTATATACTTTCCTCTTATGACTGCCTTTACTGCGTCCCAGAGGTTTTGGGTTGTGGTGTTATCATTTTCATTGACTTCCATATACTTTTAATTTCCTCTTTAAGTGCTTGGTTAGCCCATTCATTCTTTAGTAGGATGTTCTTCAGTCTCCAAGTATTTGTTACTTTTCCAAATTTTTTCTTGTGGTTGATTTTGAGTTTCATAGCATTGTGGTCTAAAAATATGCATGGTATGATCTCAATCTTTTTGTACTTGCTTAGGGCTGATTTGTGTCCCAGTATATGGTCTATTCTGGAGAACGTTCCATGTGAACTGAAGAATGTATATTCTGCTGCTTTAGGATGAAATGTTCTGAATATATCTGTTAAGTCTATCTGGTACAGTGTGTCATTCAAAGCCATGGTTTCCTTGTTGATTTTTTTATTAGATTATCTGTCCATTGCTGTTAGTGGGGTGTTGAAGTCTCCTACTCTTCTGGTATTACTATCAATGAGTTTCTTTATGTTTGTGATTGATTTATATATTTGGGTGATCTCACATTTGGTGCATAAATGTTTATAATTATTAGGTCTTCTTGGTGGATAGACCCTTTGATTATGATATAATACCCTTCTACACCACTTGATACAGTCTTTATTTTAAAGTGTAGATTTGTCTGATATACGTATGGCTACCCTGGCTTTCTTTTGTTGACCAATAGCATGATAGATGGTTCTCCATCCCCTTACTTTCAATCTGAAGTGGGTCTAAAGTGGGTCTCTTGTAAACAGCATATAGATGGATCTTGTTTTCTTATCCATTCTGTTATCCTATGTCTTTTGATTGGAGCATTGAGTCCATTGATGTTTAGAGTGAGTACTGAAATATATGAATTTATTGCCATTATGATGCTTGTAGAGTTGGAGTTTCTGGTGGTGTTCTCTGGTCCTTTTTAATCTTTGTTGCTTTTGGTATTTATTTATATATATATTTTCATCTTTTCTCCCCTTAGAGAGTCCCCCTTAAAATTTCTTGCAGGGCTGGTTTAGTGGTCACAAACTTCTTTAATTTTTGTTTGGGACACTTTTCATCTCTCCTTCTATTTTGAATGACAGCCTTGCTGGATAGAGTTCTTGGCTGCATATTTTTCTGATTCAGCACATTGAATATATCCTGCCACTCCTTTTTGGCCTGCCAAGTTTCTGTGGATAGGTCTGCTGCAAAACTGATGTGTCTTCCCTTGTAGGTTAGGGACTTTTTTTCCCTTGCTGCTTTCATGATTCTCTCCTTGCCTGAGTATTTTGTGAATTTGACTATAATATGCTTTGTTGATGGTCGGTTTTTGTTAAATCTTATGGGGCTCCTCTGTGCTTCCTGGATTTTGATGCCTGTGTCTTTTTCCAGGTTAGGAAGGTTTTCCGCTATTATTTGCTCACACAACCCTTCTACCCCTATTTCTCTCTCTTCCTCTTCTGGGACCCCTATGATTCTGATGTTGTTCCTTTTTAATGAGTCACTGATTTCTCTAATTCTTAAATCGTGCTCTTTTGCCTTCATCTCCCTCTTTTTTTCTGCTTCATTATTCTCCATAAGTTTGCCCTCTATATTGCTGATTCTCTGTTCTGCCTCATCCATCCTTGCCGCTGCAGCATCCATCCGTGATTGCAGGTCAGTTACAGCATTTTAAATTTCATTCTATTTTTTACTTCTTTTATCTCTGCAGAAAGTGGTTCTAATCTATTTTAGACTCCAGCTAGTATTCTTATTATCGTGATTCCAAATTCTGGTTCAGACATCTTGCTTGTATCTGTGTTGGTTAAATCCCTGGCTGTCATTTCTTCATTCTCTTTTTTGGGGGGCAAATTCCTTCATTTTGTCATTTTGAAGGGAGAAAAGGAATTAATGAGGTAGAAAAATTAAAATAAAAAAATATTAAAATTAAAAAATTAAACACACACACACACACACACACACAAATTGAATAGATGATGCTAGATCCTAGGTGTGTTTTGGTCTGGGTGTTGAAAGTGGTTTGAGACATTAGAGGGAAAAAAAGGGGGGGAAGGGAATCATTTGAGAATTTGAAAAAATACACTGAAGTAGACTAAAATGAGATGATGGCAGTAAAATAGAATTTGAAAAAATTTACACAAAAGTATATAGTAGAAAAAATTAAAGAAAAATATTTTTGATAAAAGTTAAAATGAATTCTTTCTCTTTCTATGTTCAAGAAAAAGAAAAGAAAGAGAGAAAAAAGAGGAAAAAAAGGAAATCGTTTGAAAATTTGAAAAAGTGAATACACTGAAGTAGATAAAATAAAATGATTGAAGTAAAATAGAATTTGAAAAAATTTACCTAAAAGCAAAAAATATAGTAAAAAAATAAAGAAAAATATTTTTAATAGAAATTGAAAGTAAAAATGAAAATTTTCTCTTTCTGCACTCAAGAAAAATAAAATAAATAAGAAAGAGAAAAAAGAAAAAAGGAAATCATTTGAAAATTTGAAAAAGTGAATATGCTGAAGTAGATAAAATAAAATGATGGAAGAATTTGAAAATATTTACACAAAAGTAAAAAATATAGTAAAAAAAATAAAGAAACATATTTTTAATAAAAATTGAAAATAGAAATTTTTTCTCTTTCTGTATTCAAGAAAAAGTGAAAAAAAAGAAAAAAAAGAAAATTGAATTGATGGACCTGCTAACAGATTGAAATAGGACTGAAATTACTTCGTTTTCCCCTAGAAGTCAGACTATGAAGTGCTTTATAGTCCATAAACCAAGAAGGCAGTGAGACTTGTGTTCTTAAAGAGTGAGGTTGGCCCAGTTGGGCAGGGCTCAGTGTAACGGTTCTGTTCTCCACTAGATAGCGCTGCTAGCCTACTGGGGTGGATTGTTGCGGTGCTTGTAGGTACCTATGCACATGCGTGGGAGCGGTGAAAATGGTGTCACCCAGCTACCCAGTCTCTAGTATCAGAACTCTGTTCTCCCCAATCAGCAATCAGGCACCCATCCTCTGTCTTCAGCTTTCCTCCACTCCCCGATTTTTCACTGTCCGTGACCAGACCCCAGGCAGTACCTCTCTCCCGGGTTTTGTCTCAGATGCAGCTGTTTTCCTCAGCCCCTTACTTCTGAAGGACTGTGGCTTTGACCCGTTCCTTCTCTCTGTGGGAGGGTCTCACCAAGCAATGGCCAAATGAGCAATGGCCAAATGTTGGCTGCACCCAGGAATGCTTGCTGGACCCTGCTGCTGCCGGTGCCCCGAGATTGCAGCCGGGTGCCAGCCCACCCCAGAAAAAGTTCGCGAGACAGTGTAGCAGCAGCATTTCAGGGATTATGGAAAATCACACCACATATCTGGCACCAGGCTTCACCCTTAACAACCTTATTCCAGCACCAACGAATGTGGCTGTTTTCTGGGGTTTGCTGGGACCAGGTGGCCTCAACACTCTACCAAATGTCCTTCCAGCAGTGGAACCACTTTTCCCCGTGTGGCCGAGAACCTCCCAGACCCCACTCTGTTCCTGGGGATTCGCCCTTCCCTCCAGAGCACTGCCAGGTATCGAGCTGCAGAGTTGCAGACTTTGCGCTCCCCTTGTTTACAGTCTTAATGGAATTTAAACCCTGTCCTTTCTCCTTTCTCTCTTTTTAGTTTAGTCCCTGCAGCTGTTTCCAATTTTCCACTTTCTCTCCACCTGCTTTTGGGGAGGGGTGCTTTTCCCATATCGTCCCCCCAACCTCTGTCCTCTCTGCACCTGCAAAAGCACCTCCCTGCTCACAGCGGCTTCTCGCTCCCCAAATTCACCTCTCCGTGCCACATACTGCTGAATTCTGTGGTTCAGGTTGTGCAGATTGTTATGTTAATCCTCCAATCAGTTTTCTAGGTGTGTAGGATGGTTTAGTGTTGGTCTGGCTGTATTTCATGGACACGAGACACTCACACACAACTTCCATGCTGTTCCGCCATCTTGGCTCCTCCCCTACAGTATGACTTTAAAGGAAGAAGTAATCTGCCCTGACAGCATGTAGTCTTAAAAAGGACAATGATCATTTAAACTATAATATGCCCAGATAATGAGAAATAATCTTACTTTTCTAACTGTGACTTTGCTTATATTTGATTTTAGTTTGGGGCTTCCTGGTAGAAGCTGGAGTAGAGAATTTCCAAACACTGTGTCTTGTCCCTGAAGCACAGATAGCTTTATTGTAGTAAGTAGGTCAAATTGGAATAACCGCAACCTGGAGCTTGTGCTTATGGAGGTGATGTGGGTTCTGGAAAACGGTGTCCCAGCTATAGGTTATGGAGAGCAGTTCAGGCCATCAAATAAAACTATGCAAGAGCACAGACTGAAAATCAGAAGCAAGGACGTGCATCAAGGAGAAAGGCAAAACCAGCCTTTCCTTATTTGGTAAAGTACGCACTGATCTCACAGTGGGATAATGGCATTTGGGACACCCCAGTCTCAATTCAGGGCTGGAATTCAGTTTGGGGAGGGAGACCTGAAGTTACTAGATGATAAGGAAGGGGTGGGTAATTAAGACAAGGTAGAGTTACAGTCTCAAGTCATAGGGCTAATGGCAGAGATAAAGTTTAAATCATGACTTTCTGGGGCGCCTGGGTGGCTTGGTCGGTTGAGCGTCCGACTTCGGCTCAGGTCACGATCTCACGGTCTGTGGGTTCGAGCCCCGCGTCGGGCTCCGTGCTGACAGCTCAGAGCCTGGAGCCTGTTTCAGATTCTGTGTCTCCCTCTCTCTGCCCCTCCCCCGTTCATGCTCTGTCTCTCTCTGTCTCAAAAATAAATAAACGTTAAAAAAAAAATTTTAAATCATGACTTTCTGATTCCTTGTCTAGTGCCATTCCTGTCTTTTGGGCTGTGCTTGGCTGTTGGCAGCAGGATATGTGGGCCTTGTGGGCTTAGACTGTGGTAGCTTAGCTGTTCCCTCTGTGCATCCTGTGTGCCTGCTGTCATGATCCTTGCCCTACCATGCTTGGCAGTATGTATACTGTTCTCACACTGCCAGAGTCCTCCTGGTTGGTAGCAAGCTGATATATCCTCAGAGACCATTCTTCCCACTTGGCACAGCTCGACTCATGTCTCTTGGCTTTTGTGCACCACTCTCCTGTTTTGCACAAATGTATTACCCTTGCCAGTTGGTGGGCTTTCATTAAACCCATACTGTGGATATCGCCCATCTCATGTTCCTCTGGATGTACTGATTCTGTCTTTGGCTCCGCTGTGACTGCCCCCATTGACTGGCTTGCCTTGCTGCCAGTGGGCTGGCCTAACCTGATTTAGACGTTTTCCACTGAGCCATACCCTGCTTGGCTGGAAATTTATTGCCTGTGCCAGTGGGCAGGTTCCTTCCAAGGGGGCTACTGCCACCTTGGGCTCCATCTTCTACTTCTGCTGGCTTTTTCATTACTTTTATCACTCTACTTGGCAAGATTTACCTCCAGCATTCAATTGTTTCCATATTGTGGCTGGCTTTCTCTTCCTCCACTGGCTCTCTCTTGGTAACTACTGACTTGTCTGACCCTGCTGCCCACATCTTTCAGGTGTAATGTGTTCTTCAAAGGTCATTAAATTCAATTTGACTGACTCATGGCTGTTGAGAACATTTTACAGTATTATATGGAATGTTCCTTATGTTTGATGGTAATTGTAAAAACTCAGATTCTCACTATTACTCAAATATTATTCTCCCCAGCAATGTTATATTTATCTGTCTACTCTCAGCTAGGAAATTAGTTAACATCTGTCAAGCACCTGCTGATGTCCCAGATTCTGATCTCTATTTACTGAATAACTTGTTCGTTATGGGAGTCTCTTGGAGACCCTTAGACTATTCAATTCAGGGGAAATGTGAAAGGAAATCCCCCATATTTTTTTACTTCAGACATAACGACCCCACAATTATTCTAGATAAACATATCTAATATCTGGTGGCATTAGAAATAAGCTCTCTGGAACTTATTCTAGTATTTAACAAACTTCTCTATTAGGAATATATCAAAACCAAGCTAATGTCTTATGTTCTTTTTTACTCCTTTATAAAGTCTGTTGCCTTTCAACCATCATAAATAACAGTTATTAAACATTTTTTCTTTAAAATGACTCATTAAAGTAAAATAAACACTAAATGCTGACCTAGACATATTGTTTCTTATTTTATCGATACTACATTGTTCAAATTCCTCTCAGTTTCCTCTTTTAAGGATTTGGTTGATTCGTTCTCTAACTTGTAATTTAGAGACTGGCTTGGCTTATGAGTGAGGGAGAAGTCCTTAACAGACTTGGAGTGCTTAGGAAAAAAGCAAAACAGAAACTAGCCAGCCAGCAAAGGCTGTAGGGGCCATCTACTGGAAAGTCTAACATTGGAATACCTAAGGTTGCTTGCTGCAGTCATGGCATGTCTGTGCCTAAACCTGTGGTTTCCCAGTGGATATCCTCTGACATGGAAAGTTGTAGGCACAGCCATGGAACTCTGCAGGATTGGATCCCAGCCTCCATCACCAATCTTGCTCTTCTTTTCTTCAACCCTGCTCCCATCTGACAGGGCTTCTTTTAGGTCCTTGAATATCCTAAGTAATGGCTGCCCCAAGCCTTTCATTGCTGCTTCCTCTACCTGAAACTCTATCTCCCTTTGCAAAGCTGTTTCTATCTCATCTTTCAGTTTTCAGTTTGAGTGCCATCTCCTCATTGGTGCATCATTGTTACCTCCTCATTGGTACATCACTGGGACTCCCTTTTATATTTTCTTTGTTGCACTGCTCCCCCTACCCCTTAATGGAATCTTAACTTGGTAATTGACTTTTGTCTACATATTTATGGTCTCTTGGCCCACTAGATCATGATCTCCTTTAGGGCAGTGACCTTTATTACTAAGCCTAGTGTCTGGTACATAATGGCCATTTAATAAACACTTATTGAATGGATATTAGATAGAATAATGAATCTCTTGGCTGTGAAAGGAGGAGGCCCCGTGAGTTCCTGGCATTTCTGTGGTATTGGAACAATACTTTCTAAGAATCAGCTCCTACATTTGCTGCCTATCTTTCTCAGCCATGCAGAAAAGTAGAGAAGCTAGAAGCCAAGCCTAGGCTGCCAAGATTTGAAACAGCAAGCTTGTTCTGGAGCTGATCATCACTTCACATGCTTAAAGCTGTAGTTAATTTAGTGCTAGTTAAGCTGACATCCTGTTTCCAGTACAAGTAAGAACATGATAAAAAGATGCAAACAGAGTAAAATGAAAGAGGATAAAGGGAAGTTGATAAAGAAATCAACGAGATAGACTTCATCCTCAGTTACTTCCTCTCATATGTATGTGTGTGTGTATACACATATATATGTGTATGCATATATATGTATGTGTGTATATATATGTATGTATATATACACGTGTCTGTGTGTGTGTGCGTGCGTGTGCACATTTTTTCCTTTGGAGGGATTCATCCGTTTGTAAATCCTCAAATACCTTATTTGTGATGCTGTACAAAACATTACCTCCAGTTCCATTTCTTCTTATTAGCTGCAGGTATAGATCTTTAAATTCTTACTGTTCGTTGCCCTCTTGGCATCCTTCTGTTGATGTAAATGTAACAGGTCTGGAACTAAATTTAGTAACTTCATTCATTTGATAACATACATTGAGTCTTTCTAATGTATTAGACACTACTATGGGTGCTTGGGTTACATTGATGAGCAAACACCCATTCTAGTAGGAAGGACTAATAATAAACAGATCATCCTACAGTAAACAGGTTGTTGTTAATTATCACAAATGCTACCAAAATGTAATGTGCTATGAGAAGGTGTGATGAGGATTCCTAAACTAGTTTGGGAAGTTGGGTAATTTTTCTCTGTGGGGAAGGGAGATCTGAAGGATGAATAAAATTAGACAAGAGGAGATAGAAGAGGAAAGATACATTGGGCAGGAGGAAAGTATGTGTGAAGACATAAAGGGGGAAAGGGTTGTTGTATTCAAAAAAATAATAGGAGTGCTGTGTGTCTAGACTGTGATCAGAGAGGAAGAATTGGTGAGATAGGTACTGTTCCCTGTATGTTTTACTTTGCCATCCAAGACTCCTAATTCTCCTTACTTATGATTTATTCACCTACTTGGTCCCCCATAGCCAGCCACCAAAGCCGAACAGTTTTTGTTTCTGTCTGCGTGTCTATTGCTTCTGCCAGTAAAAGGATAAATCCTGTATATTTTATCTCTTTTTATTAGAAATTTAGGACATTTTCATTAACAAAATATTTATTTTGAAAAAATACTAACAATTGAAATTCACTCTAGGACAATGCAGAAAATAAAAATAAAATGAAAAATTACTTCTCCTCCCTCAATATAAATGTTCTTTTTCTATCTTCGTTACCAGTCCTTTGTCAAATATATTCTGTGTGAATATTTTATTCCTGCCTGTGGATTTCCTATTAATATTTTCAATGAAATCTTTTGATGAACATAGCTCCTAATGTTGATGAAGTTTACCGTGTTATTTTCTTTATAAGTTATTCCTTTCTGCCTACTGTTTAAAAAAACCTTTGTCTATAGCTAGATACAGGACTTTATATTTACTCCTATTATATTTTGTCTGGTAGGTTTCAGCCCAGTATTCCAACTTGTCAAGATTATTTTGAGTCTAGTTCCTATCTTCTACTGTATTACATACTGCTTTCATCTTTGTGTCTCCTGCAAATTTGGCGAGGTATTGAATGTTGAATAGGAAAGAACCTTTTTCAATGGAATTAGAATCAAGGGCACATTTCACCGTATTATTCTTCAAGATAACAAAGAAGACAAAGTCAAACTCCCTGTTGAAATTAGCACGGTAAACTGTGGTAGTATGCTAATTTACTACACAATATTCGTACTTCTAAGCTCTGACATTACTTTGAATTACTCATTGACACCTGTTCTTTACTGATTCCTTTTCTAAATTTTTTTTCCCTAACTTGTCTGTGTCTCTAATACAATGTAAGCTCTCTCAGAGTGGACATCTTGGCCCTTAGTTACCAACATGTACTTGGCAACGTAGAGCTGTATTAGTTAATATTTGTTGAATTCATTAACCAGCACATGTCCAAAAATCATCATTTAATGCTTTTTCCTAGATTTTCTCTAGAAATTATCTATTTATTTGGCCTGAACTTGGGAAATGCACCACTTTACCCTCTTGACAGCTGGGACATTTTCTTGGCTCTCGTGTTCTGTTAACTACCTTTCTTGCTCTCTATCACTTCCCCCAAGCTTTGTTGAGATACAACTGACAAATACAATTTTGAGACTCAAAGTATACAACTGGATGATTTAACATACATATGTGCTGTGAAAGGATTCTCCCTCATTGAGTTAATTAATACATCCATTGCCTTACATATTTGCCTTTTTTAAATATTGAGAACATGTAACTGTTACTCTTAACAAATTTCATTTATATAATATGGTATTATCAACTATAATCACCATATTATAGATTAGATTCTCAGACCTTATTCATATTATCACTGAAAGTTTGTATCCTTTTACTGACTTCTACCTACTTTTTCCCTGACAACCTACTGTTTCCATGATTGCTTCTCCCCTCCCCCTCCCAGATTCTATATATAAGTTATACCATGTTATATTTGTCTGTCTCTGGTGTATTTCATTTAGCAGAACACTTTCTGTGTTTATCCATGTTGTTGCAAATGATAGGATTTCCTTATTTTTTTAGTCTTTATTTTTGAGAGAGAGAGAGAGAGAGAGAGAGAGAGAGAATGAGTAGGGGAGGGGCAGAGATAGAGGAAGACACAGAATTGGAAGCAGGCTCTAGGCTCCGAGCTTTCAGACCAGAGCCCGATAGGGGGCTGGAACCCACCAAACTGTGAGATCATGGCCTGAGCCGAAGTTGGACACTTAACTGACTGAGCCACCCAGGTTCCCCGGATTTCCTTATTTTTTAAGGCTGAATAATAACCTATTCGTGTGTGTGTGCATGCGCGTGCGCACACACACACATACGCACGCACTGCATTTTCCTTATCCGTTAATCTATTGATGGATGATTTGGTCATTTCCATATGTTGGCTGTTAAGAATAATGCTGCTATAAATATGGTAATATAGATATCTCTTAGAAATTATTTCTTTTGTATATATACCCAGAAGTGGGATCGTTGGATTATATAGGTAGTTGCCCGTATAATCTATTATTCGTTATCAGAATATTGTGTAGTTAATCATCAGGTTGTACACTTTAAATCTTACAAATCTGTCAATTATACCTCAATAAAGCTGGGGAAAAAATGATGAAAGGCGAGAAATGAAGTTTAACAGAACACTAGAGCCGGAAAAATGTCCTAGTTGTCAAGAGGGTAAAGTGGTGAATTCACTAAATTCAGCATACTGATACTGAATGTTAGGTTAGATGCGCAAGAATCTTTAGAGCCTGGTATGCAATTTGCCTAGATATGAAAAATTTAATGTATTTGAGGGAGATAGTTTTATTGAGCCCAATCAAGATGGGTTTTTTGCTAGGTGTTGGAGATATAGAGCAGAGGGTGGGGGGAGAGTAAAGTCTCTGTGCACAATTAGTTCATAGCTTAATAGTATATGCGTCTATGTCTAATGATTGGACAGTTTCCTTATGTCCTTCCATACTAAGGAATACTTCAACAACAACTGAGAGCTGTATTGAGACATCTTAGGTATGTTTTCACTGCCTATCTGGCCTGTTCTCCATTCTCACACCTCTATATACAAGATGAATTTAAATGGAAATAATCACTAAAAGTCCTAGTTTTTTGATAAAAATATTTTTATAGCTAGTAATCTATGAGTAAACTGAGGTTTTCTTATTTAGAAACCTAGCTCAAAATTAGGCACTATAGGTCATAAACAAGACGTGTGTCCTTTCTTGAATGGAAATTTTCTGTAAGAATAATAGCTATACAAGGAACAGAAAACTTACATTATTAGACCAGAGGTACTAATAAAAAAAAATTGCTAAAAATTTTGAAAAGGAGAAGGCAGTCTAACTTGATAGAGACCAGGAAAATCCATGACAGAGATTCATTTAATTTAGAAGAAAAAAAATGAGGATGTATTAGGTGGGAGAAAGGCCTAAGCAAGGCCTTATGGGCAGCAATGAGCTTAGCAAATGAGCAGACTGACTGGAGAAGAATCTATCTTCTCTGGAAGCCTTGGGAAATATGACTGCACGACTCCAATGGGGCCTAAAGTACCAGGACAAGGGCTCAGTATTTGATTTAAAAACAAACAAACAACAACAAACAAAGTGTTTTAATTTCTTGTTCAGGAGAATGACTAAGTAAATTCAAAATGTTTAAAGGATGTGAGTTTAATTAATGTAGGTAATATGGAGGTAATATAGAGAAGAGACAGCCATGAATGAATAGTTATGAGCTGGTGACAAAAATTTGAAGATAATGAGATCAGGTCATTGACAGAAGAGCAGGAACATTAAAAGAAAATTTAGAGAAACAATCTATTTAGATATTGGGGAGAGATGGAAAAAGATATAGGGGTTTCTTTTAAACTTTAATTCCAGTGAAGTAGGAAAATTTCCCCATTGGCCAGAATGGGATCATCTTGGGAGCAAGTTGAAGTGGTTATAAATATGAATTGAAGTGATACTGTATTACCAAGGAAGAGCTATCCAGTAGGTTCGGGATCGTTGTGTGAAGCTGGTGCTAGACAGAAAGAATTAGAGGTCATTTGCTTACGGATACAATAGGAACCAAAACAATATATGAGCACTTTCAGAGGAAGCAGTAAAGGGGTGCAGAGAGTCAGTGATTACACCCCAGAGAAAGTTCACAGCTGAGGTCAAGAAGAAGAACTGGAGTTACTGAAGGGAGGAGAGAATGATTCATGACTTAAGAGAACGAGGTTAGGGCAGCAGTACAAAAACCAGAGGAAGAGGCTCGTGGAAAAATGTGGCAGCACATTCAAGGAGGATGAGAAAAAAGGCACGGATGTGGTATGAAGATAATCCTGTCCTTTTTATAAATAAGGAAACTGAAGCACCCGTACAAAGCGAATCTAACCTGAGATTGTGTAAAAGTAGCCTATAGATGAGTTGTTTGCAAATACGGGTTCATGATAACATTTTCACTTGTCAATGGCAAAATAATAAATATGAGGACCGTGCAGTTATATATGGTGGTGTAAGATAAATTTTGTCCTGTATAACTTTCTAAATTACCACATACCCTCTATTATTATGAAATTATAGAAACCACAGATGATTACTGCCCTATATTTGGTTGGAAAAATAAATGATAGCCACATCATTTTTACTCTTTTGATTATTTTTGTGAACATGGGATATAGTGATAGTGATCTCCTAATGTACTTGCTTTCCCTAGGTTTGTTCTTTATGACGTGGAGTGGGGTATTTCTACACAGGGGCTTCCTTCTATGCTCACAAACCATTGGCAGTCAGAGGGCAGGATAAATAATAATTTATTCTGCTTGAGTTGTTGAAAGATGCTCAATACAAAAACACCAGATTCTGACAGTTTTAAAGCCCCACTGCAGGTTCAGAGCCCTGTCTGTCACTTATCTTAAGCTTCTATGGAAAATAAAGATCAAATATCTCTGAAGCAGTGTTTAGTGTCATAGCTATTTCTGCAAAAGACAGGGTTTTTCTTCCCCACTCCCTAAATCCCTTGCACTTTATTATCATCTGAGTCTCTGTCGTGTGATTTTCTTGAGGTTCTTGGGTATATAAGTGGAGGCAGATTGGCTGTAGTGAAGAATAAATCTTTTTGGCTAGAACCTCAAGAAATAGCTTCTAGTACTAGATTCCTTTACCTCTTTTGAGGAGTGACACTTTGCAACTCATCTCTTGTGTCTGGGAAATAATACCTTTAGTAGAATAACATGTGACCTAGATAACAGTCCTATCTTTTTGTCTTATGCAAGATTCTTTCTTAATGTTTTACATAGATAAATAATTTTCTCTTTTGATAACCTTATAAGTTAGCTTCTATCTGATCTTTATTGAAAGATAAATTTATTTAAACCCAGATAGGTTAAATAACTTACTTGTCAGGATGACTAACAAATACCTATGGAAAGGTTTAAACCAAGAGTCCAGCTCCAAATGTTGTTTTCACCCTCGTGATGCACTGCCTCAAGGGGAGAGAACTATGAGAAAACATCAGCTTACCTTAGGAGGGTGTATCCTTATTCCAGCTCTGCTATAACATTCAAAGCATCTCCAGAATTCTCCTTTTTAGAATCTCCTCTAGGCACGTTCGTTTAAGTACATTCAGTGATGGCAAAACTCTGTTTTGGGGGTTGATCATTGGAAATGATCAATGTCAAAGTCAAAGACACTATAAACTGAAAAAAGAGTTAGTGTTAACAGGGTGCTCTAAAAACATGTTTGACCTTGGAAGATATTATTTGAAATAAAGGTGTAATCTCATAAACTGTCGTGGAAGGGGAAATAGTCACTGGATATTGTGTCTGTCGTTAGAAAATCAGTCACACTAGCTAATGGTCATGTGACACTGCATCCTTCCCAACTTGTTCTTAATGAAGATCCTTCTGCTGTCATGAGCAGAGCCCCACGTGACCTCCAAATGTGTAGGCCTTTCCTTAATAGCAATGCTTCAATGCAAACAGGGTTAAAATTTCTGGCTGTACTTTCACATGGCTTCACTAAGTTGCTGGGAAATCTAAGTGGGTGCAAAAGCAATTCCTATAAAGGAAGACTACATAGTAAGCACAATTTTCTCTACTCTATTTGCTAATGATGCATAAAGGTGGCCTGATAGAGCCACTCATTTTGATTGCAGTAACTGGAGGTCTAGAGCAAGTGTATCATTTAACATCTCAGCTCTTTTTCCCTCAAACATTGGATGAGAAATAAGCTTTACATGGTATTTCAGAGGAAATCATAATAGTTGGTGTGAATTGTCTCTTGTTGGTGACAAAACACAAACTCCTCAATGTTCCTATAAAGCAGATAAATAGCCAGTTCTTTCCATTCTAGCTCTTGAGGCTCAGAGAGGTGAACTGACAGTTTCAAAGACACACAGTGGATGAATGCCAGAGCAGGTAAGAAAGCCAGCACTTAAATTGTTATTCAGGCAGTGGATACAATTGAGCTTCTTTCAAATCGAAGGATGTAGGGTCACCACATTAGTAGCATCTTCAGTAGACACTGTGTGAATCACCACATGCAAATATGGCCCCATCAGAAAATGTACATCACTTGTTGCTTGGTGGTAGAAGATGAGAATCAATCATGTGTTTTCAGAAAAGGGGACTCTGGGAATAAGGTCCCAACCAGTTATTTTCAGGCTGATTTGAAATTACTGATGGGAAGTCGAAAGGACAGATAAATCTTCAATTCAGAGAGAGCAGGACCAACTTGTTTCTTGACCCAGATGACGAATCATTTTTCACCCTCACCTGTGACACAAACTACTCATTTACTAGCTGTTCATTTCCCCTCTGTATTCTGTCCGCATAGTAGCACCAGCTGACACATAGAAAAGAAAGGAAGAGAAAGAGAACAAGGTGGCAGTGAGTCGATATATTTCAGTGTTTTATTACTACAGATGCTGGTAGCATTTAGTTGGTGAGTCTGAGGAAAGAATGTGTATTTCTAAAGTGACTCACTTATCAGTGGAAATGATTAAAGGCACACACACACAAATCTATGGACTAATTAGCAGGTCATTGGTGGTTGAGTAGCTATTACTAAATTACATGGTTTGCATGCAAGAGAACGGATTAATATTTGATGTTTTCCAGCTTGGGTGACTTGTGTTTTAGAATTCTATGTCAATGAGAAGAGATTCCCATTGATTGGTTGATAGGTAATGAGATCAGAAAAGATAGTCCCAGGATTTCCTTCAGTTCTACACATTCAAGACTTAATCTTGTTTTCTGTCAGTGGTACATCCTTCTTGCTATAGTTACCGACAGTGAGATTTAAAGACTTGATTAATAATAAAAAAAGCAGAGCTACCAATGCTATGGGAGAAGATAAAGATCAGGATCAGCGAAAGACCAGTATTTGGGTGCCAAAAGCAACAAACATGTTCTGGGAGAGGGAAAGGCCAATAATAATCTGTTCTCTGGAATGGCTGGAAGTCTGATCGATTTGTTTGAAGTTTGAAGATGGAGGGAAGCAACATAATCACCAAGAGACCCACTATTTCATTAATTCATTTAACAAATATTAATGGAGATGTACATGTGCCCCCATATATATATACCTTTTATATATTTTTATAATTTATATATACATTTACCGTGTGTGTGTGTGTATGTGTGTATAGTCTGTGTATTTATGTAGATAAATTCTAGTGGGAGGGCATATACATACATATATATATATATATATATATATATACACACACACACACATATATATATATATATATATATATATATATATATATATGTATATATGTATATATATATGGAAGGAAGGAAAGGAAGGGTGGAACCAGCTAAGAGACTGGGAGTTCAAAGTGGTGATTGGGGTCAGGTGTTAGTGTGAAATAGGGGTGGTAAGGGTAAGTCTCTCTGAAAAGTTAACATTTCAGCAAAGGCTTGAAGGGAATGAGAGAGTCTAGTCATATAAATATCTGGGGGAAGCTGGTCCAACTAAAGGTAACAGCCAGTACAAATATCCTAAAGTGATATGTGGTTGGAGAGATAGTGGCACAGTAAGGAAGCCAGTGTGGCTGGGATAGAACGGGTAAAGGTGGGGATGGGTGTTGTGGAGATACTAGAAAATAGGATCAGAAAAGAAGCAAATTAGGTGGTATAGATCCTGAGTGGTTTTTATAAGGACTCAGTTTGGAGGACCAAGCCACAGTCCTGTGACAGTCTTCCCAATCCAAGGAACGAAGAAGGAACAAGGCATTTATGATGGGTCCAATGAGAGATCATGTTGCAGTAACATAATGTGTGGGATTAATCAGAAGGAAAGAATTATCCTTGGGGCTTTTGACATAAATGCAATGAAAAGCAAACAACCAAGAGAGACATTTATGCAAACAGGGGAACTCTACTCTAGGACTTGGGGGCCAATTAGATTGCACTAATGTGCATAATAATCATAAATTGTCCTAGTGCTTTTGCTTTGGGTCTTCATCTAGGCAGGCGATGCCTAGAACATTTTATCTCATTTACAAATCACTTTTATACCCATTAAAATGTTGTTTTCATTTCAATTAATAATTTGGCGAATAATACATTTATGAAACAGAACTTTTGCTGATAGCTCTTTCTAGAAGACAGTTGAAAGGATGTAGGGAAAGAAAATGTAGGGAGGTTTTCCTAGCTAGAATTCAATATAGTATAAGCAGATGTTTGAAGGTATCAATAATCAACCATGTCACATAATCTCCTTCATTTCCATTTTGAATGAAAGGAAATGAGATTAGAGCATGAGAGGTTCACATTAGAGCTGTCATTTAGGCCCCTTTTAGAGGCCTGAAGCTATAGCAGTTGGTTGAAGAAACTATGTTTGGGGCTCTTTGGCTCAAATTCATCCTCTTCTGGGGCGTGTGGCTGGCTCATTCGGAAAAGCATGTGACTCGGGAATTTGGGGTCATGAGCTTGAGCCCCACATTGGGTGTATAGATTAGTAAAAATAAATAAATATTTTAAAACATTGAAAATCCTCTTCCACAAAACTTCCCTTCCCAGCAGGAGTTGGAGCAAGCAACCAAAGCCTCTTCTTACTTTGAGGGTCACGTGTGTGTGCTAGCAATTTTATTTCATTTAAGGTAAATGCTATTCTAGTGAATGTTTCTGGGCTGTATATGTCAATTACAAAGATATATAGGCTGTTTTGTTACACTCAATTTTTCCAAGAATGATTTGTCATCTTGAATAGATACAGTTCCAGAAATAACTTGGAACCTCTACCACAGCTATGGTTTTGGATTGGTGTTCCATATTTCATACCTTTGATAATGTTGGTTTCTTTGTATGAGTATTTCATGTTTACCAGCTTTCTACTTCTTTTTGAACTCAGACAGGATCTATAATGTATCAATTTGGACAAGAGAAAGGGTAATATTTCTCACTCAGCCTCTTCAGATAACTAATCAGCCATAATCATATGACCCTAAAAGCCACTTCTTTTTTTTTTTTTTTATTTTTGGGACAGAGAGAGACAGAGCATGAACAGGGGAGGGGCAGAGAGAGAGGGAGACACAGAATCTGAAACGAAACAGGCTCCAGGCTCTGAGCCATCAGCCCAGAGCCCAACGCGGGGCTCGAACTCACAGACTGCGAGATCGTGACCTGAGCTGAAGTCGGATGCCCAACTGACTGAGCCACCCAGGCGCCCCTAAAAGCCACTTCTTTAGGCCAACTACACTTTGCTGCTGCGACAAATAAGTATTCATACACATGACCTGTCTGGTGAGAGAGTGCATTATAAAAAAGTAAAAGCCAGGTGGTGGGCACTTGCTTTTTTCTTCCCATCTCTGCAATGACTGGGTTCTCCTTCCTGTAGGATGTGAGGCCACTTAATAAGAGCTCCAGACAAAATTGAGGAAACGGATTCTTTTCCTTGCTACCAGAAAACTATACTACCTAATGACAAAGAGATTATTAAAGTACAGCCATCTCCTCACCACCCCAATGTTGAAAACTACCTCTCTCAGCCTTGAAATCTTAGTCTTGCCTTTGATTGCTAAACTGAAAAGTATTAAAGGTGTCAAATAAAATGGATATGACAGAAGTGGCTCCTTTTAGTCTACTAAGTCATGGATGCTTCTCGGCAGTCATTCTGAGTAATGTAGGCATTAGTTGTTCCTAGAATTGGGGCACTACCCTTATCTCCAAGAGTTCTACCCCCTCTAAAGCCACCAGAGTAATTGAGTGAGGCACTTGGCTCACAAAATTGTAAGATTTGCTTATAAAATTTGGGAAGAGTGTGCTGACCCTGTACTGCCTAGCAGCACAAGTAAAAATCCCAGCTCAGTGAGGTGTTAGGTTTGTTTTTTTGTTTGTTGTTGTTTTTTTCCAAAAGTTTATGTAAGTTTGACCTCCTTTTTCATGGCAACATCCTGGCAATTTCCCACAGTTCTTCCCTTCCTATTGCCGTAACAGCCCGTATATAACGTTAAACAGTGGGAGCAGGGCCGTTCTCAGAAGACATGGGGGAAGATTAACCTGCATCAGTTACAGTTTCCTCACTTTAATTGTGTTTGTTTCCACGTTCTTATACAGACAGTAATGTGGATTTTTTAATAAGCCGCACTGAGATGCACTTACCAGTCCACATTTGAAAGACCTTTTCTGGGTCAGGACCTCCTAAATCCCTGGTGAGAAGAATATTGGTAAAGACCTCAAGTGTTGTCTCCCACCCCCACCAAAAAAAAAAAAAAAAAATAGGAATTTTAGTGCTGAACCTCTAACTATACTCCATTCATAAAAACAGATTGTAATTTGTTCAAAGATCAGAGAAATTGTAGGATGTCATCAGAATATAAAACACATTTTACAATATAATGTGAAATGCAGACTGGGTGGATTTACCAGGAATTCTGTCCATCCCACTTTTGCTTCTATTCTCTTTCCAAGCTTCTGCAGCACCAACAGGTCCACAACATTTCTGCATCAATGGTGGGGCAGAGATCCTCTGCCCTGCATCTCCAGCCCTAAGGTTTTGGTTATGCTACCACGAAAAAGCAGTGAGCTGTAAGGTGGAGGATTAAGCAAGCTAAGGAATTTTATGAACTTCTCAGTTGTTTGAAATACATTAGGTCAGAGAGAGGGCAAGACTCGATCTCATACTCATTTAAAATCACACTGAGCTAAGATGGATGGAGCGTGAACACCATCTACGTCAAGTGAGGAGTAGAATGGTTCCCCGCCAATAATAATTAAATAATAATAATAACATTAATAGTGATGATGGGGATGATGTGGTTTTGCTGTCTCTGGTTTCCTCTGCACACTCCTCCCCCAAATCTGTCTCATTCAGGATTTGCTATGAGTTAAAAAGGGGCTTGGCAGTAGATGCTGGAGAGAAACTTCCAAAAATAACACAATTGTGTGAATGTCTTCACGATTTTGTTAGACCTATTTTATGAATTAGTAACACTAATAAGCCTGTTATTTCAAAGAAATTCATTTCTTAGAATTCATTCAAAGCAACTTCTTTTCTCCTTGCTCCCCTCTGATAAATTACCTTTGCCGACTTAAGAGAAATGATGTTTTCCTGAGAAGTTGACAAAGTACCTTACCAACACTAACACTCTTTTAAAGTGATCACTACCAATACTGTTAGGTTGAAAATAAATCATTCGTATAACTGAGTGCATTTCATTTATAATGAAATTCCTAAAATTCAACAATATTCTTGAGTGCCTGTTATATGCAAGGCATTCTGCTATGCCCTTTTGGGAATTCATAGATAAGCAAGGTATGTCCCTAAGTCTCAAGCAACACATAATCAAGTAGGTGGAATTAGTACACAAATAACAAGTCATTTTAATGAGGGGAAAAAAATAGTCTAATTGAGCTCTGGTACCTAGAGACTGATGACATCTCTGATTTCATTTAAGTCACCAAATACTGGCAGAGTATAGGGCCTTTGATTGATATTTATTTAAATGATATGCTGAGAAGTAATAAACATGATGGTCTATTTAATTACCAGTTTCCTAAGTAAGTTTTTTTTTTTTTTTAATTTTGGTTTAATTTCTATTCTTGAATGTAAAATGCCTCTCTACTACAGTTTTCCTGAATGGATTCTTGGGGTGCCTCAGCAAGTTTAATTCTGTCCTAGGTTGGCTGTTGTGTGTGAACGTGTATATATGAGTTTGTGCGTTTATTAGAGCATGTTCTAATGGAAACATCTGCTTGTTCGTGATTCCCTTAATGTATTGTCTTGGCATTGCTTAAATGGTGCCACAAACCAATTATGATACCCTACTAGGATCCAAGTACTGACACTACATTCTAAAGGCAGGCCACTTATTTTTCTAACCCTTTTTGAGAATTGTATATGCATATACTGTGCATACTCTATGTATAGGAAAATACTTTTATTTTAGTAGCACTTTACATCTTACAAAGTGCTTTGGCTATCATAGCTCCTCCAAAGCTGCCCCTCCATTTGAATTGTAGCACCTTGTATTGATCAAGCTAGAAACATTGTTGTCTGCTTTATTAGTACCTCCCTTTTACACCTTTCTACAGCTTATCTCCAGATTAAGTCAATTCTATCATAGAAACAATCTTACCACTCTTCTCTATTTTCTCATTCACTGTCTAGACTAACCTTGCTGTAATGTCTTGCGTGGCTTAATGCTTAAACCTCTAATTGATCTCCCTGCCTCCACCCTGCATTTACCCCATCATGTCCATTTCTCCGTAAAGCATACAGTATATGCTAATTTGATTATGATGTTCCTCTGTTTAAAACATATCCTTGAACACTAATTGCATATTAAATAAATTAAAAATCCTTATGGGTGCCTGGGTGGCTCAGTTGGTTAAGCTTCTGACTTTGATTCAGGTCATGATCTCACATCTCATGGGTTTGAGCCCAAAACTGGGCTCTGTGCTGACAGCTCAGAGCCTGGAGCCTGCTTCAAATTCAGTGTCTCCCTCTCTCTCTGCCCCTCCCCTGCTCACGCTCTGTCCCTGTCTCTCAATAATAAATAAACATTAAAACAAATTTTTTTTTTAATCTTGATCCTGGTCTACTGAGCCCTGTTTGATCCAAAGCTTCTTTCTTTCTAGGTTTATCTCTTCACTACAACTCTCCTACAGTGATGCAAGATTATGATTTCAAATCATATAAAAATACCACTGCTGAATCATTAAAAAAATATGGCAGTTGTTCAAACAAAAATAGGCCAGATTTTTTTTCTTGGCCTTCGTATATACTCTTCCTTCCTCTGCACAGATTTCCTCTGCTTCTTTACCTGGACAGTTTTACCTCATCATTCATATTTGAGTCTAGATTTAAAAATTAACCTTGGGAAGTCTGATCTGACTACATCCTCCTCCTTTCTAGTCTGAATTAGATGTCCTTGGTTTTTAACTCTTATACAAATTGAACTTCCTGCATAACATTTTAATTCTCTTGTCTTTCTGTGATCTCCCACTATACATAAACTCCATAAAGGCATGGGACAGGCTTCTTTTGATGATGGATGTATCTTGAATGGACAGTATAATACCTAGCATTTGGTAAGGCTTTAATAAATAAGTGGTGAGTCAAGAATAATTAACTTAAAAAAATACCATGAATGAGATATTTATTGCCATAATCTCATTTGGTTCTTTCAACAAAGGGTGTTATCTCCTGATTTTGATATGTACTCTAGCTGTATATGCTGCCATCATCAAAGGAAGTTGGGAAAAGGGTTCATGAGGTACTATGTACAAATTTGTGTTTGCCTAGGTGCTTCTAAGAATTTTTAAACAAAAAAAAGTTAAAAATGGTGATTTGGAAAAGCCAGGTATGGTAGCTCCCATTTAAATTTGAGGAAAGTAAAGTCATGTGCATGAGACTTTACAGATTAAGGTCATGTGCATGAGATCATTACCAGCCTCATGCCATGGACACTTTTGAGTGGAGCCACTCAGAGACTTTTTACCTGTTCTGGATCGTCAAGTGAATATAGCACCAAGTACCATGTTTTGTCTCTGAAAAAATTTAATGTTCTAGCCCAGAGCTTTTGTATTTCTTTGTGATGTGTTTTCTAACCCGAAAAGCTGAGCAAGAAGGGAATGGGACATAACCTTTAGGTCTGTCCTTGAAAACCTAGATTTTGGAGTCACCCCAGGCAGTCAGCTCCCTCTACCTTTCTTTTGCTCTGACTTGAGTTCTCTTCACTTACTATTTCATTTCTTCATTCACTGATATTTATGATATTTTCTATATCTCAGATCATGCTCTGAAAACTCTGAAAAATGGAATATGATACAGATTCTACTCTCAAGGGAACTCATATTCTAGCAGATGGCATTCCAGTAAAAAGTTAATGATAGGGCAGTGCTGTAACTACTGTTTCAGCAGTAAGTACAGGGTGCTAAGCACACAGAAGAAACTCTTAGTTTGGCCTTGAAACATGTATAAATGCTCGGTAAAAGAGGTTATTTCTAAACAGAATGTTACAGATCAGGCAGCCAGAGAGAACTGTATACTTAGCAGGGCTGAATGGCAGAGTGGAATGGGGTGGGATAGCAAGAGTTGAAAGAAGTGGGATCATGTACAGAGATTCTGAGGCAAGGAAGGGCAAGACTGGGAGGAAACTCTCAAGTAGCAGGTATGCCTCTAAACCAAATAGCGCTGACTCATGCCTTTCCGTTCTGGAAAAAAAAAAAAATAAGTAAGATATTTTTTCACTTCTCCTGCTTGAGACACCTACAGACCAAGATATGAAGAGGGGATGGGCCTTGTTATTCTCCATTGCCAAGGATAGGCATCATTGTCTCCATGACTCCATGTCTCTATGCTGTCCATGTGAACTTCGATACCAGTGCTGAGATGCTGATGAGGTTCTTCCCTGAAAAGTGAAAAGAATGTAAAAAGGAAAAAGGATGCAGGAAACAATTGCAACGTTTAGATTCCAAAAGAATTCTATTAACTTTTTTTCTCTTTTTTTCCTTCTTTTTTCTAGGTAAGTGAAACCAATTCTTAAAACAGAACTGTGATTATGGTACTGGATTGCATCAGCATATAATGATTTTCTCCACTGAATATGCCACAAGCGACATCTCAGTGTTTTCCATCACCTCTCCTTGATTTGTGAGTCTTTACTCGGGAGTGCTAAATAACAATCTAGGATTAAGAAACATTTAAATAGTTATATCTCCATACAGTGTTTAGTTGTACCTTTCTTTAAGGTAAGTGAACCCTATTCAAGTCATGATTTTAGACAAAGAAGCACTGAGGGGAATATTACTCTCTTTACAGCAATATCCATAGTGAATTTTCATTAAGTACTCTTCCCTAATGCATTTTTCTTCATTCGATTTTCATAAAGTAACTTTTCGTGGGGATCTTCAGGTAAGTGTCTTTTATCATTTGAAATTCACTTCTCTCTATATATTGATAATTCTGTTTTGTTCCTTTTGACAGTATGGGATTGGCATGATTTTTGGTGTGCTCTAGAGTCTAAAATATTAAACTGTGTGGCTTCTTTCCCATGGTATTCTCCAAATCTACCTGGGGGTTGGAGTTTTAGACTTGAAGTAAACGAACCCTTAGAAGTTCAGTGTAGAGTAGGATCTAGCTGGCCAGATGGGAGATAAATAGTAAAATGATGGAAAAGAATACTTGGCAGTTATTAAATATTTGAACAGTGACTTCTCCTAGAAAGTTGGCAATGACTCTTCTTGGCCTCTGGCCTCTTGGCCCTTCTTTTGACTTTACACACTGAACGATTCTTCAATTGCTTATCTTGCTTTCCAAATTTACTTTTCGTTTTCTTCACAGACATCATCAGCCATGTTGTGTTTGGCTATTTGCACTTACTGAGGGGGATCTTAGTTGTTTCAGTGAAATGACTTCTGTCTGGCTTGTGTATAATTTGGTACAGGTACTTCTACACTCTGTAGTGAGGTGCCACACCTCCTTATTCACAATAATTATCCCAGCTGATGGAGCTCATCAAGCCAACCCCCTGGCTGACTTGATGGGGACAGATTTTCTGAGGTGCTGCTGATTCTCTGTTTGCATCCTGTCATCAATATCCACGTGTGAAATTAATTGCAAAGCACAATGGAACGGTCTTGCAGTAAAAGATTGAACGGCTTCACTTGAAGGTCACCGTTGGAATTGGCCTTCTGTGATACATTATTATAAGCTAAACATTTCATGTTGTTTCATTGTTAATTGAGTGCCTCATTCAATGGTTTACTATTGTGTGTCAAAATGGGTCTTGCTATATATGGAAAACGTAGGATGGAAGTATTGCTGTGCATTATGTAGCTTTCAATTTCAGAAATGGGAAGGCCCAAAACACCTCTATCTTCAGGGAAAAATGGAAAAATAAATTAAATGGGTATAACAGTGACATTTTGATGAGTTTTGGTTTCTGAAGTTACGGTGAGTCTGTGAAGAACAAAATTTCATAAATAATAAACTATAGCTGATACTAAGATGATGTGATGACGATTATGATGTTGATAATGATAGTGATGATGGAGATGGTAATCTTATTCTAGGCGTGAACCTATCATTGTCATAGCTTCTTTTAGCCATTGGTTTTGCTGTGTCTTTATCATTTCCACGTAAATGTGGACAACAGGCTAACATGTGATTTTCACTGCCAAACTCTTGATACTGTTTACAACAACATCCAAAATAGCAAATGGTTGTATTATTAGATATAGGCCATAGATTCTCAGTGAAAAAGATTCAACTGTGATTCAGTAATAAGCAAACTGGCTACATTTTAATGAAGTAACTCCTGGGGCATGGCCACCGGAATCTCACTTGGGCTCCTCTGGTTGCCATCTGGGTAAGTAAAGCAAAGAATGGAAAAAAGGATGTGTACAGAATGAAAGATAGGATGTTCTCCTAGCATTCACTTCTTAGCATTCTTCTACAGAGCTGTGACTTTCCTACCAAGATTCATCTCCATATTTTTTCCATGTTGTCACCTCTACTGTTGGCAATGATAGTAACAACAATAATAGCCAACATTTATCTCGTGCCTTCTCTGTGTCATGCACATTCTAAGTGTTTTATGTGCGTCAATTTATTTAATCTTTGCAACAAATATATGAGCTAAGTACTGTTATTGATCTCATTTTTTAGTCAGGAATCTTAGTCATAAAGAATTTGAGTAGTTTGTCCAAAATATTTGATTTCTCAGTCTATGCTATAAGCCACAATGAATACTTACACAGGACTGAGTGACTTGAAATTTCCTTACTTTTTGACCCCCCTACTTTGGTGATATAATTTTTATTATCAGTATCATCATGATCACTATGACTTTTAATCTCGTAAGCTTTATATTTCAGTGACATGTATATATTAACTAACTCCCACAATAACCAAAGGCTATCATTTGTTTTTTCATTTTATAGTTGAAGAAACTAACACTTAGTAGTGACTCTACAAGTGTTACCTGCACAGCTAGAGAGTGGTTATGCCTGATTTGAAGCTACATCTATGGAACCTCTAACTTCTAACCCTTATACACCAGGTCACACTAACTACTATACAACATTGCAGAGAATATCCTCAGTGTATGCAGTGACTACTCTGATGGTATATAATGATGGAATGGGAATTTGTGTGTTTCTCCCAGCTTGAAGTGGTATGTTACTTTTTTAGAGAATAGCTCTGTGACAAAGCGTAGATCCATGTCTCCAGGGCAGTAATGACAACAGACACTAGTTTTTGTGTGATTGATGACGACTTGAGTATGCTGAACAAGCTTCCATTGGGTAACTATATACCACTATTCATCCCATTCTATATTTTAGTGTTGTGCAGGTCTGTGCTTAGACATGTCTGTAATTTGGGAACATCTATAGTATTTCCTGGTGTGACTCCAACTGTCTTTTCTCCATTGCAGTCCCAAATGAGATAGTAGCAAAGATAACTTGAAAAATATTCCCATTTTCATTCATACCCCTATAAATCCTCACCATCTCCTTTCTTTTGATTATTTTTCTATGTGGAAACATTCAAGGAATCTGAATTTGGATTCATAAGATATACTTTCACAAAATACTCTTTTTAAGTTAACGTCTGTATCCCGCTGAACTATATCCTGTGAGTATACTGCTTTGATACTCTAAAACCTGTCATGGTCCTTTACACTATGTTGAAATGAGTTTATAAAATCATTTCTCAAAGTAGATTTTTGTCAGGTCATGGTCGGGGTGGGGGTGAGATCATGAAAGGTCCTGGGTGCCTGGGGGAGTTTGGGAGTCAAGGGTTGTTCTCCTGGAAGGAAAAGGAGAGAAGGGGGCTATCTGATGAGGTGCGAAGCATTTTGCCTACCACACAATTTCCCCTGGGGCCAACTCTGTGTATGGTTCCTGTCATACTTTTTGTCTTTTTGAGTAAGGGAGAAGGTTTCTGGTAATAATATCTGTTTTCAGAAGGTACATGTATGATGAAATTGTCTGCCTCAGGCTACCTGTATTGATTGTTTTCAGGAAAATGTGTGATGAAGTAGGAATGCATCTTAGCACACATTATACTGGCTTTTCCAAACTGGATTTATTTTTCTTTGTTCTGTTGGCTTTTAAGAGGTCAGCATGGGGGATGGAGTTAGCACAGAACACAGTACAGTAGATGGGTATATGTGGTTTCGTAGTTTTAAGACTGAAAAAAACCAAACCTTCAATTAATACTAAAATTTAAAATGATTTTTAAAACTGTATGGTAGTATGCACATATTGGTTATGTTTATGGGTTTTATCATTTCCTCTTATACTAGGGACCGAGGGAACTCCATAGAAACTACACTTAAAATCATGTGGAAATATTATACCTAAATCTGGAGTAGTTTGATCTGTGGTACTCTTAAGGTCTGGAAGAGAAAAATTCTCCAGTTGTCCTGTGTTTTTATAAAGTAGAATAATGATAAAGTGATTACACATAGACATATATTCTGTAAAATTAATTGATCTGAACATATTCAAGTGATATTTTGAAAGACTTCTTATATATAAATACATAAACACACAGTTTTCCTCTAATATTGAAATGATTAATACCTGAGACTTTGCTGAGGGATTGTATGTTTGATTTAATGTTCACTGATACTGTATGTTGGATATACTTCATTTAGCTGGTATTTTAAGTTGAGAGCCAGAATCAAACATAGTGCTCCAGATCTTGTCTGGCCAGGGCAACCCAGATATGCGCAGTGAGTAAATGACTGCTCCAGGATTCGATAACAAGTACTATGTCAGTTCCTCAGCTGAAGATACTTTTTAAACCATACCTCAAGTTAGGGTATAGAAGATAGTGGTCTAGGTTGATACACCTGTACATTGGATCGCCTCCATTCATATCCTGATCCCCCAATTACCAATTAAGTGACTTTGGGCAAATTCCTTTACCTCCTTATTGTGGGGATTAAGAAATTCATAGAAATCACTCAGAATGTTCTCTGGTCAATAGTAAGTGCTCAAGAAATATTCGTTCTTATAATTAGGCCCCATGCAGCATCCTAAAAGAAATTCTCACATACTTTTCAGGTCTTTCTTACCATCAGTGTTAGCACTAATACCATCATCATTCTATAGGAAAAGTAGTTCCTCTGGGGCCTTTCTGCTTCTGACAGTGGAGATGACTCTATAGATTAATTATGGAGCTTTGCTTCTGCGAGGCACTACATTTTTAACATTCATATTTCTTCCTGAAGGAAAAGAAATATTTTTGACTTGGGTTTTTAAACTATAATATTTAACTGCTGGTTTGCACAATTAATCAAGTGTTTTCATAATCTGGTTACTCTCTCAGACTTGTAGAATTTCAAATTAGGAAGGCTCCAATTGTAAATTACATTTGTATATTCACACTGGGTCACATAAGTAAAGGGAAGTAAACAAAAAATAAAATAGGGGAATAATTTAGATTGCTGAAGGAAAAAAAAATACACACTTCATAATTTCTTCAATTATTTGGCTTCTTTGGGTTTAAGATTTAGTATGAATGATTTACCTTTGCAGATGCATATCATGCAATGAAGAGTCTTAGACTTTAAAAGATCTCAGGTCATTTGAACTCAAACTTAAGTATTGTTGAACCTGGTGTGACATCTCCATGGATCCATGAAGATCCACAGATCTTCCAGTCTATGTTGGGACACCTTTCTCATTCTCAAAGTGGTCTCCATTCTCTCTTTGGACAAGTCCGTTAGAAAATCCTTTCTTCTTTAGACAGGTGTTCTCTTTTCTGGTAGTTTCCATTCTTGGTCTTCCACTTCCTCCATGGGACCATTAATCCTAGCTTTAGGATTCTATTCTAAAACATTGAAAGCTTTTCTCCCTTTCTTACTTTGATATGTTTCATGTTCACCAAACAATGTAGTGAATTTCACTGATCCTCAATATATCGCATAATTAATGTGTTTTACTTGAGAACTCAAAACAATTAGATAGCCCAATGCCCCTACAAAAAAATGCAATCTTAGTGTTTTCATGGGGACAGAAGGTAGACATACTGCTTCAAGTTCCCTAGCCAAATTCTGATCTAATTTTGATAGGGCAAGGTTATCCCAGGACAAATAGATATAGATGCTGCCTTTTTCAGAAAACTATCTCAGGACTGTGTTTCTTTTGAAATTAGTTTTATTTCTTGGCTTAAAGTAGTAACCTTTTATTCTCTCGAGAAGGCTCTTCTTTGAAGAGTCTCTGGTTTGAACATTGATTTCAAATCACAAAAACAAAAACTGAGGGAAAGAAAAGAAAGAATAAAGTGAATAAGGGAACAGAAGGAAAAAGAAAGAGAGGGCAGATAGGTGGAATGGGAAGGGGGACAACAAGGAGTAAGTGAGATGTATTTGTGATATACAACGGACTTAAATCTATAACTGAGAGAATAAAAATGTTTACACAAAGAAACTCCTTGGTTTATAATAGCAACCTGAGAACTTTATACATGGTAAATACTGTTCTAAGGGGTATATTATTTCTATATTAAATGTGTATTATATATGTTATAATAATTTTTATAATCATGTAGTGTGTATAAACTTTCCTAGTTGTCCCTAAGACACTTTAAAGTAGGTTTAATTGTCCTATTTCTGTAATCGAGGTAATTGTGATGGTTGCTTAAAGTCATTCAGCTGAAGGGCAGGGTGCCTAAGTGGCTCAGTCAGTAGAGCATGTGACTTTTGATTTCTGAGTAGTGAATTTGGTATAGAGATTACTTAAATAAATAAATCTTAAAAAAATAAAGTCCCTCATCCAAGAAATGGTGGAACTAGGAGTTGATCCTAGGAAATATTGTTCCAGAGTTTACCCTTTTAACAACACCCCTTCCAACAACAGGAGCTAACATTTATTGATGACTTACTAAATATCAGCCCCTCTTCTAAAGAACTATTTAATCTCACAAAACACTCTGAAGAATATCAATATATTATCCCCTACAGATGAAGAAACAGGGACATAAATTTATTAAATCACTTCCTATACTCAAACATCTAGTTACTGATAGAGCTAGCTTTTGAATCCAAACTTGAAGATATGATGGAGACAGAAATATCAGCCGGGGCCTTCAAGATGTGGCCTAGTGGATAAAAAGGGCACACACATAAATATTCCGCATATATGGTACTCAAAAATGGATTAAGAATACTTAGCAATATATCAGCGAGTAGAAATTATTGTAGTGCAATCTGATTACACAAGTGTAGAGAGGAACCTGAGTAGTTAACCTAATGAGGGAGGATAAGTGTGTTTTTAGTTTACATGGGAGACATGTGAAACAGGCATTTAAAAAAATTAAGGAAGAGAAGGCTTGAAGAGCAATTGTTATCTGGTCAAGCTGCCTTAAGAAGGTAGGAGGGGTGCCTGGGTTGCTCAGTCAGTTTAGCCTATGCCTCTTGGTTTTGGCTCAGGCCATGGTCTCAGGGTTTCTGAGCCTACATTGGGCTCTGCACTGACAGCACAGAACCTGCTTGGGATTCTCTCTCTGCCCCTCTTTCATTGCCTGTCCCCAGCTTGTGCTCAAAATAAATAAACTTTAAAAAAAAAAAAAGTGTTATGGAACTGAGGGAGTACAGAAGTACTGAGTTCCCTTTGAACCTGTATCTGTACAGAACCAGGAATCTTGACAAATTCTGTGCTAAGACATTCTTAGGGCCCTTACCTAGGGTAACCACCTCCTTCCCCTTAGATCTTTTTCAGCTCTGGTATTTTGGGGGCCTTCTTTTTTTTTTAAGTTTTAATTTATTTTGAGAGCAAGTAGGGGAGGGACAGAGAGAGAGAGGGAGAGGGAGAGATTCCAAAGTAGGCCCCACACCATCAGCCCAGAGCCCAACATGGGGTTTGAACTCACAAGCTGTGAGATCATGACCTGAGCCAAAATCAAGAGTCGACATTTAACCGAATGAGTCACCCAGGCACCCCAATGGGGGACCTTATTCTTACCTGACAGATCTTGAGAAACGTATTCAGAGACTGAGCAACAATGTAGGAATTTTAAATAACAAGCCTTTGCTTCTATCTCCCTCAACCCCTGTTATTTTTTTGTGTTTTTGTTTTTTGACTGACATGAATTCCTGTTTACCACATGTTCACAGTCTCCCAACTTCCCCTGAAAAGAGGGGGCTTTACTGTATCTAGTCTTTACTTGGTCCAGTTTGAGTAGGACCTGTCATTTGTAATGTAACTTTTGCCTCTGTTATGCCCCTTTTGACCCGTATCTTTGAGCCTACTCCCCTCATAAAACTCACATCAGACCTCTTCCTCCTTGGTTATATTCTTCATCAGTTTACCTGTGCCAGAAGTCCCCACACCTCTTTGGGGATAGATTTCATATAAAAAAAAAATCAATGTACTCTCCATGAGTTGCAATTTCTTATTTTTCCAAATATGTTCAATAAAACATTCCATTTGCTGTCACTATGAATTCATGAATGTAAGAATATTTCCGTTCTGAAAACATAGGGAAGACATAAGTTCATAATAAAGGGAAATCCTTTACATTGAAAAAATTCCATGAAAATATTCAAGGTTATTTTTTGTTATCACCATGGGCCAAAATTAGGGAAAAGCTGAACTAATATGCCTTTAGGTTTGCTGAGATACTCATGGCCTTCTATAACCATTCTAACATTCCTCTTAGCAAAAACCATTTCTTAAGGATTTGTGTTTGTATGTGACTTAGTCATATCATTGTTTACACAGATCAAAGCAGTGAGGTCATAGTCTCATAGATCATAAGTGTTTGCAAGCCATTGAGATCATTAAGTCCTAGGCTTCTTTTCACATGATTTTTGGGTTATATACTGTCTTACGTGGAATACCTAATGGTAGTGATTTCTGAGACTTGTTTTTATTTTAGTGAGTGTTTATCCTTACTATATGTCCATGTCTGTGTTAGGTCTGAGGTTTATGAAAAAGACTGAAGGGGCATCTTTGCCCTTGGATATTCACTAACTCACCCTCACACCTAGCTGCCTGCCCTTTGGATATTTCTGCTACCTGCATCTCATGGTCTCTCATAGCTAAGTTGAAACTTACTAGCAAGGTGAGACTTGGGGAACCCTTGAATCAGAGGAAAGGGTGATAAAAAAAAATGACTGGACACCTGCTTAGGCTTTTTATATACTGCATCAGTTTTTATGATCAAGAAAACCTTTTGAGTGTGTATGGATTTCAACAGTTTAGAGATGAGGAAGCTATCTAAGAGAGGCTCAGAAACTTGCCCAAGAGTTCTCTAAGGCATCCTTAGGACTGTTCCCAGGTTCTACTTGTCTAGTTCCAAAGACCTTGATCTTTGTACTGTATCTGCATACCTTCAAGAGGACGCAGAGATCCAAATTACAACCCTAGTAAAGGCTGAGCCAAGCTTTGTTCCCATTATATAATCTTGAAATTTGCATAATTACCCTTTGCCTTTACCTTCTGGATCCTTCACTTGCTGCTCTGTCTACATAAAATCTTTGCATGGATATAGATAGATATAGATATAGATACAGATATAGATATATAGATATCCACATACATACATACATACATACATACCATCAGTTCACATATTACTTCTTCAGTGAAGCCATCCCTGAGGGCTGGTCCATACAGTTATCTTCTTATTACACTATCACCTTTCTATGTTGTAATATTTTATTACCCTCACTGTAATCTGAAATTATCTTACATAATTATTTATCTGTTTCCCCTCAGAGAATATTAAGTTATTGAAAGCACTATACTTGGATGGTTTAAAACAACTATGTTCCTAATGTGTAGAATGGTATTTAACGTAGAATAAACCTTCGATAAACTTGTAGAGAAATGAATGCATTTTAAGATAAAATTAGTTGGGGCGCCTGGGTGGCTCAGTCGGTTAAGCGTCCGACTTCGGCTCAGGTCATGATCTCGCGGTCCATGAGTTTGAGCCCGCGTCGGGCTCTGTGCTGACAGCTCAGAGCCTGGAGCCTGTTTCAGATTCTGTGTCTCCCTCTCTCTCTGACCCTCCCCCGTTCATGCTCTGTCTCTCTCTGTCTCAAAAATAAATAAACATTAAAAAAATTAAAAAAAAAGATAAAATTAGCATTGTTATTCATCCTTTATTAGAATACTACATTATCTTTGAAAATTCTAGATATACTTGCTATCACAGAAGGCATATATTTCTAAAGAGTTATGAATTTTTCATATTGAAAAAATAATAATTTTCTATTATGTTAGGCATAATTATTTAGGAGACCTATAAACCTTAAGCAAAAAGAATATCCCTGTGTGTAACAAATCACTTTCTTTTAAGAATTCACCTTTCTACATTCATCTCATACTGCTGTATCTCACATATTTGAAAATGGCATATATTTAAGGTGGCCAAGGAGGTAAATGACATACTCAGTTTCTGGTAAGGGCAACCTGGGTGCAGTTCTCCTCTGCTGTCAGCAGGGGTCTCAAAAAGCTTTTTACCCACCAAAATGTCTATTTAAAAAAAAAATTGCAGATATATAATTTGTTTTATTGCTCTTAACAGAATGGAACACACATACTTTAAAAATCATTAAGTTAATTTTAAAGGTCTCTCTTTTAAAGTAATACATTGTGGTGGGTTTTTTGTTTGTTTTTGTTTTGTTTTTTGCTTATAAGCATCAATAACTGTTTTTTTAGTGTTTACCTAGCACTAAATTGGTAAGCCTATCTTAAGCATCAGAAAACACGATGTAGAAAGAACACTGATTTATTTGTGTTTCTAATTAGAGTTCACAAATTCAAAGTTTTGAATGTACTTCGTCTTTAAACAAGTCCAAGGAATTGAATGAAATGAACAGAAATGGCATAAACACAGCCTGCAAGTCTTCAGTCTGCCTCTTTCTGAATTTTTCAGTGACTTGTTAGGGAAACAGCCGATTGCAATTGTCTTTCAGAAAATGTCCTCCACTCAGCTGCACTCAGATGAGTCAGGCACAGTAGCTGCCTCCCTGCTTCCCATAGACAACCCTGATTTCAGGAAGGGTAGTCCCACCTCCAGTAGCATTTTCCCCTCTCCTCGGCCACTTGACACCATTTTTGGCATTTCCCATTGTATCTCCATCCCCCAGCAAGTGCCAAAGCAGATCTACCTAGCAGAGCACCCCTTTCTCAAGTTTTTTCCCCCTCTGAGTGCACCCACTGATATTTGCTTATTGTTCACACTACTCTGACATTCTTAGAGTTGCTCTTTTTACTTGCATTACCAATACACATGTACAACTGGGAACAATCATCATGAAAAATGGCATCTCCAAAGCACACCTTTACAAGTACCTCCATAAGGTTTGTGATAAGGCATTCTCCCAAATCAAGTGTTGATTGTTGATGTGTCCCTCTGTTTTACTACATCTATCTCTAGATTGATGGATGGAAAAATGTATAGATGGATGGATGGGTAGATGGAGAGATAAATAAGAAATATCTAAAAATTTGTGGAGATATGATTTATAATAAATATATGAATAGATATGCATTACATGTACACGCATACATATGTATACATACCATAGCATGTGTGTACATATATATGCATATATTTATGCATACTGTATATTAGAACTCTTTTTATATTTGTCTGTCAACTTGTCCATCTCTATAATAAAACCTAGGGAGGGGCGCCTGGGTGGCTCAGTTGGTTAAGTGTCCCACTTCGGCTCAGGTCATGATCTCACATTTCATGAGTTCAAGCCCTGCTTTGGGCTCTGTGCTGACAGATCAGAGCCTGGAGCCTGCTTCAGATTCTGTGTCTCGCTATCTCTTTGGCCCTCCCCAGCTTGCACTCTGTCTCTCTGTCTCTGTCTCTCTCAAAAATAAGCATTAAATTAAAAAAAAAAAAAAACTTAAAAAAAAAACAAACTAGGGATACTGTGAATTGAGTTAACATGAGACAGCTTCTCCTTTACTCTTCACATTGAACTGGGCAAGGAAGGTAAAAAAAAAAAACAAAAAAAAACAAAAACCTGCCTTCAAACCTGTATAATTTATGAAAGGTTGTAAACTTTAGGACATGAAAACCTCATGGACAAGTGACATGTAACTAAATTCATATACTCTGTAAGGTGCATATTGCTGAGGAGAATGAAATCACACCATGGAACAAAGGTGGGATTTTTAATGGAAGATATCTCAATGGAAGAGTGTTACGAGCCCAGATGTAAATCAATGAGTCAATCACAGGTTGTCTTAAGAGCATCCAGGTCCAGGAAAGAAGAGGATGCAGCAGGGTCTGCAGAGGAATAAATTGGAAGGGACTGTGAGGGATGTGAGAGTGTACTTAGCTTGGATTCTACACTTGGGTCTCCTAGACTTTCTCACACTTGAGAGAATAAAGGCTCAGACTGGTGATTTTGCCACTTGTACAGAAGGAATGATCATTGAACACTAATTGAGCAAGCATTGTCAGATTCCTTCCTTAATTTATGTGTTCACTCACTCTCTCTCTTGCTCACTAACCTTCAGGCACACCTTAGTCTCTTAGGCTCTTTAGGGTTTTCTCACATTTTCTTTTTTGTGTCTGAAATCTTTTTCTCATGTTTCTTCACATGATGTGTCCATTCTCCTTTCTCAGGTCATAGTAATTGGAATTCCTTAAAGTGGCTTTTCTTGACCAAATTTTATCACAACACACTGATTATTTCTTATAATGTCCAATCACTTATGAATTTGCATACCTATTTATTGTATTTCCCAGGAGATGTGAAGATACGTGAAAGCTGAAATATTTGTTCCCCACACCATGTGTGCCCGTGGCCCAGGATGGTGCCTGGCCCGTAGTAGGTACTCAGTAAATATTGGTGTAGATGAGTGCATGTGGCGCAGGAAGGCACAATGAGGGTAAATACGAAGAGATTCAACCTAAAAAAAATTTTTTTTTGTAGAATCCAAATGCAAATCGAATCTAAATTTAATTTAGCCATGACCTGAAGGAGAACAACAATTCCAAGTGCTTACATATAGAAACCATATTATGTATTAAAAGCATATATGATCTGTAGATGAATAAAGTATAAGCTGATACAAATAGTTCCTGAGGCATGACTTCATATTTCCCAGAGGTGCAAATAACCAAAAAAAAAAAAAAAAAAAAAGATACATGCTATAGTATTTAAAGCCACCTGGGGTATTGGAACTGATATTAGAACGTCTTTGTCTTATAAGATTAACATCCTCATCTTTAGAATACTCTCTTTCTAATATACAAGATCTGTCATCATTGGCAGCAATATCAGCATCATGAATATTTATTAATTACTCTACAAGGAGTTGTGCAGTCTGGTTTAGAAGTAATCCCTGCCTGTATGGAAATTTGCAAGCTATAACAAATGACATTTGTATCGGTGACAAGGTGAATTTCTATGAACCAGCAAATGTCCGTCAACAATTAACATATTAGTAGATTATGCCTGTGTTGACACTTCCAGTCTCAATAAATGGTTTTTGCCTCATTATCCAATGGTTGCTATCGAGCCATTAGTGCTATCCATGCATCAGAGCAATTGTTTATTGAGGCAAGTAAAGTTGTGAATTAAGTATGTGCTTCCTTTGTTCCCAAGAATAGTTTCTGTGTTCTACCATCTTATCCTGTGCTAAGGAGAATACAAACTCCAAAAGGGAAGGGAATTTGTCTGTCATGCTTACAGCTACATCTCATTCTCTCCGCATGCCTGGTTCACATAACAAGTTAGGACCTCAATAGGTACTTGTTAAACAGTTGAAAAAGTTCAGACTTTTTCCTTAGATATTGAGTACCTACTGTGTGTCAGAAACTAGGCTAGGCATCTTGCATAAGCTATCTTATTTAATCCCCACTACACATCTTCAGTTTTGTGATTTATTATTCTTACCTTACAGACAAGAAAATGGAGTTTTAGAAAGATTATCTTGCCTGTGAGTTCACATACAGTCAATGAGGAAAAGGCTGTTGAACCTCAGGATACTTTCTACCATCCTACTGATGCTATTAGACCAAGAGGCACTTGGAAGTTTGTGCAACAGAGATTCATGCATGACGGAGACTTGGGTTGTTGATATTCTGTAGTCAGTAGATGACAGTAGGTATAATTCACTAATGTTCTCCAGGCAAAATTAACCTTTTTTGCAAGTAATAGTAAAATCCTAGACTTTATGGATTATAAACTGCCATAAAATTTTAAATATAACTTCATTGGAAAGAACACTTTATAGAATATTAGCTGTGAGATATAAGACTAAATAAGTTGCCAGTTCTGCTTTTTATAAGCTGTACAGATGAATTTAATTTTTCTCTGCCTCAGTTTCCTCATCTATAAAATGGAAATGATTGTGACAAATAATATGGTAACTCTAACATGTTTTCACAAAAGCTGACAAACACTAAATGCTCAATAAATGTTAGCTGCTATCATAATTCATTCATTTCAGTTCCAGAAATAAGAAGACATGGTAAATTTTCTTCAACCACCATGGATAAAAATCTATTTCAAACTGTGAATGGAAGGGTTTTCTTTTGAAGATGCTGTATCCATTTCTATGTCTCTGTCTGTATGTGGATACCCTAGAGTTATAGCAGACTTTCAATAACAAACAATTTAGTTAGTCCAATATAGTTGCCTTTCCTTTCCTGGACTCAAAGTACCTGATTGTGCACTTTTTGCAGAAAATTCCTTATATGTTCCATTTATTATATAATAAAAAGTAGGCAATATAGGACTGGCAATTGGTCTGGCAAAGAAAAATGTATTAGTTTGTAAATAATACCCCAGGTCAATATGTCAACCACTATATTACCACTTTTGGTTCTAACAACCTAGAATTCAGCCCTGCTGTGTTTTAAGTGACTCTAGCACTCGGTGGACAATGGTTTTGGCAAGGTTTTAATTACTGTAAAATCTCCTCTAATGAAAACTCTATATGCATATTTCACTCATAAAATGTCACAGCAACATAAATTTTAAAATGGGGGGAAATCATCAGAATCCTATCATTCCAAGAAATACTCTTCTTTTTCTATATCTTCCGACAGAGCTGATTATATTTATTTTTTTCCACTGTGAAGTTTTGATTAACGTGAAATTATAAGGATTGGTCCTCGTAGCTACTTATTCTTAAATACTCTTTTAGTTGTTTATATGTTCCTGTAATTTGACTGATCAGTCCCTCTTTATAGATATACAAATGGTTTCTTTGCCTTTTTCATAAATGATATCACAAAAATCTCCTTTGTAAGAACATTTGTGTATTTATCTTAATATGCTTCTTGTAGGATGAATTTATGGATGTGGGATGGTCAAAGACTTGGTCAAAGGGTTTGATTAATTTTCTGACACCTGTATTATAAAGTCAAATCTTCTTCCACAGGGTTGTACCAGTTCATCAGAAGCAATTCATGAATATCCCAGATTTATGATTGACTTTCTATAATTTAGCTTTATTGTCATTTATTTTTCACCTTTTCATTAGCATAAGTTGATACCTCAATGTAGTACAGACTTGTGTTTGAGATGTCAGGCTCATCATTTCTAGTAATTCAATTGTGACTCCTTTTGTATAAATTAATTTTTTATTAATTTTTGTCCATTTAGTTTTGATGTCTTGATTTTGTTTTATTTGTAGGAAGGGGCATTTATAATATATAGACTTTAGTAATTTAATATTTCCTGTTAATTTTCCTGTCTTCCATTTCCACTGCAATTTTTCTTCCTCAGAAGGTTAATTTAATGTAGAAAAATAGATGGACTTTTTATTTCTTGCCTTTTTATTTCTTTTAATGTCTTAGAAATTCAACAGTTCTTCCACAGATCTAATGAATGTTGTAGGTTTCACTACATGTTTTTCTTTACCTAAATAAAAAAAAGAAATCATTTGGGTATATGGTATAAAGTGAGTTCTCCTTTTTCAAATGAAAAGCTAAACCTTTTACCTGTCATCATTTATTTAATTACATTTCTGTACCCATTGTTTCACGATGCTTGCTTTGTCATATATTATATTCTATAGGTAATTGGATCTCTTTATAGGCCTTTTGAAAACAGGATTTGACCTATATAAAGCAATGATGACTGGACATTGCTTTAGGATGTTGATTGAATGCTCTACATGGCATCTTCTCTATGGCAGGTTGTTAACATTTGAATGTTTTATAGAAGTGAATTCTTAAAAAGATGTTTGTGAGTGCATTGGAAACCTTTTAAAAAGGCTGTAATTAGCTACTCTGGGAGAATGTTATAGGCTTTGATGGGCCCCTCAGTGGCAGTTCTAGTGGCCTATCCTATTGACTGACAAAAGATTGTAGGGGAATATTTAATGTTGTTTTAATTAACAACTCCTAAAAGAAAATGTCAATTATCTTCCATTAGCCTGAGGCCTTATCTTTCCAAAATTTTCCCTCCCCCACCTTTAAAATGGTACATAGAAAATTGTTTCTTTCATTTCCCCATGGACATCCATCATCTTTTGGAAGTGAGATCAGTGTTTAGTACATTTTGAGTTAATGATGATTTTTTCGGTCTAACAGAAAAAAAAAAAAAATGCCGCCTTCAAAATATCTAGCTGGCAGTGATAGGGACTTAATTTTGGATATCTGTTTCTCAGAAGGTGAAACAAGAAGGTTTGGCAATCACAGAGCATAATTAAACATGTAAATTTGTTGCATGGGATTTAGAATGAAACACAGTAGATGTCATCCTTATTTCTTTACTTACTGTGTGTGTCTTTGGACACATTTACCTTCAGTCAAAAACCTTCGGTGTTTCATGTGTAGAAGGGTAAATACTAACTTACTTCAAAGGATTGTTGTATGGGTTAAACACAAAGATCTCAACTGGTATGTATCACATGGCTCGGGGAGTGGTGGCCATGGTTATCATTGGCTACATTAGATGGACCTCTTAAGGCCTAGATGTAGAGAAAACAAGAGGACATTTTAAGCAGAGCAATTATTAGCTCTGGACTTTTTGCTTGTGCTGACATCTCTGCTTTTGGAGGCGTGCTGGGAGACTAGGTGTGCATTGCACAGAGTTAAAAAGAAAAGAGTCCCTAAATGAAGGAGTTTTAAATTTTAAGGCAGCATATGAGCACATTTTTTTTTTTTTTTCTTAAGGTCATATGTCAGAGAGTATGTCACTAGTTTGAAAGAAAACTGCCAGCCTACTGGTTCTCAAGCTTGATGATGCAATGAAATCATCCAGATTCTGTGATTGTCTGTGTTGGCCCATGGCTCCACTGGTGACTGTTTTCATACTCCTGCTTAAACTATTGCAACTCCGGGTGCACAGAAACTGGCAAGAGAATCCTCAGTATGAATGACTTCTAAGGTCAGGAAGAAGTAGGGACTTGGAGGCCCTGAAACAAGAATTTATGCTTTAGGAAGGCTTTTTAGTGAAAGTGTAACAGGAATAATATTATAAAATAACAATTTTATAATATATACAATGTAATTTATATATTTATGCAATATATAAAATAATTTTCCTTCAGGCAAATGAGTAATTAGAGAATGTAACGGACATTATTTGATCCATTTTATTTTATTGTATTTTTTAAAGTTTATTTTGAGAGAGAGTGAGAGTTGGGGAGGGGCAGCAAGAGAGGGGGAGAGAGAGAATCCCAAGCAGGCTCCGTGCTGTCAGCACAGAGCCCAACACAGGGCTCAGACTCATGAACCCTGAGATCATGACCTGAGCCTAAATCAGAAGTCGGACGCTTAGTCAACTGAGCCACCGGGGCGCCCCAGGTCCATTTTATAAAATGGAAATAAATTGCATTCCTCTGTAATGATAGCTTGCACTGTATACCTGTGTTACATAAGCATTTACTACACCACAGGCAGTGATGGAAGAACTTTATTAATCCACTTATATATTAGAAACAACTTAGGAAGGTAGGTACCCTTTTTTAACTCTTCTTTTCTGACAGTTTATCTGTTTGTTCTCAGTGGAACTTGAATTTGAACTCAGCAGTTTGGACCTGAGTAGTTGCTCTTAACCCGTATACTTCCAGTCTCTCTACATTAACATAGGCTCAGCTCTTGAGAGAGCAAACAGAGGCTTTGGATCTAATGGGCCAAACTGGTTGAACGTACTGTTTTGCCCAGATTTCTCTAAAACTTTCTCTGGAATTGCTCAGCCCTTTCAGAATGGCACAGATCTGTTCTCTTTCCCACTTAAAAAGTAGACACCGTTGTCTGTACTTGAATTTCACATTTGTCCTTGTACTATCTCATGTTATCCCTGGCCTTGCTGACCATTTCCCATCATATGCTCAAAAAAATAGCAGGAAGTAGTCTTGTTGGTTACTAAAATTTTAATTTCTTGCTTCTTTATTCCTCAATGATTAGGGTCTGCCACCCCTGCCATTGTAACCAGGATCATCAATATAATCTAAATTGCTCGTTCATTCATCCATTCATTTTTTTTTCTCAATGCCTTTGATCAGGTCTTTATTCAGAATTAGCTGTCCAAAATGAACATTTATTCATTTTTGGTGCCACAGCTGATTTACTGTGCCCAGTATTTTGTAAGAGTAAGGATTTCTACACCTCACATCTGCTGAGTTCATCTCACAGCAAGGGCTGTGAGAGAGACAAGAGAGGCCTGCAGGCCAAGTAAGAGGAGAAAGGGAGAAAGAGACCTGGAAAAGAGGAGGAGATGAGGAAGGAGCCAACAGAGGGACAGAGCATGGTAAAATCTCCTACAGGTAACATGTTCCAGAGAGTTTTCACACTGGAACATATAGTTCGGTGAACTCTTGAAAGATGAAGTTAAAGATAGTGGAAGTGAGAAATGAATAGAAGAAGTATGCACGATGAGCAATGAACGTGTTGAATAAGTAGCCTTTTAAAAAATTTACCTGATTTGGGGCGCTTGGGTAGCTCAGTTGTTTAAGTGTCCAACTCTTGATTTTAGCTCAAGTCATGATCGCAGCATTGTGAGATGGAGCCCTGTGTCTTGCTCTGCACTGTCAGCCTGGAGCCTGCTTGGGGCGCTCTCTCTCACTCTATGCCCCTCCCCTGCTCACTCATGCACTCTCTGTCTCACAGAAGAAATACAAAAAACATTTTTAAAAAATTTACTTGATTTCATGCAAGGATCTTAAGTTTTAGTTCATTTTGTTTTTTCCTTCCCTACAAGAGGCCTATTTTGTAACAAGGCAAGATAAAAAGGTTAGTATTCTAGAAGTGTCTTTGAACTTTCCCCCCCTAATATAGACTTAATGAAATATTGAGTATAAGGGACTGACCCCAAAGCATCATTTTTATTACGTCCTGCCTCATTGCAAGCCCTGACGGTTCACCTCTCTCCTCAAGCCTCAGGGAGGTGAGAGACACTGATAGTTCCATACAGCTTCATGCTCGGGATTTTGTCAAGTTAAAGAATTTACTTCTAAACATTTTTGGTAAGTATTTGAAACACACGTACGCACGTACACACACACACACACACACACCTACACACACATCCCTTGTGTGTACCATATCATAGTACAGATTGCTTTTCAATTGACTACTTTCATTCTAACATATAAAGAATCATTGAGTGATAGAGAAATTGTTCTCTACATTGTTAATCAGTTGATTTAGACATTCAGGGACTAGTGGTACCATAATACATATCTGTGTGACATAGTCTCTGAGTTATAAACAATTCCTGGACACCTACTTATGCAGTGATACGAGAAAAATGTTATGACGGGAAAGGGTGGATCTGATGATGGTGATAAATATTGCAACAAAATTGTGAAAAGGATTATACAGTAGTCATACTAGTAGCAGCTACCATTTTTTTGAGGGTCACCAAATGTCAGGCACAATGGTAGGCATTTTCTAATGTTATTTGCTTAATTAAAACAAGGAAAGTGAGAATCATAAAATTTGAGTTACTAGAGTAACTTGAGTTCATTCTTTCCTGTATTTAGCAAGCAAAGATTTTATGACAGGTTATGTTTGATACCAAAATCCATTTCCACCTTTACCCACCTTTAAAGACTCTCTGTGTCTTACATAAAGGCTCAGGAACCTAGTAAAAGAGGAAGGAATGAATCAACTGCTATTTAAAAAGTTCATGTCAGGGCACCTGGCTGGCTCAGTCAGTAGAGCATGTGACTCTTGATCTCAGGGTTGTGAGCTCAAGCCCCACGTTGGGGGTAGAATTTACTTAAAAATTTAATTTAATTTAATTAAAAAAAAAAACAAAAGAGTGCATGTCATCAAATATCTTAGCTTCTCACTGGTTAAAATGTAATCACTCCTTGTCCAAAAGTTTACAGGCCTAAGAAAGCCCATCCTATTCTCCTGACTATGGGTGCAGCTGTATGTAGGATCTGGAAAGAATATATTCTGGGGTGGTACATAGGTGCATTTAGAAAGTAACATGGCATGCAAAATTATTCCACAGCAAAAAAGCCATAGTGATTTCATGCTTAAAAAAACAGAAGATGGGCTCTTGGGTAGGGCTGAGTGGGTTCAGTGTCTGAGTCTTGATTTCGGCTCAGGTCATGATCCCACAGTTTGCGAGCTCAAGCTCCACACTGTTAGCATGGAGTCTGCTTGAGATTCTCTCTTTCCCTCTCCCTCTGCCCCTCCCCTGCTTGTGTGCACTCAATCTCGCTCTCTCTCTCTCTCTCTCTCTCTCTCTCTCACACACACACACACAAATAAATACATTAAAAAAGACAAACTTGCCTCAAGTCTTTTGGCATTATTGCTAGGTCTCAATGGGAAAGTGTTTAGTCTAACATTAAAATAAATAAATGTTTATCCTTCAGTTATTTGTTTCTCATAATTTTCCATAATGTAGGGGACAAGGGTGCTGGGAAGACCTGCAAACAGTAACCTAGCTTTTATCCTTTACTAATAAATACCAAACTGGACCAATGTACAAATAATTATATAATTTTGAAGAAACCTCAGAGCTAATATTTTAACTAAGAATAGCTTTAATATTTTATTTAATTTTTAATATAAAGATTTGGAATGATTGTTTTACTTCCAGGAGTTTCTCAGTAGTTTTCAAGTAGCACAGCAGAAAATATATAAGTGCCCTCTGTGTAATTTCCATCACATTGTGTATGTATGTGCATAATTTCCTCCCAAATCCTATCTGTAACTATATTAAAAATTAAGTTCAAGTTGATTATAACTTAATTTTTTTTGATGTTTATTCTTGAGAGACAGAGAATGCACAGGGGAGGGGCAGAGAAAGAAGGAGACACAGAATCTGAAGCAGGCTCCAGGCTCTGAGCTGTCAGCACAGAGCCTGAGGCAGGGCTTGAAGTCACAAACCACAAGATCATGACCTAAGCCGAAGTTGGATGCTTAACTGACTGAGCCATCCAGGAGCCTCAATTATTTATAACTTTATATTGCTACCTTCAGTCTTCCAGTGATGAGAACTTTCATTGTACAGCAGCCCACGGAGCAGATTCCTAAAAAAAAGGGATGAGAGAAAAGCCTGATTACACCCGTAGCTCACTAGATCACCATTAGAAATACTTGGATACAAAAAAGTTGCAACTATTTATTTGAAGAAGGGTTCTTCATGCTTAGCAAGGTAGACATCCTCCCTCACCACCACCATGTATATTTGTCAAAGGAGAATGAGAGCAGCTGTTGCCATTCCTTAGTCCACCTGGCAAGAAAGCATGCACATGTGGGGTCTCATGTTTCTTTGTGGCCATGGCCCTTAAAAGGGACTTTAAAATCAGGAATTGGGGGGAATATTAGTGGGAATAATTTCCAGTAGAAAATTAACTTAAATCTGGAAGAGACTTAAAAGAATTGGGAGTTAAGATACAAATGGTTATGTCATTTGGGGTGTTGCCAGTGCTTCCATTTCACTACTTATTCAATCTCTTGGTCTGTATCGGTAATCCCTCTAGATGGAAAAAAAAAAAGGATGGAAATAAGTAATAATTCATAAAATATTTAAATTACCCTTGTACATGAATCTGGTGATACAGTTTTGTTAGAGTGGTTGGGCACAACGTGGTACTTAAAAAATTCAGGTGACAACGAAGTATTTTTTTTCCTGGGCAACATAAGAGGGTACTCAGGAGGACAATACTAAGAATATACCTTCCTGGACACCTGGGTGGGTCAGTTGGTTAAGTGTCCAACTCTTGATTTCAGCTCAGGTCATGATCTCATGGTTCCTGAGATAGAGCCCCATTGTGGGCTCTGCACTGACAGTGTGGAGCCTGCTTGGGATTATTTCCCCCTCTCTCTGCCCCTCCCCTGCTTGTGTGGGCTTGCCCGTGTGGTGTCTGTCTCTCTCTCTCTCAAAATAAATAAGCATTTTTTTTATTATATGAAATTTACTGTCAAATTGGTTTCCATACAACACCCAGTGCTCATCCCAAAAGGTGCCCTTCTCAATACCCATCCCCTCCTCCCCTCCCTCCCACCCCCATCAACCCTCAGTTTGAATAAACATTTTTTTTAAAAGAATAGACCTCCCTGAAAAAGTCTTTCTACATTCATTCATTCACCAACTTAATTATGGTTGAATTTTGCCACTTGTAAGTTATAAAGTACACATTGAACTGTAATCCTAGTGTTCCCATTTCTAAAAAAGAGAAAATTACCTGCAAAATATAACTGACCAACCTAATTGATTTGGAGAGATTCTAGGAGTTGATTTTTATCTATCAACTTCTGAAAATAAGGCAATTGATGGTCAAGAAAGGAAGCCATGTATTTTTAAATCTTTAAACCCAGGGCCCAAATAATAGATTTATTTTAATTTTTTCCCCAAGGGTTGACACATGAAAGAAGTGATCATTAACTCAGGATGCTTGAGTGAATATGGAAAAACAAACTTTAACAATGTTCTAAATGATTAATTTAAGAAAAAAATAATTAGAAGTACCAGATTTTCCCATAGAGCATCCATAATTTCATAGGAAGCCTGGTTCAAGGCCAATAGCAGTGAATTTTGCTGCTACCTACTGGTGAATTCTGAATCTATATAGCATAGAGGGAGAGATATCCAAGCACATTTAGGAATGCTCTTGGGGACATCTGAACTCATGGTGCAGCTGAAGACCTATCAGTGGTGAGTCAGGGTTTTGTTGTTTCTGAGAAAGTGTTGGCAAGATAAAAGCATCTAAATAAATATTTGAACAACAGTATTCATGTAGCACTTTAAAGTCAATCCAAGTATTTTAAAGATTTTAACTAGGTGTTTTCACATATACTTGTTTAGTCTCCATTTATGATGCAGATAGTAGTTTTTATCTCTCTTTAGCAGTTTAGGAACTAAAGCTCTTTAGAGACTAAGTAACTTGACAGAGGCCTTGTAAGGGAGCTGGGAAGCAAGCACAGGTTATCAGACTCCAGCCTCAAACTTTTTCTCCTGTATCACACTGACTCTTATGGTACCATTCCCCAACTTGGTACACCTCTCCTCATCCCGTAATTCACTGTTTTCCTCTTGGATTCAGGGTTGCTGATTCACATGGCATTGATCCCAGTGGTTCAGGACTAACCTATAATTCTGCCAGACACATCACCTTGTGTGGGATGATGCACAAGAGGCAGGAGAGACTAGTGATTAAGAGTTGGGAAATCAAATCCCTGGGTCGAACATCCTAGAGCTCTACTACCTACTGGCTATGTGGCCTGGGGCATGTTTTCTTAAACTTTCCCTTTGTCAGTTTCCATGTAATAATAGTACTGTAGTACTATCCCATAATATTGTTGTAGGACTAAATGAATCAATTAACGTAAAGTTTTTAATATACCACTTGGCAAATGGTAATCACTAAGGCTTGGCTATTATTTTTATAAACCCCCTGTTCTCCTTGGAAACATGCAATGGAAAATGTGGTTTTGTCTTCCTCAAGTTCATCTTCCCTTAGGTACAACCTTTTAATTTATTTTCAATAAAACCAAGAGAGTATATTTTTTAAAAATAGAAACTCATAGCCATGAGAGTGATGTGTTCTTTTCTGAATATCAGAGTACAAATGATGTGGGTTCTGACCTTGGTTCACCCTAGGAAAGAAATTATTTTCTAATAGTCCTTTTTACCTTTTGGATTTAATTTGTGTTTTTTGCAGGGATTTTTTTTTTTTTAAGATACTATAGAATGGCATCACATTTACCAAAACCGAATTTTGTAGCCTATACCTTTTGCAGAAGTCAGATTAATACATTTGCGCAAAGAGACTTTTCTGCATTTATACCTCATGCACCATGGACATCTTCCGCACAAACCTCTTCATCCTGTACAACTCGGTGCTTCCGTTTACCGACCCTGTGTTTCCATCTGAAGAGCATTCTTCATTTACTGAGTGAAGGGCTTTGAAGAGATGATTCTAACTTTGGGCCCATATAATGTGCTCTCAGCTGCTAATTCATTTATATCTAGCCAATTAAGAAATAATTTTTTCCTCTCTGTCTACATACTGCCATCTCTTGTGTAGCACAGAAACAACAGACTAGATTTCCTAAACCTCTTTCATTATGTTATTCCCTGGCTTAAAGACTTTCAGCTGTTACTCATTACATATGGGTTAAAGTGCAAACTCTTTAGGGCAGAGTCCTCACCTGGGTCTGCCTAGATACACAGACTGCATTGTAGCTAAACTAACATTCTAACTCATATTTGTGCCTTTAGCTTTCTCTTCTCAACTTGCAAATGTCCCTATCCCTTTGTCTCTGTCCTAGTAAACTCTCTCCATCATGAAAACACCCTTATCCAGGAAGCTTCCTGTGTCTAGCCTACATCTGGCTCAGTAGACTGGAAGAGTTTTCTGTTCTACCATTTCTTTGTGGTAGAAGTGTGTATAAGTTGCTTTAAACATCTCAAGGCCTTACCCCGGCTGAGTATTGGGATGAATATTATGTAGCATTCATGGTTATAATGAGGACTTACTGAGGTAATACAGGTAAAAGTGATTGCTGTTATGCCAGAAACATAGTAGTTGGTCAGTAACTTCAACAACAAATATTACCTCCCATTTGTGGATCATGCAACTTATTAATGCTTCCAATTTGATACATGTATTTTTGTCTGGTTATAGTTTTTACAGGTAATGTTCTATCCTTCCAAAGAGACCCAAGCTCTGTAATAGCTAGAATTACCTCGTATGCATCCTGGCATTCTCCACTTATCCTAGCAAAGGACTTTACACATAATAGAGGCTGAGTAAATGGTTGCAAGATTAACCATGGAAACAGTTTTTCCGCAGGTACTGTGACCATGAAATTGACGGAACAGAAAATATGCTGTAGTCCCTGAGTGGCATGAGGTTCAGGGACCTGAAATAGTGGTCTTTGTATGAGCCTATGTTTGGAAAACAGAGCATATTTTAAGCCCTAGAAATTTTGGAGCTTATCAAGGACAGTGACCTCTTGTCCAGTGTTACCTTCATATAAGCTTGACTTGGCATTACAGTCACATTTTCTTATCTCATGAATAGATCTAAAAGTTACTCAAAAGAATCGCTTTCTTTTTGACCCTATCTTCATTTGTACATTCATTTATTTGTTTACTCAAATATTTTCCTCACAACCTAGTGTGGTCTAGATGTTGGGCTAGGTGTTGTGAATGGATTCATGAGCCATAGTTTAAGGAGCTTATATTCAATGAGAAGTATGTATATTTACTGCATGATGACAATATTTAGAAGAAATTAAAATTCTAAATTATTGCCATAAGGGAAAAGTATTAATTCTAAAGTATTAATAATGAACACATTGCTATCTTTTTTGTGACATTTCAGAAAATAACAGCATTATTTCGTCCAGTGTTTTAAAGTACACACACACACACCACAGTTTCCTCTGTTTTGAGGGACCTTTGAGAGTAACTAGTCTTGATGGTTTACTCTACACATGGAGTCTCCAGGGGGGAGAGAGTTACTGTCTTGGGTCATGAAGTTGGCAAGGGCAGACCTAGATACGAACTCTCTTGATGGTAGTCTATCACTTTTCCTTGTGGTTATCTTGTCCAACCCAATATTTGCGGCGAGGGTCTGTCAGCTGTCCCCTTGGCTCTGAAAGACTGTTAGGAGGATTCAGCCTCATGCAAACCAGCAGCTGCTTTCTCTGAGCAGCATTTGAATGCAACACTGACCCCCAAGGAGGAAATGGTTTCCCTGTGGTGTGAACTCTTCTACACTCTTGCCACCCACACATATTTACATCTCCTGCATTCCTGAGTTACAGTGGAATGCTTCATTACAGCGGCTCAGCCAGGAGGACATCCCCTGGGGAGTTGATTCACAGACAAATGTATTATTCACAAGCTTGATCTGATCATACAAAATTTGCACTAGAACCACACGCCCTGAGGAAATTCCTTTCATAAACCTAAATGATTGTATTTAAGAGAGTGATGTGGAAGAACAGAAAGTCTGTGAGCTGGAAGGGGGTGGAGTGATCTCCAGTTTGCAGTGGGGCAGCTCACAGAGGAACCAGTTCTGAGCCCCCTCCTCTACTCCATGCCTCCTGTAAGCTCTTCCCTTCCCTTTAAAGAGCCCTCTTTTGACAGTTTTGAAGGAGGGAATGATGAATTAAGTAGAGTTGCTGAATTATTTTAATGATGGTTTCTATGACAACGAGACAAATAACTTTCCATGCACTCTGTGTTTTAAACAAAGAAGCATTAGGCAAATAATTTTTCTGCAAAGTGAATGTGGTAAAAATGAAACCCTATAGGTATTTGGTTACCGTCAGGTATGAAAGATTTGTACAGTATTACTCCACCTGCATTCAAAAGTTGTTCTACTTGGAATCGGAGTCAACATTTTCTTAGCATAAAAGTCTCTGGCATTCCTTGACCCAAAAAATGTAACCTTAACGTGTACTTTTACATTCTTCAGACCTGGACCTCCCTAGTTTCCTCCTGAGGGAGGTTATAACCTTGCCGGTAATAGCTAAGAGGAATGCTTGATTTCTTTTTTTCTGGCAGTTCTTACCTGTACAAGCTTCTCTGTGGTCATTCTGTAAGTCCTGCCCTGGCTCCAACTGGCCAGTTTAAACTCACAGGGTAACTGCATTAATGTAACATTTTTGCATTGAGGGTTGGTCAGCAGAGTGCTGTGCAATTGATACTTCTGCTACTTCCAACTGGAGCTTTGCAGAGAGAAACCTATCTATTATTAAAAACCCTATTAGCAGTGGTAAGATTGCACTGCTCTCTCACTATAGCTGCTGAGTGTTATCTAATTGGTTTTTATTACTTCGAAAACCCTGGGAGTGTGCGGCTCAAATGCGCATTTGCTAACAGTTGTGTTCTTTCCTGGTACACATTGGAGATGCTTTTACATCCTTTAGGTTTTTGCCAGCAGGAGAAAAGGGAAAATAATAGCGAGCATTTCCAAGAGTACCTGGATTAGGACTGCAGACCCCAGGATTAGGTCGACTGTGACCACCGTAGGACTCAGCTACATGAATGTTTATCACTTGTGTGGCTTCTCCCATTATGTGGAGTGCAGAGTCTGTTTTCAGAATTATGGCATTATTTATCGCTCGTGTGATGCTATTGTCTATTTTCTGTAGACTTGATTTTATTCACATTAAGAAAAATGTTTATATATTTTGAGAGAGAGAGAGCAAGCATGAGCATGAGTGGAGGAGAGGCAGAGAGAAAGGCAGGGAGAGAGAGAATCCTAAGCAGATTCTGCTCTGTCAGCCTAGAGCTCAATGCAGGGCTCAATCCCACAAACTGTGAGATCATGACCTGAGCCCAAATCAAGAGTCGGACACTTAGCCAACTGAAGCCACCCACGCGCCCATTTATTTGCATTTTTAAACTGGTAACTCAGTTCTCTATAACTATTGGTTTACTCATTTAAATGGAACAATTCAACAATGAGCTTATATCCTTTTACTTGTCATGTGAGTGTCTTCTTCAGACATATTATGAGATATTAGAAAAGATGCATCCTTTAGCCTCAGTGATTACCACCTCCCTTGCATTTAATTTCTCTTGAGAGGTACTATGGTTCTTGCTTGAAATTAGTAGTAGTAGTAGTGGTAGTAGTAGTAGTAGCAGTAGCAGTAGCAGCAGTAGTAGCAGCAGTGTTAGTAGTAGTAGTAGTAGTAGTAGTAACAGTGGTAGCAGCAGCAGTGTTTAGTAGTAGTAGCAGTGTTTAGTAGTAGTAGTAGTAACAACAGTGGTAGTAGCAGCAGTGTTAGTAGTAGTAGTAGTAACAACAATGGTAGTAGCAGCAGTGTTTAGTAGTAGTAGTAGTAGTAGTAACAACAGTGGTAGTAGCAGCAGTGTTTAGTAGTAGTAGTAGTAACAACAGTGGTAGTAGCAGCAGTGTTTAGTAGTAGTAGTAGTAGTAACAACAGTGGTAGTAGCAGCAGTGTTAGTAGTAGTAGTAGTAGTAGTAACAGTGGTAGTAGCAGCAGTGTTTAGTAGTAGTAGTAGTAACAACAGTGGTAGTAGCAGCAGTGTTTAGTAGTAGTAGTAGTAGTAGTAGTAGTAGTAGTAACAGTGGTAGTAGCAGCAGTGTTTAGTAGTAGTAGTAGTAACAACAGTGGTAGTAGCAGCAGTGTTTAGTAGTAGTAGTAGTAGTAACAACAGTGGTAGTAGCAGCAGTGTTAGTAGTAGTAGTAGTAGTAGTAGTAACAGTGGTAGTAGCAGCAGTGTTAGTAGTAGTAGTAACAGTGGTAGTAGCAGCAGTGTTTAGTAGTAGTAGTAGTAGTAGTAACAACAGTGATAGTAGCAGCAGTGTTAGCAATAGTAATAGTAGTATTACTAGTAGTAATAGTAGCACCAGCAGTAGTATTAGTAGTAGTGATTAGCAGTTGCAACAGCTGCAGCAGCAGCAGTATTTTCTCTGGTGACTTTTTCTTTTTCCCTCTAAGGGCTTTGCAGCCTTTCTTGAAATACTTTGAGCCAGCGTAAACATTCCAAACCACCCTCGTTCTTGGGGAAAACTGACCTGTGCGTCAAGGCTTAATTTGTGAGTGTCTAGATGTTTCATGTAGTTCATTATCTCCTTCCTTTTTGACTCCATTTTTACCCCTTCGCTGAAGTAAATGGCTTTCTCCAGGATCATCTCCAGTACTTGCATTCAGCTTTCATCTTTGTTTTCCCTTTTTGATATCTATGTTGCCTTTAACAGTATGTTCCCAGTAAGTGATAATAATAGCAGAATTTTGTGAACGCTTATGATGTGCCAAATGCTGTTGTAGTTACTTTAAACGTATAGTCAAGTCATTGAAGTATTTCATTAACTCACTGAATTCTCACAATATCCCACAAAGTGAAGAAAATACTATACTTTCCAATTTATAGACAAGGATGTCGAGATAGAATAAGGTGAAGTCACTTGTCCTACGTTTCCCAACTTGGGGAGCTGAGATTCTATTCCAGATGTTCTCAGAGGTGCATAGTCTCTGTTCTTGGCCTCGCTGCAGGGCTGTCCCTCAGAATTCTCTCTGGCTTGTCATCAGTGATGTCCTTGCCTCTCACACTGCTCAGGCAAAATTCAATTGAACAAACATGAATTGAGTGTCCAATAGGGGCCAGCTCATTGTCTCTTTCAGAGTCTCCTCTGGTCCCCTTGATCGTTTGTTGTATTCAGCAGGGAGAGATTAAGGCCACAATGATGCTATGGCTTTTAAGGTCTAAGAGCTCATTTCCGGGTGGGGAGAAGGCCGTGTTGGGAGCACTGAGGACCTGCGCCATCAGTCCTTCCTCATCTCCTAATGATTAATAATTTCACTGTGATCCTCTCGATGCCCCAGTCTTATCATCATAAATTTATGCAATCGCTCCCTTTTCTTTGACCTCCAAATCTAATCAGCGACTAACTGTTAGTGATCTCCCCCCTTAAAATTCATCTCCACAGCCATAACTCTACCTGAGGCTCTAATCGCTTTGCTACTGAATTGCAGTAATGGTCTAAATGGCTTCTCTTCCCCCAGGTTCTGTCCATTCCAGTCCAGTTACCCACATCATACACACTGGCCCCCGAAGCACTTCCAGTTACCTTCTGTGACCTAGATCAAATATGAACTCTCCTCTGAAACCTTTCCAGATCACTCTACAGTTGGTCATTCTTGCATCTTTTAGGACTAGTCAAATAGTATCATGTATCTGTTTGTCACGTCACTGCCTTTAAAATTCCTTGTGACCAGGACTATTATTTTTCTTTGTATACATCACATTCAGCACTGTGCCTGGTGCATAATAACCACTCAGTTAATGTATGAATGAATGTACAATCGAATGCGGGGATGCATGACTGGATAAATATGTAAATGAAAGAAATAACATTAAATGACCGAAGGGATTTTCAGTTGCCCGCCTTAGCAAGTCCAAATCTCTCAACATGGTCACACAGGACTAGTGCCCTGCCCTTCCTTCAACTGGTCTTATCTCTAACACTTGATGGTTTGGCCCTGGTTTGCCAAGTGTATTTATTCCTCTCTTCACATATTATTTTCTCCTCCTTGCATTAATGGTTCAAGGCATTCCCTTCTCTTAGAAAATCCTTTTACATATTTCTCCATCATTTTCTTTCTCAACAAAGTCTACCCCAATCATCTCCAGTTCCACTAGTCATCATTCTTTTGTTCACATAAATAATGATCACAATAGACTGGTGAGGATCTGTTATTGTCATGATAATTTATTAAAATGAAACCATCCACCAAGGAGTTGGCATGATGCCATTTAACATATTTAGCATCAGACATCCAATGGCCAGGATTGCAGTCTCAAAGCTAGTATGTGCCCACAGTCAATGTATTGCCTGCTGTGAGCCTTAGTTTACTCTTTGGTAAATGGAGATAAAAAAAACTATCAGCTACTTCACAAGTTTGTGGTAATATCGAGCGTTTTCCAGGACCAACAACCAGTACTCTGATTCTGTAAAGGCCAACTGGGGGTCCAACAATTCACTTCAATACTGACAGTATCTATCTGTAGTTCGCACAACTTTGGACAAGTTAAAAAGTTCAGTCCCATGAGACTGCCCCCACTTCAGGCAACAGTCAGAAGTCCCGGGCCTCCCAACCTCTGACCAACTGGCTATAATCAGTTCCTATGACCCCTGCTAAGGTTCATTAATTTGCTGAAACAAGTCACAGAACTGAGGAAGGCAGCTTACTTATGCTTACCTGTTTACTAAAAAGGATACAAATGAACAGTCAGATGGAGAGGTACATAGGGTGAAGTCTGGAAGTGTCCCAAGTTCAAGAGCTTATGTCTCTGGTGGAGTTGAGGCACACCACCATCCCCCGCACATGAATGTGTTCACAATTTCAGAAGTTGAGCAGATTTCTTTGTTTTAAAGAATTTTATCTCTGGTGTCTTTCCCTTCTCAAAGGTGTCTCTGAAAGTTCTAACACTTTAATCACTTTAAGTGACCAGCCCCATCCTGAGGCTAGCTAGGGATTCCACCCTAAGTTATCTCATTTGCATAAACTCAGGTCTGATCACATGAAGAACTAAAGACTTTCCTATCACCCAGGAAATTCCAAAGATTTTAGGAGCTCTGTGCCAGCACAAAAACCAAGTACATTTCTTATTATATCACATAATGATTAAATGAAACTCTTTATGCAAAATATAATTTAGTAAAATATTTTGGAAGTAAGTTTTCCTTTGTAAGGTATAAATATACATAACAGGGTATTACCTAAGTGTTGTTGTAATAAGCACTTAACACTGCCTTTCTTCTCAAGACTCAAAAGGAAAAATGCAAAACAAAACACCCCTAACATCATTTTTACTGCATCACTGAATTTAGTGTATTAACAAGCATACCATATATGGAGAAACTTCTAAACTTTCTCTAAACCTTACAACAGTCCTAGCTGGTCAACAGTATCATCCTCCATGAACAGAGGAATAAACTGAGGCTCAATCAAGTCAACTCACTTTCTCATGGGGACAAGGCTCCTAGGTTTGGAGCTGCGATTCAAATTTAAGGTTATCTCAAAATGAAGTCCACACCCTAGTCATGGCACCATGATGACTGTTACAGAGGGTCATTATTTCACATTAGTATTTCATTGAGGATCCTATTTTACAGTAAATGCAGCATCCCTGCAGTTGGCTACTAGGATGTGAAAGGAGACAAAAGAGCCACATGCGGATCTGGGTGTCTGTGTGGAGCACTGTCCTGTTGGGGTCAGCAGGTTGGCTTCTTGCCATCCAGGGATGATGCCTTTTATAATGAGGAAGTTAAAAAGATAATTATGGAAATTAATTCCCGAACTGCTGTGGCCTGTGAACTCTACCAAGCAGAACTTTGAACATGAAGGGCAGTGCTGCAAGGGAGAGCAGAAGCAGAAAATTGTACCTTAGCAGTGTCTTAGGGGGTGAGCAGAACTGCTTTCATATGACCCCACGGTCTTATTGAACGAGTGTGTGTATGAGCTTGTGTGTGGGTGTGTGTTGTGGTATGATTACATGTCTGTGAGCATTCCTGTCACCTGATGCATACAAATGTTCTATTAATGAAATAACTTACTGTAGTCAATAGGCTAAATCAAACTAAATGACATCAACTTGCTCCACAAGGATAGAAATCTATTAGGATTAAGGGAATTTAAAAGCCAGTCAGAATGAACGGATGAAAAAGGAAAGAAGGAAAGAGAAAATTGAACATCTAACCCATAATCTACTCATTTCTTCCTATTCCCAGAAACTGCCTAATCTACTTTTGCAGATAGATGAGAAAATACCCCGGCTTGCAAAAGCTTGTCAGCATCCCACCACATTGAACACTCGGCTGATGCCAAGCTCAAGGCATGAAGAAATTCAAGATCAATGCTGAGAAATGCATTTCCTAGGTTTTTAAATATTCTTGGGTCATAATCTGATTTCTTTTCAACCAGTCCAAACTCTTCCCAGTTCTGTGCTTCAGCTAATATGAAGGGCAGTAAGCATACTCCCCAAATGTGGATTCTGAGAAGTCACTTAAGAAACATTCTTCCTGGAATTCTGTGTGATTCAGATGGAAATGTCCACAAGTAATATCCATGTATCACTAAAAATGGAAGAAGAGAGGACCACACATTTCTATTTTCTAATACTGCCAAGGTGCACACTTCCTATAATTTCCAGAGACCCACACTATAATTCACTCTCTGTCCTGTGATCTGCCTCTTTTCTGTGTCTCATTAGATTTAATTCAGTAATCATACCCTACAAGCCATTCAGGCAGAAATACCCTTGCTGATTGTAACTTTTGCCGACTAGTCCATGAATATTACTGTAGTGTGTGTGTGTACGTGTGCATATCCGCATGTGGGAGAAGAAAGACTGTCGCCTCCATCAGTAGCTGCCTCTCTCTGTGTGTTTAATTTGGTCTTTCTCCCTATTTCGCATTTCCCACTTTGTGTCCATGGGAATTGGAATGCCACCCCTCAAGAATGCCAATACCAGTAAACAAATCCTTTTTCCTCACCAGCCACCTTAGTGTGAAGTCTCTTCCTTTCTTTCTTTTCTGTATTTTTAATTACCTCATCCTTGTGGTATTCACAGGCCATCACCCCTTCTCAAAGACTCCTGTGTTTGTAACCCTGTTATGCTTTTACAACTGAGATTTCTCTCTCAGCCTTTTCCTCTTGCATTTCAGTGTCTGTGCATTGCCTGCTTTTTGTCCCCATTGTTTTTTGACTTTCTTGCTTACCCCCTAATTTGTTTTCTAGACGTGATTATCTCTTGCTTATCCCCAGGTGAACTTGTGAACACGGTTTCTTTTTGCTTCCCTTACCTCTTGTGTGGCATGTATATGTCAATTCCCATTTCCTCTGGGAGAGGTATAAGGAGTAGCAGTTGCTGAATGGTATGTGCATTTTAGTTTAGAAGATGTATCTGTATCTTTCCACTGCCTTGTTTCATTTCTTTATGCATGAGCAGCATCACTCAAGCCGAACTAAAGCTTAACAGCCTGCAACTGCACAATGCGTATCCCATAAAAAAATGGTTCAGGTTCCCAAATGAATATGAAGCATTGATTTGTATGGTAGAGAAGTTAAAGGGTCTCAGGAAGCCAAGATTTTGTATTTTTAATATTTTTTCTTTATGCAGAGCCCTAAAGAATCATTGATTTGCATTCTGAAGGATCAAATAGAAGCCATAGCATTGTGTCCCTTCATATTGAGCAATGAGATTGAAGATTCTAAAATGCAAATCCTAAGGGAAGAGTCAAATAAGGCACCAAATCTTAAAGGGGGTTACATGGGGTAAAGGTAGGACCACCAATATGACACCAATTTACCTCATGTTTCTCTACCTAGATCTTGTGTGTGGCCTCTGGCCATGGTCAGATCATTTCCCATTTCCCCTTTCTCAGCATTAAATGAATTTGTTCTCCTTCTGTAGTTAGACATGATAAAGGCATGGCGAAAAATGTACAGAAATGTACAGTTCTATGATCTTGTCTCACTTGTACATTTAATAATATTTGCACAAATTTGGACCAGTTTATACCTTTATGTTGAGTTTAGATTTATATATGTGTATTTTAGTAAGGGAGGGGCAAAGAAAACAAGACAAGGGTAAGTATATGACAATAAACACAGATAAGTGGTTTCTCTTTATTGGAAAAGTGAATTACATAGTTTCAAAATGTATACTATCATCCCTCAAGAATCTAAGAATGAAATATATTTTTTCATCACTTTATTTGAAGGGCTTTCTAAGAAAGGTAACGGTAAGAAAATAGGGGTGAGAGGGAGAGAAAGGGAAATTAATATTAGCATCTACCATGTATATTCAAACACAGGGGAAACTGTGTTCATATGGAATGGCTAATCTAATTCTTCCAACAACCCTAAAATATGTGATGTTAGCTCTATTTTTGTAGCTATGAAAACTAGAACTTCTATAAATTAAATCATTTACCTAATCACACAAGTAAATGGTGAGCAGCAGACTTGATTTCAGATGACTTGATTTCAAAAGATATATTATTTCCCAGATTTATTTGGAGAAACTTTTTTCTAACCATGATTAAATGTCTTGTCTCTTGATTAGGTTACTATCTGTGGGCAAGAATGATTTGATGTAAGATGTATGATGCTGTCTTCTCAACCCAGGAAATAAATGTAAAATTCTGCTGTTCCATACAGTGTTTATAGAAGTGTAGAGGTTTCTTAGCTGAACAGTGTTTGTTTTTGTTTTTTTATTTGGGGCCCTACCTCGTTAACTGAGGTAGATTGTCAATCTTGTGAGTCATTGCCTAGACCCAGGGAAGAGGAGCTCTATACTGGGTACCATACTTAGATGATTTTGTCTGGTCCATTAACAAACACATCTCTCCTTATAGGATTAAGCGTCAACATACTCAAATAATGTTTGCCTGACACCTTCTAACACCCTATGCACCTGGCATCCCAGAACTCCCTGCCCAGAAAAGCCGAGACCCATTTTCTGGGTCTGCATTGGCTTCTTCCTGTCTGTCCTTGAAAGGGCTGGCCAAGGAAAGTTTTCAGGGGTTGTCAAAGAGTGTGATCATGAGAGTAAGGGATGCTCAAAAGGATGCGTTGTAGAACTGAGGACAGCACAAGACAAGAAGGAGGGAAATTCATAGGTGAGGACCAGGAGTCAGGGACATCTGTTATAGTTCTACCTTCCTTAGACACAGACAACAGGGAATTGAGGATTCTAGGTGAGACCTGGTCTTCTTGGAGAATATGATGGTATTATTTCAATAAAGAGAACATAGACCTCTATTTGTATTATTTTCCTCGACCACACGTTATAATAGAAGCAGGCCTGCATAACACACTACTCTGATTATATTTTACTAAGGAAAAAAAAGGATTCACCCTGTTTTCAACCTAAAATATAATTTTAAACACAGTTTCATCTCCAGCTGCCTCCAACCTTGGGAAACAGAAAAAAATCAAATACTATTTGGTTCTGAGTTCCCGGAAGCACACTCCCTTGAATACCAGCATCCCTACACACATTCTCTTCCATTGGCAGGCATACCAGCAACCGAGACCCTATCCTTGAATTCTGCAAAAATGTGACTGCTTCTGATTGGGAGTCTGAGCATTCTTCTTTTAATGCTGACCTATTAGAATTGTGGTGAAAATTAAATCAACGGAAAATGGGGTGTATAGCATTTGGCACCAGAATGCACAAGCTCACAAAGTAGCTACGTAACACGTGGTCATTTCCTCTCTGTCCCCTCCCTTCTGCTGGAGCAGTGCTTTCATATCAGTTGGGAAACATGAGTAATCCATAAGTGGGGTCAATTGATCTTTCTCCTCCTAAGCTCTCTCCAAGCCGCTCCAGCACACACGTTTACCATCTTCCACCATGTATTAAATGGAAGATACTAAAGAAGACTCACATACCTTTTCATCAGGTCCCTCACTGATAGGGTAAACACCCAGCTCAACTCAAGAGACACTCCTGTGTCCCATCCTGCCTTTTCTTGTCCTCATTCTTGGTGTCACTGTTTAACCTCCTCCCCACCCCCATGCACTCACTTCCCCGAAGTGTGGTCACTTCATCTCTGTCACTGGGCTTTTAGTTAGATGAATGGAAAGCACTTATCCAGGAGACCTGGCTTGAGTTACTAAAAAAAAAAAGTCACAGCCCATTTGCCTAAAAAACTAAAAATAAAGTCATCTGCCCTGTTTATCTCTAGCTTTCCACAGAGAATGGCAGTTGCTGATGTTAATCTGTTGTGATAAAATGTTGTTTGGGCTAAAACCCACTGCTTTTCTTACCTGTGGATGCAGAACTGAAACCCACCATAGCCGCTTTGCCTGTTGCTTAAACTCCGGGTGGATAGGCGTGTGTTGCCGTTGATAATTTTCAGTTTCTCATTTTCTGCTCCTGATGCTCTTAGCATATCAAGAGGGACTTAGATTTGGGATTGCAGCTCTTCCCTTTTCTGCATTAAATCAGCATGCAGGGTATGAAACTTTTCATATTTAAATATGCAATGGCTTTGTACAGCACAATGTGGGAAGGAAAGTATGCCCTGTAGTACTGGTTGTGTTTTGAAACTAAAAGTGATGAGAGGAGAGTGTAACCAGAGGCAAGTATTATGAAGGTACTGTTATTAGGGGCATTTCTCTGTTCATTCCTTAGCAGTCTTTGCATTAACAAGAGTTTTAGTATTAGGATAGCTTAATGAGGTGCTAATGAGCAAAGAAGAACTGAGCCCTCTGTTAAGTCCCCCATACTGCATTGTTTACAAGGGGTCAGATGCTCTCTGCATATTTCTACATGAACAAAATAATTACAGTACTTTCTAATCTCATTTCAAATATTATCCAGCCAACCGATGTGTAGGCTGCATATGTGCATGTGCGTGAGCGCGCACACACACACACACACACACACACACAGTGGTTTGAGTCAGTATAGAGAAAGTGGACTAGAAGTGGATTATAGAAAATGGAAGGAAGCTGATCCCCTCATCTCTATTCATTTCTCCTGGAGTTAACTGCTGACTTATTGACAATGAATTTGTGCTCAGCTTGAGTCAGTTACATATTTCATTCAGAACCGACAGGTTACAATCTACCTATTGGCATCCTGCTGGTATCATATGTGACACACTTGTGAGAGCTGCTGCATACTGGACATGTTTAAGATGAACATCTTGGGAGAGTCTTCCCCCAAACTATTAAACAGCTTTATACTTGGAAATAGGTCTTGCCTTAAGCCCAGGAGAAAAAAGAAGGTAGGGTGATTTTAGCAGCACTGAGAGGGTATACACACACACACACACACACACACACCCCAAAAAACAAACAAAAAAAACAAAAACAAAAAACAAAAACAGAACAAAAAAACCCAAAAAACATGACAGTAACAATAAATCCCCAGCCCACTTACTACAAATCATTTATTTAATAAAGGCCTAGTTGTCCTTTGCACGATTAGAAAGAAGACTTAATTATGAATATAACTGAAAGATATTTTGGTTCAACGTAATCATCAAAATTTATATCTGGGATAACAATTAAATACAGTTCAAGAAAGTATTTATTGACTGTCTACTCTGTTTTTTGAGAGCTCAGTTTTACAAGGATCTGTGTTATATGCTACCAGAGGTACTAAGGTTGAGCTGGGGAATTAAAAAAAATAAAACTGCGATAATTCCTTTATGTTGGTATGGTTACAATTTTGGAAAAACTTTCACTTCTGTCATTTCAAAATAACTGTCAGAAGAGACCACACAAATATTTCAGTGGTTCAGAAGGAGCAGTCCCATCCAATTTGGAAAGAGAGACTATTAGGAAGAACTTGACATTTAAGCCTGGCCCAGAATGATGAAAATCAGTTCCTCAACTGGACTTGGAAGCCGTGTTTTACAGGTATCAATAATAACAGCAGAGCCATTGAGATTAAGAAAATTCTAGGTCATTTGTTGGAAGAAGTCTTTAGTTTTATTAAGGTGGAATTTTGGTCATGCTGCTTCAATTCTGTGTCATGTAGGTTCTCAAGTGTCAGGTAAAGTAATTAGGATATAATTGAAAGTAGTGAGTAGCTAATGATGGCTTTTAAGCATAGGATAATAAGATGATAGCTGTGTTGTAAGAAGATTAATCTGTCAGCAGTGTGTAGAAGTAAGACAACCAAGTATTTCAGGTAAGGGACAACATGTGTCTCAATTACAGTGATACCAGTGTGGAAAGAAACCTGTTTTACAGATAAACTGCAGGGGCTCTGGTGGCAAAATGAATGTGGATTACAGGGAAAAGGAGGCATCTGAGTCGAAGAGCTGAAGAGTTTAGAACTAATGCTTGAAACAGTGACAGCAAAAGGAATAGCAGGAGATACTAAATGGAGAAAAGAGAGGAAGGAGTAAGAATAGTTAGGTTGGGGTGCTGGATGGATAGATTGTGTACAGCAAGGTACACAGGTGATTTTTTTTTTTTTATAAAAGGCATTAACCACAGATGGAGGTGTGCAGATGAGTTGGGTTATATATAAATATTTTATTCACATATTCCAAGAAATAATATATATTTTAAATGTTTATTATGAGAGAGAGAGAGAGAGAGAAGTGGAGGAGGGGCAGAGAGAGGGAGAGAGAGTCCCAAGCATGCCCAGCACTGCACTGTCAGCACAGAGCCTGATTCAGGGCTTGAACTCCCAAACATTGAGATCATGTCCTGAGCTGAAATCAAGAGCTGGACACTCAACCAACTGAGATACCTGGGTATCCCCCAGGAGATAATAATTAAGTGGGGGCATTGATGAAATCACTAAGGAAAAAACTGCATGCAGTGAAGAGTAGGGGCACATAGGGTATGTTAGGGGGCACTACAAATTTAGGATATGAAGATGCAGTCCAGGAGGACTGTCATAGAGCAAAAAATAATAGCATCTAAGACAAAGCAGGTAACAAATGCTAAAGGGAGTTTAGAGAGAATGAGAACTTCCCAAAGCGATTGGATTAGATTGATAGAGGCTTCTTAGAGACTTTTCATAACACCTAGCTGGAAGAAGTAGAGACTTCAGAAAGTAAAGTAGTCAGGAGTGAAGAGTGGGAAAAGCTGAAGGAAGTGTTTGTAGAATATGGCTTCAAGAGTATGAATAGGGGAATTGAATGGAGAGGGTGGTCATTTAATGAAGTTGGGGAACAAGAGCTGTGTGTGTTGTCTGTGTTGTTGGGTTACTTTCTCTGTTTTGGTTGCTTCTTGGTTTGTTGGGATAAAGTACAATTAAGTCTGTCTGTGAAAAGTGGACAAAGCAAATGGAGAAGAGAGAGGAGGGGAGAGGAAGAGACGGGAGGCGGGAGAGAGGCTTTGATGGATAAAGATTCCTCAAGAAACCAAAGGACTTAGATTTAAAATTCTCAGTAAGGATATTCATTAGGTCTGAAAAGAAAATGGACTGTTATCTTTCATATGTGAGTAAAGAGAATGAGGGTTATAATAGGTAAAGAGGGATATTGAGGTGGAGAGGAAATTTATTGGTCCTTTCTTGAGAAGAACTTTTTTTTTTAATGTTTTTTTTTTTTTTCTTTTGAGACAGAGACAGAGCATGAGCAGGGGAGGGGCAGAGAGAGAGGGAGACACAGAATCTGAAGCAGGCTCCAGGCTCTGAGCTGTCAGCACAGAGTCCAACGCGGGGCTCAAACTCATGGAGTGTGAGATCATGACCTGAGCTGAAGGCAGACGCTCAACCGACTGAGCCACCCAGGCGCCCCAAGAACTTTTGATCTCAAGGAGAGAGACCATGAGGACCATAGTTCCCTAAAGAAAAGGGGGGGGGGCAGGGGAAAAAATAGAGTAAAAGGAGACCTGAGCACCAAACAAACCTTGCAGATTTTTTTGATTTTGCCTGGGGCCAACGATGTGCCGGAAAGCTTTCAGATGTGGTATTCTTCTTAGCTCAGGCAGAAAAATCAATGGACTGTATCATATTGACAGCACTGAATATAGCAGGATTGTTCCTGCCCACGAAGGGACTTTCCTCTCACTCCAAACATGGAAAATATACTTACAAGTAAAACCAAACAGAATGTGGTATTTTATTTTTAAACTAGAACAGACTTACCCGCTGTGTATACAAATAAGAGCAAGGAACATACACATTTATTCAGAAGGACAAAAAAGAGAGAAAACGAGGAGGTTGACCTAGGAAGAAGGCCTGAAGCAGAAGGGAGATAAAATGGAGACCATTCCTTCGATATTTAGGGAAACAGTCATTTTTGGCAACCTTGTCTTTGGCAAAGGCAGGAGCATCAATGCTATTGTAAGTTAATTGAAGTGGAAAGCTTCTCCATTTCTGCCTTAGGGAAAACCAGAAATTGTTGATGATAGGAATGTCTGTGTCTTAACCCAGAGATTTCAGTCACAAATGTATTCAATGAGGTGAAGCAGTTTTGACATTTCTGGGGAAAACTGGAGACAGCTTTGACTTACCAAGCCAGAAGAGTGTGAAGAGGTATGGCTGGCTCTGCAGTTGATGCAAGAACTCTTTGTAAGCCTTTGTCTTAACAGTGCCTGAACTAGGGCTATTACCCAAAAGGCTTTCCTTGAGTACTTGTTTTGAAAGTAGCCTTCTCAAAGGTGTGAGGATTTTAGTTAGTTCCTAGGTGAAATAGATGGAGCCAGTTAACATTAGGGTACTGTATCCACTGGGGCACCTGGGTGGCTCAGTCCATTAAGTGGTTAAGCAGTTAAGCCTCGGATTTAGGCTCCAGGTCATGAACTCCCTGTTGGTGAGTTTGAGCCCAGTCAGGCTCTGTGCGGACAGCTCAGAGCTCTGAGCCTGCTTCAGATTCTCTCTTTGTCTCTGCCCCTCCCCCACTGGTACTCTGTCTGTCTGTCTCTCTCTTTCTCTCAAAAATAAGTAAAGATTAAAAAAAAAAAAAGTAGTGTATCCAATATGAGAAAACACTTTCCTTTGGGAATAGTCATAATCAGTAAAATTCCACAGAAGTCCTGAGGAAAGTTTGGACACTGCCACTCCAGAGGGGATTTGATTCTCTTTGTCCAACAAACATGAAGGTGATATTGCTATGATCAGCAGAGTGATAAGCAACAATAAGGCAGTTGTTCTTTCATTTGGAATTTTACAAACTGTGAATACCTATTTTTCCCTCAGTAATCCTTTCTCCAAAACGAGAACTTGTTTTTGAAGAAACCGCATTGCAAGACCTACTTACCTACCTTATCATAGCACTAGTTGCTGTGTACCAGTAACTTAGATCTGAATTTGTGGTCCCCATCTAATCCATGAGATATATGGGAATCTGGAAATAGGCTTGTGACTTCAGTAACCCTCCGCATTCTGGCTAAAACTCAGGCTGACTGGAGAGACCTGTTGGCGTTGGTCTATGTTTGTGTGGAGTCCACTTTCCCTGGCTTATTCCAGCCAAATCTCAGGAATGAGGATTTTTTGTTAGCTATATTATGCGTGTCTGTTGAAGTTCCCTAACTATTGAGGGTGGACAGAAAGTTCTCATCTAGCATCACCACCTCCTGCTCTCCTCACTTTGCTTGCTTCTTTCTTTCTTTCTTTCTTTCTTTCTTTCTTTCTTTCTTTCTTTCTTTCTTTCTTTCTTTCTTTGTGGTTTAAAATAGACTGGAAGTGGGGCACCTGGGTGGCTCAGTCGGTTAAACGTCCGACTTCAGCTCAGGTCACGATCTCGCGGTCCATGAGTTCGAGCCCCGCGTCGGGCTCTGGGCTGATGGCTCAGAGCCTGGAGCTTGCTTCCGATTCTGTGTCTCCCTCTCTCTCTGCCCCTCCCCCATTCATGCTGTGTCTCTCTCTGTCTCAAAAATAAATAAATGTTAAAAAAATAAATAAATAAAATAAAATAGACTGGAAGTTTCATGGGTAGGTCTGCATTAACCTTTTAGAGATGGTATTACCCTAGGAATCCAGGAATGGGTTCAAGTAACCACCTACCAAATGGCGGTAAAAGAGTCCTCTAAGTTGACTTGGGATCTCAAAACAAATTTTATGAATCAGATATGAGACCAAGAGACCATAACAACTCAACTAAGATTGCTCTATGATCAGCATTCCATATCCTTCTGACTGGCCAAGCCCTAGAAAAGTCAAGCAACCTCAGAGGAACATTTTATATATATGTGTGTGTGTTTACATATGTGTATATGTATATATGGGTGAATATTTATATGTGTGTGTGTATATATAATATACATGTCTGGCAAAAGAGAAAATACCAAGCCAGAGGTAATAGCATTCTGTTTTCTTTAGAGTCTTGGAAACTTCAACAGAATTTTGCCTCATTTTGGCTGAGTTGAAACAATTTATAAGCCGGGTTGGTATGGACAGCTGCCTGTGTACTATGATCTGATAGAGGACTGAGCCAGGACTCTGCCTCTAAATTGACAATGTCTGCCTTTTTACCATGGTGATGTCTTTCTTTTGGATTTTGGCTCATCTACTTGGGTTGAGAACACAGTTTCACAAGTAGGACCCATGGACTTAAAGTCCCCTGATGGTGGAAAATCTTAGATGTGTTTGAAAGAAGAATTGTTGGTGGACTTCTCAAACCTTAATAATATACATTTATTTTATCAATATAATATCAAATATTATATTTGGCTTATAGATTGCATAAAGCCCTGAACCTTCAGTGAATACTGCATATTGTAGTTGAACACTGTAAGTATAATGTGGAGACAGATTATAATAAAAGGACTCTACCTCTTCAAAAAATAGTTTAATGAACCCAGAAACCAGTTGGCTGTATATTGATAAAGCATGATGAAGAAGCATATTATATCTGGCCAAATGGTATAGGAATGGAAGTATTATCTTTTTTAAGTTGGTTTGCATAGAAAACATATTCAAGTGCCCTAGCAGGGCTGAAAAAAAATGTTTTCATTAAGGTTAGTGAAAATTAGGATTCCTTTTTTAGTATATTAGCATAAACCTCATTTAAAAGAGAAAAAAAATCTTTAGTAAAATAACTAGTCCTAATGTAAGTGGGGATGCCACTTAAAGAATTGAGTTCACATTTTGATGAACCAAAGTAAATAGAGTATATAATTCTTACTAATTTGAGTTTTGTCTTATTTCATAAAGAAGAAATGTCCTTCAATATCAATTTATCCATTTCTTGTCTTCCATATATGAGCTATTGCTTAAGCCCTAACATTATTTGACATATACATTATTTTGTATCCCATGACAAATTTTGTAGAAGTTAATTAACAGAATTTGAGAGAGTATTAACACATATGGATAATTAACTTTATGTATTTGTAATTTAATTCAATATCTTGAATTAATTTGTTTTCCATGAAAAATCTCTTACGTTGTAATATCACAAAATTTGGAACATAGATACAAGATTACACTTATGAAAAATATATGTTTTTCCCCCCACATAGGCAACTTAATTGTTCTATGAGACTACTCAATGTAAAGTTGAGGTTGGGGATTTTTGCAGCTATGAATAAAGGCCATGTTATATAGTAATATTCCTGCAAGTCGTCTGTGAAGAGAGCATGTAAACTTGATAATTCTAAATATGCTTTTAAAATACGAGTGCATCTCATTTACTTTTTGGCTCCATAGCTACCAACCATTAGCTATATGCAAAAAACTGTATAGTTCAAAACAAGAATTCTGAGACCTCAAATAGGAGCTTAAATTGCATAATTGGCTTGTGTGACCCTATCCATCCTTTTCCTAAATAAAAATGCTGGCTACCTGGCCCGGGGTCTTGACTCTGTAGCATTGTGAAAAGACAGCATTAAACTGCTAAATTCTAACACCATCTGTATGACTTAAATCCTAAGAGATATATTGTCTCTGCTGCCAAGGCCAGAATCAACCTCAGCTGCCAAGTGCTAGACTGAAAGAGGAATGTAAACAGCTTGATGGAGGGGTGGTTCCTGGTGCACCTGTGGTTTTGACAGCTTTTGCTGCTGCTTGAGGAGGAAACAGGTTGCCTGTTTGTTCTTCAAGAGCACTTCTGGCATCCAGGTATTATGCAGGCATGCACTGCCAGCTGTGAAAGATGCTGCTTCCTTGTCACTTCAGAGAAAGATGCTCCTGAAGGAAGATCCCTCTCGCTATTTCATTCAGGGAGCCTGAGAAAAGAAGACAAAAAGGACCAATTGTAAGGCACAGGGCACTAAAAGGGCAGGGGTCTGAAGTAACTTGTGTCAAAGTCTTGCGTTCAAATTCCAAGGTGATACAATAAATAAGAATGCTTTAACTGTGGTAATTTTTTAAAGTTGTGAGTCCACTAACGGATGAGTTAACGAATAGCAAGAAAATGCATATGTATCTGATTGTGACTGCCTGTATCTTTATCATCCAGTGTTCCATTCTAGGAAAGAGGAAGGTGTAGGATAACCTGCCCTATGTCAAGACATCACAAATGCAGAAAAATAAAATACTAAATTGTTATGCCAGGTTATTAATTGAGAGGTTTCACCCGAAAGAATGTTTCTCAGATAGTCTAGCACTGTGGCATGCATTGTTAATCTCATAACTAAATGAAACATCTACCTTAGGACAGATATCAAAAAAGAAATTTCAAAATATATTTTTATCAATTAAATCTATTATAGAACTTCAATACTTAAAACAATATAGTTTAATTGATAAAATGGATCAGTAGAACAGAGTCTGAGATACACTCAAGAGCGTAAGAGAATGTGATGTATGATAAAAAGAGCTTTTCAAATCCATCTGAAGAAGGTAGATGATTTAATAAATTATGTGAGGCAGCTAACTCTCAGGTAGAAGGGAAAGCTTGATCCCTTTCTTTCTTATATTAGTCTAAAGACCTTATAGTAGACTAAAAATAATAATAAAAGACTGAAATGCAAAAATTAAATAGTCACAAAAAATTAGAAAATGTAATAGTCTTGGAGTAAGAAACTCCATTTTAATAACATCATAAAATGGTTTCTAAAAACCACAAAGGAAAAGATTTATAACTATTATCATATAAACACACAAAACTTTCTAATGGCAAAAGAAAACCAGCATATGGTGAATTTGAAAGGAAGTTGAAAATTAATGGAAATATTTGCAATAGCATCATGGATAAAACATTCATATCCTTAATGTATAAAAGCTCTTACCAATCGATGGAGGCAGAGAAAATGGTAATCTCAATAGAAAAATTGGCAAAGGATCTAAATAGGCAATGGGCAAAAGATGAAATGTGAGAGGCTAGTAAAAACATGGATAGATGGATGGATGGATGGATGGATGGATGGATAGGCAGGAAGCTAGGGAGAAAGAGGGAGAAAGGGAGTGGAGACACCAGCAGGGGAAGGGAGTGAAGGAGAGCGGTGGGGAGGAGAAGGCAAACAAAAGGCAAGGGAAAAAGGAGAGAAAAGAAATCGCCATTGTTCACTTACCAAACCGGACAAAGACTTGGAGAATGGGCCACTATCATGCCCTAATGTATAATATATTCCAGTGCTAATTATGCACAGATTTGACCTAGCTGTCTCAATTCTAGAAAGTTACTATAGCTAATATTATAGCTATGAAAATATTCACAGCAGAATGCTTTATAATAGGAATTATAATAAAGAAAACAACCTAAATATTCATCAGGTATTATTTAATTGAATGATGGCACATATTATAATTGGATTTTATAGTTCCATTGAAATAATTATGTAGGGTGAATTTATTTGAAGAGATGTCCAGAACATATTGTTAAGTGGATAAAAAGAGATTGCGGAATAGCCTATAGGACATTTTCCTAGTATCCTTATGTGTTTATATTAACATATGTACATATGCATAAATATCCATAAGGATAATTATGAAAGGACATCAGTGATGGTAATTTCTATGTGGTGGCATTTGAAGTAATACATCATTGTACATTTCTGCATTTTTTATATTATGTGACTTTTTCCATGAAGGTGTATCATTGTTACAACATGAACAAGTTATTTTCAAAAGAAAAAAAAGTATTTTGCTAATTTTAATCTTGATTTGCCTTTTTTTAGATTGGTTTACTAACTTGTGCTTTTCATCCTAAGCGAAGTAAGATGATTGTCCATGCATTTCCCTTCTAGCAATATTTTATCTGGAATTATGGTGCCTGAAGAATTACTCAGGGAAAGTTGTGTGTGCCTATCTTTCTGTGTTTACCGGTTATTCACTCTTGGTGTATTTGGCATTTTGTTTAATCTATAATTCAAGATTTCATGATCTAGTTTATAATTACTTTCATTATTGTAAAATCTTACAATTTGTTAGGTCAATAAATAGGGTTATAAATAAATGATTTTCAACCTTTTCTTTACAACAACCCCAAATGCCTCCATTTAGTTTTGAACACGTCTCAATATATCCACAAAAAAGCCTCTAAACAAAATTAAGTTTAATTCACTTTAAAGGAAAGCACTTCTACAGACCATTTTAAGGAAGTGGGGGGAGCCAATTTAAATAAATTATCAGATACTCGTTTTATACAGATGAGTACTGCTAATTACAATCAGTCTCATCTATTCATTAAAACTAGTCCGGCAAGCTTGGATAAACTTTGTCAGCAGTTAGTCACTGCATTTATTTGAAAGCCTTAAAACAACATTTCTTTAAATATGTATTTTAAGTACATTTTACTTATTTAGATAATTTTCTAGGCATCCCTAAATAGTGAGGTTTTATAATAATTCTAATTTGTGCATGTTTCTTCTTTTTTGATATGTTTAATCTTAGGAAATGTGAGGATTTTCAATACTGTCCTCCGATAGTCTCCATTCTGTACATGTAAATCCTCAGTTGTTTCAAGTTATCAAGTATGTGTCCAGAGCAAACTGTGTTTCAGGAGAATCCTCCCATTGTTGTCACATGCAGTTTAATCTGGTGTAATTAATTTCTTATTTGACTGTCCCAGGGTGGTGTCATCTAAGTTATAACATTGACTAGTCATTGGAATAGAGCATGTGCTTGGCGCATGATGAAAAACTCTAATCGAATTGGGCTTACCCTTATAAAACCACTATAGCATAACAACTTGCTCTTCTTTCCTAGATTGATCATGGAAAATGCACTGACTGGGTTTTTTGTCTCCTTATTGTCATTTCCCCCCTAAAAACTTAAAGTGTAAATTATTCCAAGTGGAGCAAATGGTCTTTCTAGGCCTGTTTCATCCAAGCCCACTTTGGGCTGATCCTTTAATTATACAATTGGCTTGTTGTTACAAGCCCACCAAGCCAGAAACCTGCTGGGGGATTTCCAACCAGAGATCTATATGTCTTTGCCACCTTAGATAATAGCCTAACCCACAACCCCCCTCCTTTTTATAAATTTCAACGGCTGTGTCTTGTTAGAAGATAAACAGTGTACATGATGTTACAATTCTTTCTTCAACTGAACAGGTCAGAGGCCATTTCAGCCTGTGTATACACTTCTTTCTCTAGCATTGAGCCCAGTGTCTGGCACAAATATCCCTAAATACTTGTTGACTGAATAGATTTTATTTTAATTAACTTTATTTAATAATTTTTATTGAAACTAATTAATCTGAGTTAAATTTAATTGAGTTTTATTTATTAATTTAATAGATAGCCTGAAAGTATAGGAATGGTATTCTTAGTTATAGTTTAAGTTATGAGGAAAATAAATGAGACAGGACCTTTGTGGAGTTGTGGCTCTCTGCTATTTACTAGCAACAACATTAGAAGTTTTAAAACTTAAGTGTTCTGTGAAAATTCTTTTATCAACTTAGCAATTAATGTAAATCTACTATAATTAATTTCTGAGAAACCTGAAAAGCCTATTAGCTGGTATTTATAAACCAGCTGATACTAACTTGGGAGAATTGGTTGAAATAAATCTGCTAGTATCAGCTAGATATGATGTCCTGGCATCTGTCCAAATAGAAGCAGACTATTTCCAAGTTTCAGAAAAGGTAATTAAATTCAACCTAAAATGCGTCTAAAAGCCATTGTCTGATGTATTGGTCCATGGAAATAAATAATTGTAAATTGTATTACTGGACTATTTACCAGGAGTTCTAAGCACTATTTTAATATGCAGATGTTCATAATATTCTTAAGAACTGGAAAGGAGGTGCATGTTTTCTGTGTATATTATTTACCGGGGTGGGGGGGGACTTCATGGAAAGTTATTGGCAGATCATGAGATATCCATTCTCTTTTGGGTTATGGTTCCATGTTTTTCCCAGCAGAACACATCACCCAGCACCCTGTCATCAGTAAGGCAGATACATTTTAGCTTTTTTCTTAAAAAGCAAATGGCTCCTTGTAAACAGATGGTACCACACTCCTTTCCAGCACTTTCCGTAACACTCCTGTTCTCAAAGGCTTAGCCTCTGATTGAGCTATAGCCATAATGTTGTCTAGCAAATCTCAGAGCTCTGTATCTTCTGAACTGAAAACACATGGTGCTAACTTGCCTTCTTCACTTCCCCCGCCCCACTTTCCTTCACCCTCTGCTCTCTCATCTCCTCGCATACACACAATAGGAAACCTCACAAAGAGACACTGTTTCTGGCTTTTAGATTCTTCCCTAAATCAAAAATTATGGTGTTATTCTCCTCCTCTCATGCTAACCTACTTGTTATGTATTTGTTTTTTCTGTTAACCTTCAACTTGCAATCTACTTGACTACCCAGACTCATAATTACTTCTACCTACATTTAAAAATTGTTAAGTTTCAAAATTTACTTGCTTATTTGCTTTTTCTTCTCTAAAATAGATGATGCAATAGATAGATACACATTTGGTTTCTCTGCCAATACCTGCTAGACAAAGAGCTCCTTGAAGTCTTTGTATCCTTAGCATAGGATGGCTTAGTCATTCTCTGCCTGCAGATGACCTTGTCCTGTTGTCTGCTTGATCAAGAACCCTCTTTCTTAAATACATTCTTATCTTAACACTTCTTAGGATTCAGTTAAATAGTTACCTAAACCCCAACATGACTCCACAAAAGTGTAAGAACATTGCTTATCTCTGTAGCTGTTCACCACAGCTATTAGTCTCTTTTTGAAAGGAGACAGGAGGCCAAATGTTAGGAGCTGATAGAATGTACTAAGTATAGAATCATGTTCAAGAATACCCAACCTTTCAAAAAACTAAAACGTATAAATCTCAGGTAAAAGAGACCGAATGTTAAATGTAATATCATTTTTATACCTGATCTTTTGGTGCATTTGCAAACAGGGTATCTTTTATTCTGGCAATATAATCCTAATTATGAATCACAGTTTTTAAAAAAGACACATTAAATGTAACATCCACTTTTCTGTACACTTTGACTTTTAACAATGTGCATGTATTATCTTCATGATAATAAACTTAATTTTTAAAATATGTAGTTGAAAATAGAAACAGAAGAAATTGAGTAATTATTAGATGAATTTATTCTTCATTAGAGCTCTTTCATTTAAACAGGTCAGGTTATGAAACCATTCGTAATGTACCTATTTAATACTTAGAAGGGATGAACTTCTCAGATAATTTCATCAAGGCCATAGGAAGCCAAGGAATAAGGTGATGATAAATTCATATCAGTAAAATCCTCCATATCTACATGTTGGTGTGAAAACACAGTGGTTATGTGTTTTTCTTCATCTTTCATTTTTAGAAGAGAAAAAAGGGAATTTGGTTTGATGTTACTGGTTTTGATTTGTGGAAACCCAAAAGGTCCAGAAAAAGGATAAATCCTTATGAATTCCAGGTGTTACAATCAATGTGGAGAATGGTGATTGGTTCTATTAACTAATTCAATTAACAGGAGACCAGCAAGGATCATGTTAGGAGAGCTTCTGAGCTCCTTACTTAAAAATCACAGGATAACCTCAGGGTTTTGCTGAAGTGGATATTATAGGTGTAGAAGTCTCAGATACTTTTCTGCAATTATACTTTACTAAATGAGCAGAACTGCAGTTCAGGTAGGAAATGTTTATGAATTCTGGTGTCTTGGAAGAAGCCTTTTGGCCTTTTGGGTGTCTTATGTAAATGTAATTCTTCTTGAACTTGAGGAACTGATCTAAGTTGAGGAGCAATCCTAGAATGAGAGCAGAATATTTCCGAGGCCCCTTGAAATAGTTCTTGAAATAGTTCTGAGTGTCTTCGCTCTGCCCTTTATGCACCCAGGCACTTGGTCCTACAATACTTCCTTTATAAACAGTTACTGAGATCTTAACATGTGCCAGGAACTATTCTTAAACTTTCCATATATTAACTCATTTAATTTTCATAACAGGGAGACAAGAACATATTTACTGAGCCGACCACCCTCTACTACTTGTTTTAATCCAATCATAAAACTATAAACTGCTCACTGAGAGCAGACAACAAATTTGATTAGATTAGCAACATCTAATTCCATGACATGCTCTTTTAAAACAGATATTATATAGTTCACTTTGGATTTCAGTAAACCAAATTAGAAAGCTGTCATATTAGTCAGTGACACTGAAGAGTTTAATTCTTCTAGAGAATGGATTTTGCCACTTGTAAACTATGCCAAGCTATTGCTAATGGTGAGAGCGGGCATTTTTGACCCATTGTGGCCTATTTGATCTCTCTCAGCTCCTAAATGGCAATTGGGTGTCTTGATGAATCTTGCCCAACTGACAATCTAAAATCTTGGTCATAATTCAAAATTTTTGTCTGCCCAAATATGATTCAAATGCAGGATCAGATGGATATTCTTTTAGAAAGCCACAGTATGATTAATATTGGAAGTATCCGCTATGTTAAAAGTACTGGGAAAACCATAAGAGACTCTTAACTATAGGGGACAAACTGAGGGTTACTGGAGGGGAGGTTGCTGGGGGTGAGCTAAATGGGTGATGGGCATTAATACGTCAGGAATTGTAATGAGCACTGGGTGTTATATGTAAGTGATGAATCACTAAATTCTACTCTTTAAACCAATATTACACTATATCTTAATTCACTAGAATTTAAATAAAAACTTGAAAAAGAGCACTGGGCTGGGACGCAGGGGGTCTGAGTTCTAGGCCTGGATCTACCATCAGTTAGTTCCATGGCAATGAAGTAATCTTCATTCACAGAGTCTCATTTCCTCTACATATGGAAAAAGAGGTTGGAATAAGTGATCTATAGTTTACTTCTATCTGCAGAGCCTATGATCTGAAGAAATGAAGAAAGACAATGAGAGCACTTTCAGAGCTTTTGTATTTAGATGAACAGGTGTAAGAAGGATAACTTAATTTCTGATATTCTAAAACATTTTCCAGGACTTCCACAATGCTGAGCTCCATTTTTTTTTTTTATTATTTTGGAAAAGTATTTTCTTTAGAAAAAGAAAGTAAAAGTTCAAGACTCCTTATTTATTAAGTTTCAAAAACTAGTTACTACTGCTTTTGGACACTTGAATAAAATGAATTTTTTGCAAGAAAGACATCCCTCAGCCTGTTTTTTGGACAATACTGTATTTCCTTATGTCTCATGAAAGCTTTGGGCTGTTGCTATTCATTGGAGATGTGAATATTCTTAGTGGTGTCCAACAGTGTGAGTGGACTCTGTGAGCAATTGGACAACAGTCATGTTCCTGGAGTGTCAGTTATACTCACGGGAATTTCAAGGAATGGGGTTGTTACTTGTACATTAAAAACATGCATCTCTTATGAAGAGAGTAAAATCATGTATTAGTACAGATTCAAATAGATTACTCTCCCTACAGCAGATGCATTAGGTGACTACCGCCATCCCCTAAGGTATGCATTTCCCCTCCTCTGCCTCTAGGATACTTTGAGGGAAAAATCTTTGCTTAGTGAAAGAGCTTTTTTTTTTTTTTTCTTTTTTTTTAAGAGTCAAGCAGAACCAGGTCAGTCTGATAGGTCTGTCACTAGCTTTGTAGACTGGATACATTGCTTCATTTTGCAGAACCTCAGTTTCCTTATTTAGTAGAGAGTGATGTGGCACTTGGTTGGCTCAGTCAGTAGATACTGTGACTCTTGATCCTGGGGTCATGTGTTTGAGACCCACACTGGGTGTAGGGATTACTCAGAAGACAGTGATGATAACTTCATAAGATTGTAACGAGGAGTAAATTAGATTACTCAGGCAAGGCACTTTGCTCAGTGGCTGCTTAGTCAGTCTACAGTAAAGGTCTGTTTTTGTTTTTGTTTTCTCTTTTTCCTGCTTGGGACTTTAATAAGTCCCTTTTAGATCTGAATTCTGACAAGTAAATGTCTTCAGAAGGTATGCATTTATAAGCTTTCAAAGGAAAAATTTGAAATGTTGATTAACTGCAAAAATGGTGTCAGAAACTTTCTGTTGAAGCAGTCATCTGGATTTTTTGCTTTTTACCTACACAGCAATACTATTCATATACACCACACAAAATGCATATACGTACACCTCCACCACCATTCACAGCCATAAAATACAATGCTAGAAGAAATTTGGAGGTAATCAAATCCAGCCATTTCAGAGTAGAAAGATCTGGGATCCATAAAAGTTGGCCAAGTTGCCTAATTATTGACTCAGATCCCCTAACCCTTATTTACTATTGAGGTTGCTTTCTCCCTTCTCTTCCTTCCTTTCCCTTTTACTTCTTTCTTTCACACATATTCATTACATACTTATTAACCACATACTCTGTTAATTACTAGGAACATCAATAGACTAGAAGCCATTCTAGTAAAGTAATTGCTAACAGAAGCATGTACAAATGTACTCTGGAGCCACTAAGGAATGGTCCTTCTTGGTTCTCAAAATAAGGACCTGATATCCAGCCCCTTTCGAGATTTTTCTTTGGTCCAGAACTTTATAACTACTTAACACCTAGTTCATTTCCATGATGCCATTTATTCAAGAATCCGTTGAATAGAGGATTGTGCTAGCTATTGCCATTAACGTAGAAAGCGTGTGTGTGTGCGTGTGTGTGTGTGTGTGTGTGTGTGTGTGTGTTGGATGGACATGCTTTACTTTTTTAAGAACAAAAATTAAAGATACGGGTTGCTTGGATGAGAAAAGTTTGGGCATGCATAATTTCAAAATCAATATCAAAATAGAAGTCATTTCTCAAAAGACCGAATGTAAAATAACCCATGGAGAGAGGAGATAAAGGAACATAATTTAACAGGGGAAGAAAACACATTATCAGCTATTTTATAAGAGAAAAATGCATTTTGAATAAAATCAGCAACATTGGATGAAGATTACAGATGAAAGATAATAATTTTAATTTTGGCTTATTCAAATTGGAAACATTTGGAGCGTATGCAGTTTTTATCAATTTTGATTTTTATTTACTAATTAAGTGTGGTATTGCTCTTCACTTGGACTTGACACACAAAAGTCAGTGATCGAACCCAATCCTCCTAGATATTTTACTGGGCTTATCTACCATGCTATTTAGAATGTGTCTAAAATCAGTGCATATCAAACATCCAGTGTGCCTGGGTGTACAAGGACCATCTAACCACATGGTTGTGTATGTGCAAAGGTAATAATACCAAAGGGCCTTGGATTTGTGACAGCTCTCACACTGACTCATAAAAAGACTGTTGTCATAGGAGAGACTTTGCAATATCCTCTGAGGAGTTTTTATATGAAATCCATGGAAGTAGTTGACATTAACACTGATACATGTAGAAAGTTACTCAGAAGGAAATAACCCATTTCACAATGGTGTGATAAATGCCTTTCTTTCTTTTGCCAGTTTCCAAGGATCCTCAATTAAGGATACCCCAGAACAGTTCTAGAGTACGATCAGATCTCTTAGCTTTGGAAGCCATCATTCCACTCCCCAGAGGCTCCCAGCTGCGGAATCATCTTCAGTGACAGAAAGAAATCAATATTGCTTTGTACCTAAGTCTCAGCAGGAATAAACAGGTGTTTGTTTTTGCTGCCAAGGATGGAGGGTCAGAAAGGGTCTAGGTTGTATTTTGAGCCTTTGAAGAAGCATATTTGGATGTATTTTCCCACTGAAATGTTATTAATGACTATTCATTTATTGATTGATTAAAATCCCATTACCACCAATTATGGCTTTAAAAAAGTCATTTGTAACAGGCACATCTCTGGATGTAATTTATCTCTTACTTTATATGGAAAAATTATCATTTTGCATCTAACTTTTCTGACTTGGTTATGTCTCTTTTATGTGCATTTTCAACATTCCTTATGAGTTTTTATAGCACATACAATTTTTTAGTTACATAGTTTTTTATAAATATTTGTTCTTCTCATCAGATGGTAAACACCATAAGGGTAGAGTACATGTCTCTGACTCATCTTGTAACATCAGCATCTGTCTTCATGCTTGGCACATAGTAGACATGCTACAAATTCCAGAATGTATGAAAGGATAAGTGGAGGAACGGTTATATAGTGTGAAGAAGGGGCTATACTAGATATTGAGGTTCTATATTAAGATGAAGGCACGGCACATGTTCTGCCTTCAGAAAGCTTACAGTCTATATAAGGAAGAAAGAAGGGGAGCATACATAGGTAACTATAATATATGGTATGAATGAAATGTGATGAATCATGGGTGAAAATAAAGCAACATAGGAGAAGACATTAGTTATTTACAATATATTTTTAATTAAATAATACACATCTTAGGTTTTAAACAACTGACTTACAAATTGAATTATATCATGTAAGCCAGGAAGAATTCATTTATAATATAGATATAACCTTGCTGTATTGTTTACTTTTTTTTTCCATTCTGGTACATAAAATATACTATTGAGCAGAATTCTATTAATCTCTAAATCTGAAAAAATGAGTATTTCGGTATGCCACAGAACAGGATAACTATTGTATCTAGCCCAACAGTGAGACACAGCAACATATTTAAGTGTCTTCTTGTTTTCAGGAAAAAATTAAATTATTTACAGGATAGGGTTCAGGGGAAATTATTCCACATAGAATCCTTATATCATTGTAAAAATGTAGGTTTAGGAACAGGTTGAATTTGCATTGGAACCCAGTCCTACCAGAGTTGTTTCAGGAGAAATCCTACAAATTTATTTTGTAGGATTGCCATGGGAGAGAATATGATTTGGTATACATAACAGTACTTGGCACAATCGAGACACTCAATAAATATTAGCCTTTATGATAACTATGACTGTGATTATTTGTAACCACTATTTGCAAAGAGTTCTGAATTGGTCACTGTGGAGGTATGCTAGAAAATCAAATCTGGCTTTCTACTCTTAAAAGAGCTGATAGCCTGTTATAATAGTTTTACAGTAACCTGCAAGGAAGGGGGTGAGAGCAGTTAGAAAGTAGACATGAATATCAAAGCAATTTAATATAATGCAAAGTGTGTGATTGGAATAGTTTGGGGATAACAATGGAGGATTCCATGAGGAACGAGTTCCTTGAACAGGATTATTTAAGGGAATACATGAGCCATCCCTTTGATTGGAGAATGTCCAATTAGGAGAAAGATCTAAGTGTTCAGGAGAGGAATGAAACCACCTCAGGTCTGAGAAGAATTTGCAGCTCCGCATAGAGTTCCTGATCTCTCCAAATGCCTTCTGGGAAACCACACATGGATGTTCTGTGAGTGTCTAAAATGAATCCCACCTATTTTCCTTCTTGTCTACCTCCCTACCATCTTCTTCCTTCAACAACCTCCATCTCAGTTGAGAGTGTCACCGTATTCTTTAGCTTTAAACTTCAGTTTTCTTTTACATTTCTCTCTTCTCTCTTTCCATATGCCCTCACCTAGTTAGTGTGCTCAGCTCTGTTCTCTGCATTCCATGTACATTCTCAGCTTTTTATTTCCATAGTTCCATCGTTGAAGAGCCTCTCCCCACTGCTACCGTTCTCACCAGGACCATTGCAAACAGCTTCAAGTCTCTGGTCCTGCCACCCTCACCAGGCAATGCTGGCCAAAGTCCACAGGTGTTCATGCCAACTCCCTGTTCAAACAAACTGCATATTTCATATAGTACACAGGAAAGGAAAACCAACCACATTTCTGTGTTTATGTATCAAATTTGTCCAAAGTTCAGTTCCACTGAGTCTTTCCCTTCTTATTTTCCATTGCAAATATTTCTCTTCTTCTTTACTTGACATTCATGGATCTTAATTTTGGGTTTATTCCCCAAACGTACTCTGCATCTCTTGCCTCTAGTTGTTGGTTTACCAAGACTAGGTTTACCAAGATCATGGTTCTGATCATCAGCCTTTCTGCCCACATGTAGTTCTAAGTACCACTTATTGAAGGCCCAGTTCAGAATCCACCTTTTAAGAGAAGTATTCATAGATCACCTATGTCAAATGAACTGATTTAACAGAACTTTATTACTTGATTATCTTCTGGATTCGTCAGAAATATGCTTGACTCCACCCCTTGACTATGAACTCCTAATAAATAAGGTATAGTTCTTACTCATCTGTGAACCTTTCTCAGAACAGAGCCCAACTAGCATATCATTGCTGGCATATGATAAAAATTGAATTTTCAGGTCAAAAACTGGAAGTCTTAGTACGTGATTTATATGGTTCTTTTATTCATTATTGGACATATTTTAGGACATATTGGGAAAAGTCTGATTTTTATGCTTTCTAAAAAGTATTTAAATTTAAAAGATGCATTTAGAGGCCAATTGGCTTTAAGACTACAAAACTTAAACTTCAGATTTCTCTTCCTCTCCTGCACAATCCCCATGCCAAAGCCCTGGGAGGGGCCCTAGCAATGGGTTTTCATGGTTGCATGATTCCGTAAAGTTGAAGAAGCATAATCACTAACTGCAGTAGCCTAAGGCTTCTCTGTTTTTTACATCTGATTTTAAAATTTATATTTTAAATAGAGCCTCTGAAATTCTTATAAGGAATTGTATTAGCTTTAGGTCCCACCAGAGCTGGATCTGGTGCTGCACTTGTGTGTGTTTCATGAGGGAAGGCCTCCACCATGGAGCCCATGGGAAGGCTCCTCACAGTGAGCAGCTGCTTAGTTAGGGCCGACTAGATCTGGGCTGAGTTGACTTCACCTCAGTAGGAAGAGGTCACCATGCTTTAGATCTTACCCTCATGTAACTAACCCTTAGTGAGCATTCATCACCTCAGTGTGTGTTGACGTCAGCAGGCCAGGAGGATTTGAGGTAGCAGAGCTAGTGAGGCTCAAATTGAGTTGGTGGCTTTTCTATCTGTGAATAAGTCAGTATTTCTAAATAACCTGGCTGGGCATACCTTTAGATGGCAACCTGAATTCACCACGTTGACTACCATGTTAGCATTACCAGATACAGAGGTATCAATTGCAGTATCTGGGCTTCCTAAGTAAAATGGAGGGTACCAGGAATGGAAAAGGCAGATATCATCAGGCCAGAACTAGGCCCATTATTCTGAATGGGCTAAAACCCTTGGAGTACAAGAATATTGTTGAAAATGAGCTGGAAGACATTGGCAATTATTTGAAGAGTAAATGCTCTAGCATGGGCTTTAAGAAGAACCTTGAGGGAAGCATGGCTGTCACAGCCACTGGCCTTCAAAAGAACCTGGATACTGACAATGCAGGAACCTCCTAATGGGAGATGAGATCCATAGTGCCTACATGAAGCCACCGCTGATGACCGCATTGGAGTCATAGAAGGAAACAGTGTTTTCATCTGTATCTCTAAACTAAATAAGATTGAACAGATCTCTGCTGAGGAGCTGGATAGCATGTAGAGACTGACTCCCTACTGAGCCATCTCTGCTTGTCACCACTGGAATTTTCAGCCTATTGGAGTGGATATGGGACTAGTAAGCATTTATACTAGGCCCAAAGGCCAGCTACTGAACTACACATCTCTAGCACTGTTCTCTGACTCAAGACCACAGTGGAGGAAATTTTAATGAAGGTTCACCAAAACTGAAACAACAACAAGCCAAAACAAAAGAGAAAGTCCACACACAGTGGCTTCCCCATGGTGACCAAGCCCCTGTCCCAGGCTCTACCTTGGCTTTGGTAGCTCTTAGCCCAGGATTTAGGAAAGAGAGATAAGGCCCAACCTGTAACTTATTGTCTCTTGGTCACTCCTGGAATGTTGAATTGCTTAAAAGACCTGGTCTTTTATTTGGCAGTGTTAGTTGCTTTGTATGAATAAGTAAATCGCCAAGTTTCCATGTAAAATATGCTTATTCTAGGAGTTCCTTTCCTTCTTTCCTCTATTTCAACTTTTGAATGTACAAGAGAAACGAGAAACTTGTGGAACAGTCTTTTACTCTAAACCTGTTTGAAATACAATAACTTTTGACTAGAATAAACCAAAGGAAGATGAGATAAGGTTTGAATGAAGATACAATATCATGGTATTCTTGCACTTAATATATTGAAGAGAGATCTGTATTTCACTACCTAATAGTTATAAGTAGTAAACATAGTTCAGTCTCAGTGAGACATAGAAAGTTACAATATAGTGCTCCTGAGAGATTTGGTACACAATCTGGCAAATGACCCATTTCACTGTTACAGCCCAAGATGGGGGTAGTGGATATGTGGGTTGTGAAGTCAGCGTTTCTCCTGCTATGGCACAAAGGGGAAGCAAGATTAACTACACTCTTCTACTGTTAGTGCTCTAGTGGGGGACTGTAAGAAATAACCACTTATAACCTTATTACCCCAAAGGGGGTTTTGAGAGTAACAACCAACTATTCCGTTCTACGGTACTACCAGTGCCTTTTTTGCCACTGACCATTTCACTGGGCATAATTCAAGAGTTTATCGAATTAAATTAAATATGAAGTTATTTTTCCCTACCTGGTAAAGAAAGTTGTCTTTGTATAATTTGAGACCAAAGGTGCCTATTAGCTTAGAGGGTTAGTACATGGTGTTAACAAAGTCATAGTCATTATTACAGCCTAAAAATAATGTACAATCATATAATGCTTTACAATGAAAGAGAGTGCCACACTGTCACACTTTTAACCTTTATAAAGGAACACTCTGGAAAGTAGCTTTGTCAGGTAGTGATAATTCGATTTCATAGATTAAAAACAAAAACAACAACAAAAAACTGAGGCTCCGACAAATTTAGGAACTTGTCAATTAATGATCACATAGAAGTAGAATGAAAATGGAATTAGGACTTCTGACTTTTAACTTATACGTTATTTGAAGTCACTCAGTATCTTTTAATGTTTACCTACTGATCTCAAAGTAAACTCCCTTTGGAAATCCTGGCCTGTGTTGTGGACAGTACAGAATAAGCTTAATACCGCACTTCAGGATAAACAGTGAAAAAAGTGTAGCTCACTAGCAAGAGCTAAAAAACTTTCTTCAGTCTAAAACAGATTCAGGAAATGTTACAAACCTAGTAGACTTTTCATTCTAATAGGGGGTCATCACAGAATTAATAATAAAAGTTGTAACCTTTTTAGTGAGATGGTGATACCATCAGTAAAATACCATTTCACGCTATGTTTAAATGGGGTGGTATCTCATGACTGTATAGTCCCTGAGTACTAGGAATAGTATCTATTCCTGATTCTATTTGCTTTTCTTATAACCATGGTGCTGTATTTTGAAGTTATAAAAGACTAACAGACAGATGTCTTCAAGAGCTCTCTGTGAATGCCCTTCAGTTAAAGGCTCCAAGTCAACTCACTTGTAACGCAAAAAAAAAAATTACTCTTTTCTTGACAGGGGTATATACAATGTGGGACAACTGGAGACTGCTGTAGGCTCAGATTGGCCATTTCTTATCCTTGACGTTATGAAAATATTATTTAGACACAGCCCACTAGTGGAATATAATTTTGAAGTCTTGTCTTGGTAAGTGCTAAACTGAATAAAATCTAGACACTATAGTCCACATACATTCTATAGGAACTTAGGAGATTGCAGTTCAGTAGTGAAAAGAAGTAGCCTTGATTTTAACATAAATGATCAAGCATTTTATTAATAAAAGTAGTCATCCTGAAATAGTGTTATTTTTGCCACTACAGAAAATGTTTTATTCCCCTGCCCTCCAGGAGAAAGTGTACATTCCATCCACAGAGGGCTTGGAATGGGCTCAGAGTTCTTATATGTTAAATAATGACTAGGGGTGAGTAAGGGGGCCAGCTGTCAAGGGAACAGATCAATTGGCCAATTGAAATGTCATTTCTCCACTCGTAGTAGGATGTTGCCATGTCTCTTTGTGCGCTCTCTCTCTCTCTCTCTCTCTCTCTCTGTTATTCTCTTGTATTGTGATTTAGATATAAAAGCTGAGACATAATTTAAACTGACAGCAGAATCAAACAGTGTGACCTTGCCAGGATTGTTTCAGCCCTTCAACACAATCCATTGGGGGTAAAGCATGGGCAGAGGGAGGGGTGAGTGAGAGCAAATGAGAATGGCGAGAGTGAGCCTCTCCAGATGGCCTTGCTGTGCACATGTTCCTAGAGGGCTGATCTCAGGTCTGGATGTTTCCAAACCTGTCTAACAGAAGAGTACAGCTGGGATAAGAAGGGGAAAAGAAGAAAAAAGAAAAAAAAAGGGGCAGGACCAAATGACAAAGACTGGAGCAGTAGAGTGGGGATGATAAGCAGCCTGGGATGTGGCTGTAGTAGAAGTTGAATGACTGGTGTTTAATGTTTCAGGGCTTAGTCTTGCTCACGTAGGGAGAAATAGCTATGTCTATGTTAGTAGTAATGTAACCAGGTAAATTCTACTTTGTCAGATGACAGATACTGAAAGAATGGCTAGTAGAAGGGCACGTAAGGCCTTGGCTGATGGTGTGCCCCCAAAAGGTTTCTGTGCAATAACTGCAATTTATTAATCCAGAGGAAGGGGTGGGCAGACCAGTAGGTATGTTTGAGAGGACTATAGACAGTGTAAGATTGTTCTTGGCTTTTTTTTTTTAACTCAGAATGTCAATATTTTACAGTTTGTCTGTTTACATATGTATGTATGCATGTATGTATGTAATCTCTACACCCAACATGGGGCTGGAAACTCATGACCCTGAGATCAAGAGTTGCATGCTCATCTGACTGAGCCAGCCAGGTGTCCCTGGAATACCAATATTTTAATGGGCAGCGTTGATAAATTTTCCTAGCATCTAACATACATGTGTGTACTTATAGGATGACTCTCTCCAGATATCAGATGGCTTGGGAAGTCAAATTAGTAGGTGGTTGGGCTGAAGAATCTTTAACCCACCCAGGCACTGGTGAAGCCTGTATGAATCACCCTGCCCCACATCAGAGGGTACCTTTCTCATGCCAATATGTCTGTGGAGTCATGTGACCTTGATGGGTAGAAGGGAAATCACTAATGGTCAGTTGATGCAGAAGATGGTCCTAATAGCTGTACAGCACACACTGGCTATCTCCGAAAAAAAAATCATCTCTATGAAGTTAGCATAACTTCTATGAGATGCAGCTTTAACATCTAAACGCTCAGCTTTTACACTGAAAGATAGATGTCAATAGAGCTTGTGTTCCACACGAGAGAAATAAATCAGCCCTGCCTTTTTCACAGTCAGCTTGCAAGCTTGAGATATAATATATGGGCTTCCCCTACTCATAGCTCCAGAAGTGGGAGGAGGCCCACTGTTGAAAGGTGCTAGTTTCAGGCTTGTAAACCTACCTTTCAGTCAAAAAGAGCTATCTTGTATATAGCACACTCCTCCCCAACTCTGTGTGAGTTAAGCCTCATCCTTCAGCTAACTGGAATTACCACATCATTTCACTCCACCAAGTTTCCTTGACTTGGCAGTTTTTCTGATTGCCTGGCAGTCATAGACCATCTGTCTTTTGCTGATACAGGGACCTGAGAAATGAGGGAATTGGAAATGCACAAGGCTGTCCTGGGGACCCCAGCACAGAGAGGTCCCTGAGCTGGGAATTTTTGTTGTTGTTGCTAAAGCATAGAACCAGAGTCATCTTCTGATTCTTCTGCTGACTTACTTCCCTTTTGCCCCCTATACGTCTTCTGTTCTGTCCCTTTGAACCTTGCCCACCTTAGGCAACTGCATTTTGCATTTCTGAGCAGAAGTTGCCCACAGGTATCTTGGGCACCTTACCATGTGTATTTTTTTTTTTTAAACAATATTTCTTTATGGTCAACTACAGTAACCTGTGTCCAGAGCTCAGGGTCCTTAATAAAACACATTTCCTCTATTCCAGTTCTTCAGAAACTTTTCCTAACCCCACTTGGTCACCATAGGCTTCACAGGTTCAGGGCCAAAAGACTCTTCTTAAAATTGAAGTTCCCTGACCCAATCCTGTTAGGGATTTTGGGAAGTAGAGACAAAATATGTAGCCACGGCCCCTTTAAATATACAGCTACTCTTGCTACTTAAATCTAGAGCCCCTGCTATACTACTTTTGCATTAATAATTTTCCATTGATTGTTATAAAAGAAGAGAAAGCATGCAACATTTAAAAATACTTTTTAACTTTAAAGTTTTACTTTGGAGAAGTTTTAGAGATATAAAAACACTGCAGAGACACTACAGAAACATCTCCAATTACTCCACATGTGTTATTTTCCTGTTATTAACATCTCTCATAGTATGGTACTTTTGTTACAGTTAATGAGCTAAAGTTGACACATTATTTTTTAACTGAAGTCTATCCTTTATTCAGATCTCTTTAGTTATTACTTAATGTCCTTTTTTTCTGTTCTGGGATCCCGTCTGGATATCATATTACTTTTAGTCATTTCACCTTAGGCTTCTCGAGATTGTGACAATTTCTCAGACTTTCCTTGTTTCTGATGACCTTGATAGTTTTAAGGAGTACTAGTCAGGTATTTTGTAGAATGTCCCTCAATTGAAATTTGTCTGATATTTTTCTCATAGATTGGGGTTACGGATTTTTGGGAAGAAGACCACAGAGGTAAAGTATCATTTTCAACATAACATATCAAGGGTACATACTATCAATATGACTTGTCATTGTTGACGTTGACCTTGATACCTGGCTGAGGAAGTGTTTCACAGGTTTCCTCACTATAAAGTTAATGCTCTTTCCCCCCTTTCTTTGTGTTGTGCTCTTTAGAAGAAAATCATTGTATAGAACCCATGCTTAAGGTGGGAAGTTATGCACCATCTCCTTGAAGGTGAGGCATCTGTATAAATTACTTGCAATTTTTCTGAACACAAGATTTGTCTCTTCTCCCTCATTAATAATTCAATAATTTATTTATAACAATATGAACTCAAGAATGTTTATGTTTGGATTATAATGCAGTACTGAATTCTGTTGCTTAAATTATAGAGCTGTAGCCACTGGGAGGTCACTCAGTTGCTTTTTGTGGGGTTTTGGTTGCTTTGTGAGCATTTCCTTCCTTTCTGGCAGTGTAAGATGTTCAGGCTCATCTTGAGTATTTCTTACCCCAGTCCTAGAATGAGCAATTTTTTCAGAGATCTCTACTTCCATGAATTAGACAATAGTGTTAGAAATCAAGATCTGGGTGCTAGGTGAAAAACAAATTTTTTGAGCACCCAAACCTGACATTTTGTGTCAAGATCTATGAGGTGATAAATATAACTTTCACATAATCTTGTAAGAAAAATGTTAATATTTTCTTTGGTTAAGATGAAAATGGAGTGAGGGACGCTTGGGTGGCCTAGACAGTTAAGTGTCTGACATTCAGCTCAGGTCATGATCTCATGGATCATGAGTTCAAGCCCCATGTCTCAGCTCAGAGCCTGGAGCCTGCTTCAGATTCTGTGTCTCCCTCTCCCTCTGCCCTTCTCCCACTCTCTCACTCGCTGTCTCTGTCTCTCTCTCAAAAAAACCATTTAAAAAAATTTAAAAATATAAAAATGGAGTGTTAGAGACATTAAAGAATTTTCCAAGTTTATATAAACAGTGGGTACCAGAGGAAGACTTTGAACTTTGCTTGTCCAGTTCTAGAACTATATCTCTCAGCCACTTATTATGTATTGTACACTGGCAACAATAGAAACAAGTGAAATATAAAGAATGGGTTCACCACAGTCAAATGAACATGGTTTTTAATATCACATCTCTATATGTCTGTGTATCTATATGAGGTGGTGATGGCAGTACACATGCAAAGCTTTAGCACAATGCCTTGCATGTGGTAAATACTTGATAAATTTTAGCTTCTGCTATATCATCATCATCTTTATTGTCTTCGTTATCTACTGTCATAAGCTTAATTTCTATTTCCCATTTTTCAACCACCTATCATAGGCATCCTGGAATGTGCCTATCTTGATCTTTTGGAAATAATAAAATAATGAGGCAAATAATTCACTTATGGGTGCCCAATGTCACACACAATATCTGATATACAAGTGAATTCCTTTATTCATGCAATTTCCTAATACCCGTTATGGAGTAATGCAAAGAAAGTTTGGAAAAGGCATTGGGAAGGAATATTGGAGGAAAATTGCTGAGCCTACCTTTGATGAGAGTGACCAGATTGGTTGGCAAGCTGGCCAAAATCTTCTTGTCCTAGACTTATTCCACCTTTTTTCCCAGAAGTCTTTTCTCCACAGCCAACATGGTCTTCTGGTCCCTGCCTGAAGGTGTGTGGGTGAGTGGAAGCATGGAGGAAGTGTGTGTGTGTGTGTGTGTGTGTGTGTGTGTGTGTGTGTGTGTGTGTGTAAGGGGCCTGTATCCATATATACTCCACTTCCTCTCCTCTAGAAACAGAAAAACTGTATGCTAGGTGAGGGAGGGTATGCAAGTATTCATGGAAGAAACTGGGTCATCAGTCCTCATTTATTTTGGTGATCCTCATTTTTTAAATATTAACCCTAAGTTATACACAGCCATTATGCACGAAGCTACTTAAAATGTAAATCTTTTATCATTTCTACTTTAGCTTTGCAGCATCCTGAAAGGCCTGTTTACAAGGGACATGCTTTAAACAAGGAGTACACACACTAGGTAAAACGTGAGCAGAAAGGGAGAGAAAGCCACTGCTTTGCTAATGAACTGAGATTTGGATTTTCCTATCTTTGAGATGTCATGTCTAGGGCTTAAGCACCTCTGATCTAGCAAGAGATCAGAAGGTCTTTGAGAGAAAGGGGTTTCATGAGGTCATCTGTTTCTTCTTGAATACTTCTAATGCAGGGGAGATGATCAGGAGACACTAGGCAGGCAGTGCAGGTCTGGCCGACTGCTACATTGTTTTCCTGATAATTTGAAGGCATCTTGACTACAGTTTACCCCTGGCCAAGCTCAGTCTAGGTGGTGGCAGATTATTATAGGGGGCCCATGAGGAATGTGAAAAGAGCTAGATTCTCATTGAGCCCTGATTCCATGTTTTCATCTCTTGTTAGTCCTTACTCTGGCCAGTGCGAAGCTCCTGGCTGCTCCTTCAGTATAACCTCTGCTGTGCTTTGGCAACAAGGAGATGTGCCTTACAGGATTTGTTTCCTTAGAGCTCCTGTGAGCTTTTGATGGCAGTTGAAGCTAGTATTGAAAAGAAACAGAACAAAAGAAGAAATAAAGAAGAAAAGGGGCAAAGAAAGATGAAAAAGGAGTGATAAATGTATATAATTGTACCTGATTAACTTGTTGATCAATTAAAGATAGAAGATTATAGGAGTAAATTGATGGGTAAATCTACCTGATTCTAGTCAAGAGTACACTCACTTTCCTCTCTTTTCTCTGATACTTCCTTTCATAGAATTGTAGAAATATAAAGAGCTGAAAATAACCCAGAAGATCATCCAAAGCAAACTTTTTTCCCCTTAATTGATGAAAACTTGATTCCTGAGTAACTGAACTCAAGTCCATATTTTTGGATTCCCATTATAGTGTCCAGGGATACCCTCCTCATAGTCTGTTGTGTCCTTCTTTGCCTTTATTCTCATTCTATCCTCTCTCCCAACTGCATGCAGGGCTAGTCCTATATTTGTTACTGTTTCTGCTATATTTGCAACTTAACTTTCGGATGGAAACATGGAGCCCCACTGATCTCTGGCAGAGATCTGCTTCAAATGCTGATGAACACTCCTAGCACTGGGCACCTGTCCAACAGCAGGTGCCTTGCTCGCTGAATGGCTCTGTGGCTGTGTCTCAAAGGAAGCAGGTTGAAGTCCAACACTGTCTTCCTGATGCTTCGAGGTTATGATCTACCACCAGCATTTCTCTCCTCTGGTGAAAGGAAGGGAGGTATGGCTGCCAAGGTTAGCAACACTAGACATGGGAGGTGGCCATAGGGAGCATCTGTGACAGCTTAAGGATTCTTAGCTTGATGGATGGGTATGAAAATAAGATGAGACAGTTGAGTTTGTTTACATAGGAGTGTTGTCCGTGAACCTGAGTGGGTTGACCTTCAGGTCATGAAATGTCTATGTTTTCTCAAGTTGAGAGTGAACTACAAGGACCTGAATTTACATTATTCTGGGGCTCTTTTAAGAAAATTATTCTTTTTTAATAATATACATTTACTGTTTTTCATAAATACACTGTAGGTACACATAGAATATTTGTGACAGAATTTTAGACGAGCAAAATGGCCGGTAATGAAAACAGGAACTTAGAGTGTATAAAAGGCATACTGTTTCAAAGTTAATAAAAGGTTATAGGTGCACAAAAGGAATGACAGACTATACCATGAGATGGATGGCATAAAGGCAGGAAAATGCAAGATGTGTGTAAAGGCAATGAAAAAAAATGTTTTGAGAGAACCTAAGGGTTTTGGTATGAATATAATGAAAAGAATGATGTTCCTGGGTGAGGTCTGTTCTCCCAGATTAGTGAGCCAATGAAAATATTATTTACAAGGGCAATGATTTGGCTAAAACATATTTAGGAATATTAATCTGGCTGCATGTGCATTAAGTGATGCTTCTGAATGACTACAGGTGAGAGACAATGGTTTCAATTAGAAAATTCTGTCCATTTTCCAAAGATAAGAAGTTTTAGGACCTAAGTTAAGGTGGTGGCATTGAAAAAGGAAAGGAAGGATGGATAGAAGGATGGATGGAAGAAGTACTGCACAGAAATAAAGGAGCAGCTGTGGAGATGAATTTACTTTGTGGGGCCACGGGGAAGGGGGTAAGTGTGATGAACAAGTTAGATGTGACTGCAACATAATTTTTGCAGTTGTGTCAAAGGGGATGATTGTGTGGTATGATCAACTCAGAGGTCTTGACCTTGGCTGATGAGGAAAATGGTGATGTAACTTGTAATATGAAGAAAAGCCAAAGAGCAGAGATATAGTAGAGAATGAGAGAGAGGATGAAGAATAAGCTGTAGTTAATAGCAAGAATATGAATTAGAAGTTGTAGGGAATATAGGACCAGTGCTCAGAAAAGGTGGCAGGTTGGAGCTAAAGGCTTGAAATCATTTATATACAATTAGAAGTCATAGGTTGAGATAACATGTCAAAAGTCAAACATGTGTAGAACAAAGAGCAGAAGACCAAGAAATGAACCTGTGCCCAGAGGTCAGGAGGGGGGGAAAAAGTGAAGTTTTCAGAGATGGAACAGTCTAAGAAATGGGAAGAAAATAAGAATCTCATTCTGCTAAGGACAGAATCTGAATAGCAAGATGTTAGGGAGAGAATGGGTGTAAAAATGGAGGCTGCAATTGTAGTCTCCTTTTCAAGAGCAGAAAACTAATTACATCCACAATGATGCACGTAATACTTTCCATTTGGGAATGAGACTTGAGCTGCCTTCTCATTTCAGATCCTATCCCATGTTTACCTCACTTTTTCATTTACATGCAATACTTACTATTGTCTAAGATTTGACAGTCTGATTTATATTATTCTGTATTCCAGGAAATAGATTGAGTGACTCCAGAGGGTCTCAAATAATTTTCTGCCCCAACAGATTTTCTTCTCTGTCTGGCCCCAGGAGGCCTGACTCCTTTGGATCTTGTGAGATAGAGCCTGCTTCTGAGCTGTGTTTGGTTTCCCCTGAGCTCCAGCTGCTGTATGAGGCCCACCACGCTTTCTCATATTTTTGCCTCTGATGGGTCTTGTCTCTGTCACTATGCATTATCTCCTTTGCTTCTCCTTGCATCTGCAAAGCTGTTCTCACACTTGCATCCTCATCTATCACTTAAGAAGCTAGGATATTAATATACCTCTTTATAATATTGAAGTAATAATTATTTACAATTTAATAAATTTTATAGTTTCTTAAGTGCTAGTGTGTGTTTATTTCATTTGGCCTTTGAGACAACCCACAAGTTGAATAGCCAAACGATGACGTCTGTCTCACAGATAAGGAAATTGATGACCTAGTGGAAGTTGAGTAACAAATGCACATTGGAACCCAGGTTCACATTCTCACTTTCTGACTTCTCAGTGCTCTCATCTTTTTTTGTTATTTATTTATTTTTTTTGAGAGAGAGTGTGTGTTTGTGTGTGCGTGTGCTGCATGCGTGCAAAAGCAGGGAAGGGGAAAAGGGAGAGTGAGAGAATCTCAAGCAGTCTCCATGCTTAGCATGGAGCCCCACATGAGGCTGGGTCTCAGAACCATGAGATTACGACCTGAGCCGAAATCAGGAGTCAGACACTCAATGGACCGAGCCACCCAGGTGCACTCCCGCCACTGCTCTTACCTTGCATATAACCTCTCTCATGAAAAATCCCACAGGTCTCTATGTCACAGTGTAGAGTAATTCTTAAGAGCACTGGTTCTGGAATCACATACTAGTTCTGCTGTTTGGGCCTTGCAGAGGCTATATAAGCTCACTGAGTCTGTTTCATCACCTGTAACATATTAGGAATAATAGTACTTTTTCATGGTGTTTCTGTAAAAATCAAATAAAATTACAGAGACTGTCCAGGGACCACTCAACAACAATAAAATCATTTGTCTAGGCTTTATATTGATATTTGATTATGGGCTTCCCTTTACAAGTATTCCCTCTGAAATTCACACAGCCTACCCTTGGATGCCCTTTTATAGCAAGGGGGATTTGCATTTGGAGGAGATAAATCATATTTTCAGAGACAAGTAATTTCTATATACTCATTGGAACTGAAATAAAAAATTCAGATAAATCAAGAAACAGTGGTACTATTGATTAAGTAATCCTTGGTTAAAACAAGTTTATTTTAGTCTAGAGGTTAGATTTTTCATTCTTGCTTTGCTTTCCCTCTCCTTATTTATCTTTTCTTTCCTTTTAAACTATGGCGCCTCATGGTGTAGTTCTTGCCCCTTACAAATAAAACCTGTTAGGGGTGCCTGGGTGGCTCAGTTAGTTACGTGTCCAACTTTGGCTCAGGTCATGATCTCACAGGTCCTGAGTTCGAGCCCCGCGTCGGGCTCTGTGCTGACAGCTCAGAGCCTGGAACCTGCTTTGGATTCTGTGTCTCCCTCTCTCTCTGCCCGCCACTCCCACTTGTGCTCTCTCTCTCAAAAATAAATAAACGTTAAACAAATTAAAAAAAAAAAAAACTGTTGGATCTCAAATCCAGCATCCACAATGGAGAGGGAGGAGCAGAAATCTCACTCAAACACAAATACTGCCATTAATTACTGTAATGAATGAATGGAAAAGAAAGTCGAAAATTACAGGCGGGCATAGCAACTTCTGGTGTGAATGTCCTGCTTGTTTCTCCATGATCACAGCTTGAGGTTCCTTTACCTCCGGAGGCAGGATGGATGATGGGACAGGAGACTTGGTGGGGTTTGGCACCTTCCAGAGATGTCAAACTCATAATGTTCCAGTGGTGACAGCATCTAACCAGTGTGCAATTACTCCTCACATGAGCTTCTTCCTCAGAAAGACACTCAGATGGAAGGTGGTAGAAGGTTCACTAGTTAGAAAAGGTCAGACAAGGCTGAGAATTAGTCCTGAGTTCTAATCAGGGAAGTGCTGTGAGACATTCTTTTTGTAACAAACTATATCTTCTGAGGCGAGTCAGTGAGGCATTCATTCATTCAGGAAAAAAAAAAATACCTTAGCATGTGTGAGGCATTGAATGTTTAAAGGATTAATTAGTAGATGTATAAATACTAGGAATTTTAGGTTTTTATTTTTTGTCATGCCTGACAAAAGCCACATCATAGCATATTTTTAAAGATCTCATATCTGTCTGATAAAACATTTTGTTAGTGATACCAGGCAGATAACGAGCCCCTAGGGGCTACTGAAATCATCTGACTCTGGCCTCTTAAATTTTTCTTTGACTTACAAGTTAGTTCAAGTTTTATGCATCTGACCTTCTAAGCCACTAGTGTTTCACCTACAAAGTTAGGTGGTAGCAGGATCACTCGGGAGTGCATTGAAAGTATTTTAAAGAGGTACTTAAGGGCACTATTTAAGGAGTTTCTACACAGTGCTTAGGTGCTGGCCTTTTTTTTTTTTTTTTTTTTTTTTTTTTTTTTTTTAGCAAATCTGCTAAATCAAGGCTAAAAGCCTGGCAGTCCTAATAACTGAGTTCATTGCTCTTTTCACTTATCACTTACTTCATATGTCTCAGCTGTGGGTGGCTTTTTTGTTGTTGCTGTTCTAAATTCCTTACAGAATTCTTTTTCTCTCCTCCCGAGGAAGAGACCACAGCACAAGTAAGAGTTTCTTTCCACTCAGACTTCATCTTAACTTGGTCAGTGCCATTCATCACTTCCATCCTCCACACAAATTTCCAAGTGCTTATGTTATGGTGTTCATTGAAACTGATCTTAGCGTTGTCCAATCTGCTGAAGAAATCCTGGTGGTGGCTTTGCTTATTGGGAGCAAGCTTTAAGAATTATGTATGTTCAGGTTTCCCACTGATTCAGGGGATCACTGTGTTAACCACAAGAGGTCCCTGACCCAGTGAATCTCCATGGGAGTCAGCATACACTTGGTGAATGCTCCCTCAGTGCCACTTGGAACATTTGTGAGTTGTATCTACTCAACCTAACTTCTCTTTGGGACATCAGAGGCCCAGGCCCTTGACCTTAATAAACATGAGAACAAATTATTTATTTATTTATTTTATTTTTTAGTGAGAGAGGGGGAGAGGGAATCTTAAGCAGGCTTCACACTCAGTGTGGATTCTGAATGTGGGGCTCGATCTCACAAACCATGAGATGATCACCTGAGCTGAAATCAAGAGTTAGATGCTCAACTGAGTAAGCCTTGCAGGTGTCCCTAAACAACCATATTTTAAGTCATGGTTTTTATATCAGTTGAAGTTATTGACATTTTTCTAGTATATCCTTCCAATATTTTAGTCATTTACTAGAATTTGAATTACTTTATTTTATTGGACATATGCATTTTCTTTTGTCAACTGGGGACAAATATCTTGCAAATATGCACGTGCACAATTATGCACTAGTTTGACATTGACTCCTTCAAATTCCTGAAACCGTGATTTTTGTATAGACTTTGAAATGGAAAGTCATGAACTCTTATTCTTCATGAGTGCACCATGAGTTTATTTGGTAATGATATAATCAGTAAAGTGGTGACCATCATTACAATACATTTTGTAATTCTTTTTATCTGTTATAAATTAATTAGTCAATTTGAAACCCAGTTAGTTAAGTGTATAACAGTTTACCATTAAAATCAAAATGTTCCTATTTATCACAATCCGTAACATCATGACATGTGATTAATCTCATTTCTAAAAGACGTTAGGAACTGAAATGTGTATTCATATTCATTGTATGGTATAATTATTACAAAATAATGCAATAGAATATCATTTAATGTTTTTAGTCATTTTGTGGTGGGTGAAGAGATACAACTTTGAAGCTCTGACATACTTTATTCCTTTTTCCCTGTTAGTAGCATACTGAGATAAATTGAATGTCAGGTCCATGTTTGTTTGTTTGATTACTTGTGGCTCCTGGATTCCCATACCAACCTTTTGATATGTCCTGCAATATATATAAGTTTGATGTCATTCCCTACGGTAAATATATCCACGATTGAGTGGCTCAACCACATTGCTGCTATAAGGGAAAAAAGTATTAAGGGTAGTATCTTCGGTAAAGCTTCTAGAGATCATACAAGTTGTAGATAAGTAAGTGGAAGAAGATAACATTGATTTAAGCCAGACTACTGAAAAATGATCTCCTAAAGATTGCTAAATATTACTGCATCTGGGGAAATATTTGAGTAGCCTTCAACCTGGGCAAAGGCTCTTACATGTTTTAATCAGTGCTGTATTATTGCACACTGTACAACTTGAGAATTTGAGAATGATCAATGGACCCTGTTCCCTTCATCTGCCTCATTTCTTGTCATCTTAGCAACAAGTATTATATGATTTTAAGAAGTTTCACAATTACCATAAGAGTTCATTTCAAAAGTGTGTTTTTAAATTAAAAAAAAAAAACCCAAACTTAAAAAAAAATAAAAGGAAAAGGTAACCTAAACATAACTTCAAAGCTCACTGAATGAGAGCATGATGGGTCAGCATTTCTCATTTGGGGGATATTGTAAAAACAGCTCCAGAGCTCCTGGTGGTGTTCTTCAGACTCTAGGCCCTTCACAGGCCATTGTTTGGAGCAATCATTCCATTTCTCCTACCAGTCCAGTACTGGCTTACTTATAATTGGTCTCATGTCGGTTGCTCGGAGGAAGAGGTACAATAGCAGGAGTAGAGGCAGGGGATGATGATAAAGGAAGCTATGTTGAAAGAAGTCATGGTGAAGGTGGTGATGATAGGCCTGATATCAGAGAAGAAGATAAGGAAGGAAGAGTGGGAAGGGAATGATGTTCTAGGTCAAGTTGATTTAACTGGCAAGAAGAAAGGAATTACTTGTTCCCATTACTGTGTAAATTCATTTGTTCAAATTACATGAATAAATGCAAGCACAGAGTTACAGAAGTCTGACTCATGCAGTGCACCACTAGGTGTCCAGGCTTATGCTCATGTCTGATGTTCAGGAAGTCTTGAACTGGGAATATGGCTCTATTTCCCAGAGTAAAAGATAGGCGGTATGTATTGGTATAATTTGGAAAAAATACACACCCAAACCTCTGGAATTTCTGGCAGTTTTTTATGTTACCACTTTTGATAATTTACCAACTAATCTCAACAGATTCTTTTGGTACCTAATAATGTTCTTGTTATTCTGTTTGTTCCCACTCTCATTTTAAAAAGGAAATATATAACTGGGGCATCTGGGTGGCTCAGTCGGTTAAGTGGTGGACATTGGTTCAGGTCATGATCTCACGGTTCATGAATTCGAGCCTCACATCAGGCTCTATGCTGACAGCTCAAAGCCTGGAGCCTGCTTTGGATTCTGTGTCTCCCTCTCTCTCTGCCCCTCCCCTACTCATGCACTCTCTCTGTCTCTCAAAACTGAATAAAAGTTAAGAAAAAAATTTTAAAAAGGAAATATAACTGTCCAGGGGCGCCTGGGTGTCTCAGTGGGTTAAGCTTGATTTCAGTTCAGGTCACTATCTCATGGTTAGTGGATTAAGCTCTGTGTTGGGCTCTGCACTGACAGCACAGAGCCTGCTTGGGATTCTCAATCTCTCTCTCTCTTGCTCTCCGCCCCTCCCGGCTCTTGCCTGTGCATGCGCATCCACACACACTCTCTCTCTCAAAATAATATTTTATTTAAAAAGGAAATATATATGTCTAAACTTAGGTAGGTGTTTCAAGAGTTCTCATGTTGAAAAGAACTTCACCATTGATGCCCTATCCAGAAATAATATAAAAATATAAAAGAGAAGGAAAGTTAATAACATTGTGTTTATATGGCTACTCTGACTTACACTGTTGGTACTGGGGAACAAGAATGAAATCTATTCTGGATGGATTATATATTGGCTAGCTGCTATTGCTCCTTAGTTTTTGAATTGTTAAATTTGCGGGAACAGATTTTGACCTAAGATAAAGCCAAATTCTGGGGAAAAGTTTTGACCTAATATTAAGCTAAATTCTGTCACTGCGAGCCATATTATAAGAGAGTTCTGCAATTTGTATGAATACAAAGGGTTTAATTAAAGTTGAAAGCACAGTGGAATCTATTCATACATCCTCATCATCACTTAAGGCTATATGCCTTGGGCTGTCTCTTATGGGCCAGCTGCTGTACAACCCTCTTAATCTTATCCCTGGCTTTGAACGAGTCTGAAAGAAGAAAGATTAAGAGATAGTTGGAAAAGTACTTGAGAATACTCAGGAATTTTTACTCCGGTCTCTCCTAGGCCAATTACTTTTTCTGTACACTTAACAGTGCCACCTAAGTCTTGTGTACTTTGGTTCCCTATTTATTCCATGAGATGTTTGCAACGAGTGATACCTGTGGACCCACCCTGTGCTGGACTGCTAAGGGGCTTTAACAGTTAAAGCGACTGCTGCAAATCACTCTTGACAGGTTACAAAATACTGTGCAACTTTGTGAGATGTGAACCTCAATGAGCACTTTCTCACTGTCTAAATTAGTGGATCCCATGTCTCTTGTTCACCATCACTCTCAATTACCCCCAGTAATTATCTATGCCTCGCCGACACTGTCACAACGTAGCAAATTCTCTGACCTTATTTTCAAGGTGCTGTCATCCAAGAACATATGCTGACCTTTATCTGCTAACTCATAGCCAATATTCGTAAATAATTTCTATGTACTTAATTTACCCAGTGTCTTCAGTTGATCTTGTACTCTGCCTTCCAATTTCTACATTGCCTTTCAGTCACTAATAATTTTCTTGCAATCTAAAAACGATGCTTAGCACCAGGAGCCTCTGCTCTGACAGCCAGCTAGATCACACTCTGTTAGCTGTTTTCATGCAGCGATGATGGGTGGGTCAGACCAGTAGTAAAAATGAATAAATAAGCAGAAGTTCTAAGAAGAGTACTTACTTTTGGCCTTTAAAAATAAAATCTGTATATCCTCCTTTCCTTGAATGCATATGGGACATGATGACACACATCTGAAGAAGAGAATGTGGAGAAGGAAAAATAGTAACTTTACCATGGAGAAGTTTAGCAAATGCTAATCATATTTACCAAGGTTATATCTCCTGTGGTAACTCATGTTTATATCCAATAGCTCTGATATGATATGATTAGGAGGGAGTTACACCTATCACGTATTCTTCCTCCAAACCTACAACCCCAGTAGAATCATGAGGGAAAAACATCAGGCAAACCCAATTTGAGGATATTCTACAAAATGTCTAACCGGTACTCTTATAAACTGTTATGGTCATGAAAAACAAGGAAAATCTGAAAAACAATCACAAATAGAGACTAAGGAGATGTGACTAAAAACAAAATTGATGAAATCTGAGTGAAGTCTGAATTTTGGTCAATAGTTATATACCATGTTAATTTCCTTTTTTTTTTTTTTAAATAATGTTTATTTTAGAGAGAGAGAGAGAGAGAGCGAGCGAGCATGCACAAGTCGGGGAGGGGCAGAGAGAGAGAGAAATATAGAATCTGAGGCAGGCTCCAGGCTCCAAGCTATCAGCACAGAGCCCCCACAATGTAGGGCTCGAACCCACGAACTGTGAGATCATGACTTGAGCCAAATTCAGATGCCTAACTGACTGAGCCACCCAGGTGTCTCGTACCACGTTAATTACTTAGTTTTTGACCATATTCCTTGGTTATGTAAGATGATAACAGTATAAAAAATTGGGTGGAGGTATACAGGACCTTTCTGTTTATTACTTACTAAGCTTTTGTCTGTTGTGGAAAGAATGCCACTTAGGCTTTATGTGCCTATATTAGTTTCCAGGGCTGCCATAACAAAGTACTACAAACTGAGTGGCTTAGACAGTAGACATTAATTGTCTTAAAATTCTTGAGGCCATAATTCCATGTACATTTGGTCCCTTTTGAGGGCTGGGACGGAAGGATCTGTTGTAGGCTTTTCTCCTCAGCTGGTAGATGGCCGCCTTCTCCTTGTGTCTTGATGTTGCCCTGTCTCTGGGTCTGCCTCTGTATCCAATCAGTCCAGTAGAATTAGGGCCTAAGGACCTCATTTCAACTTGATCACTTCTGTGAAGACCCTACCTCCAAATACAGTCACATTCTGAGGTGCTGTTAGGACTCCCACATATCTTTTCTGGGAGGGCACAGTTCACCATGTAATGGTGCCTCGGAGTGCCTTTTTCATATGGAAAGTACCTTTACCAACTCCCTCCTTCATCCTTCATATCCAATATGTAACTAAAGTGCACGACTTTTACTTCCCAAACGTTGCTCAGATCCACGTGCTTCTCTTCCTCTATGCCATTACCGTTACCACCTCTGTCCAAACAACTGTCCTTGTTCATCCCCGCACTTATCTCCCAGATTCAGTTTGGGCTGCATTCCTGGCCCCTCTGCATGTTGCCATTCCAGAAGTCTTGGCACAGTAAGGGTCACCTATGCTTAGGAAGCTTTTATGTCTTCCCATTGTTCTGAGAATAAAAACTAAAATCTCTCTCATGGCCTCAGTTGCCTGTATGAACTTCTGACCTCTGAGCCATACCAGAAACTCCTTTCTGCCTCTGTCTCTCTGCTCAGGCTATACTAGCCAACTCCAGGTCATGGAGAGCACTGGCTCCCTCCTCTCATGGGTACTGCTGTGCTCTCTTTACCCTAACCACAGGTCTCCCTGTCTACCGCATTTTTCCCTCACCCTTCAGATCTCAGCACAGGCATCCATCCTCAAGAAAGCACCTGGGGCACCTGGGTGGCTCAGTCAGTTGAGCATTCGACTTCAGCTCAGGTATGATCTTATGGTTCATGGTTTCAAGCCCCATGTCAGGCATTGTGCTGACAGCTCAGAGCCTGGAGCCTGCTTTGGATTCTGCGTCTCCCTTTCTCTGTGCCCCTCCCCTGTTCGTGCTCTGTCTCTCTGTCTCTCAAAAATAAACAAACATTAATAAAAAATTTAAAAGAAAGCACCCCTGCGTCTCCACAGATGGGATCAGCTCCCCTGATATGTGTTGTCTGGGAAAATGTTTGTTTAATTCAGAGCACTTGTGGCATTTTGAAATTTCACAATTATGCAATTATTATATTAATAATCCATCTCCCCCATTGCCTTGTATGATGATTGTGGCAGGATCCACATCTCTTTGCCTCTCTGGCTTATGTGCAACACATGGCATAATGGTTGGTTTTCAAATTCTTAAATTAATTAATGTACCTATGGATTTATTTTTAATTTATTTCATTCAGTTTGACACTTTATTCCTTCCCGTGGTCTCTTATGATGTTGCTACTTGATACATTTGCTAATAATATTTATTCACATTATAGTTGATGCACTTATGTCAAATCAATCATACATACTATGGAAAAAAAATTGAATAATCCTTTTTGTGACTTTCCAACCTAGTGAAAATAGGAGACCAAATTTGATTTGGTAGTCTAAATAAAAATGTAAAGTTAATAAATATCCATATTTTTAAATTAATATCTATAAAACTTATTAGAATTTCTAAACATTTGAAAGATAGCCCTAAAGCTGTATAGCTTAGTATATTGAAAAGGTACTTAGATTATATATGAGTGCAAACTTTTTATTTATTACTGACTTTAAAATATTTTATTAAAGATGTTCTTTAAGCCTTTCCTTCACATCATGGAAAGAGCTCCTGACATTTTTAGAATACTCATTAGTATTTGTAGCACCAACAAATCCCTTATAGCAAATGTGTCCGGGAGAAGTTTCCCATCCCAGGTGAACTGTAACCAGGCACAGAGATGCTCTCCACTCAGTGGTTTATGGGTTGTGTCACTCAAAAGATAACGGCCGCTTCTCCAGACAGCTCACAGGGCAAAAATGTTCATGAAATTTTAATTTCTATAGGACTCTGGGGTTTGATTACAGCAAGTGTTTATATTCAATATTGTTATTTTGTGTATGTACAAGATGGAGGGAAAGAGAATCCTGGCTGTTCATGAAGGAAAAATTACTCAAAATTCAATCCAGAATGAACATTTTAGATTAAATAAATATCCTTAACTTTTAATGTATTAGTGTAATACATATGAAATGAAGATAATATGCTGGTCCTGTGCTTAATCAGGGGTATAAAACAGTGGCTCAGGTGGACAAGTCTTCTGCTCTCCTGGAGCTTATATTCTAATGTGGCAACTCAGTGTACATCAGTCAAGCTTGTTAGTTATTTTTGAGGCGAGGGCAATTTCAGAGATGTTGATAACGTTCTTTTTTCTTGCTTAAAGCTCTGTATCTCTAACCATTTGCTTAAGATCAACCCCCAACCCCTGTCTTGCAAGAACCCTATTTGTTCAATAGGGGACTGGCCCTGCATACTAATGACAGGACAGCCATCCCCTGGACAGCTAGAGGGGGCTTGTCTTTGGGAACCTAAGCAAGAGAGAACCCTAGCGTTTGGGACTACCTCGAGTTGCTCTTGCACTGTCTGAATGGATATGTGGCCTTCTTTTTTTGGAATGATGTAGTATGATCGAAGCTACTCCTTTACCCAGGCCTCAGTGGGAATTTTTCCTAATGCTTACATGGCCCACCTATGAAGGAATCAGATAGGAACGAGAGGTAAACTAAAGCTGATTCTTTGCACCAGAGAATTCTACCGTCTGTTCCCATGTCTTCACTCTAGTTAGGGAATCTCTTCAGGCACAACCAATCAAAGGAAATCCTACTTGATATTAGACATGCAAATATTTGGAAATCTTTTCCATCTTGTCAAAATACTCTCTTATAGGTCATGCTTGATCTTTACACTTGAAAGCAGAAGACTATATTACATTATTTGTGGTTTCTTTATACCTAGCATGTTCCTAGACATGTCCGTGCTTACAGTCTTCTTGGAGGACTCCGAATGAGTAAAAAGTGTAACTCTCTTTGGTGATTAAAGTCCAGTTGAATCCCTTACCTTAGCCTAACACTACATGAAGAGTTAGGGGAATTGCCTAGATATTTTTAGAACACATAATTCTCTTCACTCAACTCCTAAGCTTAGGCATAAGTTTCTAATTAAGAGAGTAGAAAAACACATACAATACCACGTTTAGTTTGTCAGCCAGTGTGTTTTCTGTTTGCAAGAGGAACTTGCTGCAGAACTCAGCCATCCTCCTTGACAAGCTGTAATACTCTTCAGCTGGCAGGGTATGACAAGGTTACTTCTAGAGATAATGCTAAGTGGCAAGACACCCATTTACGTAGAAATGAGATATAAAGAGAACCTTGCTTAATTTTTATTAGACACTATTTAGAGATTCGTATGTTTGCACTAGCTATTTCTCAGGAATAATTTACTCTAACCCTAACCCTATTCTTATGGATGGCGTGCTCATGCATAACAGCTGCAGAATATAGGCCGTTGTCTTTTACTTCAATGACACTTAGCAGATTCCCTCCATCTGACACGTATACCATTGCTTTCCTGCTTCCTTCCTTTGACAGAAATGAATGCTGGCCAAAAAGTGGAAACGGAAATAGCAAAATAAAAATATTTTTTAAAGTGGAACGACTTCAAAACTGGGCACATGGATGAGAGATGAAAATGAATGCTGTTCAAATATGTTCTGGCCTAAAACCTTTGAAATAACTTGCAGCTATTAGTGGGAGGGAGGGTATGATTTTTCTGGAATTTTATATGGGAGAAGGAGTTGGTAGGGGGAGGTAACTTCTTGGCCCTCGGAGCCTTGATGGATTAGTCTGGACCCAATCAGAGTACGATGTCATACCCTTCAAGAGAAGGGGACTGACTGAGTAGAATGAGGAGGCCTTGGCTCATTTGCAGTATGGCCCCCACTGAGCTGCCCCATACCTTGTTAAACTGAAACCAAAAGCCAGTAACACAACTGACTATTCAAGCCAGCAATCAAGGGAAAATGTGAGAAATAGAACAGAGGGAAATTTTTCCTGACCTTTATAATCTCCAAGATGCAGATTATTTGCTTAAGGGTTAGAAGAGCTAAAACCTAAGCTGCAAGTGGCCACTTTGGAGCCCCGGGGCCCCATTTACTTCTCTGGAACTCAGTTCTCATAGCTTAAACTCTGCAGTCATAGGGGTCAGTGATTCCAAGTCAGTGTCATGTTTCATTTGGTCCTTATTGTTTTATTTATTGAATTAAGTGCAAAGTTAAAAAAAAATATTAGTTTTCCTTGATGAATGAATCACTGATAACATCATGTCTGAGTGGTTACTCTGCTCTGGACATGGTGAAAAGCTGTCCGTTTTGGACTGTTTATGGTTTGCCAAAGCCAACCTGCTCACTTGTCTTCCACCAGCCCACTCCACCAAAGGCAGTGGGGTTTTTAATATCTCATGTGATTACCGGTAACATTTCTAGCTGTAACAACTGTTAACTTTGATATTGATATATTCTTCCTCCTAAGCAGTTACTTATAATCCTATTAATATTTGCCCTCTGATAGATGGGCTGTTCAGTTTGTAAACTTCTGGGTTGCAAGGATAGTGTAAACTTGCTTTGTGTGGCATACATCATAATGCCTTGTATGGGTGCTTTTCCTTGATTGCCGTGGACGTGTTTGTTTTCTTCTTGTCTTTTGTAAAAGATCACCTTCAGCAGCTGTAGCAGCACTATCAGAAATCATGTATCATTGCCCCTCACAGGCTGTTCCCCACAGCTCAGGGTATCTGAAATCTTCTGGGATGGAGAATTCTCAGAAATCACAATGAATACTTATCCTAAATCTGTATGAGTGGTGGAATTTATTAAAATTTAAATTGACCAACTGATTTCATTTAATTCTACACCCTCGTTCATTTTAATCTATAGGCATATTTGCATGTGCTAATTTGCATGGCCAATACACAGGTGCACATCCATACATATTTATTTTAAGTAATTTAGAATGTTAATTTTGTGGATATGATAATGCAATTTTAAGTTGAGAAAAATCATGACATGGAACTTTGGCAGGCTTGGGAGTCCCGTAGTGTTCAGTGATACACATATACAATATACTGTTATCAAAAATAACTTCAATTACACAAAATATTTATATTACTTTTATTTTAAAATATACACTCTATATATTATTTTCCACCTTATGATATTTCATTTAATCCTCCTGAAACATTTAAAGAAGATGATATTTTCTAAAAATAGAGAGGGGGTAATTGAGTATGTCTCTAGCTTTCTCTTTTGATGTCAGACTATGATATGCTCTAAAACAGCTAAAAGTAGCGCTTTCCCAGTTATAGCAAACTGAGCCTCCAAGCCCTGTTTATTAGGTGTCTGTTTCTTCCTCTCGTACCCACCCCTGGGGCCTGAGGCTCTTCCGTAGAGTTCTAGAACTCTTCAAAAATCATTTTGAAACCAGTGTATAAGATACTCCCTAGTGTTCCTTTAGCCAGTATTCTGTAAATCTTGATGTCATTTGCATGTATCTTAGATTTATTTTGTGATGTACTTTAATATCAATAAGTATCTTTAAATATATATAAGCTGCATTTTTTTCTTATGACTAAAGAAGCATATTAAACTGTCATGAACTCATGAATACTTTTAAATGTTTGCTGCAAAAATGAAATTTGCCATTGGTCTTTAGGTTGCTGTTTTATTTTTTTTTTGGGGGGGGGTGGAAATAATGAAACATACGACTATGATAAATGATCCTGTATGTGTGCATGTTCCAGCTTAAGTCCTAGAGTTCCTGAAGACTAGCTTTCCAAATTTGATCTGAAGGATATTATGTCTTACTTACCAGTTCTACTATTGCTTTTATACTGTCATAAAGACTTAATGATGTCCCATCAAGACACATTAACATTTCCCTTGGGCTGAGATGATATGAAACCTACCTAAATCTTTTAGCTTTTTACAGTCTTCTCTCAATAACTAGTCTGATATCTTAGAGCAAGTGAAGTGCCTGTTGGAGGGGTACAAATGCGCAGTGTGAAGGCCCTACATTGACTGAACAATCCAGTATGAAAAGATGAGGGGAAGGAGCCCTGAGGAAGGTTAAAGAAAGCCGTTGGAGGATATCCAAACTAAAAATAATGACATCCTGTGTGCCCCCCCCCACCCCCGAACCACAGTCAAGTTGTATACTAGTCTAAGAGCCCCTGGCATCTCTCTCCTCACTGAGTCACAAGTGCCCAAACAGGGTGGCAGATAGAACAGAAACCATGGAATTCACTAGAGCCCATATGTATCAACAAGAGTATCGCTCTAAGATGAATAACATTCCAACACACAGTCTTGTTTCCCTCTTTAAAATTGGGCATATTAATATTTTATTTTCACCGAGCTGTGGGGAAGGTATATATTATTGATGATGTTTTGTAGAGTTTCAGAATCTCTGGCTTTTCCAAGTCTGTTATCTCCCCAGTATTTCACAGTAAAGAGAGCTCAGGAAAGACAATCTTCCGTGACTCAAAGGTGCAGTGATAGTGGGAGAACAGACTGAAGGAATGGTTTTTGTTTCCTTCCTTCCCATCTCTGTCATCCTTTAGTTCTTTTCTACCTCCACCACATTTCCCCTCTGCAGCTTGTTGCAGGTGGGTTGCTGCAACCCAAGGTTGCAGCAGAGATACTTTGCAAAGATACTTATAGATCTTTAGACAAATTTTTTTAATGTTTATTTTTGAGAGAGAGAGTCAGAGCATGAGCAGGAGAAGGGCAGAGAAAGGAGACACAGAATCCAAAGCAGGCTCCAGGTTCCAAGCTATCAGCACAGAGCCTGACGCAGGGTTTGAACTCATGAGCTGTGAGATCATGACCTGAGCTGAAGTCAGAGGCTTAACCGACTGAGCCTCTCCAGGTGCTCCCCAGACCTTTTGATAAAAGAAAGGGCTGTGTAAGGTAGCCACACCCTTACAGCCCTAAGCCCCTTTCAGACTTCCTCCCAGTCATCTGAACAATGTGAAAAAGAAAATGAAGAGATAAGCTGTGCTCTGATCTAGAAACAATCCCATGTCAATCACTGTGTTTTTGTCCCTTTTGCTGAAGGAATATGTCCTAGTAATTGGAGATCATGTATCAATCCAGTTTTGGAGATAACTGAAAACAAGCTCAAGGTAGTGATATTGGGTCTTAGACACTCATTTCATTGTCCAGCCACGTCAGTATCCTCTGTTCAACAAAGAACAAGAGAAAAACTCCATGGGTTTCCTTTTCTTGGGATTGCATAACACAGGCTCCAGTACCATTTTGAGCATATCTGTTGCACACAATGATTTTCTCAAGTAATGTTTTTCAGCAGTCATCCCTGTCCTTTATTATTTCCTGGCTGCTTGGTTTTGGAATATGCCTTAGGATTCACTTCCATTGCAGTGCCCAGTCTGGATGTCTGGCAGGGCAGTGATGGTCACAGGCTACAGGGGAACAGGAAATTGTTGCTATCATATTCGTCTGTACAGCAACTCTATTTCTCTTTGTCCACCGGTGCCCAGTCACCTCTTCTCTGCAGCCTCTTGAGCCTGAGGATGCTGTGGGAACCAGTGCTATTCTGACTTCATGTTTTGGGAGCCCAGGTGTCCCTGTAGTCAGCTGGTATCCAGGGGAGCTGTAAGAATACGGAAAACCTGGGATGCCTGGGTGACTCAGTTAAGCATCCAACTCTTGATTTCAGCTTAGGTTGTGATCTCACGGTTTGTAAGTTTGAGCCCCGCATCAGGCACTGCATTGACAGTATGGAGCTTGGTTAGGATTTTCTCTCTCCCTCTCTCTGACCCTCCGTTGCTCATATTCTCTCTCTCTCTCTCTCTCTCTCTCTCTCTCTCTCTCTCTCTCAATAATTAAATAAGTAAACTTAAAAAAAAGGAATATGTAAAACCTCTCCTCTGGAAAAATCAGTGAGTGGAAACTTGTCATGTCTTCCTATAGTTCACCTCACTCTTAAATTTGAAGTTCCTTTGTTATCCAAATCCTTGGACTGCAGCTGTAGTCAAACATTGTAACCGTATTTCCCAAGTATTGAGGGAAAGCGGCAGCTTGCATCTTAAGTGTATCTCAAATTGCTCAATGTAAACAATTCCAGTGCCCAGGGTGGAGGAATAGAGAATAATTATACATCTGTCTAGTACTTTTCCACTTACAGTGTTCTTCTTTCTACTTGGACAAACCATCTCAGCCACAGATGAACAAATTATTAACAATTACAGAGAGCTGATGAGTGGTTATCCAACCAAGTCAGGTAGTCGAAGTTTTAGGCCCCAAATACTTCCTGACTTAGATACTAACCTCATAGAGACGCATGGTTGTCCTTTTCATGACTCTGTCCTTGTTAATTTAATTTACAAGGTATCCAAGATCAGCACTTATGTAAGTAAAGAAATTAATTACTTAATATAATTTCTCCATCATAAATCTCACACTCTCCACATTTGAGATCAATAAATATTTCCCTTGAATAATACCCTCATTTTCAAAACTTGATAATTCTACAGCTGCCAGCAGTTTCCTCTTAAGGGCTTAAGAACATTAGTGAGCATGGCAGGCTTCATCCTGGCTGACACAGATTTCACCCTCTACTTTAATCCACCTATCCTTTTATCCTTTTTCTCTTTTTCTTCTTCATCTCTGCTACGGAAACTGTGATAATTGCCACCAAAAGGCCTTATCCATAAAAGGGGCTTTCGGGGGTCCTGACAAACTTCTATCCCTGCAGAAAGATACAATGGAATTACCTGGCTACGCAATAGCTGACGGACCCTTCTTTTCTCAAACAGAAATTTATGTCCCTAGGTTGAGAGGAACTACATTGAACCACTACTGATTTTGAAGCTTAAGCTATGAAGATATTTATTTTCATTTGTGAATGAATGTTTCAAAAAGAATGCTTGAATCTTGTTTTTCCTCAGTATCTTGAAAACAACTTAATTGACTCAGGGTTTTATTTTTTTTTATTTTTTTATTTTTAAAAATTTTTAAGTTTATTTATATGTATATATATAAATATATATATATATATTTATATATTTGAGAGAAAGAGTACAAACGGAGGAGGGCCAGAGAGGGAGAGAATCCCAAGCAGGGAGCCCTATGTGGGGCTCGAACTCACAAACTGTGAGATCACGACCTGAGCCGAAACCAAGAGTCGGACGCTTAACCGACTGAGCCACCCAGGTGCTCCAATTGACTCAGGGTTTTAAAATAAAAATTGTATTTGCTCAATTAAAGTCATTTTGTTTTTTTTCTTTTGTTTTTTGTTTTTTTTTCTCCCCTTGAAAAATGTCATGGTGATTTCAATAAAATCCTGGGTTGGGAAGCTAACCTGAAGTCCAGCTTATAGCTTATTTCATAGGTGGTGTTTGAAGTCAGGCGATGAATGTGTCCATTAAGTTGGGAAACAAATATATTACGCATAGTTAGGCAGGGTGTAGACTCAGAAGCTGAGAGATTAGAAACTGGTAGACATTCAATGTAACCTCATAGGTAGGATTTCATGGATAAGTTTAATACCAATAATAACTGGTCAGTTGGTCAGCTACAGGTACAGAATGGAAGGGTGACTGTAGGCTACTCACTCTATGGGAAAGGTCTAGGGAAGGGTTCTCTTCCCTCTTGTGTGCCACAACTTCCTTTAGCAGTTTGATAGAGGTAGTGGACTTACTCTCAGAATAATGCTTTAATATACAAACGAACAATATAGGAATTCAGACTTTGACTTCTGGGAAGATAAGTAGATGTGCTTTTCCCTCTTCTACCATGAAGTACAACTAAACACTTTGGACATTATACATAAAAGAAACATAAGATTCTGAAGGGTGGGGAGAAGAGGGCAGACAACTCCAGCACCTTGAGACTAAAAGACCAACATGGTGGTAGGTTCCCTGAGTCATAAAATGAATTTCAACAAATTTAAAGGAATTGAAATCATACAACGTGTGTTTGCTGACCAAATTGAAATCAAATTAGAAATCATAACAGATCACATGAAAAACTCCAAACAACTGGAATCTAAACAATCTGTGGATCAAAGACGAAAGAGAAAGAACTGAATGAAAATGAATATGTAACTTATCAAAAACTGTGGAACACAGCTAAAATAGTGCTGAGAAGGAGATTGATAGCAAGAAATGCTTAAATTAGAAAAGTAAAAATCTCAAATCAATAATCTAAAGTCCTACCTGAAGAACCTAGAAAAAGCAGAGCAAGATAAACTTAAAACAAGTAGGAAGAAGGAAATAATAAAAATAATTGAAATTGAAAACAGAAAAAACAATAAAATCATGAAACAAAAAGCTTGCTCTTTGACAAACGCTTGTAAAACTTCTTGGTCCCCCAGTTTCTTCCCAAAGAAAAAAGAAAGAAGGGACAGATTACCAATATCAGGAATGGAACAGAGGATATCACTTCAGATGCTGCAGACATAAAAGGATGGTAAGGGAATACTAGGAACAACTCTACAAACATAAATTTGACAGCTTAGATGAAATGGACCAATTTCTCTAAAAACACAAACTACTACAATTCGCTCAATATGAAATAGACATTTTGATAGTCCTATAACTATTAAATTTTAATTTGTACTTTTAAAACTCTCCCAAACAGGATAAGATGGTTTCATGAAACAATTCTTCTAAACATTTAGGGAAGAGTTAACACCACTTGTACAAACTCTCTTCCAGAAAACAGAAGGGCAGACCTACTGATTGATTTTATGATGCCAGCATTTTCCACATACAAAGACCAAACTAAAAAGTAGACAATTTTTCATTGTATAAGAATGGAAAATGCAGAAAAATATGAATATAGATGCAAAATTCCTTAACAAAATATTACCAGTAGAATTCAGAAATCTGTGAAAAGAATTATACACTGTGATTAGGTGAGTTTTATTCTAGGGACAGAATATTGGTTCAATATTTGAAAATTTGTCAATGTAATCTACCATATTAACAAGCTAAAGAAGAAAAGTCCTTTGATCTTCTTAATTGGTATGGGAAAAGCACTTGGCTGAATTCAACACCCATTCATGGTAAAAACTCCGATAACTAGGGATAGGGATGAACTTTCTCAACTTGAAAAAGAACATCTATGAAAACCCTGCAGCTAATATTATAGTTAATGATGAAAGATAATACTTCTTCCTTAATATCATCAATAAGGTAAGTATATCTGTTCTTACTAATCTTATTCAGTGTAGTACTGGGAGCCCTACTTAGTGCAGTAGCAAGAAAGGGAAATAAAAACTATAGAGATCTGAAAGAAGAAATGATAGTGTCTGTCTTAGAGATAGCATGACTGTGTAAGTAGAAAATCACAATACCCTACAGGATAACTTCTAGAACTAATAAGTGAGTTAATAAAGGGTGTGGGATAGAAGATAAATATTTAAAAATCAGTATTTCTATATATTAGCAATGTCTTGTGGACAGTAAAATTAAAAATACAGTACTATTTACAGTTGCTCAAAAATTAAATTTTTAGATGCAAATTTAACCAAACATTTTCAGAATATGTATACCAAAAACTGTAAAACTCTGAAGGAAGCAATTAAGGGACAGCTAAATAAATAGAGAAACATGCCATGTTCATGGATGTGAAGACTGAGTATAGTAAATATGGCAGTTCTCCCCCAAATTGATAAACAGGTTTCATGCAATTCCTGTCAAAATACCAGAAAGATTTTTAGTAGATATGGACAAGATTATTCTAAAGTTTATATTGAGGGGCAAAGGAACTAGAATACCTGAAACAATTTGGAAAAAAAAAGTGAGAGGAATCCATCTGCCGGTTTTCATGACCTATTATTATTATGTTCCAGTAATTAAGACTGAACAGTATCGTCAAAAGTGTAGACTCATAGAACAGTGTGACAGGATAGATAATCCAGAAATATATGCACACAAGTGTGCTCGCTGTGTTTTACAAAAATGTAAAACGTTTAAGGAAGGATGGGCTTTTCAACAGATGGAGCATGCAACAATTGTACAATCATAGACCAGAAAAAAAAAAAAACCGAAAAAAAACAAAAAAATGTGTTTCAATTATAGTGCAACTTCAAAATAAAGAAAAACATGAATTACATTTTGAAAATCTACATCATCTGAAGTAATATGGAAATATAGGTTATTCTTTAAAAGACAACATCACAGGTACTTTTAATACTACGATAGTTGCTTAGATATAATTGAAGGAATGGCTAAATTCACTTATAGCCTACTGAAAACAATGATGTAAATTCTGTTCCTGTCCAAGTTCACAGATCCCCTCTTAAAAAACCCTTGTGCAGAAGGAGTATTCAGTAGGCTGTGAAATTGCCTAGAACTGTTGCTTCAGAAGTGTTATTTTCACTGTAATCTAAAGTGTTATCTTTAGAGATCTAATTCAGCTGTCCCTGTCCCTCTTTAAAATTTTGGTTGGTAGAGTATGCTGCTGCTTCTGCCAGATTTTATTTCCATGGAACTAGAAATTAGCTTTGCGTTAATGACTTCTCCTCTCCCCAAGACCATCATCTGACACTACCTCATCTGTTCCATCTCTGACACCACAATGAAAGAGTAAACTTTCTGGAATGATGATGGGTGCCCCATGTGGGATGTTACTATCTCCCCTGCAAGGACAGAGGCCTATTTCAATTGGGCCTTGCTGGCAAGATCATTATGTTAGTAGACTCTAAGTATAAAAGACTTGGTGATATTGTGGCTACCGGAGAGTATTTTTTTCTTGTTTTTGTTTATTAGTATTGTTGTTTTTGTTGTTATTAATGAGAGAGATCTGAGGCATATTTAATAGATGTTGGAAGATCCAGGCGAAGGAGAAGGTTGAACGTACATTCACAGTATAGTGGGGAGATCACTGCACTCAGAGAAGTCAGGAGATTGGGTTCAAATCCTAGCTCCTTCTCCACTACCATGAGGTTTGACTTTGGGGAGATTTGTAACCTCCCTGCCTTCCATTTTCTCATAGTCAAAATAAGGTGATTGATAATTTTCTGGTTCTCTCTGGATCAAACTTTCTATAATTCTACAGTTTATATTTTAATACTAGAAATACTGTAGTGACATTTTTTTTTTTTTGAGACAGAGAAAGAACACATGTATGTGAGTGAGAGAGGGCCAAAGGGAGAAAGACAGAGAATCTTAAGCAGGCTCCACACCCAGCATGGAGGCTGACTCTGGCTTTGAATTCAGGACCATGAGATCGTGACCTGAGCAGAAATCAAGAGTCAGACGCTTAACTGACTGAGCTACCCAGGCACCTCACTGGAGTAACATTTTTAATGATTCACATCTGTTGCTACTCTTTTCATCCTTTTGAGCAAATAAACATTGTGTCAAAAACTCCAATTTTCTTTCAGGATTTGGAGCTGGCTAATTTATCTTTTAACACTTCAAGATTTTGAATTGTCTCCTTTCAAAAGGGTGTGACTCTACCTGTCACAGATTGTACTGGTCTTCTGAGAAATAATAGCATCAATACCTTCTTTCAACACCATTATAATTGACTTATTTCCCCCTTCTACTTTTGTCCACATAGTGTTAGCTGGATGCCTACCCTGATTATCCGTTGGCATTGATCTTGGCTATGACATGCCTATAATAAGAGCCTGCGTTAAAGATTACTTCCGTGAGTGTATGCGTGTGTGTGTGTGTGCCTTTAAAATTTTTTATTGATCCACGTGTTAGGATGTGGCAGTGTTTATGTGTGGAGATTCTCTAGCATGGTTACAAGGAGAAGTGTTTTGCATATTATGCCAGGTGTATCTCTTAGTACGCTATTTCCGAAGCATTTTCCAATTACATAAGAATTCAAACGGGAATTGTCAAATTTTAAAGTAGTAACAGATGGGAAAACCAAATCATAGAACTTCAGAAGCCAGAGGTGTCATTGCTGCCACACACGTTTTCAGCTGGATTAGCTATTTTGCCTAGTTTTCAGCCTGTGTGGGTCACACCATTTGAGAGCCTTTCTGTTTTGAGGAAATTCAGAGCAGTGGGAAACCCTCTTCTCAGCCAGAGCCTTGCCTGACCCAGGCTTCCTTGTTTGTTCTCTTCCTATCTTATTAATGCAGCTGTGAGTACATTTCCAGCACTCTTCACCTGCCATACTGACGAGGCATCAGGTGCCAGGTAGGGTAATCAATCTGGAGGGCTTTTAGCAGCACATCCTGCCACTGTTTGACAGCATGTCTCCGTCAAGGAGACTGTCTTCCTTAGATCGATAAATCAATCAGTTCTTTTTACGTCTTATGAAGCACTCCTCACGCCCCGTGTCACTCATGCAGCACCACACACAAATGGAGAATCAGGGTGGAGGTCAACCCAAACCATCCCCATTCACATTCTATCCCATAATCACATATCCTTCCCCAAAATCAATTCCTGGCACAGTGGTAATGGATCAAAGTCCAGTTCTTCATTCCTCTGAACTGACGAGTAAATCTGTCTAAAGTGCTGGATGTCATAGTGTTTTTAAAACTAAATAAATCAGATCTGTAATTCAAAGGAGACTAATTGCAAGGTTTATGATTAGCATTCTTCAAGGGAGACAGAGATGGTTTTATTAACAAATAGTAGATTCCTTGATAGTACTCAAAGCAATCCTAAGCTTTCATAGGCTATCAAAGTTGGGAAGGGGCTTAGAGATGACCTAAGGGGTCTAAACCAGGTGTTTGCACCTGTGCACCAAGGAGTCCCCAGCCCCTTGTTGGCATGGGGTGTGATGAGAGGTAATAGTGAGTCCTCGATCACCCAGAGAAAGCCACTTACATCTGTGTCCTGTGTTGGGTTTAAACAATGGATTCTACTGCTTGTGGAGGTGGGGGGTGGGGAATGAAAACCAATAATTTACATTCTGTCTGGTGTCCTCACCTTACAAATGTAAAATCTGAAGCCCATTTATGTCCTTGTAGCTTGGTCAAGATCATGCAACTGGTAAGTTGAAGAGCTGGGATGAGATACTCCCCCTCCATTTCCCACCAACGTCCACCCGTACTCAGTCTCTTTGAGAAAGCTGGCTGATGGGAGTTTTCCTAGGCTGCAATGTTTCCCTTTCAGAGTGTAGCACAGGACCTCAGTGGCAGGTTGTTCAGCACTTTCAGGGGGTAGGGGAGGGGATGTTGGGAGGAGGAATTTGGCTTGTTTATTGTTATTCCACCCCACATCACTCTATTTCTTCGTTATTGAAAGGAAGCTTGGCCTAAAGGGTAAAGGCATGGGTTTCGAAGCTAGAAAAATACAGAAATGAAGCCCGTTCCTTCCTCTACCTCCTGCATACCTGTTTAAGATGGGAAGGCTGAATGGTTAAGGGATCCAGAGTCAGACTGTCAGAGCACAAATTTGGTTCCACCCTATGCAACCTTGGGCAAGTGACATCAGCTTTCTAGATCTCAGTTTCTCTACCTGTCAGGCTGTGGGGACTCAAAGAGCTACTGTGCATGAAGGCAGCAGAGAGCCTTCCCTGTGGCAGGCACTGAATAGCGTCGGTTCCCGTCCCCTCCTCCCTGTCACCTGTGAATGTAATCGTTTCCCAACACCTTTAACTTGGTGCCATGATGCCAGTTTAGAGCTGGAACTTTAACATCACTTTCCCTTGTCTTAACCTCCCAAATCTTCAAGTTTCAAATTATAAAATTTTAAAAAAGTAAACCTTGTCATCTTAATAATCTACAATTAAAGTTTCCTTACACACACACACACACACACACACACACACACACACACCATGGAGCTTCCACTGAAAGCAGCAAGAAATAGCCAATGAAGGAAAGGGCTATAGGTAGGTTATAATTAGGAACTGATGCACAATTCTGTCCTGGTTGCTATTTCCTTTTTTAATAGCCATGAGCCTCTCAAAGAGCTAAGGACAACTCAGCATTATAGGGACTCAGAACTCATCACACCCTATTTTTCATATATATTTCAAATACAGCATTATTTGTTTAAAAATTTATTTGAAACCAATTTACTTGGGACAGTTTCCTTATACCTTCTGTAATACGTGGTGGTATATCATAAAGATTAAAGAAAAGGGCTTGACGAGGGAGATAGGCCATATAACTAGGCCTACGAATCTGTCCTAGATTAAAGGTTAGTTTGTAGATAGCACATTTCAGGGGAAGAGGAGGAGATAACATCCTATCCCTTTTATCTACAGGGGAAAGCAGTAATAATCAGGTCCAAGAGCCCAGAGATGATTTGGGTTATAGTCTGGGCAAGATAAGGACAAAGTTCCTGTTAGGTAGAGCCTAAAGGAACTTTTCTACACTGACTCTAACCTTAAGACTAGGGGGAGATTTGGGGGAAGGGTTATCTGATTCCTTCCTTCCTTTCCCTGCCCACCCTGTCCAGAGGGGAGACATCCGTATTAGGTGTTAGAGGCAGAGTTGCAATGACTCCTGATTCCCAGCCAAGGGCTCTTTTCACTACTATATTACTTCTCCAAGCCGACATTTGTCCACATATCCATTAGGGCTATCCAAACCCATATTATGGTGACAGCCTGCTGAAATGAGCATCTAAACTGATAATGATAGTTCATTTCATATGGACCATAAAGTAGCAATAACTGTCTTTAGCTTCTTGGTTGAAGCCAGACCTATAATCTCAAGATAAATAGCTTTGCGTGCTTTCCCCAATCTCCCGAGCAAACCAGTCTCCCTTGTTCTTCCATTCAGGAGTAGCATATGCTTAATTTTGAGATTAATGAAATGATTTCAAGGAGCTAAATACATATGATGTATTTAGTTGATTGTTATTAAGTGGATCCTTAAAATTCTGATGTTGTTACATATCTGCCTGCTTATGTTTCCATTTCCTAATTGCACATTCTTTTGGAAGCACATGCGGTCAACACATTTGTATCAGGTTCCATTGTGTTCCCCCTTGAATACCACAACTACCAAACAAATTATTTTATCAGTCCTCCAAACGCTTTTTAAAAAGCAAATGATATACAAGTTTATGCACCCAGTGCCTCTATAATTATAAGCAGGGAAATCACAGCCAATACTCAGAGTGCTTTGACAAATATGATATTGGATCTAATGTGAGACACATTTGCATGGAACAGTTTTTCTCCAATTATATTACACGTAGGCTAAACTGTTTCAGTGATAGTTTCTTCATTTGCTGTAATCTTTAGCCTAATTATTCTCTAGATCATTGTTTGGGTAACTTTGTATTTTTCCTATCCCAATGTTGTCTTGAAAAGCAACCTGAAGGGGTGCCTGGGTGGCTCAGTCGATTGAGCGGCCGACTTCGGCTCAGGTCATGATCTCGCGGTCTGTGGGTTCGAGCCCCGCGTCGGGCTCTGTGCTGACAGCTCAGAGCCTGGAGCCTATTTCGGATTCTGTGTCTCCCTCTCTCTGACCCTCCCCCGTTCATGTTCTGTCTCTCTCTGTCTCAAAAATAAATAAACGTTAAAAAAATTTAAAAAAGAAAAGAAACCTGAAGTTTCTGCATTTCTTCAAATAATGGCAACCTTCACTTTTCTATATAATGTTAACTGAATTTTTGCATTTGACCTGAATTTTATGGTAATATTATATATAACACAGTTTTCCTATATGTTATGAACATATGTTGTTATACACATACCTAGTTTTAAAGTACTTGTAGAGGACAGGATCTTGTTTTTAGTTGCCTTGATTGAAACCCAATGCATGCATAGGATGAGTTATCTTTGAAGCCAATCAATATGAAGTACTCAAGGCTAGTGCAATCTCTGCAGTATTCCACTCTGTGACTTCTGTGAACTGTGTGTGTGTACAAGGGAAAAATTTCAAACAAGGTTCCTGCCTTCAGTGAATTTACAATTGAATAAAAAAGACAAGTGCAACAAAAATAAAATTATTTTAAAATATCACAAGATAATAAATCACAGATGAATTTTTATATGCGTATTACAGATAGAGACCCTGCTGAAGAACATTAGAAGGGTTGGTGAGAACTGGAATGGTAAAATTTAATAGAGGGCTTTGAGCTGAGGGTTGCTAAATAGGTAAGGTTGGTATCAAGGAGTTGGTTGGATTGTGGTTTGTACATATTCACTGCCTGTCCAGTTCCTGGATGATTGTACTTTGCTATCCCTGTGGGGCTTGGCCATGTGACTTGCTCTGGCCAATGAAATGTGTGCCATTTTCCAGAGGAAACTTTAGGGATCAGTGCATGCTTTGTTACCATGCCTTTTCTTTTTGCTACACAAATGGCAGTGTTCCAGATGGAGGTTTTTTTCACTGGAATAGGGCCATTGGTAACCAGAAATGGACTCCTAGCAAGAGAAGAAGTCTACATTTGTTGTTGTAAGACATTCAGATCTGGGGCTCATTTGTTACTATTTGTTGATAGAAACTAGTCTAGCCTAACTGATACAGACAGGTAGAAGCAGCCTTTCAAGGCAGAGGGAAAAATGAGTGTTAAGCAATCAGCATAGTAAATTTTGAGTGGAGTGGAGAGACCAATCCAACTTGAGAGAGAGAGTGTCTGAAAATTAATGATAAATAAAATTTAATTGCTAGCATGTGACTAGACTAATTTTGATCTTGAAATGAAGAGTTCAAGTTGCCTAAAGACCAAGACTATATCTATTTCTTCCTTACATTCTCATTCCCTAAATAGCTATTCACTAATTTCTTGTTGAATTTGTAGACTGAATTAAATTGACACAGCTAACTATAGTAAAAAGTTAGTTAATAAAGGACCATGGGGGGTGGGAGAAGAAGATAAAACCATAACCTCTAATTGTGACCTAGAGAGAAAAGTGGTAACAATTTGTGGAAAGATGATTGTCTTTAGGTTACAAATAGCAAGATTTTATAAATGAATATGCTAGAATTCCATCTGGAAGACAATTTTAAGTATTATTATGGTACTTTGACCATAGACTGTAAAACGTCTACTGACAATAAATAAAATGCTTCTATCACTGCTAAGTGATTTATTATGTTATTAATGGGGGAAAATGGCAAATGTAGGTATAATATAAAGATTTGTCTCTGTTATAGAATTTAAAGAGTTATCAAGGGTATTAAGAGATAATCCTAATCAAAATACGGCATGTACTTGAATGATGTTTGCCATCTGGCCAATCTGTCAGTTTTCAGTGCCAGGCCTATTGGCTCTCAGCTGTCATCCTACTTCCTGTGGTTTATGGTCACTTCTGCTAGTTGTAAGCATGGACTAGAATCACTCGGTACCCCTCCTAGTCTGTTCCGATCTAATGCTTTGAACTTGCAGATGTGGTAAAAACTCTGGTTAATATTTCTACAGCTCTAACTCTGTCTCTCTTCAATCTGTCATTTAACTTCATAAACTCTGAAGCTCTCGTTCTGACCTGCATAAGTTCTGAGCACACGCAAATACAATTTCCTTTATGTCCGTAGCAACATTCCTTATTATGAAGATATTAGACCCAGGGGCTTGTAATGTTACAATTTAAATCAGCATCTGCTTCATCTCACACTGTGCCATGCTAGCTGTGTCAAAAGTAAATTAATTCAATTCAGAATTCAATTCAGTAGCCAACAGCTAAGTTGCACTGAACTCCATAAGGAACAGGAGGAAATGCCACTCCAATGTCGCACACTGCTTCGCCACAGAGCGCTAATATCAAGCAGCTGAGCAGATTTCTTCTTGTGTGCGCCTACGTGCTATTTCTGCTATTGATTCCTTTCTTCCCTGCATTAGTTTTCTTTTCAGAAGAAAGAGAAACAAGTGCACAGAGCTCCTGAGAGAAGGATACTCTTATTAATATTGTATGTGATACAGGTACAGGTCTCTCTGTGTATATACATGAGGGTGGGGTAGAGAGAGTGAAAACTGGCCTTCAGCACCAGAAGAGAAATGCAAGCAACCGCTTTCCGACTGCACCTGGAACATCTATGGGATGACTGTCGAGTGTCCCAGTAAAAAGGTCACGTGTCTGAGAGCGGAGACCCTGATGCTGATTGGCTGGATAGTCAAGGGAGATACAGAAATCTTGGCTTGGAACTCTCCCTTTAGACTTGAGATATTATGTTGTCATGTGCTTTCTCAGATTTCTGGCAGCCCGCCGTTTAATAGCAGCTATTTCGTTTTCTTTGCTTTTCTTTGTGCTGACCAGCTCAGCAAATGAAATGAGTATTCATGATATTCAGGGAAATGCATCTGAGACACCAAAAAATCTCTCCAGAGACTGTGGCAGTGCCCACAAGCCATTCTTGGGGAATGTGCAAGGCAAGAAGCATGGACACCTAAAAAGCCTCCCCTCTTCTCCTCTTGAACTTCTTCTGCCCCTGTTCCAGCAAGTTAAATCTTAGGGGCACACTGAAAGCCTGAGGGACTATGATAAACGAGAGAAAGAGGGAGAGATGTATTTCAGATGTGTGCGTCCCAGACCTGCTGTTTGATTTCTCTGTGTTCTTCAGTCTTTGCTTCTATGTAGAGCCTCATGTGTAGCGTCCAGTATAAAACGAAAACAGTACAGCATTCTGTGGACACTTGAATCTTTGAAAAGGGCAGTAGACTTCGAATCAGACGAGCTAGGTTACAGTTCCTACGTTAGCACACAGTGGCATTGTGACTTAGAGTAAATCACCACTCTTTGCTCACTGGTGGAATGTTATCTCTATGACTTAAATAAAGGGTTTTTGTAGAGAGTGTCGGCATGTTGTACAGGACATATATGTTGCATCGATGCAGTTGATAAGACGAGCCCGTGTTCGTTATGGGAGAGCAGGACCCAGAGTATGAACTGTCACTCAGCACTAAAAGAAGAATGCAAGCTGCTGCACCAGGAACCTTGCAGGTGGGAAGTTCATGTGAAAGCACCTCTCTGGAATTGGACACACGATAGGCACTCAAAAATACTAATTTTCTTCCTTCTTTTTTCTTTGTTTTTTATTCTTAGCCTTCCACCCCAGCATTTTTACTTTCCAAAAGCCACTTTATCTTTAAACTACATTTTCCCTTTGTTCACCCTAAGGAATATATAGGAAAGTTCACAGTATGATATTTTCAAGCAAATAGTATTGCCCTTTTATATTAAAAAGCTTCCTCCTTTAAAGAAAGCAATGATAACATTTAGTTTAATTTTACATACCACTGAGTATTATCCTGACAAACCAACATGGAGCTAGAACACACTGGTAAGTACATACAAGATGGGATTTAATGAAGATCATGATGAGTGAGTGGGTTGGAGAAAGGGGTGATGACGATAAAATTTAGTAGATAATTCAGTTTTTAAAACATTTTCTCCTCTAAGACATGGAAACTACAGTATTTAATATGACTATTTTAAAAACTCTCTAGTGAGCATTTCTTAATGTTACTGCATGACTGAGAGGCAGTATGATGACGAGAAGTGGTTTTCAAAATGTGGTCCATAGGCCAGAAGCATGAGCATCACCTGGGGACTTGCAAATACTCTGACCTTACTCCAGATCACCTGAATCAGAAATTCTGGGTATAGGGCCCAGAAACCTGTGTCTTAATGTGCCCTCTAAGCCCCCTTCACCTCTTTCACCCCTCTCTTTTACTTCAGTTAAAGTTAATGAATTAATTTTGAAAAAAGCAAGCCCTTGTTTTTTTCATACAACATCATTTGAGAACCTCTGATACAGTGCAATGTGGGTTTGGCCCTGACTTACCTTGGTTAAGTCATATCAAGGGTGTCTTTGCCCACTGGAAAATAAGTACTTTGGGCTAGATGTTCAAGCTATTGTCGTGTAGCATTCCATTATTCTCTACAGTACGTAGGTGGTTCATGAGCATTGAAGAGATTCCTCTGGGCTCTGAAATGGTTCTTCAAATCTGATGCTCCACTCCTAGAAAAATGTCTGAAAGTTTAAAAGTCATTACAATAATCTGTGCCCTAGATTCCATCCTGTGTATGCCAATGATGCCAGCTTAAGTCCTTCCCACCAGCTATACTCCTGACCCCACCAGATGGCTTCCAAATAAAAACCTGTTCAACTATGGATGAATTGGGAGCTTCCTCTTTGTTTACAGGAGAGGACAGTAATCATGTATGCTCTTAGCTACCAGGAGTGCTAGCGAAAGATCAGAGACTTGATCCAGAGGCAGTTACCACTGTGAATCAGAAGCTTCTTTTGGCTTCTCCTGGGAAGCTCTAGAGAGTTGGTAACAGAAAACTCTAGACTTCTTGGAGTTTATGGGAAGTTTATGCAGATGTGACTCAGGCACTGGGGCTCCTGCATTTTCTCCTCTCTTCTGGAGAAAGAATATTTTTGTGGGCAGTTTGGGTTGGTGCTAGAGGAGGAAGGGGGAGTGATGGGGAGGGCTTCTTTGCTTATAGCTTAAATAACAATTAGGTTTAAAGAGAAAGGAGCAGAGAGGAGGAAGGTAGAGAACAGTCAGAAAATAGGATGGATAAAAGTAGGTGGAACTCACAGGGCAGGACCTAACCTGAGGATAAGAAATGTTGAGGAAAGGAATTCCAGGTGTCAATAGCCTTGCCCACATCTGAGTTCCCACATCAGCACATCCCTGGTCCCTGAGTACACTTGAATGTTTGCAGAACACAACCGCCCAGCTGAAATGAAATGCTTCCTTTTTTTCTTTCTCTTTTTTTCCCCCTTGGTTTGAAAGGCTTGTGGCATAACTACAGAATCACTCTATAGTAACTTGGTTCAGTGTAAAAGCAGAGCCATACTCTTAAACTGAAAAGGATGTAGTAATATGCTTCGGTTTTGGTCCTCTCATCAAGTCAATGATGATGGTGATGGTGGAGGCAGAGCAGGAGAGGTGAGAGGAGTATGATAATGATCGGGATGGTAATAGCAACACCTATTTTCAGGATCAATTCTGTGCCAGGCCTTGTGCCAACAGTCTGGTGAGGTGGGTAATATCTCATTCCATCTACAGATATAGAAACTGAAAATGAAGGAAGTGAAGCATGGACTAATGTCAAACGGAACCAGTGTCTGGCCAGAAAATGCCGTAGCTAGGTTTCAACCCCAAGGGTGGCTCCACAGCTCAAGATTTTGCCAGCACAGGGTATTGCCTTGCTTGAAGCAAAGGTGCTTCCTGGATTAAAATGCCATAGTTTACACTCAGTTTTGTTGTCTGGGTTACAACAGAACATGGGAATAAGAGCAGACATAATAAGCACATGGGTTTAAGTGAATGAATTGAACAGAAGTGTAGTAGTGCCATTAAGTAACATTTTTAGAAACTTTATTTCAATGAAAGAGCTCCTTAATTGAGGCAAATTCAAATCAGCATAGTCATTGTGATACAGTAGTTTGACTATATTAGTCTCTTACATGTAATTATTGTTTTCAGGCCTTTGCCTATCTTTTTGCTAAACAGACATTATTTGAGGCATCTGATCCCACACCAAGGATATTTATAGACTCTACCGTCCTGACTTTTTCCCCTGCAATTCATCCTACCCACCAGGGGACTAGAGTAATCACTCCTGAACATACAATTTAACCAATTCAACTTTGCAAATGCTGAGCATTTATTATGTGCAGGAGACCAGTTCACCTTTGTGACCTCCTAGTCTGCATATTTTCAGAGATGGCATCTATTTCCTCTTGTGTAAAAGGTAAACTCCTTTGCTTGATGATAAAAAAAAAAATGCCCCATACTTCCCATTGAGTCTGCTTTTCCACATTCCCAACATGGACCCTTCACTCTGGTCACACAGGTTTTTTTTCTCTATGTTTAAGATGACATACACAGTGTTCTGTCCTCTCTGCCTAAAAATTGTCACCACACTTCAAGGTGGGGTCATGCTTCTGTCCCTAATTCTGGATAGATTTTTATTTTTTATTTATTTAAATGTTTATTTTGAGAGAGAGAGAGAGAGAGAGAGAGAGAGAGAACATGCACAGGCAGGGGAAGGGCAGAGAGAGAGAGGGAGGGAGAGAGAGAATCCCAGGTAGACTCTGCACTGTCAGCACAGGTCTGACACAGGGCTTGATCCTATGAACCATGAGATCATGACCTGAGCAGAAATCAAGAGTCGGATACTTAACTGACTGTGCCACCCAAACACCCCTAATTCTGGATAGACTTTTAGACAAAGTTGCTGTCTTACTTCCTCCATGATTTTTTAGAGATCATTATCTTGTCTAAAATCACATTATGTCATTTATACTAACTACTATCACTTATTGTTCCTTGATGATTTTAGTGTCAGTATTATTTCCAAACTGGGATGTTAAGCTATTTAAAGACAGTCTTTGTATCTTAAAACAGAGCTGCCCAAATTTTAATGTGCATATGAATCACTTTAAAAGTGCAGATTCTCATTCGGTAGGTTTGGGGTAGGACCTGAGAATATGCATTTCTGCAGAGCTCCCCAGTGATACCAGGGCTGTTAAAGGCCTCCTTGGGTGATACCACAGACCACACTTTGAGTATCAGGAACCACTTTGTTTCCTTGACACGGCCAACACCAACTATTTCATTAATAGTAGGTACTTAATAAATGATTATTGATTCAACACAAATGAGGGATTTCATCTTAACAAATTATCCATAGATGGGAACTAGTATTTTGAGTTCTTATTAGGGAATTAATGATGAAGAGCTCTAGAAATTTTCATTTTAGAATGAATTTGGTCCCATTTGTCAAAAATTGGCACAGTGACACTGAGTTTTAAACATAGTTAATAAACCTTGCATTTCTTCTCCCCTTCCAAAGAAACCAATGAGAGACTTAAAATCTCACCCTCGAGAAAACCTTGTGACAAACTCTAAGCAACTCTCCCTGTTGAAATCAACCAAATGAGAATGGGTGAAGAATATTTTCTTTCTTTCTCTTTAGCACATCGTCTTCTCTTGCTGCTTTAATGCTTGCTGCTTCCTGGCACTCAACTAGCTTTGTGCTCCTGGGACCTTTTTCAGCCCTAACTAGTCATTCTACAGAAGAATGAGACACTTTCTCCCTCATCTTGCCAAAAAAGTGCTTCAGATTAGTACTAATATTTCATGATCTCTGCCGTATTCACTTGCTTTGTTACAAGGTTAATACTTTCTTTAGATATTACCTTTTAATGTATTTTTAGTAAACATTTTATTACTACCATGAATAGAAAAAAAAAAAACCCAGCATAATGTGCCATAGATAAAAGGAAAGTGTTAAAAATAATAAATTCAATGAAAACAAAACATTACTCATTTTTATCCAGGTACAATTCCCCTCAGAAGACTCTGAGTTTAAGGGCTGATTTATTTGTTAAGGCAAGTGGAAATGGTGTTAAACTCATAAGGTACCAAATGAGACTTTCTCCTTGACTTGATCAAATAATTGAAAGAGAATTGAGAACAGAATATGGTACACAGTGTATGATTCAATGACAGGGAAGGCTGTGAATTTGCATCCTCCCTGGTCATCTCTCTTTCACTTCTCACACTTTAGGAACCATACTTCTAGATCACAGGAGTTGGAAAATCTGTGGAAAATGTTGACTTCACAAGAGAAGAAAGAAAAATGTTTTGCTTAAGCTTGAAATTCACCATTTAAATAGAGAACATGCTTTAACACTTCTCTGTGTCTTGTAGACAAGAGTAGGAAATGGTCTGGATATGTTGGGTTTTTTTTTTTAAGCCTCAGAATTACAAGTATGTTGAAGATTTTAGTATAAACCAGAGTAAACAATGAATATATTTACTCGGAAAGTCTGATCTAGCAAAAAGCTCCTCTGGTGAACCCAGTTTAAGCCGAAGCTGATGGCTTATCTGGCCCAATAAGGCGGCAGGTTCGACTACATTCCGTAATATGATACAAAACATACATTAAAAGTAACGCACTATCAATGCAACTATAAAAGAGAAAGATGACCCACCTCAGTTACTTTGGGAAATACAGTTCAATTGAAATAGATAAAGCAAAAAGAATAGAAAACTAGTTCTATGACAAGTTTTGCTTTGAAATCAGAGTTATAAACTAATATTTCCCACGGGGAAAGTTGATCAGAGGAAAGGGAATAAATAGAATTTCGGGTTTCCTTTCTTCATCTTTCTGAAGAAGATCTATACCATCATTGCCTGGTGGAGATATATCAGTATCTATACCTGTACATATACCTATCTGTATACCTATGGATATAAATATTCAAGGTCCCACTTCCTCTCTAGGTATCTATGTCCATGACTTGATGAATGATTAAAATACTTGGGATTCTGCATTTGTTCCAGTCTTGACCAACTACTTATGGGTGACTTATTTAATGAGTCAGGCTTGTTTCCTTTTCCTTTTCTTCTCTTCTTTTTTCCCCTTGCAGGCATAGCCAGACAGGTTTTGAAGTACTAATGATGATTAGTTCATTTAAGCCAGCACAGACCAACAATGGGTTTGAAATGTTAATCAGATGAAGGGCTTATTGCTAAACAGCCCACAGAATAGCAAATGAACCAGGAAAGGAAAGCAAGGAGAAAAAGAGTCTAAGTGGAGATTTGACACAAGCATTTTCAGCTGCTGGGCCTCTTTGATGTGTGAGTGGGACAGATGCACTGCTCTTCTCCTGAGAGAATCCTCTTTGTATACAATAGTGTGCTGATTAATATCACTTCACTCTTCCCTTGAGAGGGGCAAGGCTGGCTCTTACTCATTCTCTCATTGGGTATCATTGGACCCGCTTCTCCTTCCTGCTGGCAGGGAATTGGCATTCAGTCTCTCTCCTCTTTATCTAAAAACTCAGACTCACAGAAAACCCATCCTTCTCCTATCACCATGGTTCCAAGTATGTACCTATGATGAGGTCACTTATATCCTTATAACCTCACGTATGTAAAGTATGCGGTAAACCATCGATGCCAAGTATATGCCTTAGAATACAACTGTAGAGGCAGTGGAGAAACTGGTGCAGTCAAGTTTTATTACTGTTGTGTTCTAGAGCAGAGGCACCCAATAAAACTTTCTGCAATCATGGAAATGTTCTATATTGGTGCTGTGCAGTGTGCTAGGCACTAGCCATATGTGCTAGTGAACACTTGAAATGTGCCTAGTGCTACAGATGAAATGAATTAATATAATTTAATTTTAATTAAATGTAAATGGCTACATGTCACTATCGGCTACTATATTGAAGAATCTAGGAGATCTAGAGCCTTGCCACTCAAAGTGTGGCCTGGAGACCAGCAGCATTAACATCACCTGAGACCCTATGAGTAATGCAGAATCTTAGGCCCCATCCTAGACTTTCTGTATCAAATTCTGGATTTAAGGATAGTCTTCTCAGGTGACTTGTGAGAATATTAAGTGTTGAGAGGCCTTTTTCTGGAACATGTGTTGAAATCTGGATATACTGCATCTGACAGATTGTACCAAATGGAATAATTATTATTCTAAAGGTTATTAGCCTCCTTAAAAAAATATTTCCTTAAAATATGATGGAGTTATTCTTTGTGTCTGGGAAAACATTGCTGGTAATTGGGGTCCGATATCTAAGAAAGCAACTGTGTTGGCTCTCCAAAGAAAATGGAAATCTCTTAGGGAAAGTATCTTATCTCTTAGGGAGTTTTTAGGCCCCCTCCCCCAAACCACATCATCAGACAGTTAGGATCTGTATAGCCCTTAACCATTTACAAAGCACTTTCATTTTTGTTATGTTTTGGGTATTTTTGTTTTGTTATGATATGGGTATTTTATCTCCCTTTGACGTGTGAGAAAATGGTCTGGGGGGGTTTATCACTTGTGCATGATTACTGAACATAGTTACACAACTCATGAGTGACAGGTTTATGGTCCAAATCTAGACTTCCTGCTTTTTGGGTCTTTTTACACAAGGGCAAATTGAGGGGACCACATTTCTGTGAGAATCTTACAGTGACAGAATTTAGGAACAAGTTGGATGAGAGAATTTTAAGCCTGTGTCTAATCCATAAAAAGAAAACAAGACTGTAGACCCTGCTTTCTTCTCTCAAGGTAAAGTGTCTTCTATGTTATAACGGCTATAGTCTTTTGGATTTCATATCTCATTTACATATAATCAATTACATGCTACCTTTCTCACTCTCATGAAGATAAGAATGATATATTGTGAGTTTTCTAAGACAATATTGAAAGTTATTTCAAAAGCTACTTGCCTTTTATTCAACAGGTATTTCAAGTAGTTTCCAAATGAGAGAAAGTTAGAAGGCTATAACTCTGGTTTACTAAGTTGTGAAAGGTCAGTTTTGGTGCATTCAGCTTCAGGAAAATGAGAGTTGGGCAAGTTCCTGAAGTCTGAAAGAGGAAATTTATAGGCCTATAAATAGAAGGACCTATGCCAAAATTAATAAAGTTGCAGAAGATGTTACCTTAAGAGTTTGGATAGACTGGTATGATAGTAACAATTAAACATGTTTTATATAAACTTGTCAATAATAAGTCAGTACCTGACTATTATATAAGTCTGGCAATATTTGGATACATGCCTTATATTCAAATGCTGATGTGACAGGGCAATAATTCTTTCCTATAAATCATTCTTCGTTGTCTCTTTCAAATTTAATTACTTGGCTAAATATACCATGGATCTGACTTTGTGGTATTTCTTATGGTCTCAGTAAAGGTTGTAATGCAAATGAAATATTTTATTATTTTTATATATGCCAGAGGCTTATATTTATTAAGCTTGCAGAACAGTTTCTAATTTTTATTCCTACTATTGAAACTGATATTGGCAAACAGAGTCCTCAGTACTTTCCAGATCCTTCAAGTCCCACATCAGACTGAGATTGGCAGGTAGAAATTGATCAGAATTTTGGCATTATTCTTTATGGCTCTTCCTAAATCTCTTACCAACCTTGCTTTATCTTCATACAACACTTTGATTAACTTATCACTGACATTTGCAGGGGTTCCCTCACCCCGGTACAGAGAGGGTATTACCCACCAACACAGCAGGATTTCAGTGAAGCAGAATGAGACCTTAATTACAGATTTAATGAGGAGAAAGCCAGATCTTCATTTCTTGCTGATTTCCCAGCTGTAGGATGATGTCTGATTATTTCCAATACGCCAATGGTTTACTTTCCATCTGCTGCTGTCACCACCACCACTTTTGTTGGGCAGCTCTCTGCTGGTCGTCCTGTTCCTTTTTGGCATACTGGCTCTGAGAAAATGAAAATGTCAAACTCTCAGGTATCCTCTCTGCTTTAGCTAGAGAGAAATATCTTAAGAGAGAGATGACACTAGCTAGCTTCACTGAATAATTGGGGTTAAAAATGAGATCTATTTCTGATTTTCGAAAATAACACAATGTATATATTATTCATTGCTTTTAGAGTTTTAACAAGAATTACATTCTACTTTTTATCATCTTCATCTGTTTTCATCTCATTGTCAGTTTTGGAGTGTCCAGGTGATGAAAATTATTCTCCTTATTTCTCTAGAATATAAAGTTTCAACCAGGCACTTATTTTTTAAGTTTTTACGTTTTAATTAGTTAAAAAGAAACAATAGAGTTGTGCAATCTGGTCATTTACTTAACCACTCTCTGCCTCAGTTTCCTCATCTGTAAAATGGAGACAACAATATGTACCGCATGAGTTTGTTGGCAGACATAAATGCAATTAATACATGGAAAGTGCTTAGCACAGTTCCTGTAATATAGCAAGTTGACAATAAATGTAATGTATTATTTTAAGAGTACTTATAAATATTATTCTCTAATGATAGCATGCTTATTCAATTTTAGGCAACATGAATTTTATGGCTAAGTTTTCTTTGGCCATGTTTTGTTAAAAAATAATCCCTATGTGACTGAAAAGAAAATCATAACTCAGCACACTCAGTTGGCACATAATAAGACCTTGAAAACCTTAGGAAAACCATTTCTTACCAAGAGGCTGGCTAAAGAGCAGAAGCAGAAGCGGCTATTTCAGGCTGTACATAGATGATACACTGACCTTCACACCAGCCAATGACATTTTTTTTTCTGAGATAATCATTTTACACTAGCTATCTTATATTAGCAAATATCCAAATATATTAAAGTGAAATAAAATCTAATATTGATTGGGGTTATTTCAAGACATAAAAGTCTTAAATGGATGCTTTGGAAAGCCAATACAGTCTGTCGTTCTTTAGTTTAATATGGTGATAAATATTGAATCACCATGACTTGTTTTATATTTAATAATACTGGGTTTTCAAATGCTACACATCTGAACTATTATTCTCGATATTCTACACACTTGAGGTCAGGGATTGAACTCTTATTTATCTTTGTACCCAAGCCTCATTGACACACACACACACACACACACACACACACACAATATAGCACTGCATATTACACCTACTAGGTGCTGAGTATTTATTGAAGGCCAGAATGATCTTTTGCATTAATAAATGTTTATTACTTAATCACCTTCTTTCTTTCCTCATTATTGTTCATTCAGTAAGCATGTACTCCATCACCTACCTCATACAGTGCAGATGGCTAAGGCTTTTTTTCTCTTTGTTTTGTTTTGTTTTTCTTTCTTTATTTCTCAATGAAATATACTAGAACAGATTATACTTTCACTGCTGCGTTTAGTCTTGACCCTTATTGAATCCACCACTTTCTACCTCCCTGGCTGCTGTACCTCTGTCTGCCCTTGCAGTGCAGAGTGAAATCTGCCTGCTTTTTAACTTCTACCTTCTCTCCTTTTCTCACTCCCAGAACTCTCTCCTCTTACCTGCTAACTAGGACTTCTAACACGAGTTTTCAACTAGTTAGCACTCTGTCTTCCCCTGTTAGGCTCACGTCTTCAGTGAGGCCTTTCCTGGATCAATAATACACCTCCTGAGGGCCCAGATACTCTTGACTTCTGCTCTTTTTACAGAGCCTAATGCATCGTAGGCACCCAGCTGTTATTAACAGAATTAAGAGTGAACTGCCAAGCCAAACAAAAATTCATTTCCTTTACTCTTTGTGTGTGGTTTAGTTTTTCTACTTTATTTAATCAAATAATTTACCAGTAAGTTTTACTTATTTTATTTTATTTTATTTATTTTATTTTATTTATTTTTTAGTTTTTTAAGGCTTATTTATTTTTGAGAGAGAGAGAGAGAATGCTGGGGTAGGGCAGAGAGAGAGGCAGACACAGAATCTGAAGCAGGCTCCAGTCTCTGTGCTGTCAGCACAGAACCTGATGCGGACCTCAAACCCACGAACCATGAGACTGTGACCTGAGCTGAAATCAGGCCCCTAACTGACTGAGCCACCCAGGCGTCCCCAGTTTCATTTTATTTTTAAAGAAACTTTCTATTTGGCTTTTGGTGCCCTAGTGCTGTATAGTATTGTTTGTACTTGCAAAGCTGACAAAGTATAAGTAAGAACAAATTGTTATTTAACGATATGAAAATAGAAGAAATCTCATTAATACATATAGAAAATATTTTAATTGTTAAGCTGTTTATTAACTAGGTACTTTTTAAAAAGTGTACATTTCATTTAATTCTAGTAACTCCAGAAACTAGATCTTATTTAATACTACTTTACAAATGAGGAAACCAAAGTTCATGGGAGGAATCAAGGTGGAGCTGAGATTTTAACCAAGATTTGGCTTCAAAGCTTGTCCCAGTGGTTCTCAGCTTTAGTCTTTGAATTTCTCAAGGTATATTTTAAGTATTGTAACCCACAGACTCCACTACAGGAGATTCTTATTCAATAAGCCTAGAGTACAATCTCAGGACTTGAGAAACCCAACTCCCTGTTTTAGATTTTGAATTTGAAGTTAAAACCAAAGGATTATACTGAAGTAATTTGAGAATGTTTAGTCCCTCACCTAATAGTTCCTATAGTGTGTTAGATTAAATATTAACTCCCAAAGCACCATGCTATTATAGGGAGAATATGTGTTATTACCACGTTTCTAGACTGACAGAAGGAATCATTCACATCAACTGCAGATTTGGCTAAGTCAAAAGTAGCTAATACTATATCAGGGTGATTGCATAACAGAAGAAGAGAACTGAAAGAATGTGGGAGGTTGTAAAAGTGCTCTGGAAGATCCATTTTACCCTTAGAGAAAGAGGGACCAAAAAGGTAAGTACACTGGAGGCTAATCATAAGTGAATTGTCCAGAGGACAAGAAGACAGAGGAGAACATGTTCTGTGAAGCCATGCCTCCCAAAGTCCTAGCTGTGTGGCCCACTCATATTGAAGGCTCAGTAATGGTAGGTTGAATTAATAAATGAATGTATGAATCATGGAACATTTTAAAACAAGAAAGAAGCCTGAAAGATTGGGCAACCAAAAGAAGGAGGAGGCGGAATCATGGAGAAGGTGAAGAGAATTAGAAGTCATGGAAAAGGGGAACAACCTGAGAGCACAGAAAGATAGAAGCAAAAGAGAAGTCGGGGAAGGAATGCTTCCCTTTGGGTTTGCCTCGGACAGGACATGTTTCCATTCTACGGCAGTTCTTCCTAACAGTGTTTTGCATATGAAAATCTAGTTAAACTAATGAGGTCCTTAATTAGGGCTTTTATTATCCTTTAATTCCTTGCTTAAAGGAAAATGATTACAAAGCTCATCTTTATGATTTAGGAAACTAATCTTTCATTTCTGAAGTGTTTCTATCCTTCCCTCATCACAGATATTAGAAGAGAAACAAAACCCCCAGAATGATGCAAAACTGTGCAACAGTAATAAACAGAGGTAGTGAGCACTGTGTATTAGAATTGTCATGAACTACAGAAAAGTCTCCTGTATCAGACATGACCTCTTCTCTGGTTCTTAATTTAGTAAGGATTATAGTGACTCTGGATAAAGTACTACTAAAATTATGTCTGTAAACCTAGAGTCTTTTGCATGCATTCTTAAAATTTCAATTACAGAGATGTCTATGTGCTTCTTCTCATCTTAGTGAGAAGCACCCATGTTCTCCCATACCTACACTAAAGCACCTCCTTTCATCCAATTGAGGATTAATTCCCATACATTGTTTGGAGCCATAAATCAGAACGTAAAATCTTACAGCTCCCCTGTCACCCAACAGTATTTCTCAGATAAAATCAAATTGAAAGATAAATCAAAGAGTGACCTATAAGGGGAAAATAATCCCAAAGCACAATATTTAATTGAAAAAAAAAAGCAATGGTTTGAGGATTGCCTATTAAAAAGAGGATGGGCAGTTATACCCCTTGCCTTTAGTCGATTAGACATATAATGGCCATCTTGTAGGTGTCTGCTATTCTACTAAATTTTGTGGGTACAACTATACAGTTCATTTGGGGAAACAGACTTATGAACAAAAAATTCCCAAACAATATACGAATTGAGCACTAGGGTTAGGGATATGGCATTTTGGAGACAGTAGAGTTCACCCTGAGGTCTCCAGGAAGTGTTCTTGGAGAAGATAACCCAGAAATAATAGCACACATGGTGGATTTGAGAAGAGTAAGACTGGAAACTAGGAAGGCCAGGTGAAAGACTATCACAGTTTTCTCAGGAAGGAGAGATAGGAACCTGGAAGAAGGCAATGACAATGAAGCTTGGAAAGAGGCAATGATGTGAGGGATCCAGAGGTGCCATCAGCATGAGTTAGTGTTAACTGTATGCAGATATGGAGAGGGCAGAGATTCTAGGTATTCTGACTTGGGATGCTAGGTAGACCAATAAACTGAAGAATACACCGAATGTTCTGTTTATCTGGATGTTGGTTATGTGGAATTTGACACCTCCTGAAAATTCAAGCACTCCTGATTTGTATGCTTTTCTTCATATATACTTAAATCAAAAAGGAGTTGATCGGTGTTCCAGGAAGAATAGCTGTGAGGATGTTAGAGGTGCCTGTTTGTGTATTGTGTGTTTTACTACTGATGAGCCTTGCCACTGTCCACTGAAGCACTATGCATGAATTAGTTTGTAGGAATGGGCGAAGACTGGGCCTTCGTTCACCACTTTCATTGACTACTCTGCATGGCATGATTATATTTAATAGGTTCTTTCTTCAGGGAATATTTGATAATGAATAAATGGTGACTCTCGAAGTTGCCTAAGAGAGAGCGGACAGAGATAATCAGATGTTTCTAGTTCAGCAAGATCTACCTGGAAAAATCAGCTGTGATCTTCTCTATCAACAATAACCAATTCAAAATATAATCAATTTTAATGATACAATTCACAATACAAACAAAAACTGCAAAGCTATTATAAAAATATTAAAAATAAGCACAACTTTTATGAAAAAAACTCAAACATTAAGGAAGGACATAGACAATTTACAGTGGTGCAGTGAACATGTATAGTTAGGAAATCCAAATATCTTGAGTTGTAGAAATCTCTCTGAATTAAATTTTAAATTCAATGCAATTTTAATTGGAATCCCAAAAGAATAGTTCTTGGACTCTGACAAACAATATTAAATCTAACAATCAGTTCTTAAAAACAAACAACAAAAACAAGTGTTGATTACACTAGTCTATATTTAACCACTTTTTTCTTTGTGAAAAATTTTTTTTCAAGTAGACTTGTAGCATCAATGTTACTAACAACGTAACTCTGGGAAAGTGACTTGGCTTCATGTGCTTCCATTTCCTCATGTATAAATGGAGATGAAATGGTACAGACCTCAAAAGGTTGGTTGAAATGCTCTTGTGAAGGGTGCCTGGGTGGTTCAGTTGGTTGAGCATCTGACTTTTGATCTTTTGATTTCAGCTCAGGTCTTGAGATAGAGCTGCGCATCAGGCTCCATGCTGAGTGTGGAGACATCTTGAGATTGTCTTTCTCTCTCTCTGCCCCTCTCCCCCAGCTTGGCTTATGTGCTCTCTATCTTTGAAAAAAAATACAAAAAAATTTTGTGAGATTGTACCTGCAAAGTACTTAAATAAAGCACTTAGGAAGTATTCACTGAATAGAAGCTATTATAACTGAAGAAAAAAAATAAAAGTATATTGACTCTTAAGCTTTAATTGCTTTCAGTAGAGTGCAAACTCCTATCTTAAATAGTTTTGCACAAAACATAGCAGCAAATCTGTATTGATTGGAATCGAATTATTAGCATAGGCTTCTACTTCATTCACAACATTGGACATCCAACAGAACCCCCTTTTCTCTTAGACTCTAAGTAGAGAAGATTCTTTTCTTCCTTTATTACAAGCTCAACTGACAGAATTCTGTTCCCTCAGCCAAAATCATCTAAACTCATAATTTTCATTCGGCTCTTTTGGGGTTTGGACCATTTGCCCTGCTTTCTGTCTTTGTTTAGGCCTTCGTTTTCCTATCACTGTGATACTCCTAACAATGAACTGTAGGTTTCCATCAGGTGATTTTCTTTAAGTAATTTCCATCTCTTTACAAATGAGTTCAAGTTTCAAGTTCAGCCAAGGATTCTTACCTGTTGTTTTCTAACTTGTTTATAAACAAATAATTCAAATTTGAAAGGTAAATGCTATAGACTAGAACATCTACTTTAATTTTCTCCATTGGGTTTGTGATCATGCTGTGTTGGGCAAGCAATGACCTATGACTAGACAATGGGATTAATAAAAGTGATGCTAATGGTCCAACCGCTTAAATTTTGCAAAACAACGATGTGTTTTGCCTTAAAGTAATAGATGTTAGATTTAATGTCAAAATGAGATGAATTAACAAGTCAAAATGGACCTGTCCCTTGTAGTTTGTGAGGCTCTCTCAGTATACATTATTACTTTTAAGTACACTTAGGCAGTTTTAACTTCTCCTCAGCAATTATCAATTATCTCTTAACTTAATCAAACCCTTGGATTCCTTCCCAGGCCTAAATTAAAATCTACTCTTATCTTTTTGTAAAAGCCAGGAGCCCCCGGACTAAGTCATTGACAGTGGGACATCTAAGGTAGTTCAGGTTTTGCCTGGAAAATCCCCACCAGCTGCTCTGCCTGATGCTGGGTTAATTGCCTTAATTAGCTTTTTTACAATAGCCTTCTTAATCAGTCCTTATGAGGAGATCTAAAACTTGCATTGTGGTTCCTTTCTCACTATATTCTGACCTTTAAAAAATATCCATTCAGTCTTATTGCACAATTGCTTTTGAAGTCTTAAAATGAAAAATCTGAAAAGCAAGAGAAAAAACCTCTTTGCTGTTTTTTTCTGTATTCCTCCCAAAATTGTAACCCTTAACTTGTAATCAAGACAGGTTATTCTGACTTTCTAAATTACTAACAGCTAGATATTACTTCCTTTCTTCTCCCATGGCTCACTTTAGCCTTCTTTTCTAATGAATGTGTAATTAACACTGATACACGTTCTTTCTGATGAAGCTTGCAGTTTTCACAATTTGTAGCCCGCTCTGTAAACTTCTTCATAAAGAGGCTCAACTTTCAGTTATAAAACTTTAAAACTTGTAGACTTTGTTGAAAGCATAACAACAATTTACAGTTTTAATTCCCTTTATGGAATTTCATGCAGATCAAGATCTTGCTTTTTATCAAGCAAGACCATGTCTTTCACTCGGCTGCAATCTGTGTTGTCATTCATAGAAAGTGATTCAGTTGACCCCAAAATATGTGATTTTCATTAACATGTCATCCTTGCTCTTGACCAATAATACCTTTTGTCCTATGAGATGTGTGTTTATTGATATTTTAAAATTCATTCTAAAATTTTCTTATAAGGCTTTAACAATATTTAAGTAACCATAAAATTAGTGTGGATGTTTTGAGTATATGTGATTGTGGTCAGCATTCTGAATTTATTTTAGATTATACTGTAGCTTTTCAGTTTCTGTCACCATCAAATGAGTATAAAGGCAAAAATAAATCTATAGGACCCTGTTGACAATTTGACAGAGAGAAAGTAGGGGAGATCTTAGGCAGCATCTGCTGTTATTTTATGGGTAAATGATTATACCAGTATTAATGTCATGTGATGCTCTGCCTTCACTGGAATATAGCACTTTTTATTGCTCATTTTGTCAATTTCTGGACACTGCAAACTATTCATTAATAGCTTGTCCTAATCAGTCATCCTCTACCTTTCCCCCACCCCCAGTGATCTTTAGAGAAAAAGTTTCATTTGACACAGAGTGTCACCATTCTGCGTGTTCCCTAGGGCAGAGGACCTTTGGCTGTACAAAGGTGTAGGAAAGATAAGATGAGGGATATCTTTTGCTGATAAGATGGTGAATACCTGTGATGTGCTGTGGGAAAGGAGAAGATATACATTGTTATACGTGTCAATAAAGGATAATGAAGAGTGGTAAGGAGTTGAGTTTCATCACTCTGAATGTTTCCGTATATACTCAGCCTTCAAAAGTGCTGAATTCTTTGTAGACTGTTAAAAACTATGATCTTTATTCAGAGTTGATAAAATTATTATTTAAGTGAAAAGATGATTATTTGAACTGTAAAAATTAAATCAGTTACCACCATTCACATACTTGCTCTGAAATTTACTTGGCGTTCTAAAATTGAGAGTCGGCTTGTTCAGTTCATGTCATAATCTCACAGTTAGTGGGGTCTAGCCCCAAGTCTGGGCTCCATGCATGCTGACAGTGCAGAGCCTGCTTGGGATCTTTTCTCTCCCTCTGTCTCTGCCCCCCCCCCCCCCCCCCCCCCCCCGCCCCACTGGTGCTCTCTCTAGACCAACAAACAAACTTTAAAAAGAGAGTCAGCTTAATCGTTGATACATGTAAATAAGGGAAGAAATGAAAGTCAGGAAATAGTAATTTAGATACTTTGCATCAGTATTATCATGCACATTATCTGTTGTTTATTGTGTATCAGGTCAACCCACTTGAAATTGCAAATTAAACTTCAAAAACAAGTCCCTGTACTTAGAGCAGAAGTTTGTTTTTTTCCTCTTGTTTGGTTTCTTCTTCTACCTTTAAAATATAGAATAGGTAGTATTGCTCTTATCCAAAAACATCACTTGTTTCTAAAGGAAGCAAAGATAAAATCCGCCTAAGAAAAACAATTGTACTATTTAGTAGACTAATTATGAACATGCTGTGTTAACTTGTGTATATCCTGATTGGTGATCACATTCCTAAACTCTTTGCATACCAGAATGTAAACTGCAGGTGTCATTCAGGGTCCTCCGGGTTCAGTCATTGACAGTAGTATTATATAATAATACTTGGTGGGTAACTACAATGTAGAACTTAAAAAGACTCAATGTACCCTATGGATTCAAGTGTAGTGTGTTATTGCATTAATTTAAGCATAATGGAATGCAATAAGCAATATATAATATGAAATGGATTTCTGATATTGTGATTTCTTTTCACTCACTCTGACATGGTGACAGTGCAGTGTATCTAGTGTTTCTTGTCTTTTCATCACATTGGTTTTGTTAATTCTTCCCTTGTCTCGCAGAGTATGCCCAGGATGAAAGCTAGCTGCAGTCAGGATCCTTGTTATTAATTGCAGACAAACCTAAACCTTGGCTTCAGCAATTATTGAGAGTTCAGATCTTTTTAAAAGGAGTCATTACCAGCTATAGATGAAAAAGGGTTAGGGATGCCTGGGTGGCTCAGTTGGTTAAGTGTCCAACTTTGGCTCAGATTATGATCCCATGGTTCGTGACTTCGAGCTCTGCATCAGGTTCTCTGCTATCAGTGGAGATCCTGCTTGGGATCCTCTGTCCCTCTCTCTGTCTATCCTTCTGTCATGCATTCTCATTCTCTCTCTCTCTGTTAATATGTATACTTTAAAAAAAGAAAGAAAAGAAAAAGGATTACATTGTACCTTCCACTGTTGAGAGATCTGACATGATTTCTCTTTATATTTTATGAAACAGATATTCTCTGGTTGTTTTAGAATATTCTTTGAGGCTGTGTGTTTTCAACTGTTGCCCTGAATACATTTTTCAGCATTGCTTCTTTTTGATATACCTGTGACACTTTCTTCTATGTTTAGCCCCTGAGAGAGAGATGGTGTGGGATTTACCCACTCTGCCCATGGCAGGAAGAATCAATCCCCAGTTGAGTACAGGCTGAACGGGATTTCTCATGAGCAGAGATACTGTATGATATCTGAAGGACAACATGGAAAAGCCTTCTTATCTGTACCTACAAGGATTTTTTTTTTTCACACTCAAAGTTGTATATGCTACACATGTATCAAAGTTCAGGGAATTTTCCCTTCAAACTGCCCTTCAAAGCCTATTACTCTTACATGAGATGATCTGTTTAGACTTGCTTATCAGGTTTTTTTCAGTCCATGGCTTTTTTTTTCTTGCTGTCAGATTGCTTACTGTCAGAGCGGCAACAGGAACTTAAATTTCATCATCGTAGTTGGGACCCATTTTGAGTAAGGTTAGCCACATTTGCATACTGCTGAAGACCTGACTCTCATAAGGTTTAGGCCTTAAGTATACAGAAAATTTCATTTATATGTAACACTGTCTTCTCGGATGATGTCAAATAAGTGAGTTTCCTACAATTAGTTATGCCTTCTACGTTACGTAGGAGTTTGGCAAGGGTAATCTTTAGTAGATAAATTAAGCCACACGGATTGTTGAAAATTTACATTAGCCACCAGCATTGCCCATTCAGAAATACACCCAAGGAACTCCTTTGCTGGGTTTAACAGTCATTGTTTAAAGGGGATCCCACAAGACTAGATGTGACATTTTAGTTATTTAAGTATTTTCAACTCAGCTGGTCAACAGAAAACTGGGATTAACATCTACTTCTCTATCCCCAGGCCTCCAGTGTCTTCTTTCCCTTAGCGTATTGGCTCCTCTTTGTGTAACTATGAAGTCTGTCCCTCCAGGCATCTGTACTTGTTCTACTATCAAGGATCCATTTTGTAAAATGTTTGGTTTGTTTGTTGTTTGTTTGTTTTAAGGATCTTAATTAAAGGGGATATGGGTAGCTGAGGGATTACAATAGGACCCTGTTTAGGGTAACAAAGTCTAGTTATATGGGCTCAAGTGAAAATAATGAAATTTCCTGTCCTTGGTGGAATAGGTAATTCCACACACCAGATAGTTCAGTGAGGAGATCTTTTAAGGAAAAGTACATGAATTACTCCATACCTCATTCAGAGCTGTAGCCTGGTGTTGCCTAGCATTCCCAGTCATTGTTTCTGCTGTGACACGTATGACAGACGACATTCATGTGCTCAACATACTCCCTTGGGCATACCCAGATTGTGACAAAACACCAGAGCGTTTATAGTGAAGTTAGGCACAGCAATAATTCATAGTCAACACAATTATTAAAGTGGTGTCAGTATCTGTTGTTCCCTTTGGGCCTTCAGAAAGGCTGGATGTTAAATATAAATAATTTCATACTAGCTGCACCTCCACCCACTTTTTATATCACTCAGGAAAGAGCATGAAATTCCAATGAGTAGGAATGACATAACCAAAGATATAATTTGGAACCACTCTAAATTGTATTTATTTTTATTGTTTGGTTTATAGACTGATATACTACGATAACTAGCAAATTACTTTCAACCACATATCTCGCAACCTGTAAAGTCAAATTGCTGTTGGTTTGGAATCTTAAGTGCTGGGGCTACGGATTCAGTTCTGACTTTTACTCAGGAGGATGGCAAACTCTGGAGGTCCATTGCCGTATCTACTCAAATTGAGATAATAGGAGCATGTGGGTGGCTCTGTTGGTTAAGTGTCAGACTTCAGGTCAGGTCATGATCTCATAGTTTGTGGGTTCAAGCCCCCTGTCCAGCTCTGTGCTGACAGCTCAGAGCCGGAGGCTGCTTTGTATTCTGTGTCTCCCTCTCTCTCTGCCCCTCCTCCACTCGCACTGTGTGTGTCTCTCTCTCAAAAATAAATAAACATTAAAAAAATTAAAAATAAAAATGAGATAATAACCCTAAATTTACTAAGGATTAAATGAGATATTTGTATTATATATATATATGTATATATATATATATACATATATATATATATTTACTGTTATTAAATACGTTAATGATTATACCTTATTTTCTGATGATTCATGATGATACACCTTCCCCCCCCCCACCCTTTCCATTTGTTTTATTGGATCTTCTGAAATATACATGATAGGTATTAATCTGATTGATAGATAAAGGAACAAACTAAGACTATTGCACTTTATGTTAAGTAATTTGCCTAAGTTCTGTCTCTTTCCCATGCCAGTTTGAATATGCCTGAACAGTCCCTAACTTTAGCATGCATGTTTTTATACATTCATATTCTTGAGAAGTTTAAGATAATTTTTAGAACATTAGAAGTTACTACTATATTTACATAATAAAAACTATTACAGTGAATCACTGTGGAGTTAAATAATTTGTAATAGGGTATTGGATTAGAGGAAAGAAGAAGAAGGGAAAGAAAACAAGAGGCAAAGAGATAGGAATAAATATACATTTCTATATGTAGAGAAAGGCTAATAAGACTCACAGGAATTATTCCTGGGGCCAGTTTTGACACTTTTATAAATGGTCTAGATGAGGGCTTTCGTACTGAAATATCTACTAAAAGCAGACTCTGATAAATTATTGACCTGACTTGCTTGGCTGACAGTTTCATCTTTCTTAAGGTAGAAGATGTTACAGTGGGGAATTGCTACTTTGGGCTTAATTCTAATCTCGAGGGAGAGGTGGATGGAGATGTGGTGGGGAAATCCACACATAGGCATATCCTGATTGTGTGTGTGTGTGTGTGTGTGTGTGTGTGTGTGTGTGTGTGTGTGTGTTTAGACACTAAATCTAGTGGACAAGATGATGATATGGGTTGGGTGATAGTGAGGGCGGTGCATTTGCTTGTTAAACCTAGCATGTATTAACTAATAATTAATGTCAACCTGGAAAGACCTCTCAAAGGACCAAACCTTACAAAGTCCTGGTCCTAGTCAAGATTTTTATCAATGCTATTCACTATGTCATAGAAGTAACTTATCAGTTATAGATGATAATGTGACAGGAGGTGAATATAAATAATGATTAGTAAAAGAATTAAGAATTAAAGAATTAAAACAATCCTGACAGCCTAAACTCCTGGGCCAAAATCAATATGCTAAAGCTGTATGTCCTCAATATTAGCATTATTTTTGTTGTTGTTTGTTTGTTTTATAATACCTAGTGATGTGCAGGATGTTTCTGATGGAATTGTAAATTAGTTTGATTTTTCTGGAGGGTAATAAGAACATATATAACCAAAGCTGTGAAGTATTCATGATCTTTAAACTGAATATTCTGATTTTAAATAGAATATTATGTATTTTATTTTTATAAAAGAAAGTTAGTGTATATAGATATACAAATATGTTAAAAACAAAACATGTATAGAGGTATATCCAGGAATATGTCATTGTGGCTGATAATTTTAGGTATGAGATTTTCTTCTTAAGCTTATCTAGGTCTTCTAATTTTTTGTAGATATATGTATTGACTGCATGCTAGAAATGTTATCACAAAAAGATAAGATTGAGGTGACAGCCATTTCAAGTGAAAATTTTTCTGGGTTATTTGGAGGACAAAAGTTACCACTAGTGTGACAGAGCAGTTAATAAAAAAGAGTATAATTAGGTTGCATAAATAACAATAAAGCTTTAGTGGGGTTTGGTGGGAGAGGTAGCAAAGAGCTGTTAAGCCCACATAGTTATGGTGATATTCTTTTATAGGAACCATTTTTTTTTAAAGATTTTTTTAACGTTTATTTATTTTTGAGACAGAGAGAGACAGAGCATGAATGGGGGAGGGTCAGAGAGAGAGGAAGACACAGAATCCGAAACAGGCTCCAGGCTCCGAGCAGTCAGCACAGAGCCTGACACGGGGCTTGAACTCACAGACCGTGAGATCATGACCTGAGCTGAAGTTGGACGCTCAACCGACTGAGCCACCCAGGCGCCCCAGGAACCATTTTTAAGTAAGAGTCCTAACAATATGTATAATTTAGTGGATTGAAATTTGACACATAAAAAATTTGTAACTCAAAATCTTTAGCCTACAGAATCGATAACTTGGGGATCTGAGGAGGACAAGCCAGGCTAATTGTGTTTAAATACTTGCAGGATGACAGAATGAAAGACATTCTGATCATCTCTGTAAACCTTTAAAAAAAGACTTGAACAAATGGGCAGAAGGCTCAGAGAAGAAGATACTCAGGATTTCCTAACATTTAGAAAACTGCAGCAGGCTACAGTAGAAATAAATGCATTCCCCATCATAGGTCTGTATCTCGGATAGTAATGATTGAAAACCCTGCTCAAAATGATGTTAATCAAAAGGCAAATTTATAGGCTGAGAAGTGGCTGGCTTAGTCTATCCTCCATCAAGCAAAGGCTAGATGCATAGTGTTGATGATGCCCACAGGACCCATCTCCCTTCCTTTCATGTGGTTTTATCCTGAAAGGAGCTTGGTTTCATGATGCACAATGGCTGCAGGCCTTTAGAACTCCCATCCTCTATTTTACATTTAAGGGAAAGAAACACATCATCAGCAGTAGAGTGAAAAGCCTAGACCTAATTTTCCTTAGCAATAGTTGGCCCCTCTTCTCATCCTCGAACCAAGTACTGTGGGCAGGGTGGTGGTGTATAGAATAGTTGTTTTCTAATGTTTGTTTGTTTGTTTGTTTGTTTATTTTTGAGAGAGACAGAGTGTGAGCGGGGGAAGGGCAGAGAGAGAGGGAGACACAGAACCGGAAGCAGGCTCCAGGCTCCAAGTTGTCAGCACAGAGCCAGATATGGGGCTCTGAACCCACAGACCTTGAGATCATGACATTAGCTGAAGTTGGACGCTTAACTGGCTGAACCACCCAGGTGTCCCTAGAATAGTTGTTTTCTTACAAAGCCAGACAGGGCCTTCCATCCCCCCACCTGAGGATGGGGTCAAACTCAGGTAAACCCCCTGCAGTGAGGATATGGAGGAGTGGTTTCTGAAAAGCAATTCACACTAATCGTTTATCAGGAAAATGGATGACTAGACAATGGGCTGCAAAAATGACAGATGCCTATTAAAACTAGGATGACAAGTGTAACTGGATGATTTCTTAGGTTCTTTCCAATGCCAAGATTCTAGAAGGCTGAGATTCAATTTGCAGTTGGCGCTAAGATTTGCAGGGAGAGAAATATAAAAGGAAATACAAAAGGAATTGATGATGAACTCCAGGAAGACATTACCAGGCTGCAAGAGAATAATGGAAAGCAATGCTGTTGGGCAGGCAAAGGTATTAAAGGGGGAAACAATTTGAAACATGGAAATTCCTTTACAGTTGTGAGCTTTTGAGCTTAAAAAAAAAAATTGAGATTCTGTCAGTTAACATGTATCTCTCCCCCAAAGCATTCTCTGTCTCTACTTAATCAAGCGTGCATTTTGTGCTGCTTTTTTCCTCCTCATTTAACAAGCACACGCGTGCACACACACATGCACTCTGCCTAGTAGTTTGCAAAAAACCAGAAAGTAGCAGATATCTTTTCAAAACACAAAACCCTCACCCATGCACTTATGTATAATCCAATGCTCCAAAAAAATGTAGTCAATCATAGATTATTTAGGTTTGACAGATGCCTTTCAAAATTCATATGATCTCTGGAAGGGTTAAGATTCATTCACAGAGCAAATTGCTTTAATCAGATAATCAGATCACCAGCTCCTTAGGGGTGCTGGCTCAGCAAAATTTCTCCTGCAAATTTACAATTTTATTTGAGAGTGGGAGGAGAGAGGGAGGGCCAGGGTTTGGGAGCAGATGGTGATTTCGGGGTACACCTTAGGCAGCCAATAGACCACTTAAAGAAATGTAGGGGAAGACAAAGGGAGAGAAGGAAACCAAGAAGGAGTGGATTTAGAAAGACAGTAACAAGAGAATTTTGCCTAGAACCATCTCAACTCTGTATAAACCAACTGGACATAATGAACATCGCTGCTTCCCTAAATCTCTATAGCCCCTCTAATGTCCCCTTATGAGCTCCCCACTCTTTTAACTCTTAAGATATAAGGAGGAAGGAAAGGATAAAGAGGCTAAGCCTGCAAAGAGGAAGGTCTTATTCATGTGCCTATCTCCTTGTCCTTTGTATTCTTCGTACTATTTCAGGTTGTAAAGCCTGGGATTTGCCTTTTTTAGGATAACTACAGTGCATCCCCCAGGAACACCAAGGGCAATGCCCTTGTACAAAACCTTAGATCATCTGCACTATATGTGGTTCTGGTTGATGAACCTTAAAAGAGAGGAAATGGAGCTAGAAAAGGTCTAGAGAAGGGCAGATAAAATGATCAGAGGGATAAAAAAGGGTGCAGGATGAGAGCAGATTAAAATGATCACTTTTCTTCATGCTGCCCTCTACAAAACTATGAAGGGCACAGACAAGGTAAACACAGACTAGATGGCCAGACCCTGCAGTGCCATAACCATGGGGAAAGCCACAGGAGGTTAGGGAGAGCAGAGAGACGAATAGAAGACTAGCTTTGTACGTAGCACGGATACATGTGTACAATTCCCTACCTTTCAGTAGCAGTATAAGCTAAGTAACTATAAGTAGGTTTTGATAGGTTTGTGATGGAAAAACCCATAATGAGTTTTGATCAAAACAAGCCATGCATCTTTCATTTTTGCTGTGGATACCTTAAAATAGTGGTCTTCAAATTCGATTGATCATCAGACTCACCTACGGGTGCTTTTAAACTGCGTTTAGCTTCCATAGCCCTACCTGAGATTTCAAAAATAAAACTTTTGGGAAACAATAAGACCCCAAAATTTGTGTTCTACAAAAGATCAGCTGACTCTGATAGTTACAGGACTGAGGAATGCTGGCCAAAAGGCTGCCCCTAGCTGCCCTATGTGATGAGGAGATAGCATGGCCTGTGGGATCAGGCAGACCCGGGTATAATTCTGACTGCTGCTTTTCACGGTGTGACTTGGACAAGTTACCTACCCTCTCTGAGCCTGAGTCGATCTTATAGGGTATTAAATAAAGGATTTGGTGCTGAGTAAATACTAGCCTATGTCTCCCCACCCCAGCCTCCAACCAGGTTCTGTGCATTGTCAATCACAGAATCCCGGGCTAGTGAGATTCTGGATTTAAGCACATTGATAGTTCTTTTTTAAAATGTTTTTTTGACATTTATTTATTTTTTGAGAGACAGAAAGAGACGGAGTGCAAGCAGGGGAGGGGCAGAGAGAGAGGGAGACACAGAATCTGAAGCAGGTTCCAGGCTCTGAGCTGTCAGCACAGAGGCCAATGTGGGGCTCGAACTCATGAACTGTGAGATCATGACTTGAGCAGAAGTCAGATGCTTAACCGACTGAGCCACGCAGGTACCCCAAGCACATTGATAGTTCTTATACATTAAAGTGTTTGTCTCTGAGAGGGAGAGAAGATGACTGTATAGAAAGGCCTGAAGGTGGACATACCATCTTCTCCTCTCCTCCCTCTCTCTTTTGTATTTCCATTTATAGGTAGAATAATGAAAGAAGCATATGTTTCTGAACTATCAAGTTTCCACTTACTTCATGGTGTTTTGAGATAATTTGTCAGTATTTTGGGGTTTTGGTTTCTGTGGAGGTCTGCACCTCTCAAGATTAGTTTACAGATACTTCTGTGAAGTTAAAACTAAAAGGAAAAACAAATCAGTGGAGATCTCGGAATGTGTGTGAACACGTATTGGGCAGTTGTGCACTGAATCAGCTGGTGAACATTCTTTACTGAGTTGCAGTAAAGATCTAAGGAAATGAGCAGAGAGAAGAGACATAAGGCATGGGAGGGGACAACTAAGAAGGGGGTTTCTTCAAGAGGCAGGTTGCTTTTAAGGCAAATGCAGGTGTCCTGAGAAAAGAAAAGGAAAACAGAATTCCAGGCTTCTGAGGAGCCAGCAGGACAGGAAAGTGAGGTCACCTAAGATGCTGTGGGTCACCGGGCTATAGCTCTGCTCCGGTGCCCACCTAGTCATGGGGCTACTGCTTTGTACGGGGATGCATGGGTGTTTTCAAACCCCAACAGACTTGCAGG